>NC_141689.1:1644557233-1645263877 GCF_964263255.1 Lissotriton vulgaris
AAGCCAGATTACAGATAAGGCACTGGCTGAAACATGTTGACACATTAAAGGACGTAGGAGGTCGTAACCCGCCTCCAACGTCCCACTGCCTTATTTTTAACCGCTGGCGGAGGCCCATTTAATAAAGTATTCTTACCCTTCGGGTATTGGGACCCCCGCCAAGCCGTTTTAAACTCACGTACTTAACACCCTTCACCGCACACACAGTGACATACCTGCTCCGCTGTAGCCAGGCGTCGTAGCACACCCGGGACACGCTAGGTGTCACTGGGTGGGCCCGATGATGAAGCATGCCACCAACTAGGTTGGTGGGTGAGGGCTTTCTAAGGACACCCAACAGGTGCCATCTCCCCCTGACAAAACAATACTGAGTCACCAGTATGATTACAATATAATATCATACCAACCCCATCTCAGCTAGTCCTTTTTTGATTAACTATACATATAAACCGGGGATCTGGACTAGCTATCTGGTCCTCTCTCTCCCTCTTGATACACGCGCATTTCCAAAAGGCCTACATCATTAGGACCAGTCGCCCAAAGAGTATCGGGGAGCGAACGCAGCTCTGGCGGGAGTGCATCCATTGACAAGTACATCGGAGAGGTGATTCTTTTGCCCAATGTAAGCTGTACTCCTTCCGGAGAACAGTACAATGTCGCATATAGGCGTTTCAACAAGTCTAAACCAAGCAGATTTTCATTACAACCCGTCGTCAAAATCAGGGGTGCTTTCAATTGACACGGTCCAACAGAAATAGACAAAGGACCAGATATGGGGTTGTAAACAGGGGCGCCTGAAAAACCTACAGAAACATTTGTTGAGCCGGACAAAGGTGCGCCAGGGAGTTTTGCATGAATGATAGAACTTTTTGCAGCACCAGTATCCAACAGAAACGGTTCGACTACACCTGATGTTGCTACTGCGACATAAGGCCCACTCTGATCCACTGGAACTGATACTACTCCCTCTCTCTGTCCATGGCTGTCCTAGTACCCATTTTGCTGAAATCCCTCATCCACTTCACAATAGTCTTCAACAAGATACTGTTGAGATCTATTTTGTTGGGCAGACTGTCCATTTCGTTGATCAAAGTGATTGGAAGGGCGATCATTCGTCTGTGGAGGCATAGCACCTCGTCCTCGACCTCTAGAATTCTGCACAAAACCACCACGACCTCTCTGAGCTGCTGCTGCATTATTTTGCGCTAAGACTGGACACTCATTTTTGTAGTGACCTTCTTTCTTACAGTACGCACACTGATTCCACTGATATTGAGGCCTAGGTGAACTATAATCTGTCCTTTGATATGACCCTTGTTGCGTATTAGTCTGACTCGTGCGAGGCGGATACGCCTGTTGCAAGAGAACTTTAGTCTTTAAGTCTTTCGTTTTCTTATCTGATTTTTCTTTCTCCTCTTTATCCCTATTTTCATAATACTGTGCAGTTGCAAGTATTTGCGCAGTTGTAGAAACAGCCCACGCACTCTCGGAATCTTTTAATTTGTTGCATAGCTCAGGTAACAAATTATGTACGAATTTATCGACAAACAGTCTCTGTCCTCCTTCTGTGCTCATATCCTGACCACTATGATCTACAAAAGTCTCTTCGAACCTCGTGAAAAAGTCGGAGACACTTTCATCTTTCTTTTGCCTGCATGCGGACAACTTGTCCCAATTAACACGCAATGCGGGCATCAGAGTCTTCATTAAGTCGATTATTCTACCTGGAAGATTAGCAATTAGGGGTTCGGGTTTGGAACCACCTATTTGCTGACCATCCGCTGCAATGATAGCTGCCCAATCACCACCTAGGGCAACTGGATGATTCTCTTTATGAATTTTAGCCCAAATTGGTTGCGGAACTACATTACCAAATAACATATCAATGTCCGCCAGATTCATTACACAAGCCTCAACTGTCTGTGTTAATTCCTTATAGTATCCGGCAGGATTCTTACGCGGGTCTGGCAAGGCCTGCTTCACTGCTAGTACTTCGGCTCGTTTCCATGGAATGTGTATCCACACTCTTTGGAATTGGGCCGGGGCAGCAAGAATACCATTCGGTACATCAGCTTGCACAGCTTCGCGCCAAATTGGAGGAACCTCCCTCATTGGATATTGGCGATTTAGCTTCATACTACTTTTCTCCAAGTCTCTTGGTGAACGAAGTGATGGATCATTTCTATAACTTAAAATCAGCTCCATCGCTTCTTTTATATTTTGACCTACTATCATTCCTGCAGCAAACTCTTTCTGAACCTTAATTAAGTCTTCTAAATTCGATTCAACATCATCTTCTTCTACTTCCTCACGTAACAGCGAGCACATCTCGTCAAAGACATACCGTTGCGTTGGTTCATTCCATTGCATAAATGTATCTAGTACATCTCTCGTGCTATATCTCCTACTCTTCGAAATCCATCTGAGAGCCGTGGAATCTAAAATTCCCCGTTCCTCAGTACTCGGAAGCTGACTACGTCTTTGAACAGAGTCAGAAGTAGGAGTCTTGATTAAAGTTTTATAGAGGGGAGACAGAATGCTAGAAACAGAATCAGTGATTCTTCGACGAACAGAAAGTGGAGTCAACATACTAGCAGACGCAGAGAACACAGTAGAAGTAGGAACAGATAGCGGAACAGTAGGAGTATCGAGGAAGATAGTTTGTGGAACAGTAGGTGTAAGCGATACAGATATTGGTATAGAAGTCGGCAATCCAGGAAGAGGAGGTGCCGTAGGAATATTCACATTGACCACAGGAGGTACAGGAGCTTGATTCTGAGGGGCAGGAGCAGGAATACCAGGTTGTCCAGCAACCGGCAGTTGAATATTCGGTAAAGGTGGAGCCGTAGCACCCTGTGCATACGGTGGAGGTGACCTTAACAGATAAGACAACAGAGGATCGTTTTCGGGGTCCTCCAGTATCTTAGTTGTTTTCGATGGCAAGGCAGGATAGCACTTGTCAATCGCTAAATTATGCTCTCTAATGGCCACCTCTATGGCCTTCTCAGACTCGTTGACTTGCAGCTGCTTAGCCGCTTGCTCTAAAGTCAATTCTTCTTGCTCTTTCTGTTCTTTCTTTAACCTTTTAATTTCTCTCTGTTTAGATTCTTTTCGCCAGTAACGGAAAGAATCAAACATTGCCGGCCGGGCTTTCTTCCTAAACAATTTCGCTTCTAAATTATCAAGGATTTCGGGTTCAAAACTACCATGTAGTGGCCAACTAAGGACACCATCCTTTTTCGTATAGCGGACCCACACCTCATTATAAGATATAGGACCCACACCATGCTTACAGTACAGATCGTATAAGGGAGTCCCAATCGGAGGAACCAAACATGAGTCCTCCAATCGTGAATCACTGTTGCAACCAAAACATGACAACATACAATTTCTCCGACTTACCATTTTGCAATCCGGAACACAGAACAAACAAAACAAGAAACAGATATGTGCACCTGAACCAAGAACTTAGGCCTACCAAAAGCGAACTGATGTATCGATACCCAAACTAAACCAAATAGATTATCGTAACCAGAACAACCAGTGATAATCTTACGAAACCAAACCAAACCAAGAACCAAAAAGGATTTTAACAACCCTCACGAAGTAACCAACTAGCAACCACTAAATACTTAACTGAGGCACTGAAGACGTCACCAAGGAGAAACCCGTCACCTTTCGCCGTACTAAGGACTGCACCTCGGGTCCAAGACAGGCGACGGTCAAGGCAACGGCCCACTGCAGCCGTCCTGAACGGGAACCCTCGTGGAAGAGAACTTCGGGTAAGCATGGGCGAATTTTGCGAATCTCGCGTTCGCGAATTTTGCGGATTTGCGAACTCGCAATCCGCAAAATCCGCGAATTCCCGCGAATTTGCGGATTTTTTTTTTTTGTGTTCGCCCGTGTTTCTGCCAGTTCGCGAGGGTTTTTACAATTTCGCAATTTGCGAACTTACCTGTCGGGTCGCAAGTTTTGCGAACTTGTTGTTTCTACGTGTCCAGCCTGTTTGGGACACTCTTCTTCATCACTGCCACTCTCTGTCACCACTGCCACTCTCTGACTACTCATGCCACCCTCTGGCCCACCCATGCCACCCTCTGTTTCATCACCACACCCTCTGGTTGTCCAGTGTACATTATTTTCGGCAAAGCAAAGCACACCTTCCCTGCCTCAAGTGACCTGAATTAATTTGGGGCTGATTAATGTTTCACAGAATATTTTTTTAGCTGGCACCTGCTTCCTTAGTGCGCCCTGATTAGTGATCTTTTGCACTTGCTAAGTGCTTTCATTGTTGCAAAATTAGTTACAACACCTGCCCTGCCCCAACTGACAATAATGAATTAGGGGCTGATTAATGGATTTTAACTTCCAGCCTGGCTCCTGCTTGTCTCCCTTAGCTGTAATTCAGGACCTTTGTGGCATATGTGTAACTATTCTGAGGTTCAGAGCAGGGTCACATAATAGTTGCAACTGGCAACTGAACTCTGGAGGGGCCCCTCAGGAAGCACTACAGGAAATGGCTACTAATGATGAGCCTGAACTTTTGAACCTGGTAAGTAGTTTCAGTTTTGCTAAGATCGTATTTCTGCAATTTAGCACTTATTCGCGGGGCGCGAAGTTGTACTGGGAAGCCGCGAACTCACGCGAAAAGTGCGAGCATTGCGAGCAAAATCCGCTGCTCGCGGATTTGCGGATTTTGCGGGAGATTCGCGAATCTCGCGGATTGCGAATTTCCCGAAAATCCGCAAAATCCGCGAGCGGAACGGATTTTCCGCCCATGCCTAACTTCGGGCCACTTTTGCGATATGCCGGGATCGATGAAGTGGGGCGCCTCCCTCAGGAATCTTCACACGAAGCTTCTCGAACTCTTCAGGCTTTTGGACCGGTACCGAATGACGTCGCCCCACGTTGGGCGCCAATTGGAGTTCTGGACTTTTTGGTTCCGTCCAGAGGTGTCAGGGAACAACACCCGAAGACCCCGGAGTTCCACCTGTCTTGGTGCACAAATAAACAGAAACACGGGCTTCTCGATGGTGGCGTCAAAGACCAAAGGTTTACTACTGCAGGGACACAGAAGTCACAGAAACCACGCATGGGCAGTATCTAGGAGCCTGTTCGATTTGTACAAAGAGGGTTGCTCCTTATATACTAAAATTTGAGCTTGAGGCAAATTCTTTACGTGTTAGTACATTCCCAAACCTTTGTGTCCTAAACAATAAATATTTGGCGTTACACAGGAACTGTCGATAATATCTGATGCCAAACATTACGAAGAGGGGTTCCCACTAGTTCATCACAATCCCTTGTCAATATTACATTCAAGAGCCGGACCGCCTCATCGTAAATTTCGTTACCTCCCCCTAATAAAGATTCAGAAAGAAAGGAACGGAGCCAGGTGTGTAAGATAGGAAAGTGGGATAAGGGATGTTTGTGGGTTGTAAATGGGCAAGGCTACCGGCTTCGGCCGCCTAATCATGATCAGGACAATGAACACGAGAACCAGTTCAGCAGGGCTGGCCTCGGGCAGGGGAGGCAGCCTTTGTCGAGTCATGCAGCTACAGCGTGTTCTGTTCCAAGGTGCACGTGTCACTAAAGAGGTGAATCGCCGGCTAAGCCTACGCGTCCTTAATTGAAATGAAGTGATCAGAGGTTATTGCGTATGTGAGGGCAAGAAACACAAAATGGCTGCCATGATCTAAGATGGATGCCATGGGTAGATCAGAAATGTGTTTGTAACAGGAGTACTCTTGCTCGTAGCATAGCGAAAACACCAGGATATGCTAAATGGATCATTTGCGGTTCGCTGATACCAATATTATGTATTTCCGACAATATTGAAAACACGGGTTCAAATCGTCACGGAACCTCATCGCACCCTAAAATTACTGGGTACTGTAAATTTTATATTTCTAGGAATTCTGATCCTTGTACAAACAAAGGTTTGTGCAGGGATGGGGATTTTATAAGCCACCTGTGATTAGGACCTTAGTCTACTGTGTCTTGTAAACATTTAATAGAAAGGCCAGGTAAATCTAAGGTTACATGGAGAACAGCTGCATGGCCGGCCATTCAGTATCTATCAAAACATCCAAACTTGCACCCTATTCCTAAGGCTGATGGCTATGCATTAGTTTAACTGTTTCCGATAGATGGATCAGCAATGATGCCCATACTGCCACGTTTAAAATATTGTTATTATGGGAAGTCTGTCATTAGCATGGGGGCAAGCTCTTGGAGGAGGGGGGATGGCATTTTAAAAGCTTAATAAGAATCTTCAGGTTTTAATGGGATTTGAGGACGAATTTAAAGTAAATTCCTGATGGGCAAAACGCTCCTGACAGCGGCTGACCAAAGGTTCAACACATCAATCCCTATCCACAAGCATTAAGAGTCCTGTGCTTTCACTTACAGAACCTGCTGTCATTGAGCTCCACTGGAATCGAGAAAAAACAAATTCTTTAAAGATGGAAGGTGCACCAGGAATGGAGTCAAAATCATATATATAAATCCACCAGTTTCCTTTATTAGTAATAGAAATAAAAGTGACCATCTGCCAACACGTTTCGTTCCTTTGACCAAAGGAACTTCATCAGGGCTCCAAGTATCAAGTAGAATGTTCAACACTTTCTTTAAATAACTGAAATAAATGTGTAGCAACTCGGGAAGATACCCCACAATAAGGGTCAACCGAATCAGATCCAGGCTCGTAATCTGAAGCTTCTATGTTCAGAGTAAAACTTTGAATCAGGAACATTTGCCGTATGCCGCGACACAGAAGATTCAGATTATGAGTCTGGATCTGATTCGGTTGACCCTTCTTTCATCTCCATGATCCAGACTAGGAGCATACAATGATTTTCACTTACATTGCACAACACTTACTGTTGTCTGTCGATTGCTTTGATTTGTGCCTAATATAACAGGTATACATCAAAACTAAAAACATGGAATCTGCTCCAACACAACACTTTTTTACTTGGAATGTGTTCTACAGTGTCATGGTTGCAAGACCACAGACTATTCAAGGTGACCCTTGTTAAATGCAAGTTGTCAAACGGCGTGGGGCCAACTCCAGCCAATGCATAGCATTACCACTTTGTAATGATCTGTGGAGCTGTGCATTCATATTCCCTGCCTTGTGCAATTTGGGTGAAAGACCGAAAAATATCTATAGCTCAATGTGTTATTGGGAGCACCATTGGCCTGCTTAGCATGTTGAAATTATAGCTTGCTGCATAGATTCAACCCATTGTTTTCAGACTTTGCTTGTGTGAGATCCCCCACCAATCACAATGTGTCTGCAGTAAATTATGTTATCCAATAATAGCAACTATTCCACTTAAATTAGTCATTGGTGTGGTACCCTCGGACAAGAAGCTATTAAATTGCCCCATTAAGTATATTGGACTGCTCAGGTGAGGATGATTACTATGTTGTGGTATCAGTATTTGTATAGCACATTGCTGCCATGTTTACGGCCTAAGGCCTCGAGACTCTCTTGTAACTCAAATGTCCATACATAGTCTGTAATGTGGGATATTATCAGGCTATGCACCTAACCAATCCTTAATGCAACTGTGAAATACATAAATAGAACAAAAATCAAAATACAATCAGCTCTCTTGTATTAACCTCCATCAGGAGAGGGCTGTCTTGATCCTAAGAAGAAAAAAAGAAGTGCTTGCTAGCTGGAAACCAATTCTATCTGCCTGACTGGAGATTGAGTACAGACTCTGTCTCCAACTTGGATTTCAGAGACTAAGATGCTCCTCCAAGGGCTTTTGCTGTCCCCACGGACATAGATCAGTTTCTTCCAGTGAAGTCTTTGTGTTCGCCTGTAAAACTTCTCTCTAGTTGGAGACTGCAGAAGGTTCTAGAAGAAGAGGGAGCTATGGCGGCTGTGCTTTGCTGTAAAGCATATGGACCAGCGACAACTGGACATTTGAACTGTCTGCTGTCTTTGGAACCTCTCACCTTTGCCTTGGGAGTGCAGCATGTCCTGTGTGCACCCTGTAGTGTTGTTACGTCAGCACAAAGGACGCAGACACCAAGTCATGTGTAGGGAGCTTTATTTACGTGCTTCCATCTCTACACCATTTCATATCTTCTCTGCCTAACTTCCCTCGCTCCTCCTCTTCTGCCAACCCAGCTCTCCTCCCATCTCTTAATCTCATGTGCTGGTCCTAGTGCCCAGCACATGTCCCAACATTACATTTCCCCCCTTCTTAAACAGTTTCAAATATTTTAGATGTGTTTGTGTGTGTCAGGTTAACTATAATACAACACAGTATAGTTACAGTTCTTCAATTGGACAAATTGCTCTTCGATGAGTTTGTTGCGGCCGGAGATGGGCTTCCCAAGCCACCTGTTCCCTTTCGTCAGGAGCCATGGAAGGTCGATGATCACTTGCTGACTCATATGCATCTCCTGTTGCTACACTGGGGGGTGCAGTTAATGCTTCTCGGACAATGGGCGTGCATTTCTGAAAATGCGCCACATTCCTTGTGACCCTTTTGTTCTCCGACTTGGCTGTAATAGTAGTCCCTTTTTGTTTTATCACCAGCAGTGGGCATGCTTGATATCGACCGTCTGTTTTTCTCTGTTGTTCTTGTCGCACCAATACCCAGTCCCCTTCATGGCTGGATGGCTGTGCAGCTTTTCTCCGTTGATCCACATAAGACTTAATTTTCTCCCTTTTCAATTTGTCTGTGGGTGCTAATTCTTCATGCTCAGAGTCTGGGACAAACCACTAGTTTCCTCTTCCCAAGTTGGTATTCTGGTGCGCATAGTGCGACCCAACATTAAGGTTGCCGGACATTTGCCTGTGGTAGTATGCGGTGTGGTTCGA
The DNA here is from genome assembly GCF_964263255.1 of Lissotriton vulgaris. Taxonomy (NCBI): domain Eukaryota; kingdom Metazoa; phylum Chordata; class Amphibia; order Caudata; family Salamandridae; genus Lissotriton; species Lissotriton vulgaris. The sequence goes on from NC_141689.1 coordinate 1,644,566,082, forward strand.
TAGGCGCGTAATACTGCATTTAAAGCCCCTTGTACATCAATCTTTGAAAGTTCTGCCTGTTGGATGGTCTTCTTTAGAGTGGCCATGAATCTCTCCAGCATTCCATTGGCCTGGGGCCACAAAGGAGTGATCTTCCGGTGTTTGAAATTGAGGTGCTTGGCGAATTCAGCAAAGTCTTGTCCATTGAATGGGGGGCAGTTATCTGTTTTCACCGCCCTCGGTATGCCCCATGCTGCGAACACCTCATCAAGTACCGGTATAGTGGTGGCGACTTTGGTTGAAGCTATGAGGTGCACAATAGGGAAGCGTGAGTACTCGTCCATTATGACTAGGACATACTTACCAGATTGTAGCGATCCAAAGAAGTCCACTGCAACATGATGCCAGACGCCATCCGGCAGTTCAGACATTTGAAGCGACGCAGGAGGATCCTCTCGGCTTACTAGCTGACACTGTGGGCAATCTTTTAATGTAATTTCCACCATCTGAACCAGCATAGGGAACCAGACCCGTTCCCGCAGTGCTCTCTTCATGGCTACAATGCCTCTGTCCCCTTCATGCGCTAATTTGATGACTCCTTGGCGCAACTGTTTTGGGATGATGATCCGCTTGTCCCTTAGTACAAGACCAGATGCGGTGATAGACAGTTCCTCCTTCACATGTTTGAAAGAGGACAGTTCCTGATTGTCAATCTGTTCACTCTGTCTGAATTCTTCTAAGTGCCTCCAACTGCTTGTCCGAACACGATGTTTTACATTTTGAAGTGTGACATCATCATTAGTAGCACCGAGGATGGCCTCTAAAGGAACTGCAGCTGATTTGGCTTGGGCCACTACAAAGTGAATGTATTCCTCAGCTAGTGCTGGGTTGGATTTGGACGTTGCCTTTGGATGTCATGACATATAATGAGCAGGATTTGCAGCTTTTCACGGCTTGTAGATGATATTATACGTGTATTCCTGAAGGCGGATGCCCCAACGCTCTATTATGGGTGACATTTTGGCTCGGGGATTTCCAAAGATGGTTATCAGGGCCTGGTGATCCGTGATAAGTGTGAAGTGTTTCCCATAGATGAAAATTTGAAAATGTGAAAAGGCAGAGGCATGACTTTTTCGTGACACTGGTGATCCAGACATCGCGAATGAAGATGGTGAAGCAGGTGCTTTGTGATGGAAAGTTGAATCACCGAGAACCACTCAGCGCCTGCCAAACAGTTTAAAACGTCACCAACAGCACCACTCTTTTAATACCGTTATTTTGCAGGGTCAGTAGCTGGGCACTTATGAAATGAAACGCAGTCCACAGCACACGAAAATGTTTGTATGGCCAATTTTATTGCTAGATATCAAGGGCTGATGACTAGATGAATAGGCAGTCCCAGAAGTCTCTTTAAATAACCTTGAAATGCACTATTATACACCAACTTTTACCAATGCTTGATGATGTTTTGCAGCTGACGCCTGACCTTAAAAAGGCCACCGGGCACTCCGGGCAGGCGATTGGGTTAGGCATGTGACTTTAAGATGGCCGCCGGTGAAATCTCGCTCCTCGCGAGATTTCGGGCTTAATTGGTTCAGATGCTCTGTCCATCACCACCCCCTTTTGTACCGCTTTGTTCGCCATAAGTTGGCAGGGTATGCTCAGACATGAGTCCCTTGCTCACTTTGCCACTGGATTCAAGCAAGCCTGGCTGAAGACGGCTGTAATGCCAGAAACCGGTCCTAGGAAGCTTGTTTCCGGTCCAGGGAAGGCATTACTTGGCAGTTCGGGCTAGACTGTTCCCATGAGGCACAGGGTCAGACTGATTTGCATATGGCCATGTCTGAACTGGGGTGGCAGAGTGGGCTAAAGAACGGTGATGGATTAAACCCAGATCTGTTGACTGGGTGTGAGTGTTTGATTGGTTCAGATGCTTTGTCCATCACCACCCCTTTTGTACCGCTTTGAAATCTAAGACAGGCAGGCACACTAGGGCTGGGTATAGGCTGAGTCGTGTGATTAAAGATTCATTATTGGAGGGGCTGGATCATGTCTGAGAGAGTAGGAGCATGTTTTGAAAGCAGAAGCACATACTTTAATAACAGTGCATGATTAGGAGTTGATAGTAGATGGTATGTATTACATTTTCTCATGGTGTTGGATTGTGATGCAGAGATATATACTCATCTAAGGAGAATGCTGAATTAAGTAGTTAAGGGAAGTGGTGTAGGGCACTTTGCCAAGAACCCCGTCACCTTGATAAAAGAAGTCCCAAATTTGTAGTGGAAGAAATCAGTCAGGAAACAGAAAGTAGTATTACTCCAAAGCTGTTAACATACCTCAATAAACCCACAAACACATTTCAGCTTAAATCCAGAGGTGAGGGTCAGTAAGAAATGTACAGAGAACAAGAGCAATCAATCTGATGCCACAATAACTTTTCACTCAGATTAAAACAGTAAGTTAACAAAATCAATGCAAACTGACTTCTGTTCCAGCTAGATGTAACACCGGTAAAAGGACTTTAGTTTTCATAAAACCTCCATAGCTATATCTCAAAGAGGCATTGAGGTGTTTTTCTTAGCATCATAATATTTTAAGTACCCATGTTTATTCTTAACATCTTATCTTAAGTTGTAAGTCATTATATGGTACTGTAATTGCATATAGTTATAGGTCAATTATATGATTGAACCACTTTGACTGATTGCTGTAAATGTCAACAATATACTGTACAAGAAAAGCTGCATTTATAAACGGAACACATTTACAGCACAGTATTTCTAACTTGGTAAAGATGCAGTGTATGTCTTTATTAATCCTCTATAGCGTGTTTTATTTTTTTAATTTTAATGTTAGGTATCAAGAAGGGCAATTCATTCTATTCTGTCCTTTTTATTACTAGATACAGTATTACATAATGTATCTTAGTTATTAACAACATATTGTGAATGTGTTTAATAATTCTTTTGGGGAAACATCACTTACAACGCATTTATTACAACGCACTACCATTACAACGCAACCATTACAACGCAAACCATTACAACGCATTGCGCTGGGGGGCGCTCTAGGATAGGGAATATATTTAATTTACTATCCAACACCTTCCCTACTATCCACGGGGACTGGAGTTGGAATAGTAAATTAAATAAATCACTATCCAGCGCTTAAAAGCACTATGCGTTGTAGTGGTATGCAATGTAAAAACTGCGTTGTAACAGCAGGCGTTGTAATAGCCTGCGCTGTAACGACACCAATCCTTCTTTTGTTACTATTTTCTTTATTCCCTTACCCTTCTGTGCCCAAAAACCATGTAAAGTATTTTGATCTAGCAGCCAACATTGTAGTTAGACTCTCAATCTCCAGACATTGATATTTATGAACCAAATTACTTCATAGTAATATTTACTACTCCAAGATCAATTCACATCCTTTTATAACATCCTGAAAAGGTGATCATGAACCAAGATTGCAAGTTCTTTAAATTAATGTGAGGCCTAGCTTCAAAAAAGAGTAATTCCTATACCATGGAGCACGAAGAGTTGATTTCAGTATGTTCCAAAGGAGTGTTCCTTGAGTTTCCATTGTGTGCTCAACACTTTAGTTTTTTTAGGAATTTGTGTGATCTGAGACTGAAGTGAAACCTGCTGCTTTCTGCCCTGACCTGCCTGCAATCTACGGACGGGGGGACTACTGCCCCCAGCAGTCAACATGCCAGGAAGGTGCCTGCAAGCGCTTTTCGGGCCCGGAGGTGCCTAAATCAACACGGAGCTCTTGCTGCGCGGGAGCCCCGTCTGCTGCTCTCTGCCCTGCCTGCAATCTCCGGACGGGGGACTACTGCCCCCAGCAGTCAACGCGCCAGGAAGGTGCCGGCAAATGCTTTTCGCAGCCGGAGGCGCTTAAATCAACACGGAGGTCCCGCTGCGCAGGGAACCCCATCTGATGCTTTCTGTCCTGCCCTGCCTGCAATCTACGGATAGGGCAGAGGTCTTCAAACTTTTCCAGGTTGAGCCCCCCCAGCTGAATTCCCCCAGATGTTGGGCCCCCCCACCACCCGACAGAAACCTCGGGAATCCGGCACACCACATGATCGACAGCCACGCGCACACCACGGGCCATATCCGGCAAACAATGCTCAACACAACAAGAGTGCCTAGCAAACTGCAGGCCTGTGAGTGGGTGTGACGAAACGACAGAGGCGTACCAGACAGCTCAAAACACAATCCTCCAAGACAAAATGTGCGCAAATTCTCCCCACTATGATGCCCTGCCTTACACAGGACACAGATCAACAACAACACCACCAACATGAATGTGACGGGTCTGCCGGTGCCCAGCCACACCTAGACTCTCAAACTGTGGGTGAATCCCTGCCACTGCCATCCTCAGGCTGTGCTCCACATCCAGTTCTAAACGGTACCTAGTCTTCAACACCGCAAGTGCTGAGAACCCAATCTCACAAACTCCCCAACAAATAAACAAATACATTGTAGGATGTAAAGCACCATGCACAAGTGAACCAAAGGGAGGACCGCCGTGATGAACTCACTATAAGGAACACACCATGGGTGCTTCACCAAGCGGAACCCAAAACATTGAACCCGACCTTGCCCATGGGGGCCCGCATTCAAGTAGCAGCTGGACGTCACGCAAAATGTCACATGCATGATGCATAGATCCCACACATGAGCACACATAGAATACAGAACAGTAACACATAGGCAAAGAACCAGCCAAACAATTCAAATACCTCCCACTCTGAACCACAGCTCCCATGGCACCAAGAAAGCAAAGAAAGTCATCACAACCCTCCCCATCCATCATGTACACCTTGTCATCCACCAACTCCCCCACCATTCATTCCGTCCCTCCATCTGAGCCCCATCCACATCCAAACCCCTTCAACCACTTGCAAACCCATCCACCTTCCATCCCTCCATCCATCATCTCACCTCTTCATCCCTCCATCCACCCCCTTACCCATCCATCCATCATCCATCCATCCCTTCACCCAATCTATCCCCTCACCAATCCATCCACTCTTCCACCCATCCATCCACCCACTCATCCATCCAACCATTCACCCAAGCTATCCTCCCACTCATCCATCCACTCCTCCACTCATCCATCCACTCCTCCACTCATCCATCCACTCCTCCACTCATCCATCCAACCACCCACCCTCTCACCCATCCAGCCATCCCCCCACCCACTCATCCATCCACCCAGTCACTCATCCGTCCACCCACTCAACCCCCCACTCATCCATCCATCCATCCATCCCACTCTCCACCCTCCCCCCCCCACTCATGCATGTACTCTCTGACCCATCCATCTTCATGCTCCTCTCCTCACCCATCCATGCACACACCTGCCCATCCACTCTGCCATGTCATCACTCATCCATCCATCCATCCTCCCCCTCTCTCTCCATTCCTCCCTCACCCAGCCACCCATCCCTCCATCCACCCTTCACCCATCCACCCACTCATCCATCCATTCATCCACTCATGAATCCATCCATTGACCACTCATCCACCCCTTCACTCCTCCATCCATCCCCTCGTTCATCCACCCTCCTCAATCACCCATCCATCCCCACATCCACCCCTTCACTCATCCATCCATTCATTCATCCCTTCACCCATCAATACATCAATCCATCCATCACCTCTCTCATCCATCCACCCACCGACTCGTCCACCATCCACCCCCCATCGATCCATCCACCATTTCACTGATCCATCCACCCCTCTACCCATCCATCTACCCTTCCAACCATACACACATCATCCACTCCCATCCATCCCTCCACTCATGCATCCATCCTCTCCCCCACCATACATCCACCCCTTCACCCATCCATCCCCTCACTCATCCATCCACCCCCCACCCATACATCCACCACTCCACCCTCACACCTGTTATGATTCAAATTCGAATCTGCAGACCAACATCCCTGAACACCGGGTGCCCACACAAAGATCCTCATGAGTTGAGGACAGCAGACCAGAGCCCACTGTCCCGATTCATGGCCCAAACCCGGATTGCAACCTCTCCCTCCCTTCCCAAAATAACTGAAGGACTCCCGCCCCCCCAAGTCCCCCTCACTCCCACCCCCCTTGAAAGGCTGGGGCCCTGGACCAGAGCCCACCCTGCCCGTGCCTCAAAACCTCTGCGAAACCTTCTCTCCCTTCTGGGAAGAGCTAACTCTCCCAGGAGGGGGTTAATTCACAGAGCTGACAGCTTCAGCTGCAGTGGGAGGCAAGGGGTGTCCTCTGCTAAAACTGAAAGCGTGTCTGTTTGTTTGCTTTCGTTTTTAGCAGAGGAGACCCCTGCCTCGCACGCAGCCGAAGGTGTCGACTCCGTGAATTGGCCCCCTCCTGGGAGAATCACTCAGACAAAGAAACGGGCACAAAGGGAAGATCGAAGTGGAGCCCGCGCCCCCCCTGGGATGGCGCCGCGCCCCCCCAGGGGGGCGCGCCCCACAGATTGAAGAACCCTGGGATAGGGGGACTACTGCCCTGAGCAGTCAATGTGCCAAAAAGGCAGCGGCAAGTGCTTTTCGCACCCGGAGAGGCTTACATCAACACAAAGCTCCTGCTGTGCGGGACATGCGGGGGCCGTGCCCGGGCCAACGGCGGGCCTGTCCTTGCCCGCCATCGACAGGAGGAGGCTGGGCCCCCCTTCGTGAAGTTGCGAGAGGAAGACAGAAGCTTGAGGCTTTAGGGTGAGTTTTCCTCTCATTGTTCTTACTTGTCTCAATACTGCTCTGGCTCTTCGGGCAAGTTGGACCTGCATTCGATTCCTGAATGTAGTTATAACTCATGGCAATCGCCTTTTAATAAATAGAGAATTACAGGATTGTAATGGGAAAGTGTAAAGTGCAGGGCCCTCATGAGCCTAGTACTAAAAAATCTAACAGCACTACCTTGGAGTCCTTTTTGGCAAGAGCGGGAGGGGTCATAACTACGGAAATTGACTTGGCTGAGCCGAGGCTATCGCTGGAGGTGGGGGTGGATAGTTCTTCTTTTGGGGGACTGGTAATGCAGCCCTGGCAGCCTGCCCCACAGGACTGTGCATCACCCCAGCCTGAAAAGAGTCATTTTCAGCCATTCTCAGTGGCTCAACCCAATGACAACACCATTTTGGAAATTCCAAATACTAGCCTAAGCTCCCCCCCAACCTAAAAGGAATAGGCAAACCAAGCGACCACTGAAGCCGAGGGGGCCCAAGGGACATTTGAACGTGCCTACCTGCTATCCTGCTTCTCAGCCAGGTGCTAATAGTTCAATTCCCCTGGGTCTTGCTGCCTTGGACTGGGCAGATTTGCTGGGCAAGCTCAAAGATTTGATCCAAATGAGTATTGCCCTTCTACTTGAAAGAATATCCATACTAGAGTCACCTTTAACAAAGCTAGCTGCTGGGCTTAATCCACTTATGGATGCTATGATCTCAGTTTGCTCCTCGGTTGGGAGGGGCGGTGGGGATTTTTCGCGACCCTTACTTGGTCAGGACACTGTACAAGACTCTTTACCTAGAGGTCAAGCCACAGGCGGAGGTATCATTTCCACTCCCAACCTCCGCCCGCAGCCCCCTCAGTCTTTGGCTCGCCCAGTCATACCAACTGCAGGAAAACCTGCTGCGGTGGCATACATCAAGGGACTCATGAGGGCAAATTAGTTCATGGAGAGACGGTGGGCGGGCCTGTGAAGTCAGGTGCAAAACTCCCACGACTTAACTTGCCGCCGGACTGTTGTCCTTACACTGTCATCTTTGCTGGGGTCCCGAGCCTATACGATACTGACTTAGAAAATGCTAGCCAACTGAAAAACAAAGTATGCTATTGGCTGCCCAATAATGTTGACTTTAACTAGACTGATTATGACGATATGTTGTTTGTCAGGAGGGTAGGTTGGGTGGTACCAATGCATTAGTCCTTACAGGGGGATTGTGCTGCAATTAACTGCCGGTCGCCTGGCTTGGCTAAGTGCTTACCCTACAGTTCTGTATCATCAACCATTACGGAAGCATGTATTAACATCCTCCCATTGGTGTTTTTTCTATTGATGTTTGCAGGTCCACCCCCCTCCCACGGATAGTTTGATCCACCGCTTCCTCCGGCTTTCAGCCCTCTCCCCTACACAAATGGCGATCCCCGTGAGCAACAGATTCGACCCTCTAAGTGCCATGGATGAAAATGATTGACTCCAAGTTCCATCTTCTTCTGGGATCAACTGTCCAAGCTTAGAGATGGGTCTCCTTAATTCACTACCTGTAGCGCCAAAACCATCAAGTGCTTCAGGGCGCCCATTAAAAATTCTTACCTGGAATATAGCAGGTATTAGGGATAAGCTAGCGAATCCTAATTGGCTCAATTTTACTTCTGAGTTAGACATCATTATGTTACAGGAGACTTGGGCTTTTGACCCGGTTGGCCGAGAAGCCTATGCAAGCTTCTGTGTGCTAGCAACTCATCCCTTGGCTGACTGCATGAAACATGTTGACCCTACGTACCACAATAGCCCTAAAGGAACATTATATCCAGTTGGGGCAGATTACTTTTAACTAAGTTAATTCCCCCTTGGAATACATACAATTAGTTAGGACAGCCCTAGACCTATTTTAGCCCACTCACTCACTCACCACACTACCAAGCCCACACACCCGCACTCACCCTATGGCTTCATCCAAAAAGATCTCTGCTAAAGAGACCCTTAGCGGGTGCCCGTTGGGTATTGCAGCGCCGGCCCGACGAGGAGCAAGGCCCAATGATGAAGCATGACATCGTTCGGGGTGTGTGAGGGCACTTTTTAGAAAGGACCTTTCTTCCCCTAACCTTAGGGACTGTACACTCCTTGTAATTCTGAATATTGCCCTGGAGCACGTGTGCAGAACCTGCTTAAATATAGCTCCTGGTTCCTCTTGTTCTAAACAAATATAAAATTATATTTGCCACTTGAAATTGTCAGCTCAAAGGGGGCCTGACCTAGTGAGAGGAATATTAAAATACATTCCTGACTTCCATAGGGAATGGGGTGGGGATAAAAGGACAAACATTGTTACAGCACACAAGGGTTAAAAGGGGTGCTTTCACAAGTGACTTGCAAACCCTGATTAGGGATGGAGTGAAACACATATTAAAAAGAGGATTGGAGAAGAAGACTGAGTATAGGCATCATTAAAAAGACTAAAATCCACAATTTCATATAGTTTTTACATGAAACTAAAAGCAAGGGGAATTGAAAAAATAAGATTTTATTAAAACTGTGAAATAATGTAAAGGATTTTAGCTTTCTGCGCATTCTGAAAATTGACACTTTTAAAGAAGGTGTAGCAGCATCATTATAGGTTGGCGTCTTTCGGAAAGACCTCTGTAATCCATCCATTTTGCTTGGTGGGGGTGGGGGTGGGGGTAGATATTTGGTATGCTTCAACGCTGTGTAATTAGAAATGAGATTTTGAGTAATAATTATAAACTGTAGATAATAAAGACCTAACTTAGATATTAGCAAGGAAACCTTTATTACAATTTCTTGACTAGCACTGCAGGGAATTTAATTTTTACTGTCCTGAAAGTTATATAGATCCAAAACACTGCCACTATCACACGCTGCTTTTGTCTTTTTACTTGATCAACTAATTGCTCTCTGTATTACATTATTCTGCCTGCGTGGAGGGTGTTATTATATTGTACAATATGCTGTACCTTGTAAAAGCAGACTAGATAATCTGCAATATGCATTTCTCTTATCCATTATAATATGCATTAGACGAAAAGATAAAAAATTGAGGTCAGGTATAAAGACACAGGGCCTTATTTCGAGTGCCCAGAAGATGTACTGAAAATCCACCATTATAGAGTTTCTGACACTGAGGGCATCAGTAACTCCAGGAGGTAGAGTTGCCAGGTGTTACAGGTGAGACCCTGAAAAATGAGGAATTACCGGAGGAAGAGGTGACTGTGATTTCAAGTCTGAAGGTTATTTTCAGAACCTTAGGCCCACATGCATCATTGTTGGAATGTCCGATTCCTAAATTGCGAAAATTAAGGAATTGCAATTTAGGAATCGCAAATTCCTATGCATCAAGAAATCTCAAAAGTTTTAGCGATTTCTTAATTTTCCTTATTTGCGTTTCCTTAATTGCGAATCGCAAATAAGGAAACTCTTTACATTGATTCCTATGGGCCTAGAGGCCCATAGGAATCAATGGGAAGGCATTCTCATTTTGCGAATTCGCAATTAACGAATCGCAAAATGAGAATGCAATGTATGTACATTTTACTCACGCACATGTCCCAAGGGCATGTGTGTGTGTAACATGTAAGTTTAAAAAATACATTTATTTGCATTTTTGAAATTTTTCGCAAAATTACCATGAAGGTTTACTTCATGGTAATTTTTCCCTTCAAAATTGCGAATTCGCAAATTAAAATTAATCATGCATAGCATTTAAGGAATTGCAAAATTTGCGATTCCTTAAATGCTATTGCAATTTGAGAAAACGCAAAAAATTGTGAATTCTTAAATTGCGATACATGAGAAATAAATGATGCATCCCAAAAAGTGATTTTGGAATCGCAAACGGCCGAATTTTGCGATTCGCACCGTTTACGATTCCAAAATCGCTTGATGCATGTGCCCCTTAGTGTTCTGAAAAGACTCAGAATTCTGATGATGCCTATAATTACTCAGTATGAGAAGAGTGGTGTGATGCAGCTTAAATGCTGTTTATTCTTTACAGGACACAAAAATCAAAAACGGGAAAGAAAAATACACATGAAATTAAATGTGCACCATTCACATGTTTTAGAGAATGACAATGAATTTGAGAAAACATAGAACAAGCACTGTAAAAGAGTTCTTAGGGTTGTAGAAGTAGAAGGAATTCATATACTGTGTGTCTAACATGCCTAACAATTGTTTCATATGAAAATTAAACAGCGGTGAAATGAAAACGTACACAATTTATTTTGGGGGCTTTGGTGCAAATGAATATGAAATTAAGATATATAGCAATCAAATGTTTATGCCTATATAAATCTCATTTATAAATTGTGTAGGCTATGATGAATATAAATCATCCTTCATTGCTTCCATTGTAATGCACCATAGATATTAAAAAGTTGGTGCAACTTCTATATGCTTTAGTTTAGACGAATCAAACTTTCTGTGCTGAAGCTTTACACTAATAGAGTCTTAGATTTCCTAAAACGAAAAGCCCTAATCACTTTGTATGAATGTTTTACATGTATGTGCTTTGAAATTGTGGCAGTATGCCACACATAAGACTCAACATTTCTATGCAACAATATTTGAAAATGTATAACATGTGACTATTTGACACAAAAGCTAAATTGAATTTTACTGTGCTTGAGTCTACTTGCGTATTCATTTATTAATTAAGGAGCATTGTCCTTAAATGCATTAAATAGACTTTATTCCTTAGTCTTGCACTTTCTTATGGTCTGGTGAGAAGGAATCTTGCATCAGGGTCACTCATGTAACTTTCTTGTACTTTCACATGACATTCCTGAAGGGTAAATGATACTTTCTGATAGATCTATATGGACATAACCATGTGAAATCAAACTTTTAACCCCAGCACATGAGAAGCTACAATAATGAAATGCTCTTTGTGTCTTTGAGGACTAACCTGTGTGCTCGGGACAATCGATTCTTATGACATGGTTTTGGAAAATATGCCAAAGTATCTCCATTTGCACCTTGTGAGTGGATGATGGGCACACATGGCTTGCGCGACGAAATTTGATATTTGATATTTTATAATTTCTGTAGCACTAGAATCACCCCGTCAGGGGTATCTCTGCGCTAGGACTGCGAGCTACAGCCAGACAAACGCACCTCAGAACAAATAAGTCTTTAGCAGCTTTTTGAATTGTAAATAGTCTGGACATTGACGTAAGTAAAAGGGAAGTTGGTTCCAAAAAAAGTAGGGCAAGGTGAGAAAAGGCTTTACCACCCATGCAAGGTTTTTTAAACCGAGTGGTGCAGAGAAGTGATTTAGAACATGACCGTATGGACCTAGAAGGTAAGTACCTTACTAGTTTGTCAGATAGGTAGTTGGAGCCCAGGTCGTAGAGAGCTTTATAAACAGTGCAGCAGATTTTGAATTTGATCCGCTTCCGCACTGGGAGCCAATGTAGTTGTTGCAGAAGGGATATGGATGCCGTTCTGGGAGGGCCATTTACTACCAGGCGGGCCGCAGTATTCTGGACCACCTGCAATTTGCTTAAAGAAGCTTTGCTGGCTGAAACCAGAAAGGCATTGCAGTAGTCCAGGCAGCTTAAAACTAGTGCCTGGATCAACATTTTTCATGTGGAGGAGGGTAAAAAAGGGAAGACTATCCTTAGTAGTAGAGTGTGAAAACATGTACCCGCAGTAGTGGTGGCATGCTCTTCTAGCGTGAGTTTCTGGTCTACGTGGACTCCAAGGTTTTTTTCCACTGTTTTAGGAGTAGGGGCAGAGCCCAATTCCTCTGGCCACCAGTTAGGAGTCCTTTTTAAATAAACAAGGGGAACCCAGTAGGTAGCTATGGACCATGGGTATCAGTTAAGTTTAAGGAAAACAACGGTCCTAAGCTTAAGCAAAATCGTACAATAATATTATATAGACCACAATAGGCTACTATATATTTCTCTCCCTTGTCCAGCCGGACAGGGAATTTATTAATCAAGCCAATTATTAAAGGTTTAAATACATTTGGCAACAAAACATTTCATTGCAGTAAGGCACAGTCCTGTACCGTACTGAAAAGGTAAGTGAAAGGATAGGAGAAAAGGTAGTAGAAGGAAAAGTGTTTCAGGCAAGGAGATTGAGCAATCAGGGCACTGTTTTGAATCAATATTATCAGTGTTTCCTGGAGTAACACATACACACATTAATGTACATTGGTTAAACGTATGTCTACTCAAAGGAGTCGACGTTTCGATCATGTGCTCAAGTTATAGAGGGATCATCTTCAGGACTTTGAAAATTAGTTTGCCTGGTTTGAATAATATGTACGCCTCCGCCAAAAGTTGAGGGCGTGGATAGTAGGGCGTAACTTATTGGTACGAGCTAAGTGCTCTTATGGTATGCTTGGCTCGATTCCTTAGGGCGCAGGGTAGGACACGCGTGGGCTCATTAAGGTAGGAGCCTGTCGGGGTATCCGTGGTACGAGGGTTATTGGCTCGATTCTTTAGGGCGCAGGGTTGGGCACGCAGATGCGTCAGCTCATTAATGTAGAAGCCTGTCGGGGTGATTACTCGAACATCTAAAACAACCTGCACCGAATAACGATGGTCTCATGGACGATTGCGTGAGAGACCGAAACGTCGACTCTAACACTTTTTCCCTTTACGAACTTTGAAAGATAAAACTCTCTTTTATATACACCAGTTTCTGTATATCCTTTGGTTATAGCTATTATGATTTAGTTGTGGTTCTTATTGCAAATAGAACTGAATATCATAGAATTATATTCTACATGAAATTCACATATGAAAATAAATTAATCAGCAAGCTGATGGAAAACCTTTGCACTGAATAATAAACTGAAATAATATAACTAAATACTGTAAACGAACCCCTTGAAGGCACTTTTACCCATTTATTTGATTTTGCCCAGGCCCTCAAAGTAGTTTGGGTTTTCCATTATTTTCGATTGCCTTAAGGAACCAACTCCTCACCTTCATGCAAGATGTCTCACTTCCTCTGCGCAGCGCATCGTCTTTGACTTTCGACACATTCAAGATACTGTAAGGGGGTCTGCTTGATTTCTGTATCTGGCCCTCGCTCCATTGCAGTCGGACCGAACTTTTGGGTTTGTCCCAGGCAAGCACGACCAGATAGCCCCAGTTGGAGCTATAAACTTCTATGTAAAGCATTTTTTTTAATCTTCCAAAATTCATATCTTTTGGTCTTGTTTTACTCAGATACATATTGGCTATTTGTGTACCCTGGTGTGGAGTACTTTTGCTGTGTTTTCACTGTGTTACTGTGTTTGTGGGTGCACAAATACTTTACACATTGTCTCTTTAGCTTGGCCTGACTGCTTTGTGTCAAAGTACCTGAGGGTGAGCACAGATACACTTTTGGTGTTTACTACACTTGAGCCCCCCCAGACAGTTCGGATGACTGCCAGGAGACACCGACGGACAGAGCGGTGCTCCTCAAACCTGAGCTGCAGCCAGGTGGGGTGAAGCCTCTCAACCATCACATATGGTATACGGTTGAGTACACACCTGGGACTTTCAGGTGATATTTTTTCATTACTATTTATCCTAAGCAGTAGTGTTGTATAACAAGGTCCTGAAGAATGCATTTGAAAATTTGTTCTAATGATGCAGAAACATGTTGACCACCATCAAGTACGGTTATTATTTCAAACCCGCACTTGCACTTGCTTTTTAACCTTAGGGATTGGGAGATACTAATAAAATTTGTTTTTCTACCCGATTCACCTAATTTTATTAAAACCCCTCACTTTTTCACTCCTACCACTATACACTGCTTTTTTCAGTAGCCACTTTAATTTTTGTACAAAACATACTACCCACTTGTCACATTTATCGGTCACGGTAACATCAGACCGGCCGTTTTGTCTCCTGGGTAAGGAGAACCCAAATGATGAGAAAGAGGGCGGTACAGTGTGGCGTCTGATGGGAACTATTTTCTCCATATGCTCTTGAGCCTTGACTTGGCCTGCATTTACCAGCATGCACGATGTTCTCACGGGCGTTATCTGCGTAGTATTGGTTTTGTGATCCATTCTGTTTGACTTACTATATATGACTCCCAGGTATTATTTGTTGTTATAAGTTTACTACACTTACCCTGACTTGGATTGTGGGTCCCTACTGGGACAGGGAGCAATACTCTGCCAACTAGATACCCCATTTTTAACATGCACCTTTATGGAGCTCCACTAACTACCTTCCCAGTTAGCAGTTTCTTCAAAACCACCTATTTAATTTACAAAGCCAACTTAACTGTTGCAGGAGAGTAGGGTCTGCTTCTTATAGTTACCCCCACTTTTTGCTGATGTTTCACTGTTTTCAACTTAGTCTGGCTGGGATCCTGCTATCCAGGACCCCAGCCTAGCTGCTTTCTACTCTAAATTGATTTCATGTACTTTAGGTACACTCCAGAGTGGATTATGGGTTACCGTTATAAGTTCCTAGTATATGGTATACTATGTACCTAGGGCATAGGTACCCCAGGGGTCTCCTATGGGCTGCAGCATGTATTATTCCACCCCTAAGAGACCACTCAAACTGACACCACAGGTCTGCTTCTGCAACCTGAGTAAGGTGGTGCATGCACCCCTTACTTAGATATACGTTCACTATATCTACCTTATATCACTGCACATATAAACCTATCCGTCGCCCCTATGGCAGGCCTTATCAATCCTGAAGGCTGGGAGCTGGGTTTTATGTACGAGAGTGCCCATGCATGAGCAGAGCCCCTCTGCAGCCTTCTGAATCTATTCTCCAGGGTTGTTCTGTGATGCAGCCAACCATATGCTCCTAAGTGCATTATTACCTCGCTGTAAATGCTAACTTTAAAACGGCTGCTCAGAAACATGTTGTGTTTGGTGTCAAACACCTTGGAATCATACCTCCACACCAGTAACTGGTGTGGGAGGTCGGATTCCACCCTCCTAGAGGGAGAAATATGACAACACCGGTACCAGCTTAACAGAACCCGGCATCACAAAATGGATGCTGCCAGCCACAGACACACGTCTTTTTCCTTCCTGCTGCTGAGCTAAGCTCGAGCAGGGGAAGGCATGACAATAGGCTTCCTGTCATAGGGAGGTGTAACCACCTCCCAGACAGGCTTTAGTGTATTGGGGCTGGGTGGGATGCACTCTGAGAGTGCTTTGATGTCTGCACTGGGGGTACATTTGGTGCCCCTGTGCATAGTCCAGCTCAAACTGGTTGCAGGAGCCATTTGGTCTTGCTCTGGAGCAAAACTGGGAAAAGGCCATGGGTGTAGCCACTCCTCTGTCCTGAACCTCCCATAGGTGGGTCCCCAGAGTTTGTCCCACCCCTTCCTTGGGTATAAAGTAGGAACCCCTGACTACAGGATTTTAGATTAACTGGACGAAACTCTGCTACATTAACCAAGTACTTCGACTATCCACACTATACTGGATGACTGAAGAATCTCACTTGGAGTAAAGGAGTTACTCCCCTGCTAAGCAGGCACCTTAAACGCATCTGACCAATTTGCATCTCCTGAGCTCCTGAGGACTCCAAAGATTTCTGCAACACAGGAGGTGGATTCCCAAGCGTCCCTGAGGTCGAATAGTGCTCTCAGCAAACCAGAGACCCTCAGCCCTCATGGGGACCGTGCAACCCCTATCCCTGGACACTGTGTCTATTTGCAGCAGCATATGCTTTTCGGCGATCCCTGAGGCTGTGCTTTGAGCTACTTGTATTCCTGACCCCGAGCAGTGTTTCCACTGAAGATTACTGGCCTACACTCCACAAGTGTTTCATGGGCTGGTATTTTGTGATTCCTCTTGAGGTCCCTTCACGATTCCTGGTCCGTTGATCTGTGGGTCCCTGTGATGGCAACTTTAACTTTCAGTGGGCTTTCCTAGTTGCTCCAGATGTGCCCTAACTCTACATCAGTTGGAGAGTCTCCAGGACCTTGCTGGTCCTCACAGAAGCATCTTTTCTCTGACCGCGTGGGTTACAATTGCCAAGGCTTGTTGGTGTTTAATCCGGACACTGACCCCCAGCACTCGACATCCTTCGTGGGACAGCACACCTCCAGACTTTGGTCATCCTCAACGTCTCCTGGTCCCTGTGGCTGCAGAGTCAAGCTTCACCCCTTCTCACCTGAAGCACCTGACATCAGTGGGCATTCGTCTACTGAGCCCCTTGTCACTTTGAAGTGACCTAGAATCTGTACCCTCTGCTTTCAGGTCCTTCTCATCTCCGATCCAGGCTTGGATCACACCGGACACTTTTCATCTTCACAGCAGCAGCACTTTTCGGCATCACGCCATTGAAAATGACGAAGATTCCAGACACCACTTGACACCTATGCACCCAGCTTCCCTGGGTGAGATAACACATGTACTCCGGTACTCACAAGGGTGCTGGCCTTAGAACCTTCTGAGTTAAAAGGATTTGCTTAAAGTCCTCTCATAAGTGTCCTTAATCTTTAAAATTCCAACCACGACTTTCCCATAGAGTTGTACGGAGCTCGCGGCTGTGTTCCCACACTGCACACGTCCTTCGTGGGTCCCCTGTGTCACTACCTTGGGTGGTTCCTTGGGGTCCCAGTAACTCTACGTGCTCTAGGCACTGTGTCTAGTCAAGTTGTGGTTATTATTCCACTTTCATAGTATATGGTTTGGTCTCCCCCTGGAGCCCACTGTGTATTGTGCTATTTACTGTTGTTCTAGTGATTTAATATTGTGTACTTTGTGCTCTAACCTCATAAAGAGATTAATAGAAAGTGTTTAGTAATAAATACATATTTTTATAATAAAACTTGTGTGGTTCTCCTTTCATTTGGTCATTCAGAAGGTTATGATCAAGTAAAGCAGGCTGCTTTACATTCCTTCAAGACTTATCATGAAGGCTGCTCTCCACAGCTACCACTAGGATAGGTTTCAATAAAGGTTGTCTTTAACCTAATCATCAAAAAGGGTCGTTTGGACTGGTGCAAGGTGCCCACTTTAATTAGTGGACAGCATATACCAGGCCAACTTCTCACAACTGTCACCCCAATCTATCTGGAATAGAAATTCACTGTCCCCCACGGATTTCAGCACACATGCAGCCAGGACACCATGAGAATGGTGATAAAGAAGATGAAGAAGTGCAAAATAAAAAAAACCCCAGACAACAGAACGTCTCCATCTATGCACCTAGTAGCTGGAACAATAGCCTCATATCCATCAAAACTACCCCAACCCTGCGCCAATTTAGTGAAGAGCCAAAGTCACATCTCTTTGAAGAATGCTAAAGCATGATACAGTAAGAGTCCACTTTAGCCATTAAGAATCAGCTAACCCTCCAACCACACATTGACCGTGTCTACGCCTTGAAACTTGTACAGTGCTCTGCTGACATGACACTAGGTTTGCGTTAAATAAATACCACATACATAGCTCACAATTCTGCACATTCAGTGGTAGCATTATTTCACTATTTTGTTATCTTAACACACAGTAATACATTCTTGGCAAAAGTTTCATCTAATTCGTTCCGTTTTACCAGTAGAATACCGCAATTACAAATTGAAAGGTGTGTTTTGCAAAGGGTCTGTCACCAAACAACACTACTAATGTGCCACTCTTTTAAAGTGACATTTGATCCATTCGGGCTTAAAACTATCTTTGGTTGGAAATCAGCAAATTATGCGGCATATACTGGATTATGTGGCAAACGTAGCAAATCCATAATTCCGCACTTAAACTTTTTGGCCACAGAATAGTATAGTTCCAGTGGCACTGAAAAAAAGACGTTGCAAAGTAATTAATGATGCATATCCACGTTAAAACAGTGTCTGCAGCTCTGGGTTAGATCTTCTCAAATGTTGCAATCTGTGGTGTCACAGTGAATATTTGACAATTTATTTCGCGCCACTTATCACAATGCAGCATAGATTCCACACCCATGACTGCCTCCTCGGATTCTCTCACTACCACCAGGCAAAAGTGCCCCTCATCTCTCCAATCATAAGTTATTGCTAAAAACAGCAACCCCCCCAGGTCAGTGCCCACTCCACAAATCAGAGGCCAGTGCAATCACACAGTTTGCATTGCCCTAAAGAGGGCCCTGTGCATGACCAATGAAAGCCGGCAATCATACTACGGTATAGGAAAGTTGTTATGTATGTCAGCTGAACCCACAGCTGCTGATGTGAATCAAATATTTACAACTGCAATGCTAGCTGAGCGACGTGTATCGAAATGTTACACTGATGGCCTCATTCAAAACTTTTCCTGTGTTTGATGCCTGAAGACTTCCCTGATACACTCAATACAACCAAACACAAATATGGCGCCTGCTTTCTTAGTGCCTACATAAAACTCTGAACCTTCAGCATAGATGTTTGTCTTTGCTTCAGCTGATGAGCCTGTCTGTATCGCATAGATTGACGGCAACTCTCCACACAAGACAGTGCTCGCGAACACGTCTCAAGCGCAATGTTCCAGTTAGAAAATTGGGACTGTCCTCTGCTGACAAGGTTCTAATTGAAGCTGTGGTCCTGCAGGCAAAAGAAACCAATTCATCTTCCCTGGCAGCACCAGCCCACCCCGCGTACTCTTGGGTGCGTAAATCGAGTTCGCAAAGAGTTGCAATCTGAGAAAAACAGCCAAAGATAACACCTTCCCGATGCTTTTTGGAACTGTTTGATTGCTGCAGTATGGGGTAAACATACAATTTATAAAAACTGCTTCTCCGCGAAAGATTGTTTCTGCTCCCCCCACTGAGCGCGCGTATAAGGCGATGTGAGCTGTCAATTACATGGAGGGTTCCTTGTATAAGGTAATTCAAAAGCATCTTCTGTTAGCTGCCTGTAAATGATTTTTCTTTGGGTTGTTGGAGAAAAAGCAATGTTGTAAAGCATTTTTCTCTTTCCCTCAAAGGATAAGAGGCATCAGTGCGCTGTTTTCCCCGTTTACCGCCCCCACCATAAGCAATCTATTTAGCTTGAAGTCATGCCAATCTTGGAGCTCTGTTGCTGAACACGGCTCCTGCAAATAACTTGGAATGGGTTTCATCAAGTCTTGCATGATTGGTATTGTTTCAGAAGTGGCTAGTAAGTTGTTGCAGCACAGCCGAAAGGACATGGCCGTTCTGGTAAACAGGAGTAAACAGATGTATTACTTTCTGGCTACTGTTAGAAAACTAAGGGCCTGATTTACATCTTGGTGGGTGGGTTACCGCATCCCAAAGGTGACCGATATCCTGTCTGCCGAAATATAAATCCCATAGCATATAATGCGAGTTATATTTTGGCGGACTGGATAAATCCCATAGGACATACTGCAATTTATATTTGGGAGGACTGGATAAATTCCATAGGATATAATGCGATTTATATTGGGGAGGACTGGATAAATCCCATAGGACATACTGCGATTTATATTTGGGAGGACTGTATGAATCCCATAGGATATAATGCGATTTATATTTGGAAGAACTGGATAAATCCCATAGGATATAATACGATTTATATTTCAACTGTCATATCTGTCAACGTTGTGATGGAGTAACCCATCTGCCAAGATCTAAATCAGGCCTTAAGTAGGTTAATGCTCTGTGAAGGTAGGGCCTGAAGAAGGTGTCTGGTCTTGGAGTTTTGGGTGTTGGCAAGGAGACAAGGGAGGGAAGTGATGAAGATGTCTTTACAAGACCATCTGGGGGAAAGGACTTACACCAGCATCACACTTGTCACAGAAATGTATCAACTTCCTCTCTGCACATAATTTAATATAATGCTTCCAACTTTTTTAGAATATCTGTGGCCATGGCCAATTTATAGGCATTTTTGGCTGTCCAATTTAGTTGATTTAGGACAAGAATGCTCTTCCCTGCCAGCATTTCCCTAGGTCGCCCACCTCCTTAAAGACAGCATTGGCAAAGCCAATAAGTCTCACATTGTTGACGATTTGGCGTTGCCAATGTCTTTTTGTGCAGCATCGGGGGGGGGGGGGGGGGTAGAAGCGCAATGACTACCTCTATAATGTGTGCAAAACTAATGGAAGTCGTATGCGCACTAATAAAGAACTCACAAGTAGCAGTACAGCATAACGCACTTGCACTTTTAAGTTGTGGTAAGGAATCACGATTTAAGATTACATGATTTTAAATACAAAGTTGTTTATTTGTTTATCTCACAAATATTCTATTTTTTTCTTTTGAAGAAATAGGTACAATATAATAGGTTGCAAAAATATCTGCAATCAAATAAAGCGAAAATTATCAATATCTCAAACGTGCACAGGCCAGAAGGAGATGGATAGCACACAAAGTCGTGACAAACTGCCTTTTCTGTGCGATGCAATTGCTATATATTCCAGAAATGTATTGTTGCTGTTAAAATTACAGTATCCTAACTGGGCAATACATGAATTAAATAATACCGTGCGTGTTGGCTGAACCGTTAGGTTATTTTTCTGAAAGGCCAAGAGGAAAATGTTGTTTACAATCCGCATTCCCGGCCAACAGTTCAATGAAATTAAGTCTCCGTCTCGCGGAAAGCAAACAAAACATACCGAGACACTGTCGTTTCCAATCCATGCAGCAATTGTACCTCCAACTAACCTGTTCTGCTCTCGTTTGCATTTATGCATAAATGGCCATTGGTGATTTATTGTGACAGAGTACGCGAGGCACGTGCGAGTCACTTTGAAGACGGAAACAAAATGCTGCATTCGCTGTACTGAGCATCCACTCAGAGTCACGTATAACACGGCCTTTCCCTTCACAGTGCAGCGCCGACATCTTGTAGGATCAGCGCTTACCAACAATGTCATTTGTTTGCTTGCCTTCAAACCTAGATCTACAACGGTAGAGTTGCGTGGCTTAGCAGTACGGCAGCAGGCAGGCAGGCTGGCTGACTGACTGACTGACTGTGTGTCCCTTATTCCGAAATAGAGCTCGAAGTGAGAAGCAGTACTGGGGAGCAGACAACTCGAGAGATCACCCACTGATCGGGTCAGTCACCTCCACTTTCTTGGCATCCTTGGCACACTTTGGGGCCTGTTTTCAATTACTGGCGCATCCCTGCAAATTAGCAAGGATGCGCCAGTAAATGTGCGCCATGCCTCCGCCACTGCCACTCATGATGCGGCGCATTTACAATGCGGCGCACCATGGGGCAAAAATGGCACAGATGCGCCACGCATCTGTGCCGTAAAGGTGTCGCATTGCTGGAGTTGCGTCGCATGCGCGACGCAGCTCCAGCAATACTCCTGGGGGGCCCATTCTACTAATGCTGTGTCAAGCCTTACGCCTGCTTCAAGCAGGCGCATGGTTTTGACGTAGCATTGGCCTAAAAGTGACTGAGTGAAATCTTGTAGATTTCACTCAGCCACTTTTAGGAGGCGTTCCTGTGCAGGAAGGCCCCCCCTCCTGCGCCGGAACGCCTCCTTAAGGCGCAGGGCTTTACAACGTGACGCATCTCCCAGATGCGTCACATTGTAAATAGCCTGCACCATGGCGCATCTTTTGCGCCACCGCTGCGTCACAAAAGTGACGCAACGGCGGCGCAAAAGAGGCGCAAGGGGCTTGTAAATATGCCCCTATGTTAGGACAGAAGCCCACATGCTGGGAAAAGTACCACACCATGGAGTTATGCCTGCTCTACTGAAGTCTTTCTTCTATGTCTAGTGCAAGAACAACCAGATGCGTACATTTTGTTTGAGCAGAGCAGACTAGTTTGTTGAAAGACAACCTGGCCAGCCCAGATCATGATACTTCTGTCTTTTTGCGGCTCCCTTTAGAATGATAAAATAGTTCTTGGGACTCTAGTTTCAGAAAACAGACCGAGCTCTATTGATCCTGTGGGAAGAAATGCTGAACAACAATATGTTTGCTTTATTACCACACTTGCTTTTATGAGTGATATCTTACTACTGATTGTTAACTGCTCTGTGTCAGAACTATGAACTAAAGTACGGAATTCTGACTGTCTTTCAGATCAAAGGGTCACTAGTAGCCATGCTTGTACTGTTGTACCCATACCTGGCTAACACTGCAGGCTGTGCGTTGCTAGGTAGTTGTGGCGCTGGACTGTATGTCTGAGATGCCAAGCATTAGAAAATAATGAATTCTCAAGCACCCATTGAGGTTTTCATGGTTCACAAACGTCCATATTCCACCATCTTGTTTTCATGCAATAACAGTGGGTACCAATTTGGAAGACTCACAGGTCTCTACTGCACTTTACTCTCACAAATGCTACAAATCTGCCTGAATCTATTTATTTTTCTTTCACAGATGATTTGACCGAAAGGTGACTCTGGTGGTTTTCTGTCCCAAAAGCAACAGAAGACCTGTTTAAGCTGACCTGCATTCCCTAACCACAACCAAGAATGAAAACGTTCTTGCTTTTCATCTATTTCGGACTTCATAATTCACTTAACCACACGCTTAATTCTCCCAGCACAGCCTGACTTCCGGTTTCTGATCCTTACTTGCTACCTTTCCTTTCATAGTGGCTTGTGTAATCCACCATCTTATTTTTATGCCATCGTGATGGGGGAAGTTTTCAATAGCCTTTCTGGGTTTGCACATATTGTAGCGGCTGGTCGATTCAAAAACTGGTGGGAGGAACGTTACAGTCCAAGGTTAATATGTAAGCAGGCCTAATAGGAAGATGAAGGGGATCCAAAAGTGGGTTCTGCCCCAGAAGAAAATGGGCTGAGATGGCACATTTTGATTGATTGATTTTGAAACTTATATCGCGCGTTCTGTCACCCCACGGGTATCCTGGCACTTTAGACTAGTAAACCAGAGTGGAAACAGGTCACAACAGAAAGAACAGGAAGAAGGGGCAGGGGACTAAACCTTGGGAAAAAGCCAAGTTTTTATGTTCCTGCGAAACTCTAGCAGGGAACTGGCCTGCCCAAGACTCTGGGGAAGTTCATTCCACAAACGGGCACCAGACACACTAAATGCCCTTCCTCCTAACCTAGAACGTTTTAATCTAGGGACCGTCAGTAGACCGGCACTAGAGGAGCGGAGCTGCCTTGTGGGTAGATACTATTTTGGGCTCAGTAACTACACAGGATGCCAGGGTATGTCTCCCCTGGTAAACAGGCACAAGGAACTGACCAGGTAAGCCACACACCAGCTATCCCAAACACCAAAAGTCAATTTGAGGAGCTCTTTACCCTGAAGCACTGTGCACAGGACTCTCCCTGCGAGACTGAGGTGGGGAGTATTTGAAAGAAAAAATCCAATATGTTAGCAAAGTGATTGCGTGTCCAGTGATTACATTGATTTTGTCGCAGTGGTAGGATAAGTGGAAAAACAAATCAAACCTTTTCATTGCTCAGTGGTGAAATATATGCTGACAGAACAATGCTATGAATTCTGACACAGTTACACAGTGAATGGCATAGCAATGGAGGGTAACAGCACTCATTGACTGCACCATCAGACGCTGACCTGGAAGAAGTCCAACAGGTCCCGCCTGCACATGCACGGCAAAAGCTCAGAAATAATGTTGCTTCCAGATTTCTTTCAAGCCCTTCCGAACATCCAACCTCACTGCCAACACCATTTACAATCTGGTATCACCCACCTACTCCTACGTTGACTCTGCTGACCCGCCCCACTCCATACTCTTACACAGTGTAGTAAGTTGACACACAGTCACAGTGAGTATCTTAAGTATTCTTTATTTGTTTCTGGTAACAAACCGCCTCTGACACATCTCAGGCGCTGTCTCAACAACAACTGCCAAATCAACATTCTCTGCTCAACATGGAACTCTCACACAGTGAGGTTCCAATACTCTAAATTCTACTATGAACTACTACATGGGTTTCCCTTTTTAAATAAAGACAGCGAGGCACTATAAATAACAATCTTAAGCTAAAGATAAACACAAATAAAATTCAGGCTAGGCACAGATACTCAAAAAGAAACAAAAACTAAACTTCACCCAACCTAACGACAACAGATACAACAGAGGTGAAAAACATCAATTTCTAAAAATATGAACATTCCTTACTCTCTGACTGCATCTCATACCACCATGCTCCATCTTTGTTTGTAAATTACCACAATCATTGTTATTACCACAACACCTTTCTTCGATACACTTTGTCTTAACCAACCAACAACTGTTCCACCATTGACCATTTTTCATCTTCACAGAATCACCATTCATTTCCACGACCTTGGTGGGTGGACCAACCTTGGATCCAACCTTCCTCACATGTGTATTTATTTCACTTGAACCAAATCTACCTCTACAATCTTAATGTCTTTGATCTTTTTCTTTCCATTAAAATACCCTTTCTGTTTGCTTTGCGCAATGCCAACGTGTCTCCTAACACACTGATAAGGCGCTCTACTAAGCTGACTTTGCCCAGGGCCGAAGGCCTCACTACCCCAGGGCATATATTTTCAGTGGCACTATAGAGTTGCCATGCCCCACTCTTTAGGTGGGACCTCTCACTTTTTCTCTTAGGGTGAGAGAACCCCCTCCCAGGCTAACACACATGTGCAATTGAATTCCCACTCTCCTCCAATAAACTCATGATCTACATCCTATGAGAGGCGTCTCTGCTGAAAAGTTCATGTGTCTCCACCCTTTTCCTCTTCTTCTCTTCTCATGTATTGTGGGGCACTGCCCTATTTGTGAAAAGTGTGATCAAAGGGCCTTTGATAACATCCCTTAGGCACTCAAGTAGGTGTAATCCTCCACAAAATATTCACTGAAAGTTCGGTATTTTCAACTGAGTTTATTACTCATATTTCAAGTTTGTAATATTTTCCAATTCAAACAATGTATCCACTGCCATAATGTATATTAATATTCATATTCCATATTAATATTCTTGCTCCAATGCATTTCGGGCTACCAGCCCTTCATCGGGGAGCCTACACAAGAAAAGACGAACATATCCATCAGACTGTTTGTCAAATGTAAGAAAAGTAAATGAAAATAAATGAAAATAGTGATAGTCCCTTAATCCAGAATATTCACCAAGTATCGAACAAAGGTCTCGTGTGAAACGCGATGCTTAACCTGGGAAATGTCAATCAACAGTGAGAACGGAGCAATGAAACAATGTAGCAAAAAACGCGGTGCTTAACCAGGGGGTTACCGATCACTAGTGTGGGCGAGTTTAACTGAGCAATGAAGAAGTGGTTCAACAACGACTAAAAAGTGAACCCAGTCACCCAAGCTAAAGAGCGTGCTGCGCCAGGAAAGGTGAAGCGGCATGAAAACTTACTTATGGCTGGAGTTCTCAGCGTTTCGGAAAAGCGCCGACCGCAGACCGGCAAGGTGTTCCGGAAGTGCGGTGGAGATGTTAATATCTAACGTGAATGGTTAGTGCGCGAACACGTGATCGCGAATAAGAGAGATGAAAAGAGGACTAAAACGAAAACATGTAGTAATGTGAGGAACAATAAAGCACATTGCGGGGCTGTGTTTGGGAATGTAAAGAACAACAATTAGCATGATAAAACAAGTGAAATGATATACATCCAAATTAATAAAATAAAATTAATAAAACATCCTTATTAACAAAACCACACAATGGAGAATGGATCAGAACCAATGCACCCTCGTGGTGCAATTATACTGTTGTTCAGTTTTACAGATAGCATGAGAATTCGATCCGTTCGTTCAAGCCAAAGGGCTTGGTCGAATTTAATTTATAAATCCAGAAATTTTCTCTCTGTAGTAGTACCCTATTATTGTCTCTTCCTTCCAATTTTTGAACAATTTCCAATGCCATGAATTTCAGTTGGGCTATGGTGTGGTTGGAATCCAAGAAATGTGACGCTATGGATGATTTAAGATTTTTTGTTCGAATGTTAGATTTGTGTTCATTGACACGGGTTTTCAACTTGCGTTCCGTTTTGCCCACGTACACCTTCCCACATGGGCATTTGAGTAGGTAAATTAAGTTAGTGGAGTCGCATGTGGCCGTGACCTTTAGATTAATGTTGTAGCCTTTCATAGGGTGTGATAATTTATTGCCTGTGATTACGTTATGGCAGTTGTTGCAGTTATTGCATGCTCTAGTTCCTTTGTGGATCGTGGGTTGTTCTGTGGGATATTTTAGAATTTCTCCCAGGTTTTTGCCCCTTGTATGAGCAAATATTGGTTTGGCTTCAGTCATGTTATTGAAGTCTGTCTCTAATTGTAGCATTGGCCAATGTTTTAGAATGACCCTTTTGTACATTGAGCTGACGTTGGAATATTTAGAAACAACGACCATCCGGTCATCTTCTTTTTTCTTGTTTGAAAATTGTAGAAGTTCTTGTCTGGGCAAATCTTTTACTTCATTTTTGATTTTTACCAGTAAATCGTCTGGGTATTCTCTCGCTTTAAAGCGGTTGATCATTTCATCCATTCTGTTTTCCAGAACTGTGGGATCCGAGATGATTCTTTTAACTCTCAACAGTTGAGATTTGGGTAGATGATTTTTTAGAGATGGTTGGTGGAAACTCGAATAATGCAACATGTTGTTACGGTCAGTTGGTTTTCTGAAGATGTCTGTGGTGATTTGGTGATCTTTTATGGTGATGCGGACATCCAGAAAGGTTATTGTTTTTGAGTCAATAGTCCAGGTAAATTGAATGCGTTGATTGGCTACGTTTAGGTTGGTTAATGCAAGTTCCAAGTTGTCGCGTGAACCTTTCCACAAGATGAATAGATCATCTATGTAGCGTACATACATCTTTAAATGATTCTTCCACAACGGGTTCTGCCAGATGTTGTTCTTCTCAAACTCTCCCATGAAAATATTCGCGTATACTGGGGCAGCCGAATTGCCCATACTGGTGCCCACTAGTTGCAAGAACCACTTATCTTTGTAGGTGAAGTAGCTGTGGTACAGCGTGAATAGTGTCAACTCCATCAGGAATAATTTCAACGATTCTTCTATATCCAATTTCATGATAGCTTGTTCCATGGCGTCTATACCTTCCTGATGTGGGATGGAAGTGTATAGCGAACTTACATCTGCTGTGCACAGCCATAGTTGCTCGTAGGGGTCTATTTGTATGTCTTGTAGTCTCCTCAAAAAGTCAGTGGTGTCCCGAATGTAGCTATCCATTGACTGAACGATAGGTTGGAGGTGTCGGTCTAGATATTGACCTACTGGTTGATGTATGCTACCACATGTCGACACGATGGGTCTGATGGGAGGGTTCATCAGATCTTTGTGAATTTTTGGTACCGCATATATTCGAGGACTTTTAGGGTACGATTTCAGTAGGAAGTTCTTGGTTTTTTGTTTGATAACGCCAGATGTTTGAGCTTTGTTGACAATTTCTTGTAGTATCCTCATAAATTGAGTGGTTGGGTTTCCTGTCAGTTGTAAATATGTGGTCTCATCAGATAAATGATCCTGAATTTTTTGATGATACATTGTCGAGTTCATGACGACAAGAGCGTTTTGCCGCCCTTGTCTGCTTTGGTGCATATTATATCATCGTTATTTGCAATTTTTTAAAGCATATCACGGTCCTTTTGTGTGATGTTTTTGAAAGGACTTTTCTTGAAATTGATGGTTTGTAGGTCTTTTTTGACCATTTGTTCAAATAGGTCAATAGTTTTGTGACTTTGAGGAGCTTGGAACGAGCTAGTGATTTTTAGGCCCATGAGTGGGTCGGGTTCATTGTCTCCCATTGATGGTACTATGTTGGTGAAGAAATGACGTAGTTTTAATTTTCTGATCAGTTTGAATGTACTAATTTCAAGTTCTAAAAGATCTGTTCTGGTCGTTGGTACAAAGGAAGTTCCCTTCTGGAGTAGTTTGATCTCTCGTGAGGAAAAGGAATAGTCAGATATATTGATCACTAGTTGAGGTTCGCTTTCTTTTTGAGATCCTTCTTCGGTTGAGTTGTACTTCTTGTTTGCGGTGGTCCTGTTTTTTGTTTTGCTCCTCCTGGGTCATCTGTTTCTACGGCCTGTTCTAAAAAATCAGTGGTAAGAGAGGAGTTTGATGTACTTGGTGTCTGTTCGCTTGTGGTTGTTTGTTTGGGTGGTACTCCTGGTCTTCTGTAACGATTAGATGTGTCGCTATCCGATGATGATGTTTCGGTATTTTGGGTATAAGGACGATTCCTTCTTTTTTGGGCATACACCTCTGCCCAGGGAGGTATACACCTGCGAACAGACACCAAGTACATCAAACTCCTCTCTTACCACCGCAAACAAGAAGTACAACTCAACCGAAGAAGGATCTCAAAAAGAAAGCGAAGGGAACTTCCTTTGTACCAACGACCAGAACAGATCTTTTAGAACTTGAAATTAGTACATTCAAACTGATCAGAAAATTAAAACTACGTCATTTCTTCACCAACATAGTACCATCAATGGGAGACAATGAACCCGACCCACTCATGGGCCTAAAAATCACTAGCTCGTTCCAAGCTCCTCAAAGTCACAAAACTATTGACCTATTTGAACAAATGGTCAAAAAAGACCTACAAACCATCAATTTCAAGAAAAGTCCTTTCAAAAACATCACACAAAAGGACCGTGATATGCTTAAAAAAATTGCAAATAACGATGATATAATATGCACCAAAGCAGACAAGGGCGGCAAAACGCTCTTGTCGTCATGAACTCGACAATGTATCATCAAAAAATTCAGGATCATTTATCTGATGAGACCACATATTTACAACTGACAGGAAACCCAACCACTCAATTTATGAGGATACTACAAGAAATTGTCAACAAAGCTCAAACATCTGGCGTTATCAAACAAAAAACCAAGAACTTCCTACTGAAATCGTACCCTAAAAGTCCTCGAATATATGCGGTACCAAAAATTCACAAAGATCTGATGAACCCTCCCATCAGACCCATCGTGTCGACATGTGGTAGCATACATCAACCAGTAGGTCAATATCTAGACCGACACCTCCAACCTATCGTTCAGTCAATGGATAGCTACATTCGGGACACCACTGACTTTTTGAGGAGACTACAAGACATACAAATAGACCCCTACGAGCAACTATGGCTGTGCACAGCAGATGTAAGTTCGCTATACACTTCCATCCCACATCAGGAAGGTATAGACGCCATGGAACAAGCTATCATGAAATTGGATATAGAAGAATCGTTGAAATTATTCCTGATGGAGTTGACACTATTCACGCTGTACCACAGCTACTTCACCTACAAAGATAAGTGGTTCTTGCAACTAGTGGGCACCAGTATGGGCAATTCGGCTGCCCCAGTATACGCGAATATTTTCATGGGAGAGTTTGAGAAGAACAACATCTGGCAGAACCCGTTGTGGAAGAATCATTTAAAGATGTATGTACGCTACATAGATGATCTATTCATCTTGTGGAAAGGTTCACGCGACAACTTGGAACTTGCATTAACCAACCTAAACGTAGCCAATCAACGCATTCAATTTACCTGGACTATTGACTCAAAAACAATAACCTTTCTGGATGTCCGCATCACCATAAAAGATCACCAAATCACCACAGACATCTTCAGAAAACCAACTGACCGTAACAACATGTTGCATTATTCGAGTTTCCACCAACCATCTCTAAAAAATCATCTACCCAAATCTCAACTGTTGAGAGTTAAAAGAATCATCTCGGATCCCACAGTTCTGGAAAACAGAATGGATGAAATGATCAACCGCTTTAAAGCGAGAGAATACCCAGACGATTTACTGGTAAAAATCAAAAATGAAGTAAAAGATTTGCCCAGACAAGAACTTCTACAATTTTCAAACAAGAAAAAAGAAGATGACCGGATGGTCGTTGTTTCTAAATATTCCAACGTCAGCTCAATGTACAAAAGGGTCATTCTAAAACATTGGCCAATGCTACAATTAGAGACAGACTTCAATAACATGTTTGAAGCCAAACCAATATTTGCTCATACAAGGGGCAAAAACCTGGGAGAAATTCTAAAATATCCCACAGAACAACCCACGATCCACAAAGGAACTAGAGCATGCAATAACTGCAACAACTGCCATAACGTAATCACAGGCAATAAATTATCACACCCTATGAAAGGCTACAACATTAATCTAAAGGTCACGGCCACATGCGACTCCACTAACTTAATTTACCTACTCAAATGCCCATGTGGGAAGGTGTACGTGGGCAAAACGGAACGCAAGTTGAAAACCCGTGTCAATGAACACAAATCTAACATTCGAACAAAAAATCTTAAATCATCCATAGCGTCACATTTCTTGGATTCCAACCACACCATAGCCCAACTGAAATTCATGGCATTGGAAATTGTTCAAAAATTGGAAGGAAGAGACAATAATAGGGTACTACTACAGAGAGAAAATTTCTGGATTTATAAATTAAATTCGACCAAGCCCTTTGGCTTGAACGAACGGATCGAATTCTCATGCTATCTGTAAAACTGAACAACAGTATAATTGCACCACGAGGGTGCATTGGTTCTGATCCATTCTCCATTGTGTGGTTTTGTTAATAAGGATGTTTTATTAATTTTATTTTATTAATTTGGACGTATATCATTTCACTTGTTTTATCATGCTAATTGTTGTTCTTTACATTCCCAAACACAGCCCCGCAATGTGCTTTATTGTTCCTCACATTACTACATGTTTTCGTTTTAGTCCTCTTTTCATCTCTCTTATTCGCGATCACGTGTTCGCGCACTAACCATTCACGTTAGATATTAACATCTCCACCGCACTTCCGGAACACCTTGCCGGTCTGCGGTCGGCGCTTTTCCGAAACGCTGAGAACTCCAGCCATAAGTAAGTTTTCATGCCGCTTCACCTTTCCTGGCGCAGCACGCTCTTTAGCTTGGGTGACTGGGTTCACTTTTTAGTCGTTGTTGAACCACTTCTTCATTGCTCAGTTAAACTCGCCCACACTAGTGATCGGTAACCCCCTGGTTAAGCACCGCGTTTTTTGCTACATTGTTTCATTGCTCCGTTCTCACTGTTGATTGACATTTCCCAGGTTAAGCATCGCGTTTCACACGAGACCTTTGTTCGATACTTGGTGAATATTCTGGATTAAGGGACTATCACTATTTTCATTTATTTTCATTTACTTTTCTTACATTTGACAAACAGTCTGATGGATATGTTCGTCTTTTCTTGTGTAGGCTCCCCGATGAAGGGCTGGTAGCCCGAAATGCATTGGAGCAAGAATATTAATATGGAATATGAATATTAATATACATTATGGCAGTGGATACATTGTTTGAATTGGAAAATATTACAAACTTGAAATATGAGTAATAAACTCAGTTGAAAATACCGAACTTTCAGTGAATATTTTGTGGAGGATTACACCTACTTGAGTGCCTAAGGGATGTTATCAAAGGCCCTTTGATCACACTTTTCACGATTGTTACAATATCGCCCTGGGTGTTGGGCGACACCTTAGAGCACCTACTATCAGAAAACTAACCGTTTGGAAAATCATAACAAGAGCAGTGCACGGGTTTCCCCATACATAGCACTGCCCTATTTGCCCATAAATGCCAGAAGCCCATGGATGGGCTCTAACTTGCACTAATATTCTATGACTGCTACTTTCTTTTCATTAAGAACTTTTATAATATGGTTGACTCAATAGATTAGCAATAGGGCTCCCAGTTTTCTGATATATATATTTTTTTACATTTTTGTCTGCATTTATCCATATTTGTTTTTTGCAAATGTTATCTATATTTACCCATATTCATCTTGGGTTCTGTACAAAAAAAAATGAAGCTGAAATAATATTTCCACGTTTCTTTAACTGATAAATGTGCACTTTTGCTTGAATGCCCAACAGGTTTCACTGACACCTACAGATGATGAATGAATACACTTATTTGAAAACATGCACATTTTAGTATCAACCTTGTGCATATCTACTGCTTTTTAAGCCTCTTTACTGGAATTCCTTTCTGTTTTTTAATCCCCGTACCTGTCAATCCACATAGCTATTGGTCTGGCAGTCAAAGAATCAGTAAAAAAAAAATACATTTCCGTTTTTATCGACATCTGTCTATATTTATCTGTAAAAATCAGTAAAAACGAAAAATAGGGAACCTTAATTACCAATAACTACACCTCACTGTGCGGCTCTTCCTTTACTCTGCTTGTGAGCCTGGCAGAACAGGAGTTAGGAGAGCTCCTCCACAGAACTTTAGCATTTCCACTTTACTGCAGAACACTCGTTGACATTCACAGAATTTCCAGGAACTCGACGTCTGCTACTTACCATCTTGCCTCTTCTTCCCACTTCGCATTTGCATTGCTTAGCATACACAGATGTGCAACAGTGCTTTCCAGTCGATTGCTAACCATTTTCAATTCTTCTTAATCGCCTCTTTTCACATTTACTCTCATAGCAGAATGAGCAGATTACTTTCCACTTCTTTCAACTGTGGTGGTTTTCTCTAGGTTTGCATTTTGTGCATGCTGCAACTTTTTCCATCGTTTAAGTTATCTCTCTTCACATTGTTTGGCCACTTATGTACTCTTCAATGACACTGAACGTGAACGAACATTGGGGCATATTATCAAGGGGGTTTATCTCCGCTTTTTTGGCTTTAAAAGCCAAGAAAGCGGAGATAAAATTATCTCCCAATTACCTAGCTGTCGCTAACACCAGTTTGCGACAGCTAGTAGGAGATAGCGACCATCTTGGGCCCGCTTTGCATGTGAGTGAAATTTATCACTAATGACATGCAAAGTGGACGTGCCAAGATGTTAGCGACTGGAAACAGTCGCTAACATCGCTATCTCCTATTACCAACTTTTGGAGATATTCGCGCTAAGCGCGAATATCTCCAAAAGCTAATACCTGCCCCATAGCAGTTCTTAGCCATGTTATCCAATGGTAGGTGGATAACATGGCTAAGAGCATTAGCTCTGTAATGCATGAATATCGCTGACTTTTGAGCGATATTCATGCATTTCGGCCGATTTTTATCGCTTAGAAGATAAACCTTGATAATAGCAAGGTTCCTAAGCGATAAAAATCACCGCAGCTCGGCAATAAAAATATTGCCGCTAAGCCAACATAGCGATAATTATTCCACAGATACCCAAGTACTTTTATCCCTTAAAAAGCTGTAATATTAAAAATCAACATCCGTTATTTCTTCAATTTAAGAACTAGAGCGTCAATGTATCATTTCTTCTTCCCCCAGCCAGGGAAGATCTCTGGTTGAGGACCTTCGCCTCTACACAATTAGGAATAATTGCTTCTCCGAATATCTACTAATCAAAAATTGTCCTTGCTGACCATTAAACGGTGAACACAAAACCTCCTTCCATTGTGTACCTCGGTGTGGAAAAGAAACTTGGAGGAAATATACTTTGCATTATTGAGACCAAGAGTCGAAATGACCCAAGTGTCCCTTGACTCTGCAAAAATTTCGTTGAAAAAGCTCCATTTGATAAGCCAAAATGGCTCATAGAACTAGCCCCAACACATCTCCAGAGGAACTTCCAGTGGAAGCCCTTGAAAATTGTACTTTTGGTACATCATGGAAGCTTCATTCATAATACACGCTTTCTAACATGTTGTACACCACTAATAAATTGATGTAATTCACTTGATGCTCTGTAAAATCAAGGGGTACGCTGATTGGGGGGGGGGGGATGAGCAGCAGATGTTGAACAAAACTCAAGAAACTGCATAGGTTTAAAATAATTGCATACTGCATGAAAATGTGGCCGAATTATTCATAGCATTATTTACACTTCTCAGTGACCTAGGTAACCCGTTTCAGGTGCAACCTCATGAGTTAATGGGCTACGACACTATGCATCATCAAAACTAAAAATAATCAAAAATTATTTTCATGCAATATTTGAACACTTTGCAAATTTCGAAAAACGCTATAACACTCTTTACAAGCTTGGCACAGCATGAGTGCAAAACCTCAAGCCATCAGCACTATTATCTTGGTGCCAGCAGTGAAGTCACTGTTTATTATTGTAATTGAATGGCTTCCTTTCAGCTGCTATTTGTTGAATGGTAAGCATGGCATCCCTCTGCAAAGCATACAGTTGAGCTGCTAATAGAGGTTTTTGCTACTCAGCCCACTCAGAACTTGACACGTGTATCACACTACCTTGGGATGTAGGAATCTGGCATGGACAAAGAATGAAATAAAGGCAGTATTATGGAATCCAAGAGTGCTTTATGTTGTGGAAATCTACTAATCTGGCTACTTGTAGCAACGCATAAACACTGATGGAATTTCTTTATTGCTAATGAGGAGGGGAGGTTTTATATGTTTCTTTGCAGTGTTGACAATACAAGTTAAGGAATCTGAGCAGCTCCAGTACATTTAATTTAAGGATATGTTAAAGGACAGAATGCCTTCCTCAAAGAATGCTGATTTAGACCATGCAGAAGGAAGCTGATATTGTGTATTTATAAAAGGAGGATTTTGGGAGGGTTGAAGATGGCCGGCGGGTCTTCTCTAGGGAAATAACTCTAGCTCCTAGTTAAAGGCAGGCCTGGTGGCACCAACACAGATTCTATTGGGTATCCTGTCTAACACTGCACTGGCCCATACAATATGCTTCCCTCAAGAACTAGACTTCATTTTGACAGTAAAGAATCAGAGAACTCACTTGGCTAAGCAAAATCAGGATTTATTAGGAAAGGATAAAGTGAGATCTTAAAGCACTTGGAGGCCCCATCAGGGCAGGTTCAGCTGTGATTACTTTCTCAACATTATCATATTTACTCAATAATGTTTGACACCCTAAGGAAATTTACCATTGGCTACAACAGGTAAGAGCAAGATACTGCGCTTATTGTCCTGGGGATCCACAAACCCCTCCTGTTAAAGCGCTGTGTTTCTGCCGCAACTTCAGATGGTACCATGTGACACCATGCACAAGGCATGCACACGAGCAGGAACACATTCAAGTAGTGTATGCCTATGCCACAGACCAGGAATTCCCTTATGTAATGGAGCACGCCAGAGCAAGAAGGCGTGGCGAGA
This sequence comes from Lissotriton vulgaris, assembly GCF_964263255.1. Taxonomy (NCBI): domain Eukaryota; kingdom Metazoa; phylum Chordata; class Amphibia; order Caudata; family Salamandridae; genus Lissotriton; species Lissotriton vulgaris. Next base: position 1,644,601,745 of record NC_141689.1, read on the forward strand.
CATGTGCTCACTCTTTTATCTAATGGAGCCACTTCAAAAATCCCTTGTGAGATGTTATGTTATGTTATGTTACTTTATTTCTTTTATAGCGCACGGCTACTCCGGGGAGCATCCCGGCGCTTTAGCAAAGAATAACAGCATAAAAACGGCAATCACACAACAGAAAAAAGCAGAGAATGAAAAGGGTCTATTTCATAAAAAGCCATGTTTTCAGGTCCTTTCTAAAGGCAAGAAGACAGGGAGCCTGTCTCAAGGACAGTGGTAGGTTGTTCCAAACTTTAGGTGTTAAATAGCGGAAAGACCGACCTCCCAATCGTGCGCAACGAATTACAGGAACAGTCATCATAGACAGACCAGATGACCTGAGAGTCCTGCTCGGTGCATACCGGGAAAGACGTTTCCCAATATACTTGGGGACAATACCATGAAGGGCCTTAAAGGCCACAGTCAGGCATTTGAAAGTAATTCGCTTGGAGATGGGTAGCCAATGTAGAGTGTTCAATAAGGCAGTGGCACCAGCTCTCCTCGGGAGTCCAAAGATGGTACGGGCTGCCGAATTCTGGACAACTTGCAAACGGGTCATAAGATATTTCGGAAGACCCAAAAAGAGAGCGTTTGCGTAGTCCAGTCGTGAACCGATCAATGCCTGAACAACTGTTTTCCTGTGGTTAAGTGAAAGTAGAGGAAGAAATTTCCTCAACATCCGTAAAATGCCGAAGCATTTCCCTACAAGAGACAGGATGTGAGGTCTAAAGGATAGTTCACAATCTACTATCACTCCCAAATTCTTGGCCTTAAAAGAGACCTTATCAGGAGGAAACATATCTTGTGGCCACCAAGATTTCCAATCGGGTTCAGGGGCGCAACCGAAAAAGAGAAGCTCTGACTTGTCTGAGTTGCATTTAAGCCATGACATCTAAACCACTCAAACACCGCACCAAGGCAGTCCCTGATCTGTCTGCCATTGAAAAACCCACCCCTATCACATGTGAACAGGAGTTGGGTGTCATCAGCATATGACACGATCTGGGCGCCAAATGATTCCGCGACTTCTGCCAGAGGGGCCATAAAGATGTTAAACAGCATAGGGCTGAGAATGGAGCCCTGCGGGACTCCCACCTCTAGCGGAGCCATATCAGCGGAAAAGGGAGGCGCCCAAATCGTTTGTCGGCGGTCGGCCAGAAAAGATTTTAGCCAATTCCACACCGTTCCGCGAAGGCCACACTCCCAGAGTCTTGCAAGGAGGACCTCATGAGGAACGGTGTCGAAAGCCGCCGACAAGTCAAGCATGACTAACACGGCCTTTCCCCCAGAGTCGAGTACTTCCCTGATCGCATCGGTGACCTCAAGCAGGGCCGACTCCGTGCTAAAATTAGCGCGGAAGCCGGACTGCGAGGCGTGCAACAGGTCGTTTCCTTCGATGAAACTGGAAATTGTCCTGTGCACGTATCGCTCGGCCTCTTTCGCCAGAGCAGGGAGAAGGGAGATTGGCCTGTAATTGGCATGGATGAGGGGGCCCAAGGTGGGTTTCTTGAGCAGAGGTAGAATCATGGCACGCTTCCATGCCTGCGGCACCACCCCTGTCGACAAAGATGTATTCAGCAAGGGGTTCACCAAGATGTTAATGGCGGATGCTACTTTCCCCAAATATTTAGCCGGACATGGATCTAAAGGAGAGCCGGATTTCAAGCCTGATAAAAGCTCCAAAGATGTACTAAGATCCATGTTAGGGAATTCGGAGAGGAAAGGACCGTGACCTTCCACAGAGCATGGTGGCACTAGATGGCTCGAGTCCGATTGAGCGCTGGAGAGAGAGGCCTGGATATCGGTGATCTTACTAACAAAAAAGATGGCTAGTTGTTGTATCCAAGAGTCCGTGTGAGTGTGTTTAGGGGTACAGACAGCAGGAGAAGTAAAATCCTGAACCACTTTAAAAATAGATGAGTTGATAATCTAGTTCTGGATCCTCTTTGTTTTCTTTCCTCATTTGTAAACCCATGATTCCAAAGAGCAAAATAAAGTATAATTATATAACCCCATGAGCTGTTATTGCCTGCCAACCTGAGATCTCTGCTTAGACCACAAAGTGCACCATTCACTGAGAAATGTATCCTAACGGCAGTGGTAAATTGTGACAATACATTCTATCCTCTCTTGGAATGTTGTAAGAACAGTGTCTGCCTTGTTCTATTCTTTAGCTTCCGTCCAGGGCATACAAAGTGCTGCATGACAAAGGGCTTGATTTACAGTTTGGCAAAAGGGTTACCCCATAACAAATGTGATGGATATCCCGTCCGCTGTATTATAACATTCTAATGCACCTGTCATACAGCAGAAGCGACACCTGTCACCTTTGTGACGAGTGACCCGTCTGCCAAACTCTAAATCTGGCCCTTTGTCTTTTTGTACTTCCTGTGAATTGATTTTGTTCTGAAAAAAGACATAAGGCTCCAACTTTACCACTTGTTTTGGATGCCAGTTTGCTGCATGCGCTCAGCGGGAGTTAACGAACATGAAAGATTGTGTTTGCCTTGTACTTAATTAATTTGGATCTATTAAGGCTGTAAAGCAACTGGATTGAAAAAAACAAATCACATGTGCAGGCTAATGACAACTCTATATCGTTAAGACAGTTGGTTCTATAAAATAGGGCTTATTTTGCATTTATTTTTAGAGGGAGTCTTATTGCACACATAATTGATACATTGGACAGTATGTACATTGTATTCAAATTAATCATAACTATCTATTTAGAAGACTACAATAACAAAAGTACATGTGCTTAATGAGTGTTAGACTTGTCAGCCTTAGGGTGGTCTTTTCTTAAACATTTTGCCTGCTTTTCCTCACTTTTTGCTCATCTGTTTTTTTGACCTTTGGACTCTGGGCACTTTACCACTGCTAACCACTGCTAACCAGGGCTAAAATGCATGTGCTCGCTCCCCTAAACATGGTAACATAGGTGTATCCACAATTGACACGATTAATTTACCAATAAGTCCCTAGTAAAGTGCACTATATGTACCCAAGGCCTGTAAATTAAATGCTACTAGTGGACCTGCAGCACCATTTGTGCCACCCACTTAAGCAGTCCTTCAAACATGTCTCAGCCCTGCCACTGCAGAGACTGTATGTACAGTTTGACTGCCATGTTGACTTGGCATTTAACACCCCTTGCCAAATCTTAAACTCCTATTTTATAACATATAAGTCATCCATAAGGTAGGCCCTCGTAGCCCATACAGCAGGGTGCTGTGTAAGTAAAAGGCAGGACATAGACATTTTAGTTTTACTTGTCCTGGTAGTGAAAAACTCCTAAATTCGTTTTTCACTCCTGCGAAGCCTACCTCTCATATAGGTAAACATTGTGGATTATTTCATACATATATTAAGTATAATTCCTGACTGAGAAAGAGTAGAATAGTAGTGTCTGGTACCTATGAACTTGCAATGATAAATTCTCACTGATAATATACGTGCTTTATTGAAGGAGGCACTAAACCAGAGCCTGGCACCCATATTGGAGCGGGTGACTGTAATAGAGGGCATTTTAAAGGCAAAACCGCTCTTATGTTTAACCTGTGCTAACTATAGTCATGCCGTGCTGGAGGATAATATTTGTACTGTTATGCCAGATAAACCCATAGCAGAGAATCAAGATCAGCTCAACGCAGAAAGGTTTTCAAATACTACCAGCTGCGTTCTTCCGCGGCACGACTTGGCGAGCAGGGAGAGAGTTATCTCTGTAAGACAGCATGACAGGGGTCATGATATTTCTTATAGGCCTCCTCCTCACAATTCTCACCCGTCTTACGAGGGAATCACTGTACAAGACAACACTGGTCTGGTAAGAGATAACACTACAATCTTGAATTTACCCCCGGAGTGCTGTCCTTACGTTGTGATATTGGCAGGTGTACCACCATTAAAGAAGGTACAAACTGAATCATAAAAACAAGCCCAGACTAAAGGTCACACACTGGCTAAAGGTGAACAAGTGCATAACTGACATTGATGCCTAAGCCATTATAATGGTCAGGAAGGTTGGGTGGCTAGGGTTAGATCCTAAGGATATCCCAGGAGACGGCATGGTTGTACATTTTAAGCACTCTAGTGTTGCACGTAGACTGCTTTATACTGATCTAGGGGATGACATGTTAAATTCTAATATGGTTGTCTTACCACTGGGATATTTTTATAAACCTGCCAATGTGAGGAATCATTTTGTTTTACTCACTTTGTCTAACCAGGTTGCCCAGAAAATGTATGCTCAAATAGATATGCTCCTCTGCAGGACTATAGTAATGTTGATTGACAGAAGGGATTAACTTGGTATACTGTTACAGATGGGTCGTTTGAGGTTGGGTACCCAAGTTTAAGTTATCATTTGAATCTATCAACTGACATGCAGCCAACTGGTGTCACAATAGGTATGACCTCTCCAACAGTAGAGGCTCGTTCTCTTAGTGTAGCAATCCAGACTCCAGTATTAGCCACAACTAGAAAAAATAAAACATGAATTTCTCAGCAACCCCTGAGGATAATGAGCTGGAATGTCACAGGGCTCAGGAATATGCCCGTGATACCAGAATGGAAACAATTAATGAGCTCTTATGATATATTATTGTTACAGGATACATTGGTGATAGATTCTATATATTTTGAAGGTTCTCTCTGCTTTAATTTACCAGCCATCCCTTCTCATGCTGGTAGATCATCAGGGATCCATCTATTTCAATCAACCTGTTATTGGATGGTAACACAGAGGCCCTTGATGTCCAAGGAAAATATTTGTAGGCCATCCTATTTAGGGGTGATCCTACCCTATATATAATACATTTTTATAAGAATGATTTCTTGAGTGTCCCTAACCAAAGATTCCCAAGGGTCTTTAGGTATATGGCTTCCCTTGTGGAGACCGCATCTGTAAAGGGGCTTCATATAGACATATGCTTGGAAGGAGATTTTAACGCTAAACTGCCAGGAATGTAGGTCATCACATTAGTAGAAGGGGCAGACGCTGGGGACACAAGGAGGAGGGAATTGCAGGGTTTTTGTAGTTGCAGCTGATAAGTCAAATATAATGGATTGGATAGGGACAGATAATCTTGCTTTTCCTACTTTCAGGGGCAGAATTTGTAATTCTGTAATTGATTATATTTTTGTTTCTCGTAATCTCACACAATTCCTCTCGCAAAGCAAAATTATCATAACTAACTTCGAGGATCATAACTTGGTTAAAATGGAGCTGGATGTTCCCTCATGGAAAAAGATTATGATTGCGACTGCCCGTAAAGATTTATCTCCATCCAGTTATAATCTTAAAGACTGCTGGAGGCTGGTAGACCTCACAATATTTATGGAAACAGTGATAAGGGAGAACATGGATACAGCCCTAATGAGTCTATCTGAAAGGGCCAATGGAGGGCAGGTGGTGGGTTCATTTGCGGCCATGTGCCATGCTATTAGAAAAAGCTCTCTAAGCCATTTGAGAATTTGCCCTAGTAAACCGTGCTGGTTTAACAAGGAATATTCTAGAGCAAATCATACATTGGTTAATGCCCTGGCCAGGAAGCCTAGAGATTGCACTTTGATTATCACCCTACAAAAACAGTATAAGCTGGTATTAGGTCACAGGCACAATGAAATTCTTACTCAGCAATGGAAGACATTGAGTCACACTGCCTAGACCAAAAACGGTAAAATTTTCTGTGGTGTCGTAAATAACATGAGTGTATTTGATCAGAGGTTGTCCCATATAAGCTACCATATAAAGAGTGAGACCTGGATAGCTCATTTCTCACAAATGTATTCTGCTCCAGAGGAAAAAGTCATGAGCTACTCAGTGGGCCAATTGGTCAGCTCAGAGCTATTACAATTTTCGCTGCAGGAAGTGATTATGGCCATCTCACAGAACACTGGTGAAAAATCCCCAGGACCTGATGCGGTACCAATAGATGTAATAAAAACTAATATCACTTGTTGGGCCCCTTTATTAACCAATGTCTATAACAACCTGACAAGAGTTCATTGTGCCGAGTTCCTGGAAAAGTTCAACTATAGTCTCTATTTTTAAGAGGGGGGGGTCGCTACAGACCCAAATTGTTAATAGATAATCCTGCAAAAATGATGTGTAGGATCTTATATAATAGAATCAATGACAGGGCAGCTAATAACAACATCTTACACAATAGCAAATATGGCTTTCATGTGGGACTTGGTAAAATAGAGCAGTGCCTGAACCAAAACCTAATAATTGGAAAGTACATAGTGGCCACCATACCTAGCATTTATGGATCTTACTATTACTTTTGATTGTGTTAACAGATCAAAGCTTTGGAAATGCCTATTAGAAATGGGGCTAGGCAGTAATATTGTCAACATGTTAGTAGTCCTGCATAGCAACACAAATGCAAGGGTGAGGTTTGGTTGGATTGGCGAAGTCACAGACAAATTCAAGACCCAGCGCATAACAAGACAAGGCTGCGTGCTCACCCCCCTGCTATTCATCCTTTATCAACAACCTCAGCTCACACCTAACTGGTTGCCCGCAAGATGTACCGAAGGTCAATGGCGTTCCTCTTCCCAGGCTACTTTACGTAGAAGATACAGCTTTAAAGGCCTGCACACCAAGGGCTCTCCGATGCCTGGTTAATTTAATTGTGGGTTTTATGGCTCATCTGGATTTGTAAAAGTTAAGTTTACCTGGCATCGCTGTTGGTACCAACAGACTCATAAACATTGAGAATTTCTCGTACTTGGACAATACTATCAGTGCCTCTGGATCCCAGGTTTCTCATGTATCCCAAGCTTCCTTATTAAATTTACCTTGCACTACAAGGGCTAGGTCTTTGAGCCTCCTGCTGCAGATCTATAAGGTATAATGCTTACCAATTGCAACTTATGGAGCAGCGATCTGGGGTACCTCAGACTGCTCTGTTTTGCAAGGTGATGAAAATCTATTTTGCAGGAGAATCCTTGCAGCTCCTATCCCGACCCCTCATTATATCAACCATAGAGAGCTTGAACTGATTTATTTGAGTTACTTTATTAGCACGAGGTCTGTAATGTTGTGGATATCTGTCTGGCAGGCGGAAGCATTATCGTGCACAAAGAATATAATGGCAGATTCTTTGCCTCGCCATAAAAGATCACTAGTAACCTGTTTAGCTTTTGATGAAAAAGAATTGTAGGGAATTGATATTGGGCATGTCTTTTCAGATACTTCTTTATGTTCAGATCTGGACAAGAAATGGGTGCATTTGTTATGACTGGCAAAGCATGAGGAGGCCAGGATTAAGGTTGAATTATTAAAACAAACTGTTGCAACCTATATAAGGCTAGGCGATGAAACCTGGGCTATGACAACCTATATTGTGGAGCCCAGAAGTAACTGGGAGCGCTCTTTAATATTTTGTTTTAGCGCTGATACAATTAAATATTTATTATGCTTCCCAGTTGGTTTTTAACACAACTTTGAGTTAAGGATATGTCCATATACAAACAAAACAAACAATGATGCAGTTTTTTCTTCTGCGACTTCTATCAGCTTTTTTACAAAATGTTTTAGTCACCTTGCTGAATGAAGGAAAGACATTTGAGGTACTTTGGTAGAGCCAATAACTTCCTCAAAAAACGTATATATGAAGAATTCCCCATGTGCGTGGGGCTTTTCCTTCATGCAGTCGTCTTCTCACTGGAGTCAATGCTCTATTAAAAAGTGAGATTTTACAATGTGGTATGTGTTTTTTTAGTCCCATTGTTTCTTTTGTACTTTTAATATTGTTAGATAAATGTGACATAATTTCTTAATGCATTTTTCTGATAGATTTTGCTGTTTAAGTGCTTTTTATGGCTGTTTTTAGTAGAATAAAGAATTTTAAAGAAAGAAATATACAGCCTCTTTAATGGTAAAGTTGGATTTATGATTACAACTTTAAAAAATACAACTTTTAGAAAGTTGGCATTTTTCTGCTCTTAAGCTTTGTGTGCCTCTGCCTGCCTCCAAAACACGCCAGGGTTGGGTGACTGCTGGGCTTTGTGAATTCCCTTTAGACAGTTACACAGAAAGGGAGGTGTGTCATTCATATTCTGATGGCCCATCACCAGGCTGATGGACAGTGTCATGTAGTTCCTACAAATCTATATAGGATCTGCAAGTTTTAGACAACATAAACTAAGGGTCTGGTGTCCAGACTAATTCCAGACACCCCTGTAGGATATGTTAGTCTGTAGTACAGCTAGCTCACAGTGCCACTATGAGCCCCTCTTACCAAGGAGCAAATAGTTTCTGGTAACTATCGAACATGACAACCCTGACCCCTCAGGGATCGTGGAAACAGTATAGTACTTTTTGTTCAGTCACTTGTGCCCACTTTGTCTCAGAAAGATACACAGAATGAATGGTGTGGATGTTTCAATATGCATTTATTTAACCAGGGTCATTCTAGTATAAATACCTGTGCTGCAACAACCTTTAGACACAAATATATATGGTTATGAGCACCAATAGAGTAAAGAAAAGGCAGAATTCTAAAACAATGAAGTTATGCAGGCATATATGAACATAACAGTAATAATGCGTACTCCTACGATGCAACCTTAACTAGATGTACCTAAATGTACCAAGCATGTATGTAGATGTGTAGCCAAGAATCCCCTTAGAATCGAGCCAACCCCATAACCTGATGTGGGAGAGCATAGGATCCCGTCTTGAGATGAACACCCCACAAGGGATGTCAGACCACTGCATGCTGGAGTGTCTGTGTACAGGGACCTTGGCTTCTCGTGTCAGCATGTCAGCATGGAAGTCTTTCTCCTCTAGCTAGCCCAGCGAAGATGTAGTGCTTATATACCCAAGAGAAACCCTCAGGGGTCCTACCTAGAAGTGTACTATGGGCATGTTGGCAAGGATTACGACATAGGTGACCCCTATACAGAGTTATTATGCAGAAGATGGTAATCCTGCTGTTATACTGAGAATCCTCATGCATAATAAATGAGGCTAGTTTTCGGAGAAAGCCAGAGGACAGTCATGTAGCACCTGACTTCGCAATAGGTCAGCACCAAACCCGTTATGTAGAACAATGGTAGGACAGATGTAGGTAAAAGGCTGTGCAACTATTTAGGCCTATATTGGGGTACATTGAGGTTCATAACAGGAGGAGCTGACATTTGCACCTGAATGGGGCTGTGCCTGTCTAATCACAAAGAGCTGCATACCCCTCTGTTGGAGCCTGGGTAGGAAAGGAAAGACCTGTGTGCATTTTAAAGGCCATCTTTAAAATCTTCCCCACTTCAAAGGCCTCACTTGGTATAAGAACTGGGGCTCTGACCCCACCAAGTCAGTTCACTTCTGGCCCTGTGGATACTCTGCCAGGAAGAAGGACTACTGTACTGCCGAAGAACTGCTACTCTGAGGGACTGCTGCTCTGGAAGAACTGCTTTACTGCTGTGCTACCCCGCCTGCTGCCTGCTGCTCTCTCTGCCTGTGTGAGACGGACCTGAATTTCGCCACTTGAACCCACAGTGACTCAAAGGGCTTGCCTCCTGTTCTGCAGCCTCAGGCACATCCAAGACTGCCTGCAACTCTTCATTCAGCACCTGGATGCTGCCAGCTGTGAGTACTACCCTGGCAAGTGTTGCCCAACCAGTCCTGGGCCTTTGGAAGTGGGTTTTCATGTGCTGTTCTGCTGAAACTCTGGCAGTCCCAACTTTGCGCCGGTCAGAATTGATGCATTTGCCATTGACGCCGACGCAGTGTCTTAATGGTCGAGGCTTGACGACAATGTGGGACCTCCAGTGTGGCTCGACGATGATGCATTTCCTACATTGCTGAAATTCGACGACGATGTAGGAACACAACTGCGTGACTACGCATTTACAATGATGCATCGCCTCCTCCACTCCTCGCAGTTGCTCCTGGACATTAACGCTTGTCCTCCGTGGAGAGACTGTGTCAGTGGGGCCTGCATGGCTTCTGTATCTGACCCACACTCCATCACAGTCAGCTTGACTTTAAAGATTTCACCCTGTCCAGCGCAACTTCAAGTAACCCCTAAGTGCTATTGACTTTTAAGCACTAGATTTCAAGATATTCTTTAAAAATTCATAACACAGGTTCTATTTATTGGATTTTGGAGGTTTTGTTCTTGTTTTGGTTCATAAATAAAGCTCTATCTTTCTAACTAAATGTGGATTATGATTGTATGGTGTTTTTCACTGCTTTACTGTAATAAGTGTTACCCAAATACTTTACCAATCAACAAAGTAGAGAGAAAGGGTGTTGAAGGGAATACACCTGGTCCCCTATGTATCAAACAAATGAAGGAGTATACCCTGAAGACAAAACAATGTCCACGTGGTATAAAGAGAGGTGCACAAAAAGGGAAAATGTCTCCCTTTTAAGAAGACCCCTCACTCACCAACCTAGTTGGTGACATGCTACATCATTGGGGTCCCACCCAAAGAGCAGAATGCTCTCCGGGTGTACTTCAACAGCTGATTACAGAGGAGCAGGTTTTTATAGCAGCAGTGGTGCAAGTGAGTGGAATCAAGTGAATTAAAAATGGACCAGATTTAACTCCCTAAAATGCTTTAATATGGAGCAACTGGACAATGTTAAAAACAGTGTAAGATACCGTGCTCGTTTAGATTGAACTCAGGTATCTTAATAGTGGTAAAACGTGAAAGTGGTCTAGATGTTTCAACCTGTCAGCGATATTACCAGGTTTTCTTCAGGACCTAGCTGTGTGACCCGAGTGGTATACACGGGCTAAGGTGTACCCAACCCTTGGTCACTCTGAAACCACACCATGTACTCACAGTATGGTGCCCTCTCATCAATTGTAGAAAGGGACGCAATTGTATCGTGCCTCTTGGAAGCCGGGGTCAGGGCGCTGGCTCTAGTCACACTTCCGTCAAACCATGCCGCCCGCTTCTACGCCTGTTATGGGGACCCTTCACGGCGACACATTGCCTTTTAAGTTAAGCCTCTCTACACTTTGCCAAACTACCAGAGGGAGAGAACAGACTAACTTAGGGAGTGTGTCTGAGTCACCATGACTAGAGTGGTGGTCTCTAGTTGGTCAGGGTGCATACCTCTGCCAACTAGAGATAGAGACCCCATTTCTAACAAAGAGGCTACACGTTTTCGTGACCAAAGCAGCCCTGAAAATGCTACCTTTGTTCTCAGTGGATGTTAGGATAAAATTCAGTTCACTGTCCATCATTGGCAAGGCCTACTGGAATGAAGGTCCATCACATTTGCAAAAGCTGGCACCACAGTGCATCCCAACCAGAAACTTTCAAACACTATCATCACACCTGGGTCATGTCATCTCTTTAATTACCAGGCATGCCCTGGGAAAGATGTGTCTAAAACTCTGGGACGCGATATACCCCCATTTCAGTGCTGAACCGGGCAACTTCAAATTCAGAAAACTACCAAAAAAACAATAAAGCTGTTGTCTAATACTATCCTAGGTGCCTTGATTGTTGGAAGTTAGGAATCATCTGTATCAGATGGGTCAGACACCAAATATGCATATCATCCTTTTAACAGTATTTATGCTTGTTCTTATAGTTCCTGTATGTTCTAGTGCCTTGCAATTACAATATGATGATAAGTAGAACTTTATAGAACACCAAAATAATGGAATACTGGCTATGGTGATATCAGTGTTACAATATTGATGTTACACACTCCATATATGCATTTCTTCTCTGTTTTTTTTAAAAATCAAACTCCGTTTTAAGGGTAACAGATGTGATATAATTCACTCTGTGGTCCAATGATATTGCAGGAAGTGACATTATACATTGTCCACTAGATCTATACGGAGAACTCGAAGCTATAGCTTATTAATAACTATCAATTCATAATGGGCACAATAACTGGTTGATTAACCTGCAAAATCTAAGAGAAAACTTCCCTTTAAAATATCAGAAACCACAAAGGATGATATAGCATACATATTGTAGCGACTGGAAGTTGGGCCGAATAGAAATATAATTATCATTATGTTGGGTTCTTCTGAATGGCAGTAAATGGTCACAGGAATGTAGGTGAAGTAACAGTTGCTTTATTCCAGGAAATGGAAAAAGCACAATGACAATACCACCATCAACTCCAGTCGTCAGCTAAAAACTGACTATCCTAAAACCCTCCATCCAAATCCCCTCTCCCCACATTCTAATTAAATATTCTACCCCATGAAACACCTGACACAATAAATTTTCCCCTTTAACAACACAACAATTTACAAAAGACAGACACCCCCAGAACACACCACAACTGCACCAGAGCACACACATCAAAACCACACCACAGTACACACACCAACACAAACCTATGTGGACTAGACTGACACCAACACAAAAACACCCCAGGAAAATTAAAACCCACAACCCTTCAGTGTAACCATACAAATGGACGCACCCTTCTCCTGTTAGAACACTCTGCATCAACACCCAAACGGTGCCTCTAGTTCACCTCAACCCTAGCCTCTCCAGTCATGATACCTGCACCCAATACTGACGAAAAGCACTCATCTAACCAAGCCTGCCCTACCTGCCTGAGTACATCCTGCTCAATCAACCAGCATCCTTGATTTGGGAGCCCTTCTTGTCATCATCCACTCTCACATATTCTTTGTCTCCTACAAGGACCACACTTCTCTTGCTGCGCTATTTTCTGTTCGCTACCAAACCTGCATGTTTAGAGCCCTTGACGATATGTATTTTAGGAAACCAATATTAGAATTATTCTTCCTGGCAGCCATTGTTTTTTTCACTTTGACCACATCACCCACCTCAAAGTACACTTCCATTACCTTTTTATTCAAATCGTAGCCCAATTTCCTTTTTTGCTGAGCACTCTCCACCTTGTTCGACACCTGTTCCAGATCAGGTAATATGTCCGTGCTCTGTGTATGTTCCAGTACCCAACTGGGACTCAGTTTACAAGATCCATACCTGCCCTTTGGCAACACAAAGGGAGAAACTCCTGTTAGGGAGTGTTGGGTGTTGTGATAGCTTCATAACCTCTCTTGCCTAGCTTCAGACACATCCACGCCTGCTGTGATGGTCAACTGAATAGCCTTCTTCAACATCCTATTCACTCTGTCTACTATACCATTACCGTGTGGGCTATACAGGGCCACCGACAGGTGTTCCACTCCAAACTACTTCAAAAACAATAGCATCCTGTGCGACTTACACTGGACTCCATTATTCATAACCAGATTCCAGGGAACTCCTTCTCTGCAAGACATGTCCTTCAATAGCTCCACAACCATTGAGGTGGTTAGTTCTTTGAAAACTTGCACTCAACCCATTTTGAATATTAATCCACTAGCATCAATGCATACCTCACATCAGAATCACAGTTATACATTAGGCCAACAAAATCCACACCCAATTTCTCCCAGCAGCCATTAGGAAGTGTCACTAGGTGCAGAGCGGTATTACGCACACACACAGTTTTGTCTGCGTCTTGACAACTCAACACCTGCCTACATGTGACTCTACTTGGGCCACCAATAATGCGTGCGTATATACTTTTTAGTACCCATCACCCCAAGATGCCCCTGATTAGCAAGAGTAATTAACCTAGGTCTTAGCTCTAAGGGGGAACTAGTCAATGTCCCCTCATGATAGCATCACCCTCGATCAAGGTTAGTCTTGCACATGTTTGATTTCCCTATGTCACACCCATGGAGAGAGCTTCATCCAGGTAGATAACGCACTTGACAAAAAGGCTGGTGATTGCCTGTGCGGCGTCAACAGCTCAACTGCCACCTCATTTACACAGTCCTAGATGAGAGTGATTCCTTGGTTCAACATCCACATAGGCGAAAGGCTATCTAGGCATACCTCTGCTGTCATTGGGTAGGGCTTTTCCCAATAGGGATTACATTCATTCGCCTTGCATTTGGGCAGCATTACAAGTGAGATGCCCAATCGCCAATGTCCTACACTTATTCACTGGGTACTCTTTTCTGAACGGAAAGGTAATCACATTTGGCATGTATTCTAGAAAGGAAAAAGCAAGTGTAATACTTTAGTGTGAGACTCTACATTAAAATGGTTTGCCCATGGCTAAATGTAACGTGGTAGGGAACTCTGCATTGCTGGTAATGTTTGCAATTTTCTTTTCTAACACATCATTTCTGTTGTACACGAGGTGCATTGGTCTGTGATGCATGCATCGAGAGAACGCTAGTACTACAAAACCAGCCAAAAAAAGCCATTTAAATCATCATATAAATTTGAGGCATCACAGTGTAAGTGACCTTTTAAATCCCAGAAGGAGCAGTCATCATTAACTACAATGGTGGCTGATACCTGTTTCGTAGTAGTGCTGCTAACGGTATTCCAGTATGGGTCATCAATCTTAAATAGGAAATATTAGACTAAAAAGCACTTTGCAAAGTGGCCTGTGTTATGAAAAGCACATTCTTCACCAGTAATAGAGGCTCTTAATCAGGAAAGGACTCTTCTGAAGGAATGTTCCAAATGTGCTTCCGGTCCAGGGAAGACATGGCTTGGCAGTTCCGGCTGGACTGTTCCCATGAGGCACAGGGTCAGACTGATTTGCATATGGCCCCAGGAAAGAGATTTCGCCCAGGGTCTCCCTTGGCATCAGCAATTTCCAGGCACTGATAAAGCAGCCCTGGCCAAAAAGTACAAACCAGCACGCTCATTTTGTCTCTTTGTGCAATCTCTCCCTTTCCATCTGTCCATTTTCCCTTTCTGCTCTTCTCGCCTCTCCTCAATCTTTGATCACATTCTCTCTTCCCTCACTTTTCTCTCGCTTGAAGCCTCCTATGCCTTTTGCAATTACTCTCTGGGAGCTGGGGGACGTGGCACAGGTTCTAGGAGCGGCCTGGGTTTTCAATACTGGCCTCCATGGCCTCCGGCCCATTAGGGAAATGCCTGGTGGTATACACGGCCTGCCCAGCACAGGCTAAAACGTAATTGATACAGGTCTCAAGTAGACAATCTATGGTGATGAGCCATAAACACAGCCAAGACAAGTGATGTAGGGTAAGGCCAGATGAGGGACTTAATGAATGAGAGAAATATGATGTTGCAGATTTAAGTAAATCAGAAAAAATGCCAACTGAAAAGAAACCATCAGGGTTTATAGTTTAGGTATTCCAATTCAAACGCAAGATCAAAAGTGGAATAGTATGAACCAGGGCTTTAGGTATTCTAAAAAGTAATACCTGACTTAAGAAATGTTTGACATACACCATTATTTATATATCCTCTCACTATTTTATCAGTTGAAATCTTTTTCTTTTTTTAGTGGCATGCTATCATGGTTGCCTGTCACATATGGCGTAACGTATCCCAAGAATACATTTATAAATGTATTTATACATTTATACAATTTATAAAGGTATTGCAAATCACTGAGGCATTCTATGATCAAACAGAGGTCTAATTTCTTCTTCAGTTCACAGAAATCCAAGTCAACTTGCAATTTGTTCTTTTATGTATGACAGTCTGCACTTTCTTCCTTATAATACGTGGTCACTCCTTCACCCATGCACTACTACCTTTAAATTGAAGATATGCAAAATATTAATGTTTTAAACCACCTAACAGGCAGTCGAAGACTAGTGAGGAACATATTAATTTTTGAACAGATTACAAAATACATATTTCAAGACTGCATTATTACATATATTTTACCTGCGAGAAGATTTTTGGCATAGTAAAGCTAAAGTCAAAGGGTCTTAGGGGTATATTTACAAGGGTTTTATCTCCTCTTTATTGGCTTAAAAAGTTAAAAAAGCGGAGATAAAACTATTGCCCTATTTACAAGAGGGTGCTAACATGCATAAACGCTTGTTAGCACCCTTTTTCCCAACTCCTCCCTTTGCATCTCTAATGAGATGCAAAGTGGGCATCACTGGGCGTACCTCGGATGGACTACCTTGCAAATATCGCTGATGTTCACATTGCAATATTTACAAGGCTGCCCCAGCATTTTAGCACATGTTAGTTTTTGGAGAAAGCCGCTGTTTTCTCCAAAAACTAATGTCTGCTAAAATGCAGACTTACCTATCCCTAACATTGGGGTGGATTGTGCTGGTACGACCCTGTGGGTCGTATCAGCAAGGTTATCGCCGTTTTGCAGGGAACATCGCTGGAAAACCAGCAATGTTCCCTGCAAAACGGCGATAACCTCGCTATCTCTGGAATTGTTATTGCCCTGGAGAAACGCGTTTGTTAATAACGCGCTACCAGGGCGATATATTCCAGAGATAGCCTGCGACAAAATTATTGCTAAGCACAGCCAGCGATAATTATCACTGCCCGTTGATAATATGCCCCTTAGTTTTTTCCAAATCTACAAAGACTATTACAGGTTAGCTCAAATTTTTGTGACCTGATGAAGAAATTCTGCCTTTGGCCTCAGTCCTCGATTTCATCACTGAATGCCTAAGGCCTGTGCAAAAAATAAAGACTCTGCCTTTGCACTGCTTCTTTCTGTTAATTATTGTTATTTTCAGGAAAACTTTTCAGCAGAAGAGCAGAAAAGCTAGTTCTTCATTGTTAACAACAGTTGTAATTCTTTTCCTTGACAACCTTTTATACAGTAAATTGACTTTGGGAGCAAGCATCCTAACATAACAACTCAACTGTAATTACTTATTACAGTTGAGCCTCATATTAGTTGCTTATTACAAAGGGCTAGTCATATCACGACAATACAACAATATACCAATACTGTAATAAGAAAACAAGGGCCCGGATTTCACCAGGGGATTGCGGGGTCATAAGTGTTATATCTTTATAATAAATTGGGGTCTGCAACCCTTTGTATAAAGTCCTGTCTCTAATTTCCCTACTACAGGTGCCTTTTGATATCGCTAATCATCTATAATAAAAAAATTATACAGCTGCTCAACCTTAATAACGTATTACCATTTAGTTTCTACACCACAATGTCTTCTGCTAGAGCCAGTAGCTAAGGTGAAAAACAGGTGATGAAGCATAATTATTTGTAGCTGTATTATAAGTGCACAAAATGAAAACTTGCTTTTCGTTCTTATGGTCTATTTTACTAAAACAAACAGTGATGAGTAGAAAGGAGACTTTTAGGGTAACTAGTTATTTTTGGCATATTAAAGGTCATTTCAGGAAAAACAGAATTTGTATGCCCCTTTCTGTACTTTCTGAACCTCAGTGCATTTTTTATCTAATGTACATTAATCTGATTCTAATGTCCATTTGATGCAAATTACTAACTGCCTTTTGATAAATTTAATTTTACATTAGAGTCCATTTTTATTCTTTATGTCGGCAACCAAACTACCTCCTTCATGTGAAAGAGAAAGATACAAAAGATTTAAGTGCTTTTCTGTAAGGGTTATGATATGACCATGTATTATAAGGAATAAAATACCCTCTCCTGTATATTTTAAAGATACTGCAAGTCACTTTGGAGATCAATGAGTTTATAAAGAAATTTAGCCTTCAGTCTCATTTTTCTGTATGGTCACAGACCTTCTTTGTCACTTGAACTACCCTTACGATATAAGGAAAGGAGTACTTTATTCCATATAAAATGTCATTTAAGGTTACTTTGTCCAATTTATTTTTGGCAGCCCTGATAGCATTCCACTAACAAAGGATAGGGCACATTCAGTGATCGAAATAGTGAAACAATAGATAAATTGGAATGTGTGACAAACCCAAAAGCCAACCCATGTGCATAATTGCTCAGAATAGAAAAGCATAGTGAACTTCATGTTTTGAGTAACAAACTGTAACTGGGCTCACCTCTGAGGCGTAAAGCCGGAGGCTAACATACCTTTTTAAGTGTGCATTTTCGGAAATCTTGTTTTGTATTTTTATTTACTTTGGGAAAGTTTTTGACATTAGCAGCCTCACCGCAGCCTCACTGCCGATTTCCTCTCATCTCCCAGCGCAGCAGACTACGTGCTGACGCTGTTAGAGAGAGTGCTGTTAGCCGCCATACTGGACGGAGGAAAGGGTTGCGGTCCAGTTGCTGGCCGCATCCCGCCCTCCCAAGGTATTTAAATCGCTTGTAGCGCGAGCGCGTTGAATCTAACTGGGCTCACATCTGAGGCGGAAAGCCGAAGGCTAACATACCTTTTTAAAGTGTGCATTTTCGGAAATCTTGTTTTGTATTTTTATTTACTTTGGGAAAGTTTTTAACATTAGCAGCCTCATCGCAGCCTCACTGCCGATTTCCTCTCATCTCCCAGCGCAGCAGACTACGTGCTGACGTTGTTAGAGAGAGTGCTGTTAGCCGCCATACTGGACGGAGGAAAGGGTTGCGGTCCAGTTGCCGGCCGCATCCCACCCTCCTCAATACTGGAAATGAGGACGACGTCATCACGTCCGTGCAGCGGGCGGGCGCAGCGGGGCGCCGGCGGTGCACCGAAGGCGCGCGTCTGCACCGGTCCGCGCTAAGGAAGCGCCTAGAGCCAGTTACGCTGCCTGTTTTGGCTCCTTAGAGACTGATCGACAACGATCTGGTCCCCCTACTCGAGAGAGATGCTCATACAGTTAGGTAAGCTCCATGCAGACAAAGGAACGTTCAGATTGTTGCACACAGCCCACCCACGAGCAGACTTTCTTGCTGATAGTCTTTTGAAATGTGGGCTTCTGAATGTGAGGTCCCTGCCAAAGCATACTATAGAGATCCAGTTATTGATTGAGACACAAGAATTTGATATCCTCTTCATGACGGAAACGTGGACTCACTCTGACTGTCTGGTTGACCCTGGCGGTGCTTGCCCTCCCGGGTTTAAATTTTTACATCTCCCTAGGCCTAATGGGAGGGGTGGGGGGTAGGAGTTATTATTACCGCAACTTGCAGAATTAATATTATTGACTTAGACCCGGTTGAGGGAACGGAGCTGTTGGGACTATCTATCCGGACTCACTCCGGGACTACCCTTACTGGTGTGCTATGCTTTTAGCACTCAGCAGCAACAAGCGCTATTAGCTACCCTGACTAATATTGCAGCTTCACACCATAAGTTGGTTTTTGGGGGGATTTCAATCTCTGGCGCAATGGCTCCCTTGATTTGGGTCTTCATAACCTACTTCAGTCTTGTGAAAGCTTTGGCCTTTCTCAGCAGGTTATGGGAGCTACTCATAAGGCGGGAAACCTCTTAGATCTGGTGTTCGGGGCTCCTGACCTGTTGGCCATGGGGGAAACCCTGCCCCTGGGTTGGACAGATCACTCCCTTGTCAAATTTTTTGTAAATATTAAGAGCGCTGACACTAGGGCTTCTGTGACTGCTAAGGAATTTCGGTGCAGACATTGGAGGGCTCTTGCACGCTTGAAATCCTCAGAGGGGGTGTTTAACGTGAGAACGTTTTTTGGCTCGGATAAGCAAGTTGAGGAAAATTACGCCTCACTTTGCTCGGGGATCACGACCGTGTTGGATGCTCATGCTCCCCTAAAAACACGTAGTTGCAAGGGGAATGTTTCTGCTCCGTGGTTCAATGACACGCTAAACAACCTGAAACTGGGCTGTAAACAGGCAGAAAGAAGGTGGAGGCGGGAATATGAGGAAGCATCTAGGGAGTTATGGAAAGGCAAAGTCTCGGAATATAAGAGTCTGATTAAGAAATCTAAGGCAGACTATTATTCCTCCTTGATTTGTAATGCTACTAATAGCTCTAGGGGCATTTTTAATATATTAAATAGCTTTACTAATCCTGAATGCTCCAAGAACGCAATTGTCCCGTCTCAAGAACTCTGTGAGAACCTTGCCATATTCTTAAAAGAGAAAATTGAGCAAATTATTGAGGATTTGGAGGTTTCTCCTGAGACTGGTTCCCTTCATGATACCAGACTTGGGTCGCCGGTGGACAAGACTGCTGTGCCAGCCTTGGTGCCGAAGGACCCATTACGTGAGTTCCTACTTTTCACGGAAGACGCATTTAGTGGACTGGCCGGGGGATCTCCTCCGGTTCTCCTTTGGACCCTGTGCCACACAAAATTTGGAAGGAATATGAAGAGGAATTATTTCCTACACTCCGCCTAATTTGCAATTAATCTCTTGCCACCGGTATCGTTCCAGCCCAGTGGAAATGGGCGGTGATATCTCCCCTGTTGAAAAAGCCCTCTTTAGACCCGGACTGTTCCAAAAACTACAGACCCATTTCCTTGCTACCTTTTCCAGCCAAGATTGTCGAGCGTCTGGCTAGTGCTACTCTCTCAAAATACCTGGAACAGCATCATTTATTAGAGGATGATCAATTTGGTTTCCGGCCAGCTCATGGGACCGAAACGGCCTTGGTCACCGCCATGGATGAGCTTCAGAGGCGTGCAGACAGGAGGCAGGCAGCGTTTCTGATCCTGCTAGATATGTCTGCCGCCTTTGACACGGTCAACCATAAGATCTTGTTGAACCAGTTATTTGAGGCTGGGGTGAGAGGTAGTGCTTTGTTGTGGTTTCGATCATTCTTGCAGGATAGGCAGCAGGCGGTGTCTTTGCCCCCCTTTCAATCGGCCTTTACTCAGGTACCTCATGGAGTCCCGCAGGGCTCAGCACACAGCCCCATACTTTTTAATTTGTATCTCAGACCTTTGATCTCTCTTATTAAAACCTATAACATCAAGATTGTAAACTATGCTGACGATACGCAGATGATCCTCTCCTTTGAGGGAGAGGAATCAACACCTGTGGAGGTTTTCCACAATTGTCTGCGGGATACATCACAGTGGCTAAAGGATAACTCCATTCAGTTTAATGCTGGTAAGACGGAGGTGCTTTTCAGCACTGGGAATAAGATCTCCCGCCCGTTTCAAGAAAACTTCTGGCCTCCCGAAACAGCGACTAAAGAACGGCCTGTGGATTCAGTCCGTAATTTAGGGGTCATGCTAGATCAAAGGCTCAGTATGGAGACCCATGTAAAAAAAACGACCGCCTGTTGCTTTGACATCCTACGCTCCCTGAGGAAAATCTTGCCACTCTTAGCATCTCAGGCAAGTGTTCAAGTGGTGAGGTGTACAATCCTCAGTAGGCTGGACTATTGCAATGCCCTTTTGTTGGGGTCCCCTAAATTTTTGTTGGATAGGCTTCAAAGGTTGCAATCAGCGGCCGCTAGGCTGGCCCCGGGGCTTCCTAGAAGGGCACATGGGCCGACCGCCCTTGCAAAATTGCATTGCCTACCTTTGAGACAGAGGATACAATTTAAGGCCCTTTGTCTGGTTTTTAGGGCTCTTCATGGAACCGGCCCTGCTTCCCTGCAATCGAAATTTGTTTGGTATACTCCAACCAGGCTGCTTCGATCATCATCGGCCAGGTTGGTGAAGGTACCCAGATTCAGGAAGGTTAGAGCAGGGGGCAGATCCTTTGTTGTGGCTGCTGCTAAACTCTGGAATCTGCTCCCGCTCGAGATTAGGCAAATTACGGAACTTCTTCCGTTTAGGAGAAGGATGAAAACGTGGCTGTTTCCTAAGGTAACTCTTTGAAGGGTCACGCCACACCCAATACTTGTCTGCCCTTTTTTGAGCCAGTTAGCGCCAGGATGCCTGCAAGGTGACAGTGCGCTTTATAAGTTTTTTAAATAAATAATTTAAATAAATTTAAATAAATAAAAGAGGCATGTTTAAGTGTACAAATAGGACGAAGCAAGAGCTTCAGATAAGGCTTCAGTGATAGACCGTGACATTTCTAATGTCTGGGTTGTCTCTACTGACAGGCCTCAGTTATTAAGTCAACCTGAAAGTACTATTTCCTATTTCAGAGAGCCATAAAAGCTTTCTTGGAAACATCTAACACCAGTAGTAGCGCATATTAGGCTGTCCCTGGTGAAAGTTCCCTGTAACACTCAAAAGTGGAGCGAGCGATGTGACAAGTGACACAAGAATCTCCAGCACATTGTAATGATAGATGACAAAAAAAGAAGCTTTAATGGGCTCGATATGTGGGTGAATGGATGAACTATAACATCTTGATTCTGCAATGTGGAATTGATACAGAGTATTTCGGAATATCAGAAGGGAAATTCATTGGTGGCTCAGAAAAGTCTATTCTGTATCTGCCAGGTTAGCTTGCAGTTCCAGCGTAGGCTATTCACCAGAATATTATTCTCTCAGGTTATATCTGCTTCAAATGCAATTTTATTAAATAGTGGTTTCAGTTTTAAATGTTGATACACCCATGCTTCTTAGTTGAATACCTCAGTTGAGAAAGATTCATTTAGCAGAATGCTTTTTGCCAGGAGAGTGTGCAAACTAAGGGCCTGATTACAATGTATCACTTTGTTCGCCCTAAGTTGGCAGGGTATACTCAGACGTGAGTCCCTTGCTCACTTGGCCATTGGATTCAAGATAGCCTGGCTGATGAGGATTATGAATCCGAAACCGGTCCCAGGATGCTTGTTTCCGGTCAAGGGAAGTCATGGCTTGGCAGTTCGGGCTGGACTGTTCCCATGAGGCACAGGGTCAGACTGATTTGCATATGGCCATGTCTGAACTGGGGTGGCTGAGTGAGCTAAAGAATGGTGATGTATTAAACCCAGATCAGTTGACAGGGGGTGAGTGTTTGATTGGTTCAAACGCTCCGTCTATCATCGCCTTTTGTATCGCTGATTACAATGACGGCAGAATGGGGATGACTGGCATTTTTCAGCGGTCCTCCCACCCGCTTCCTTGGTGGGTCGACTGGCCGATCAAGAAGTGAGTGGGAACACCGCCTCAAGACCGATGCCACAGCCGACATTTCTGCTACTGCAGTGGCAGAGGAGGCTCATGAAGGCGGTCTCATGCAGCTCCCTGCCAGCCCAGGCACGACCTGCCTTTCCACCAACCTGTTCCGGGCGGAGACACTGCTGTGCGAGAGTCGGCGGAAAGGCAGGTAATGAGCCATTGGCTCAAGGGCAAAACATGCCCATGTGTAATATAGCTGGGGTTCATGTAGTGCCCTCCAATGCCTTCAGGTCGAGTGCGCACAATGTTTCTCTGGTACAATAGAATGCAAGGAAACAGTGCACCTAACTGGCTGGAGGCATCGCAGTATGGCCGGTATTGGCTTCCGCCTCATTTCCAATTTCCAGAGCTGAAGTGTGCCGCTGCCATGACTCCGCCACCCACTCACCACCAGCCCCACAGGAGACTTGTAATACTATGGCGGCTAAGCAGTAAGACCGCCTAAGTCATAACCAGGCCCTTTAGCCTAAGGGTGGTACTTTGTACTGCATAAAATCACATTTTAATTACAGAAAAGTGTCTGTGTTTGACCTTTTTTTATACTTGCTTTTGCAAAAATTTTACTGAAAAACAGTGAGCCTAATTCTTTAAAAGGCAATAAAAGTGCTTCCTTGCTTGGATGTAGATTTATGACTTACAGGCATTCACACAGCTCTCCAAATGTACACCTGGCAAGCTCTGATAGTCACAGGGACCTGTAAAACAATTGTGAATAGGCATTAACATTTTTGCATGAAATAAAAAGATCAAGTTCAATGCGCTTTCTAGATATTTTCTTTTTTTCTTAATGGAAATTATTTGTTGCCTTTGATCATTCTTTGGCCCTACATCCTCATAATGTTTGGGAGGGGTTTCATTCCCCTACCCACCATCGAAAGTGATTTACTGCTGCCCTGGATGGGAGTGAGTCTTCGAAAATTGCTGGCTAGGAAAGGACCAGAAAATAGTTTTTACTATTTGTTTGTGTTTATTCACAAACCTCCTCTGTATTCCTGCTCTACAAAGCCTATTTCCCCACTTTGGAAGACATGTAACCACACTGAAAGTTCTGCATAATTAGAACATTGGAATGTTCTTAACCACATTGAAGACAATTAAGTGGCTCTGTGCTTTTAATGGCTGGTATAAGCCTTCTGCTGCAGCCCTCCAATATTTGTCTTTCTGTGTTCGCCTTTTTAACTTAGAACACTCTACCCTCAGCCGCGGTCGGTAGTGGGTGTACCTGCAGGGCGGTGACGTGGGGAGGGGGAGGGGCAGAGTGGGGGGTAGTTATCTATGGATTACGGAGGTTTACAGGTAAGTAAACATAGAAATAAATAAAACAAATTTTGTTGCGTGCACTGCATCCCCAAATGTGATGCAGTGCGCGCAACAAAATCCCTTTTATTTATTTATATGTTTACTTATCTGTAAAGCTCCGTAATCTATAGATAACTACCCCCCACCCTGCCCCTCCCCCTCCCCACGTCACCACCCGGCAGGTACACCCACTACCGACCGCGGCTGTCTGCCCACAGTGGGTGGAATGTCCTAATAGCCTTATAGCTCTTCTGCTGCGGGCAGCAGCTCAGGCCCGTAACTCGGGTTCATGGCCTTTAATAACCAGTTTAGCCCTCAGCAGCAGGTTATAAGGCTACAGTTAATCATTTTATAAATACAAAAACCGATTTTGTGTGTTTTACTTTAGAGAGTATTACCACTAAACCTTACACAAACTTACACACACAAATAGATTCTGGAATCAGGCCCCTTCTATGCAAATCTTACTGTTGTTGCATCTTGTTGTGTTTATATAAGATTCTGGATGACTCTCACACTTCCAAGGCTCCGATCACAAGTGGGGACATTATATTCAGATCTGTGTGGTAACTTGTGCTACTGCTCATTCCAAATATCGCTGTCATTACCATACTTTCTGGAACTTCCCTCATGTAAATTTCTGCAGGGTACACCTGACAAAATGTATCTGGGGCAAATGCTTGGTTACTACAGATACATATGAAATTCAGTGGAATAAGGGGCATTTGCAGCACCTAGTAAATACTTCACACAGTGATGTCACTATTTACAAGTTGTGGTGCATACCTCTGCCACATCCACGCCATCTTGTGATCAGAGCCATTTCCCCATGTATCAGTTATCTTATTTTGAGCAGGGAAGCATTTCTTCTCATAGAAAGAGGAGCCATCTTCCATCTTTCTTCAACTTAAGGTTACCATTTTGTCCTTACAAGATTAGCGAGACTCTGCAGTAGCTTATTATGAGAAACAAATACAATTATTGTTCTACTAAGCTGTCTAGTTTGTTGGTCGGGTTTTAGAGCACATTAGTTAAGACCAGTTGTTGCTAAGAAATTACTTTAATTGCTATTTTCCCTAAATTGTTTGGAATATCAGCTTCTTCTTCATCACTTTTTTCACTAATTTGTATTTTATTGCTATTTGTTCATGGCTCTTTTAAACATAATACAAATATAATTATTTAAAAAATCTACCCACTCTGCTATTATTTCTTTCCTGAGTTGTCGGTACTTCCTATGTAATCAGATTCATTAAACTCCACACTGGTGCATATAAGAATCTAACCAACAAGAATGCAATATATTGATTCATACTTATGACTAAACGAAACACTAGCTTACTCTAATCCAGTTAGCCACTATCCAATATGACACTCCTGAGCAATGCAAAACAGAACCAAATACTTTTGTAACAGACAACCTTGACTTCTGTTAATAAGTACTCCATAACCATTATGACTGTCCAGATTCTAAAAGCACTACAGGACCATTCAAAGGGACATAGCATAATATTAAGGTGTTAATATGCCATGGAGATAGGGAGACAGCAGGAGACACAGTGTGAACAGGAGCAGACCCCAGTGAATCAGAGTCCTCTTAGATGATGTTATTGAAGCTGGGCATAATTAAAGCCCCCTACTATTCTGCTCATTTTATTTTGTCTCTTTTAGTGCCAGAATAATGAAAACAGCAGAGTTCCCAGATTGTTCACTCCAATGAACACCTCAGCCCCTTTTGTAACAGCATAGATATCGATTATTCTTTACACTATATACGTAATAGTAAATAGCGAAATCATAACATGCACTTTATACACATCGATAAATAACATCATAGAAACAGAGACAACATTGGATTATCAGCATCGTAAAAGCATGGTTGATTAGCTGCAAACAGTAGGATTAACTAAATAATAAAGATAAAATGTGTAGTAACTATTTATCTCATAACAATAACAAAGGTGTCATGAAAAGTAATGAGAAGCTTAGCATTTCTATTGATTTCAATTGCAGTGTTCCAACAAACTCGGCATTGATGCAAATCAAAGCATGTTTGAAACTTTCTGAATAAGTACTTACCACCATAAAGAAAGCATATTAATGAAAATTATTTTGTTTTAACGATTTTTAGAATTAGTTTAGATATAGCTGCTTTTGAAAATCATATCAGTAGGCCATACATACGATTATTCATTTTATATCATAATCACTAACAATACTGATATTATTTCTTAATATGAAATGTTTGCTTTACTTTATTATGTTTTTAATATTAATAATGAGTTGATTACTAAAAGAAAGATGATTTTAATGCATTGAAATCCTCTTGCTGAGGCTGCATAATTTTAATAACCTAGTGAAATAAACTTTGTCATGTTTCCTTCAAATGTTGCTTTATTGTTCCTGCCTAATGTAAAAATTCGATTTTGAAGAAAGTTTTGTTCCTTGTGTGTTTGAGTTGGTGGGATAGTTATACTTTTCCTTTTTTAACTAACCTGGGAGGATGGCAAAGACTGTGGTTTCTCATGACTAGCCGGGAAACAATGCTGGAGTAGCAAAATGTACCTCACAAACAGAAGATGACAGCACCATGAACAGACCATGGTGGTTCGATTGCTAATGTCACAACTGCATCATCTATACTATAAAGATGAACTCCCCAAAAGGAGGGGCACATAATGACCTCTCTTACTTTTTGGCACTTTTTGATTTCTGACTTGGAATGCTTTTTGCAGCTGCTGCTGTAATTAATCTTCGATTTGAACTCCTTTAGTTGCTGTCAACCTGAACTCAATGTTTTTATTTTTCATTTGAAAGAGTTTACTTATTGATTATTTGGAATATTTGGTGGGATACCAAATCTGAATTTTCCTGATTTTTGCTCAATTTCCCCATTTTCATTTTCTTGGATGTTTCTTTGGTGGACTTTAACTTGACCCCTTTGTCCCTTTACTGAATGAAGTATTCCCCTTTTTAACCATTCTCCTGTCCTTCTTGGTAGTGGGAATCTTTCATGCTCAAACCATCTTCTTTGAGATTCTTTGATTAAATGTGTGGTTTCATATTATGTGGTATTGGCATTTAAACTGAGCTACTTTAAATGTTGCTTGTATGCATTGATTTTTGATCATTCATTTTCAGAACATCAAGATCTATTGCTTTTTTTGCATGGCAACAGCAGAGCTATTGGTTTGTATTGTTTTGGTTACACTGAACTTCTTCAGGGACTTCCAAATGCAATACTGTATTTCTACAGTATGGTTCTGAGAGTAGTTTAGTTTTACCTCATTTCAAACTTTTGAGTTGGCCACTAATTAATGGTCCTCATTCGGTGGCTAACGGTTTTTGGACATCCTGTTGTCTCACCCCGAACTACAACAGAACAAGAATAATCAGCAGACCAATTCCTCTATGTTTATAGAGTAAATTTGTGATCAGTAGAAATTCAGGAAAACGATTTTTGGCCCAGTGTGGAAGTTGGAGTAAAGGAAGCGAAAGGAGAAAGCTTTTGCTGCATCAAAACTTTGGTAGCAGAGCTGTGGTTCAGTCTAGTGAAGTGAGGTATTAGGGTGCCAAAATAGATATCCCTGTCTAAGTCCAAAACGTCCAAGAGTTTATTGTTCAGCAGAAGGTATGATAGAGTACTGACAGGATCTTGACGACGAGTAGCAGCAAAGGATTGTGAGTATTACTTGCGATGCACATTACAATTGCTTTGGCCTAATGATTGCAGGTTTTTAAATGGCTGTGTGTTGTTGAACAGACTGAGAAATATTTAAAGTCCATATGGTTAAAGTCTGTGTGTGACTGTGGCACTTGATACAAGGAAGTTAAAGTTGTAAACGGGTCTGTTGTGGCCTTAGATCTCGACATATTTGCCTATGTGGTAGTTTCAGAGTCGAAGACACTTTTTAGTAAGTTGTCTGCTGTTTGTGGTGCTTGTCATGAGATGTTGTTGACAACATCTTATGGTAAAGGACTCTCTAATGCGTGTTAGTAGTAACCAGCTGGTATTGGGTTCAGGTGGACAGGGAATAACTATCAATTGGGGTGGCATCCGCTGGTCGAGATTTCATTTAAATTGAATGATTATAGAAATGTTTAGATACCTTGTGAGAGTGAATTTCCTTAAGTGGAGCAACATGTTTAATTGTTGCTTACACTGTACTGTTAATATGCTTAGAGAAAAACGCATTGAAGAAAATTGTAAAGGAAGGCGAGCTGCTGTAAGGAGTGAAATTGGTATCACACTGTGTCACGCTGGGATTGGTCACTTGGTGTAAAGACACGCTGAGGTTGGTTAATAGCGTCATAAAAGGTTGCACTATCATTGGTTGAAATTGCTGAACTAGAGGATTGTGGGAGAAATGTATTTCCTGGTCTTTACGGAAGTTCATTTGTGAAATATGAAATGGAATAAAAATGAAACTTTTCAAAGCCTTATCAAAATTGATCAAGGGACATGAAACAATACCTCTAGAGTAGGAGTAGAGACACTACCTGAGGGCACACCAGGATAGATTGTAATGATGGACACAGGATTACATCCATGTCTTTGGCTTGAATATTGGCACAAGCTTACAAAGGAAGACAAGGCACTACAGTTTCCTAGTTATGGGACATTTAATTTGAGAACTATTGAGAACATGAGGAGGAAATTATACGTAATAAGACCAGCTCTTGGAGCTGCCAAATCTGAGTCATTGAATACTTGGAAACACCTTGCACATCAGAAAGAGTAAGAAAACTACCAAGGGAGATACATAAGAACATTAGATCAGTATACAGAAGCTATATGGGATGCACAAAAGAAAGCATGGAGAACAGATATTATACAGGGAACTAGAATGTATCCAATGTTACAAATTGAAGGAGATGTTAAAGGAAAAATAAAAGAGTAAACACATAGAAACAGAAAAGAGTGATCCTGGTAAAAAAGGAGAAGAGAGTGACATAGTTGACAAACTCTTGAACGATTTGTTATTGGATTGTCCGCCACTATATAACGAATCCCAGAACGTGGTTGAGTCAAGTAGTACTACAGCTGAAATTCCAAATGCTCCTGTAATACCTAAAATAACAAGAGAGCCAAAAAGTGTTACTCCTGTAAGAGGGAGAACATAAATAACGGCTCCAGTGAATCTGATTGAATCAAATACTCCAGATGCTTTGACTGTTCCTGTTACAATTGGACCTGTTGTACCTCTTTATAAATCTGGGTTACAGGTAAACAATATACAAAATGACACTGTTCCTGCTGGAATAAATACTACACGTAGTAATCCATTATAACTAACAACGAGACCTGTGGTCTCGACTCAAAGTTTTACTTCTCAGGTTCTATTCCAAATCAGACACAATCTGACCTGACAAATGGAGTGATTCAGAGGTTGCAAAAGACACACAATTGATGGACGGAATCCAGAACAAATAAAAACATTCATCTCCAGTCAAGAACTCTGGGTTAAATCGATCATTCTTTTGCTCACCATGCCACCCCAGTTTAGGCCTGACCATATGCAAATTAGACCCTGTGCCTCATGGAAACAGTCCAGCCCGAACTATCAAGCCAGGTCCTCCTTGGACTGGAAACAAGCATCCTAGGTTTATTCAGAGGTTTCCACCTTTCTTTCCCCATAGAATGAGTGGGCCTCCTGGGATAAGTTATCTTCTTCCTGAAATGAATTACCAGTGGAAAGTACAGCTCCTGATACATGCACATTAAATATTCAACCTGGAACTTCTACAAATGTGACCAACGGAGATATGATCTTAAATATTTCTAGAGAACAATCAGGATTTACTCCTGAGGAATTCAGTGAATGGATTAAAGGATATAGTACCCCAAAGAATATTCAGAGTGCATATACCATTTTGGTTTCAGCTCCAGTTTTAAATTCGGCTTCAGTTCTTTGCTTTCATTTCAGTGCCAGGTTCAGCTACAGTTACAATTCTAAGAAGGGGAAATTTATTAGATGTAAGTAGGCTAAAAGTAGAATTAGAAGAAATGATTCAGGGAGATTTTAGTCCATCACAATTAGATACCTACCATGAAGAGGAACTGTTATTTCTCTGCAAAGATATTACCTAAGCAGCTAGATTGATACATGAGAGATTGATCAAATTGATTTAGAAATACGAAATTGACATTCAGAAAACCACAGTTTTGCAAAGAAACTACAGTTTAGACTTTAAGGACAAAGACTTTGCAAATATAAAGCCAGCTGGAAAAAGATTACAGATAAAGGAATTAATTAAACTGATTCAGAAATGGGATTAGAGAGAGAAATGGGAAGGAAGATGGTAAAAAAAAATCAAAAATGAAGAAAGTAAAGAAATCTAGGGTGCAGACATCTCCAATGGCGATTGATGGAGGGAGTGTATGAATGCAGATGCTTCCTATAAGCGAAGTGACAGGTAGCGGTTATGTACATGTGTCTTGGACAAGACCTGATATTTTGTCATTTACAAGCAAATTTCTGAAATTCAGAGGAAATCCAATGAAATGGCATAGGTAGAAGGAATGATTTGTGTAAATTTCAAAGGTTTTGTGGATTGACTTGAATACCTTGTTTGAAATTGTGGTGCCTGGAGATTTATGGGCCGAATTTAAGGTTTCTGTGGGTTGGCCTGAAGCAGAACCAGAAAAAGAACATAGAACAGGTGCACCATCTCCAGAGGTATTAAATAAATACCACCAGGTGAAAAATAACTTGAAAACTAAAGTTTCTCCTAAACAGACTGATTGGCAGCAAATAGACAGAACAATTCAGGAGCTTAAAGAATCAGTTCATGCCTCTTACGAAAGATTGGTACAGACTTCAAGCAATACAGTGGATTGGAAAATGTGACTGACAAAGATATGGGGCATTTTGTTTTTAGATTTGTGAATGGTTTGACACAGTGGGCTGCATCTATGATTAACCAGCAATTAATCTGTTAGCAAAACAGGCCTCTTGATGAAATTTCACAGTACGCCAAATACAGTGGAGATGAGATTGATATCAAACCTAAAAAGCTGAGGGAACAGTTAAATGTTGCTCAAATAAGAGTGATGCAGAATGGTCAGAATCAGCAATGTTTCGAAAATGCAGTTCTAGTACAGGGAAGACATAATCCAGCTCCAATAATATAAGGTGTTAATGGTTTTCAACAGCATCATTTTTTGTCTCATGTTGGAGGTTGTGGTGTTCCAATAGATCTTAGACCGGGTGTTGATGTGTCAGCTTTGAAGAAAACAAGCCCATGTCATTTGTGCAGAAAATTTGGGCATTGGAAATGCGAGTGTAAATGTAATCCTGTAATTCAGATACAGAATGGAGGAAATGAACAGTTTCAAGGAGATAACATGGTTCAGACAGCAGACTCAAAGACAGAGAACACAAAATCCTAATGCATCTCAATCAATGCCAATATCACAAGCTCTGATGCCTCAGCAGAATTTCCAGGTAAAGAGATACAATATGAATTAGAATCAGCAAATGAATAGAAATACTTTTCAAAATCAGAATGCAACTCAACAGTACTTAATTCAGACAGATGATTTTGATCCAGAACCATTGGTATGACCTTGCCTGAGGGGGGAGGAGGACTTCACGCAGCCTTAAAGGTAGACCAGAGAGGTCCCATGGGGATGGAGAAGGGAATGGAAATCATGTCTCATTCCTTGTTGACAATGGTGCTACCCGCTCTACTGTAAGAACAGTGGAGGT
Source organism: Lissotriton vulgaris (assembly GCF_964263255.1). NCBI lineage: Eukaryota > Metazoa > Chordata > Amphibia > Caudata > Salamandridae > Lissotriton > Lissotriton vulgaris. Next base: position 1,644,633,473 of record NC_141689.1, read on the forward strand.
TCCCAACCTACCTCTCTCGGGCGAAAGTATCTAAGTTGTAGGAGTTATGAATAAAAAGTTGTCTACCCCAATTTCTGAAGCAGTTCCTGTTAAAATAGAGTACTTTGGGGATCAACATTGATTTGTGGTGTGTGATTCAAATACAGTGAATCTGCTTGGAAATGATTTGCAATGTCAGCTAAATTGTTCCATTTATTGCACACCAAGAGGTATTGAATTTTGTACCAACGATAATGATGTTGTTTTTAAATTGTCCCGACAAAAATCTGAAATCGGAATGTTCCCTTTACTATACCCATTAAACTGAGAGACACTGTGCTACCTAAAGTCTGGGACTTTACATGTAAAGAAATCTGACTAGTCAAAGGTGCTGAACCTGTCCGAATAACCATAAAGTCAAATGATGGATATCCAAAAATCCCACAATAAAAGTTGACTCCAGATACTTTAGCCGGAAATACTGTTGTGATTGACTCAATGATTGACCAAGGGATTTTGAAGGAGATTGGAAAGTCCATGTAACTCTCCCATTATGAGCTTGCAGAAGGCTTAAGGCAAGTGTCTTATTGTGCAGAATGTGAGGAAAATAAACACCACTGTTGACCCTTGTTTGTCATGTGGTACCAAATTCAACTATGATCGTATTTCAAATTCCATGTGAAGCCAAATGGTTTTCAGTCATCAATTGTGTCAAGCCTTCTTTTCTATTCCTGTTCATGGGGATAGTCAGTTCCTTTTTGCTTTCTGTTCAGCAATTATGTTTTGGCACGGTGCTGAGGGCATACGGAAAGCCTTTCATTTTCAGATCCATAAAAGAATCTCGAGTCTTTGGTAATGCCATATCATTCAGTGCTACTGCAGTATATTTATAACCTATTCTAATCCTTAGGAGGCTTGCTGAATTGACATTATTGCCCTTTAAACCATCTTGCAGAGAACATGAATACAGTATCCCTGACTGAGATACAGGTTCGCCAACCTGAAGTACTGTACTTAGGACACCACATTGAGAAAGGAGCATGGAAAGTGTCACAGGAAAAAATGGTTGAAGCTTATCCAACAAGGTGAAACAACAGTTTAACTGCAGCAAAACTATTGTTGAGAGTTAATTCCGCATTTTGGATTCCCAACTTCTCTTGAATCACACAGAGGAACTCATTTTAACAATGAGGTCCGGAAGTTGTTATGTACAGCACTACAGGTTGAGCAGAAGATTCATTGCAGTTACCATCCAGCGGCTTCTGGACTTGTCAAACAAGTCTATAGTACATTGAAGAACAGTATTGGTGAAGGTGTGTGCTTTAAAATCTTTGAAGTGGCCCGATGCATTGACTCTTGAGTTGATGAGTTTGAGATGTACACCAGACAAGAGGACAGGACTATTGCCCCACAAATGGATAATGGGATGAGTGATGAGACAGCCAGCTGTTCCTGTGAATGCTTTAGTCAACATAACCGATGATCTCATATTGGAATATTGTAAAGGTTTGGCTGATGTGGTACATTCTGTGTCTCACCAGGTTGGAGAGGCTGCCCTTGCGACTCAACAGGAACTACACCATGATCCCAGTCCTCGTGACTGGGTAATGGTGAAGCAGCATGTGTGAAAATTCTGCTTGGAACCCCGTTAGAGAGGTCCATACCAGGTGATCCTGGTTACCAACACTGCTGTATCTGTGGAGGTCTACTGACTTGGGTACACGCTGCCCATACTCGCAGAGTCCTATTTTCCCTTGATGATACAACAGCACCTATTCCCTATGTGCCGGTGGTTAAAGTGAGACAGAGGGATAAGGTTAGTCAAGCTATTCGGGACCAGCAAGCTGCTGGAACAGCACTCGTTTGGCCTGAGGGGGGTCTGAGATTGCCAACTGTTGTTGGTGCCAAATGGTCTCACCACACAGAGTTGTCTACAAGAGAAAAAGATCCTAATGAAGGGTCCTAATGCATCATGAAAGCAAGTTTTATCTGGAAACTTTTGAATTCGAAGATGTGAGATCCCGAGAAGTTGTTTGACAAAAGGCTGAGTACCACCAACTATTTCTGAAAGTTCTGAACAGTCCGAACAGAGTGACAGTTATGATAAATGAACAGATGTAAGGAGATCAAAAAGAGCGAAAGTACCCAGTCAAAAGTACTGAACTCCTGAATGGACTTATCTGGCTGCAAATAAATGGGAGCAGGAGTTAATCAATTATTGTTTTAACAATATGAGTCCACCTGAACCTCCTTGAAACAAACTTTGTCATACATTTGAATTTCAATCTTGGTGTACTGCTTGAAGGACTGACACAATTTATCCTGAATATATTCATCAATGAAGCTGACCTAAATATTTCCTGTAGTGAATGGGATTACTGAATTGCGCATTGATATATTCTGCGTTGAGCATTGCTGAGTTGCTCAAGCCACCTGCTGCTATTTTCTATTCGCAATTACTAATTGGTTAATGGTCTAAAAATTGAGAAACAATGAATCCTAATGTTGAAATCTCTTCTAGGTGCAAATGTGTACATACTGGAATCTTTTCGGTTATTGCTATGATATTATTTGCATTGCTTATTGTTCTGAATTTACCAATTTATGTATCAAAGGAAGTTTCTAAACTTACAATTTGTTCTAAAACTGCAAACAACAGCAACAATGATTTTACTACTTTGAATAATAATTCTATATTTACCTCATGATTTTCCTAATGCTGATTATTCGTTGAACACTTACACTAATCTGTTGAATGAATATATGAATGCTATGGATGTTGGTGATTGTTGAATGTGCATGCAAATATCTACATCTGTTGCTAAGGGCATAACCTATTGTAGCTTGCTATTAACATAAGGAATTTCTTGCACTTTGCTATCTAACTTGTTTTATGTGATTGATCAATTGGTGTAATATTATTCCAATCAAGATTGAATCTATTCTGAAGTTCCTATGCTTAAACACTTAAATCCACATCCTGAACCTTCGCAAGTTGAAATTATGGGCTGTCTGTTTAGACCAACGCAATATTTAGACATGGATTATGCAAACAGAAATAGCCTAACATGTAAATGGAGAGCTGAAAAGAATTTCATATAGTAGAGAGTAGGCAAAATAATGCAACAATAAAAAATCAAAACTATTTCTTTTGAAATTACCGCAAAAAGAAAATAACCTAATAGAGTGAATGGCAGCATTAGCTTTAGAACATAAGGGAACACGTTGTGTATACAGAAAAAGATCAAATACTAGCACAAATGTTGTAGGACTTAGTAAATGTGAACATACTTTAAAGATTTATGAAAACTGAGGAAGATATTTAAGTGGAATTGATCCTATCTTTTGTGGAGTGTATTATATTTGTAGAAATAATTTGTATTACTAGCTACCAGAAGGATGGTATGGAAGTTGTCACCTGGGAATTGTTTTGCCAAAAATGTATCATCTGAAAATTTTCCAAAAAGAAATAAAGGGAGAAAATGGGAAAACAAAGAGAAGTGTGAGTGCAAGGGAAATAGTGGATGATATTTTCAGGGGTTTCATACCTTTTGTAGGAGTAGCACTAAATTCTCAGAAAATTTAGAAAGCAGTCGACAATAGTTGATAAATTAGCTACTAATACAACTGAAGGATTCTCTGTTATAGATATAGAAATTATTTCAATAAGATCGATGGTGAGACAAAATTGACTTGCCCTTGATATCCTTCTTGTGAAGGAGGGCGGAGTTTGTAAGTTGTTAACCCGTTGACCACGGGGCGAATTCTGCCACTGTGCGGGCAAAACAATGAGTGGGCGGGGTTCAGACGGCCCCCGGCTGTCCTCCGAACATGCCCACTGTGACGTCGGATGGCCGGGGGCCATCTGACGCATGGAACGGGTTAAAGGTCCAACATTTTTGCACCTGCATACCAGACAAGAGCAAAGGCTTAGACAGCTACATTCAAAACATTACAGACTTAAACAAAGACGTGAAAGACTTAAAAACAGATGGTGCTTGGGAAGTAATAGGTAAAGAATATTCAACTGTTAGTAATTGGTCAGGTAACTTAGGTATTGGATTAGTCATTTCTATCCTAACATTAGTGTTAAACTCTTTTTACATAATGGTGATAATAATAGCAATCAAAATCTGTAGGTTCAAAAAGGACAAACGAGGAATGAAAAGAACACGAACTGATCTTGAACTAGAAGATGAACAATGCAAATATTATGACGAAATGAAAAATTTAGAGGCGCCTAGAAGAAAAAGATTAGAGACAATTAAACTATGCTTTGTGACGATTTGTTGTGGTAGTTTATGATGGCTTAAATCGCCATCAGAAGGGGGCCTGTAGCCGCGTAGATATCAATTATTCTTTACACAACATACATACTAGAATTTACACTGATATCATAACGTGCACTTAAATACATGTTGTTGATAAACATCACAGAAACAGAGATAATATTAAATTTTCAGCATCTTTAAAGTATGCTTGATTAGCTAGAAACAGTAGGGTTAATAAGATAATAAAGAAAAGATGTATAGTAACTTTTTATCTTATAATAATAACAAAGGTGTCATAAAAACTAATGAAAACCTTAGCATTTCTTTTGATATAATTTGCAGAGTGTTCCAGCAAACCTGACATTGGGTGCAAATCAATGTTGATAAGGGTTGCATATTTGAAACTTTGGGTATAAGTACTTAACACCGTAAAGAACGTATCTTCATGAAAACAATTTTGTTTTTATGATTTTTAGAAATATTTACACAAGCTACTGTTGAAAATCGCATGAGTAGGCCACACTTAGGATTAAATATTCTTTTTATACTATAATTACTACGCTATAATTACTGATAATACTGATATTATTTCTTAATATGAAACATTTGATTTACTTTATTATTTTTGGAATATTAATAGAGTTGAGTACTGAAAGAAAGATGATTTTAATGCATTAAAATAATCTCGCCTTGGCTGCATTATTTCATGACCTAGCAAAATGAACTTTGACATGTTTCCTGCAAATGTTGCTTTAACTGTTCCTGCCTAATGTAACAATTCAACTATGAATGAAACTTTGTTCCTTGTGTGTGTGAATTGGTGGGAACCAATCCTTGGACTGTACACATGAAGGAGCAACGAATGTGTTTTTCCTTTTAAACTAACATGTGAGGATGGCAAGGACTGTGGTGTCCCATGACTAGTTTGGGAAACAATGCTGGAGCAGCAAAATGTACCTGACAAACAGAAGATGACTGCACTATTGGCAGACCACTATGCTTCAATGACTGATGTCACAACTGCATCATCTATACTATAAAGATGAACTCCCCAAAAAGAGGGGTACACAAACGAACAAAGAGCGCTCTTACTTTTTGGCCCTTATTGATTGACTACTTGGGATGCTTTTTGCTGCTACTGTAATTGCTGATAGATTTTAACTCCTTTCCTTGCTGACTACCTGAACTCAATGCTTTGATTTTTCTTTTGAAATGAGCTTGCTTACTAAACTCTTTTTTTGACTATTTGGTGAGATGCCAAGTTTAAACTTTCCTGATTTTTGTTAAATTTCCCCTTCTTCATGCTCGTGAACATTTCACTAGTGAACTTTACCTTGACCCATTTCTCCCTTTACTGAAGGAGGTTTCCTCTTTTTTAACACCCCTCCTGTCTTCCTTGGTAGTGGGAATATGTAAAGCTCAAACCACCTTCTTTGAGATTCTTTGATTAAATCTGTGGTTTTATATTAAGTACTATTGACATTTTATCTGAGCTACTTAAATGTTGCTTGTATGCATTGATTTTGGATCATTAAGACAATAATAACATTTTCTAAATTGCCTGAATCTGTTATTGGGTCATGATGCCCTTTCTTTAAACTGTGCTAAAAGAATGATTCTAAATGCATAATAGGCATAGTCATAAATTATTTTCAGATAATCAAGACATTGCTTTTATTTTACATGGCAACTGCAGAGCTATTGGATTGTATTCTTTTGATTAGACTAAACAGCTTCAAGAGTTTAACTCTTCTGATTGCAATACTTTATTTTTACAACTTGGTTCTCAGAGTAGTTTTTTTAACCTTATTTCAAACTAGTGAGTTAGCCACTAATTAATGCTCCTCATTGGGTGGCTAACGATTTTTGAACATCTCGATGTCTCACCCCTCAATACGACAAAAAAAGATTTATCAGAGGACTAATGTCTATGTGGATATAGAGTACATTTGTGATCAGTAGAGTTTAGGAAAAAGTTGTTTTAATGGGCCCAGTGCGGAAGTTGAAGTAAAGGAAGGAGCGGAGAGAGCATGACTTCAAAAGCCCCTCCCTAATGAGGGCTAGAGATTTAAACTGAGGTGTAGCATTGTGCTTACTTGTCCTTACTCTTGCCGGGGTTTTGAAAGGGAGTCTACACCACCCTGAGGAGGAAGGAGATAACAACTGCACTGTCAGGGTTTTTGGAACAATGTATTATGGTGCTGCCCTTCCTGTCCCACTACTATCATTGTGTCACCAAATTTGAGGATATGCCCAACAAGTAGATTGTGCTTTGCTGTTGTCACACTTTACTTGATGCTAAGATTCTGTCAATAATGTTACAACTGTGATTTAGGTCCGTCTTTACATCATTCTCCAATGGCAGTTTATCAAGGAATTGACAATGCTTGTCACTTGTTTTAGACCAAATGCCTCACTGTGTATGATACCACTGGATTCTGACTGCATTAGTTCTGTTATTACTCTCATATTATAGAGTTTGAAGGCTTTTTGGTGTCCTTGCACTGGTGTTCTCATCCTGAGTTTTTTTTCTTACACTATGTCCATAGTAGAATCAGCAAGAAGTGTAGGCATTAGAGTCTCTTTTTCTTGATGATGATCTGCAACTTTGATTTATATGACCGAAACAACAACTGCTGTAGCTCAAGTTGTCTGAAAATGGTCATCTAAAGTTAAAAACTACAGTTGAGTGTTGAATCCAACCTGCTTGCTCTTAACTTTTCTGTGTTTTTTCTATTTGTTTTTTTCTGGCAGTGTTATATATGCAAACTCGACCCAAAGATATGTGAGTGCTTTACGTGAGCACCAGTTACATTACACAAGGACACATTCATTTTTGTAGGCATAGGGAGATGAAATAATTTGCCCAAAATGTCAAACCAACACCAAGACTTGAACCTGGTTCCCCAGTTCCAAAGTCAGCAGCTCTGGCTAATACTATATAAGTCACTTCTTGACTAACTTGTTTCCTACCCCTTATCTATGCACTTCATGTTAATTATAGATGTATGCACAGAAATTAAATTGTAGGGAATTGTGTAGTTTTCAGTTACATTTTGAGTTCTCATTGTTTGTTAATGATTTGCCTGCATGCATTGCAGCAATCAAGTGTCTATTTACATTCTGTTCCCTGCGGTAAAGAACAATGCTGCTAGAATAATGGGGAGGAATGTGCCACTGCTGACGTTTTGAGGTCGCAGGGTCTGTTATTCTCTTACAGTACAAGGCCATGGAACACAGCTGTGTCAGTCTTGTTTTACTCGGTTCTGCATGCATTAAAAGTGCCTTTCTGGTTTTAAGGGCAGAAATCAACTGCCCAATTCCACATATTTGGAGCCCATCACTGCCCAACTGTCCATACATGGTCAGAAACAACTTTGAGGCACGTTGAAGTGGTCAAATCTACCTCCCAGTGCCTGTGCTATAAAATATACATCCTGCAAAAACCCTCTTACTTTTAAAACTGCTGTGCTCTGTTTTTTTATACTTGACATTGACATATCGGCACAGTGTTATTTTTCACACCTGTACAGCTCCCTCCTGTTATAAAGGGTACCAGTCCCCCGTAACTAAGGAGGTTAAACACTAAGGACGCTATACATCCAGATTATGCTTTGATTTACACTTGTAGTACTCATGGCTTACTCCAGAATGTCAGCAGTAAACTAGTGGTAAAGGAAACGTACTGCAATGGAAAGTGACATCTACTCAGGGCCGGACTAGGAATGCCAACCGGTCATTACAATTGAGTTGGCCCGGACGCCGGGGGTGGGGGCCCGTAAAACATGCAGCTGCTTTTGTTACAGGGGGGCGATATTGCAGCTACGCTGCAAAACCGGCACCAGTAACAAAATGGCCCCCCAGGGGTCCAAAACAGGCCCCACCAGGCCCGGACTGAACATAGCGGGCACCGGGCAATCCCCCGGTGCGCCGCACGGGTGGGGGCCGGTTTTTGGCCCCTGGAGACCGTTTTTGTGACAGGGCCAAAATCGGCCGAAAACCGGTACCCGGCAAGGAGCTCCCCCCCCCCCGAGTGGGGGGGCGTCCGAGCACTTTGCCGGGGCCGGTTGTGGTTCCCAGTCCGGCCCTGGCCCCCACTCTGGTGGCCACTACGGCCAGTCCGGGCCAGCATCTGCAAATGGCAAAATCTGTGTGAATCTGGCCTCAGGGTGAAAACTGTGCAGAAAGAATTTTTAGGTCTTTTCAACGTTTAGGCGGCAAAGCAGACAATGGGGCTGAAAAGCTGTAACAGCGAAAAATCCCCATCAAAATCTGCACTTCTGGTGGGGAGCCTGGTCCCGGGTCGAAACATCCCAAACAAACAAATTTGTATTATCATGCACGAGCCTGAGCAATACACTTCCAAATATTTCCTGAAAAATGAAAAAGGTAAATCAAAATATTAATGGAAACTTCAACTCATCAGGGTAGCATGCGCTATATAAATGGAATAACAATACAATACTGTGTATGCACAAAAAGTAGTTAAAGACTAAGCTCAGTACAAACAAAATTAAATTGTAAAATTAACACAATTTTGTCTTATCTCATTGGCTTGTTATGAGAGCCACATTTTTATTTAACAAATGCATGTAAGGAACGATTGATTATAATAAAAGTTAAATTTCAAAACAATGGCGCATATTTACAACTAAATGGTGCAGGGCGGGGCTGCAAGCAATTTAACAGTGCAGCGCTGTGTCATTCCAAGATCGCAGGGATGCGCAGTATTGACAAGGATACAGTGCACTCCTCTGTTTTCGCTTGCGCCGGTGCTAAAAAAGCTGCCTAGCGCCAACACAGGCACCCTTACACCATGGTGCCAGGGTGTATGCGTTGCAGAGATTATTGTTTTTGTACAGGAAGGTACAAAAACAATCATTAATCATTAATTTTGCTCCTTCTATGAGAAACAGCAAAAAACAAGGAGAAATAAAAATATTTCTTCCCGTGCCGTACTAACGCTTTCTTTTCAAAGGGGATAGTTTTTAGGGCTGCCTCAGATTTACAGATCCTTCTAAATCTGGGGCAGTGTCTAAAAGCAGTGGGTGTAGCATGGCTTCGGCCACAGCAACACCCATTGCAACCCTTTGCCCCAGACAATTGTGGCGAGAAGGCCCATATTTGTAAGGCATCTTTAAGCCATGCAAAGTGGCTTGTCGCCGCCTTGTAAATATGGATCAGGGCAATGCACCACCGGAGTCTCGGAAAAAGTGATGCTCCGGTGGTGCAATGCCCTTGTAAATAACCCCATGTGTTGTTATCCTTTAATAAACTTCATGGTCCAAACAATTTAACAGGATGAATTGAGTTGAATCATGACAGTTTCCTAACCCCGTATATTTCCTCTCTTGCCCCCACCCTCCCCTCTGATTTGATGCTGGCATAAAAGATCTGAATGGAAAGATTACGGTATGGTGTGAAAATGTGGATGTATGTGCTCACAGGCCAAATACCAGGATATTGAGCAAACATAGAAAACGGACAAAAAATTTCCATCTGCTAGGGGCATAGAATGACTTAAATGACCGCAATCATCAATGTTAAAATACAGACAGGGAGGCAATGAGGGACTACATTAAATGTAATAAACACAGGCTCTTGGGTATTAATTAAACTGCTTTCTGATGAGAGCTGCTACCTTTAAACACGTAAAAACACGCATTTCTCTGAAAATCGAGACGTGATGAATTGCCAAAATCTACTACGACAGATGGTGAAAGACCATGACTGTCCTAGCAAATCTGGGACACCTGCTCACCCTATCAAAGGCCAGTCTGAGTGACAGGGGACATGTGCACACATAAAGGCCCCACACTAAAAGATTCCAGAGGGCAGGGAGTCACTTGGAAGACAGTGAAGGTTGTGGGAGAACAGAACTGTCTATCCCCAGTCAACAGCGTTGTTTCGTTTTACCGGGGCCCAAGCCCAGAGGTCACAGCTCTAAAGTTACTGCCTGAAAGTTGCCTGAAAGTTCTGTTTTTTTGCTTTTGCATCTGGTACTTGCACTTGCTCTTTTGTGTCCCCACATTAAAAACGCAGGACAACAAGTTCCAGGGCGCAAATTAAGACAGGTGTTTACAAAGCTGGTGGATGTTTGCTGTATGCCTTATAAGGGCAGTAAATAATAGGTATATGCCATCGCAAGTACAGCAGAAGCATTCACTTCCCTCAAGCAGACAAAATGGCTGCAACACTAGCAGGCAGCAGTAGCTCCATATTTCCTATTACACACAGAAAACATGCAGCACTGTAGCAGCTGCATAAGTATCTTGACTTGGGTTGTCTGAGCGCGGTTTTTGAGTGGTTTGGACGTCATGGACTGAAGTGCAACTCCGACAAGTCGGAGTTGCTCTTCTTTGGTTGCACTTCTGAGCCTGATTGGAAACCCTGGTGGCCGCAGGATATGTTCCCTCCCACTAGCTCATCCCTGAAGGCCAAAAATTTGGGAGTCATTATTGACAGTGATTTATCTTTCGGACCGCATATTTCATCTCTCACTGGGAAATGTTTCGGCATCCTTCGGATGCTTCGTAAATTTCTCCCTTTAGTGTCCATCCAGCACAGGAAAATCATTGTCCAGGCATTGGTCGGCTCTAGGCTGGATTATGCGAATGTTTTGTTTCTGGGACTTCCCAAATATCTAATTAGGCGTCTACAAATCGCCCAGAATTCTGCGGCCCGAGCCATCTTTGGTCTTCCAAGAAGAGCCAGAGCCACTGATCTTCTTTCAACCCTACACTGGCTACCTATTGCTAAAAGGATTCTTTTTAAAACTTTGACCACGACTTTTAAGTCCCTACATGGTATAGGCCCTATATATATTTCCAAACGATTGTCCTGGTATCATCCCTCCAGATCTCTTAGATCTTCGTCCCTATCTAAAATGAATGTTCCCATTATTAAGTGCCCTAGAGCAGGAGGACGGTCCTTTCGCTACTTAGCTCCTCATGCTTGGAATGACCTCCCAATTTCTTTAAGACAGGCCTCTAGCCTTCTGTCCTTCCGAAAGGCCCTTAAAACATGGCTTTTCCCTTAATCTGGTGTTGCTTCTTGTATCTGCGTGTCCTCTCAGTGTTATGTTCTCCCTTCTTCGGTGGGTTCCTTCGATAAAGCGCCAAGATACTCCGTGGAGTGGCCGTGCGCTATAGAAGTATATAAATAACATAACATAACATAACATAACATAACATAACTTACAAAGGCTCAGATAGTTCAGTGCTTGCTTCTGCCCTATGAGTTCATGTGAGGCTCACCATTGCATTCCTAAGAACGCAAGCTCGGCCTTCCATCCTTCTGAGGCCAGTAAACTGCAGTGGTGGCTGGCATCTATGGGGAAGGGGGCCGCACATGGGGTAGGGCAGGGGCGGCCTTTGGCATGTGCAATCTGTGCATCTGCACAGGGCCACCAAACCCCAGGGGCCACCACGCCAATATATATCTTTAATATTATAATCCTCTGAGGATGGAAACATATTTGCGTGGAGGCCCCTGGCAGGGATTTGGGGGCCTCCGGCTCTGTTCCACTTCCAAACACCCTGACCCCCCTCTTCACTGGCCTCCGCGCTCCGCCCTGTTCGGACCCCCTCTTCAGGGGCCCCCTACCTACACTCCCTGCTCAGGGCCGCCATGAGCCTAGAGCCGCCCCTGGGTAGGGGTGGGCATGGTCAAATAAATAAAATAATAAAAAAAGAAACACTAACATGGCATGCCATGCACTCCGGGCCTCTTCTTTCTGGAGTGCAGGGCTGCGGGTGCGAGCAAACTCCCTTGCCCAATCCTGGCGCTGCACACATGCAGCATGTGAGCAGCGCCCTGATTGAAGGAAGTGGCCTCACTCGGCGCTCTAGAGGCCTCAACCAACTCTCAGCCCAGCTGCCTTACAGCTAGGCTGAGAGTTTTAAAGCTGGCTGCCTTAAAATGGCCGGCCGAAGAGACCTACAGACTTTAAACAGTGCAAAAAGCCTTCTGCTCACCACTCCTCCCGGCTGTCACTCAGCAGGCCCCGCCCCGGCTTGCCTCTCTATTCAGGACAAGACGATAAAAAATAAAATGGTATCGAAGTACCATTTTATTTTTCATCGCTGGAAGCTGCAGGGTGCATTAAAGTGGGGCGAAGTTCCTCCGCCCCAATGGAGGAGCTGCCCCTGGTAAAGTGAGTTCCATAAAGTGGTTACTAGTAACATCAGGGCGTAGTAACTGCAGAGTTGCAGTGTGAAGCGCTATAAAAAAAGTTATAGTTATTATTACAGACATAACTGCATAGCCAGCAACACTGTAAACATGCTCCTACGCACATACTGAACAAACAGCAACGCCAGGAGTAGTATAGTTTTTTTCTTACATGCAGGCAAGTACAGCAAAGAAAGCAGCAATACAGCAGAAACAAACACACACAACACAGCACAGGTAGCACTTGTGTAGGCTTCCTTCACATTCAGGCCAGGTGTAGCACTGGCAGCAGCTGTACATGTTTCTCTCATGCACAACACACACACTAAGCACAGCCAGCAGCAATGCAAGAGATCTGTGTGCAACCTAAAGGCCAGGCCTTTGCATCTCAATCCAACTCAGACGACTCAGTGATATAAATACCACCGGCAAGGGTTGACCTATGTCCAGCCCATAGGTTCCAACCCTCATGGAGTCGAAGCAGTTTCCTATTATATAAAGGTTGATACTTATGAGCATTAGTAATTCAGTTTGTGGAATGGTTATAGGGTGTCACTCAGTTCCAAGAGACAACTAGGTACATCATTTATAACTAATGTCTGTCTAGGCGCATCTAGCCAGCCTGTCTTCTGTCTGCTTTTCATACCTGGAATAAGCATAGGTGCCAACTTTTCACCAGCAAACTCAATGTTTTTGTTCAGCTTAACTTCCTACTGATACAATGTTTAATTTGAGCCAGTGGTTTCCAGTGCTCGGCACTGGCCCTAAATGTCCAGCGCCGGCTCTAGCGACAGCCCACCACATGGTGGCACTGTCTGAGATGAGCACATTAGCTGTGTTTATTAAGTCAAATGGCATTGAAAATGAATATTACCGGCCTCTCACAACATTATCATAGCTTTGCGTGGTTTGAAATAGTTGGCATTTTCACACTTGTAGGAGTGTGATGGTTAGGTGTTATGTTGGTGTTGTCATTGGCGCACTGGCTGGGGCATTGCATGGTGCAGGATGCAGTGGCCTTCCGAGAAGGGCCTTAGCACTTCCTTTTTTACAAATTAAGCACTGTACTGATATGAGGTTCGGCTCCAGCACCAGTCACACCAGTGCAGCCCACTACCCACAACTCACTCTGCCCACCTGCACAATCATTCATCAACTTTATATGAAAGAACAATAGCCACACAATGCCCCATGATGTCCAACAACATAATAAACAATGACCACATCACTACAGCTGGCACAGGCTTGGCGGAGAGTCATAAGATCCATGCGCCCACTGGAACGCACCCTGCAGAGATAACTTAAAACCGACATAAACAACACAAGTTTGGCCAATAGGTCGCTACATTCCCTCCCTACTATATAGTGCAATCATAGGGTAAATTCAGCAATGCAAACCATCCATACTCACTCAACTGGGTCATTGCTGTTCTCTAGACATCCCCATCGTAATACCTTCTTGTGGTACCGGCATCTAATGTATTCTCTATCGGAAACTCCATTCTCTCCTCTTTTTTGTTGGTATATAACATGCAATATAGAAAGAAGCCACATAGATCAGAATTTGTCATGCAGCTATAAAGTGTTGTTTTTGACTTCTGAGCAGATGTGTGGAGTATTTTTTCTCAAAAGGTGTTGGAGGCACCAAATGTAGTTTTTTTTGTTTGAGGGTGCTAAATGAGCAATGGCTGGACCTGCTCAAGGTTGAAATTGCCTAGTTTTGGAGGATAGATTTGTTTTTACCAGGGCAATTTTATAAAATTATCTTTCAACTTTTGTCCTTGCCATAGTAGGATAAGAAACTCTGCCATTCTAGCCGGCTTTCGTTTGTTTTAATCTATGTGTTAGTGTTTGAGTGACAATGAAAGTGCATGTGAGTAACAAGAGGTGAGAAAACGTAGGACAGTTAAAGAGAGATTGCAGTGTATTAGGGAGGATAACGCCTGTGAGAGATGAGGAAGAAGAAGGTGTATGGAAGGGTAAATTGGAGATGTGGCCAGTTGTTTATGTTTGTGAGGGGAACGCTTTGGAGAGATATATGCATTATTGTGTGTGTGGGGGGGGGGTGTATGTGTGTGTGTGTCTATGTGTGAGATAGATAGCTGTCTGTTCTGCAGTGAAGGGAACCTTGTACTGAGACTGCATTCTGTGAGAAGGGGATACACTTGCTGCTATCTCGCCTGACCTATTTATTCTGTGACAAAGGGAAGGTACCACTGCTACTACAAATATGTGGCGGTTCTGTGAGGAAGGTAGGCCAGCTCTGCTGCAGCCGAGCTATACAGGTTCTTTAAGGAGAAAAGCTGTGGTGTGCCTGTGTGCCTGCTCTATGAGGGAGGGAATCTTGCACTTTATCTGATGTATGGGGAATGGAAGCTTGCACTGCTACTGCTCAATGGGTACAGAGTTTGTGAGGGAGGGAAGTGTGTAGCAATGGACTGGATTTGTACATGTTCTTTGAGGGAAGTACGACTGCACTGTGGGTAACTGTGTTTGCGTTGTGTAGGTTTGTGATTGATGGTCTGCTCCTCTTGTTGCTGACTTCTGTTGACACTGGGAACGCTTTTTTTTTATTGCTTGTTTTAATTTGTGATGAGAAGAGAGGTCTATTCTTGGTTTTGCATTCGAAACTGGCAGCCGAAGTTTTTGAAATGGACTAAAAGATTTGATGCAATGGGAAAACAGAGCTGCCAAGCGGTTTCATCTCATGTTTTGACACTTTCAGTCAGTCAGTCATCACCTTAATGTTTGTTACGCTTTTTGAGACCTAAACGATAGAGCTACAAGCAGACACAGAAGCCCCTGAATGCAATGAGCTTTGGGTTTAAAAAAATGTCAAGAGCGGCAGAAGGCAACACCCATTACTTGAAGCCACTTGGCAGTGGAATAAAAAAGAAAATAAAGTGAAAGCTGTGACTAGTTTTTGGATATCGTAGTTTGTCATTTTTAGGAGGCAAATAATGACTTTTTAAAACGTTGATAAAAAAGTGAAAACTGTTTATGAAAACAGGTACTGTATGTAGACCTGTCTGTCACCTGTACTCGTTGCTCTAAGGGTGCAATCAGCTCTCTGCACTAACAGGAATCTAATGTTTCTGAAGTGCAGGCCAATGAAATGTTTATCAGACAAAGGAGTGGGCAGAGATGACATTTGAAGTGCTGATGCTCGGATTCCACTGTCAATGGGCACACACTGACACCCCACTAAAACAAAAAGAGGTGCTGTACGAACTACATTGACCAGAACAATGGGAGCCTTTTGACATCATACTGTTTACTGGAGCAAAAGCTTGTCTAATTGGACGTGAAACCAAAATCAATGTACTGCACCAGAGAGAGATTCCTGGTTGCAACTTCACCGAACAAGGGACGTATCCAAAGCTTTCTTGACACTGGACTAAAGGGGAGGGTATCTCCTCTCCAATATCCGCATACACTCTGACCTGTGCCCTGTTTAGAGTGCCATTGAGTTCAACCCCTTCACTGCGGCGGCTATTCCACCGCAGTGCTAAGGGGGCGGGGCGGCCGCATGCTGGTGACGGAACCGCTCCGTCATCAGCCACGGTTGGGCTGTGCTCATGACGGAGCGGTTCAGTCATGGCCCCGCCCGCTCAATAGAACGAGCCGCGCAGGCGTGAAATCAGCGCCGCGCCATGACGGAACCGCTCCGTCATCAGCACAGCGCCACCACAGCTGATGACGGAGCGGTTCCGTCATCAGCATAGAAAGGGTTAATGCACTTGTAATAGGATAGTGGGAGATTGACCGTGTTGTTGATGGTGTACCCTGTTCACTAAACTCTAAATAAAGCTATTGGTGCTTTTCAGAGCCTTCTACCAGTTTGAAACCACCAAGGTATCTAGCCCAACGGACTGCGTGGGCACAATTGACGCCCGGGTTGGATCCGGGTTAATATTTTATGTTCCAAAAGTGGTACCCTGTATTTTATTAATATTATAATTTTCGATCTTGCCTGTATCCCGTCTCGCACATTTATAAACACTTTGTGGCCCTATATCAATAAGTGTACCTCTAAAACTGGCGTATTTGTTTGTGTATGTGTTGATAGTTATCATATTTGTAGATATGTGAATCCAGTTTAGTACATTCACGTTCTCGCTGTCTTTGAGAAAGTTGAGGGCGGTGTTCATATGCCTTTTGCAGGTGAGCAACGTGATGCTGTTTTGGAGTTTTAATAGTAAAGGAAGTCAGTGGCCAAGGGTACAATATTGTAGAACTTCTATTCTTAAAGCCTGTATTCAGTGGAGTGTCTTTTAGTTTGTTGCAAGTTGAACGTGTATGTGTTTATGAGAGACATGCTGGTTCACACACACTTCCACCACTTTATGCACACCGTGCAGAAGGAACCAACTTAGTTATATAACAGATTGACACATGGCATAATTCCTCACAAAATGTAGTCCTAGTTACAGAAGGTAACTAGGACTACATGTTGTGAGGAATTATGCCATGTGCCAGTCTGTTATATAATAAGTTGGTGAGTGCTAGGTTTTTGAAAAATGGTTGCTTTGGTTAGTGAAAAGTAGGCCGTTGGCAACTTTTATCAAAAACAATTTTGTAAGCACTGTTCCCGGTTTGAATCCTGGACTAACAAAAAAATGAAAAACTTATACAGGGTTGATGTAGAGTTTGGTGGAGAGGATATTCCACTGCAATGGTGATGAAGTACCCTTTCTGCCAAACTGGAGGTCCAACCACCTGATTTTGCACCCACTTTGGATTTTTGTTTTTGAAAATACAAAAACATATTAAAAGTTTGATGGTTATTACTGTCATGTTGACAGAGCCACCCATCAAACTTTTAATCCATTTGAGAGAAACCACCATGGCAGCTCTTTCTACACTCTGCTATGAGATGTCCTCTGGGCCTGTGAACATCTCTAAGGGGCTTATTTAGAGTGTGGTAGACAGAGGTTAAACTGTTCGCATGGCAGAGAACTTTACTCCTGCCATACTGAGTGTCCTCAGCCCACCAAATTTAGGGATGTCCACGGGCCCAGTGGAAATCTCCTAACATTGGCAGGGACCACTGTCAAAGTTTGACGAATGGCTCAGTCAACATCACTGTACTGTCAAACATTTAACATGTTTTTGTATTTTCAAAAACAAAATCCTAAAGTGGTATTTCTTTTTTTAAATACAAAAGCTAATCCACACACCATGGGACTTGTCTCCAATGGTGTGGGGGTTAATTTGCAGTATTCCCTGACCCTTAGAGTTACATTTTACCTGGTGGTAATAGAGAGTAAAAACTGGCCACTCAATTGCCTACTTTAAATAGGGTGAGCAGTCTAATGGCCAAACCTCCAGCACTTAATCCATTGGTTTATCTAAGAAGTAGGCCAATGACAAAGATGGATTAATCTCTGTGGCTGATGTAATTAAGGCGTGCCTATCTGTAAATCAGGCTGGCGGGCTTTCAGTATGGTGTTGAGGATACTCTGTTGCAGTTGCAGGAGAGTGCCCTCTCAGCCAAACACTAATTCAGCCCCTACATTTGACATTCAGAGGAGCCTCAGTGTGGTGGGAGTAAAGTACTGCATCGTACCAATGGTTTAATCTTCATCTGCTAAACTCCAAATTAGGCCAAAAGTTATTACAGTTCTTAATTTCTACTCTCTCTACTATGACCCATGTAAAAGCTACAATATTACAAAATCTTCCAGCCACTGGAGGAGCACTCCAGGCAAGTAGGTAAGGAAGAGAGAGAACATGGGAGCAGGGGTAAAATAGAGGGTCTGAAGGGCAGAAACAGGACTATGGGTGAAAAGAGAAAGATGAGATGTACCTGTTTTATGCTCAGATTTCCTTCAGTGTTTAGTTTTATTTTAATTTGTCTTCTGATTACTCCTATTGTCTTACGTTATCTTGATTTCACAATGAGGATTTCATCAACATACATAACTTCGTTGTCATGTACTCTTCCCAGGGCACAAGTCCTAAACAAAGATTTGGGGGGACTAACCAAATTAGGCAGTATGCAAGCAACATCGTACATGGCATTACAGGAAGTGGTATCACAACCAAAGACATCACAAGAAGTGACATAACAGAAAGTGACAAAAAATCTTAAAACCTCACACATACAGGTCATGAGTACATTTGAGCATATTACAATATTTAACAAATTAGATTGTGTATTGTGTTGTGCAAACAAGTGACACAATCCAGACGCAAATTCTGGGCCTCAACGTATACATTCATTTTTTATAACTCCATTAAAAAAAATGTCAACAAGGAGAAACCTGCTTACTTGTTTGCAAAGTTTGCATTTTAAAATATCTTATGGGGTTAATGCACCTACTGCAGAGATCTTTGTGTGCCATCTAAATCTCAGGGAATAATATCAATCATAGTAAGATAACTTTGGACGATAATGTATTTGCTGGAAGGATCTGTGTCTTGTCTAGTCCCAGTTTTTAATCAAAGTAGCATAGAAGGTTAATAGGTCTCCTACAGAGCACATTATATAATACGCAGATGACAGATTTTTATTTTATGGAATTCGGTAAGCAAGTTACTGCTTTCAACTTAGAGATCCTTTTGTTACTTGCAGTTCATAAACTGTAATCCTTCCAGTATAGCACAGTGAGCTATAAAGAACATGTGTCTCTTACACCTTGTAACCCTCACTGTTGTCAAAGTATAATGTGTGATGTAAAGTGCTCTGACGCACTTCAATGAAATAAGCAGCACTATAGCACTATGAAAGAAATACAATGAAATAGTAGTATATAAATGTTGTTATATGTCTAATTACTAAAAACTCATCTGAGATTCTTACAGTGCATGCACATCTTTTATATAAAGGGATCGAAAAAGTCAAAAGCATGCTTCTCTGGAGATCTGTGAAGTAATAATCTGTGTGCATTGTTTCCCCTCCATTGAATTTAGGTGTGAGGCTCCCCGTAGCTCCAGCCAGGATACTCCAGAAAAAGGAGGCCTGATGGAAGCTTAAATTCAAAACCAACAAGGGTATGTGGTTCCTATGGGTAGAGCGTAAGGTAGAGATCCTGGAAAGACAGTAGGTTGTCCTCTACGAAAAGAGGAAAAAGGGGAATTCCCCCTTTCGGAATTAGGGCCCTCACACAAGCAGCCAGCTGAGTGTCATGCTTCATCATAGGGCATGCTCCTCGTCAGTTCGGTGCTGCAAAACCTGAGATCTTTTATTCATTGCCAAATGGTGCCATGGGTGCGAGGGGCCTAAACGTGTAGATGTGCTTGTGTGAGGGTCAGTAGACCGTGCAAGATTAAAACAGGAAATGGAAGTCCAGGCAGAACAATTTTAATGACCCTGGAACTGGCAGCGTTGGGGTAGGTCTTCCACCACTTTTGCGGTCCGCACACAACACAGGTACTTCCACGTGCCTTGAACCTGCCGGAAGTTGATGGGGCCAGTTGTAATTCGTTTTTAGGTTGGCCATCACATCTACAGGTACTTCGCCTTTAGGTGTCATAGGTGGTATATCAAGGCCAGTAATACCAGAATACCACTTTTTTAGTGTAGATAGACATTCTCACATTAGGTCCTGAATAATTGCCGCTAGATCACTCTGACAACCAGGCAAGAACCATGTCGACCATACAAAGCTGAGCGCACATCCTGAAACATTACATCAGGTAGTCACCACTCCATTTTTTAACCAGGTTGGGAGCCAGAGTCATTAAAATTGTTCTGCCTGGACTTCCATTTCCTGTTTTAATCTTGCATGGTCTACTGACCCTCACATAAGCACATCTACACTTTTGGCCCCTCACACCCACTGCACCATTCGACAAGGAGTGAAAGATCTCAGCCAAAAAGCTCCTCATAGGGTGCCCATCAGGTATTGCAGCGCCGACCTGACGAGGAACATGCCCTATGATGAAGCATGGCACCCAGCTGGCTGGGTGTGTGAGGGCCCTAATTCCAAAAGGAGGAATTCACCTTTTTTCTCTTTTCATAGAAGACAACCTACTGTCTTTCCAGGATCTCTCCCTTACGCTCTACCCATAGGAGCTGTATACCTTTGTTGGCTTTGACTTTGATTGGACATGTATGCTGGACCTCATAAAAATCCCATAGTTCCTCTTCTTTGATGAAATCTTAACTTCACCATTTGTTATTGACCAAGCTGGAATCTGATATGCCCCTTCCTTACCAGCACGTGACTGCTCATAACAAAAGCAGACAATGTACAGGTGCTGCTGAATGTGTCCTGGTGTCTGAAAATCACACTGGGACAAGTTCAACATATTTCTAAAGGGCCCAACCTTTGGCAGGTTAGACAGCGTCTACCTGCATGTACCCTCGACTTGTGCCCTGACTCTTCCTCTCCATTCCTACTCAAATGTATATGCATACAAATTTACTTATTTTGTATGCAAAAAGAAGATGCAACTAGGACGACAGTCGTATGGGTATTTTGCATATGCGTGCCTGCATCACACATGACCTGTAAAATAATGGTGAAATGTTTTTCAATCTTGAAATAAAACTTGATAAAATGTCTTTTGTTTTCTCTTACCCTGCAAAACATATTTGATAAAGGTGTGTTAGAAGAAACAGGTGGTTATTAAATAAAAGAGCTAATCTCATATTGAATAATGCATCTGGCACGGGATCTGTATTTTTTCCACCTCTTAGTAACAGGTAGGCAGAGAGAGCCAACTTAAAAGAATACTGAGATACATATTGGTCAGTCCGTTGTTCTCCACACTTGCACAATTTCAGCCAAGCACCTCAATGAATATCAGTATGGAAATGCGACTGCCAGAATGAGATGAACTGTGGTGTGCCCCCCTCACCCACACCTGAAATGCCTCTGCAGCCCCATCACCTGGGGTAGTGATTTTGCATTTCAAACTATCTGAGTAAGGGGGTCGGAATGCTTTTCTTATGTGGCATGGCTTTATGAACTCACAGTCCAACCTTCCAGCTTTCCTTGTGTAGTTGGGTACAGGCACAAAGACACTGTGGATAGCTCACTGATATCTTAGTGGAACATACAGTATAAATACCAATGTTTATGAAAAGTGTCAAGATCAAGCTGTTCCATCACCCTAATTCAAAGACAATGGAAAACATGTTTGCAGGGTCACAGCATTTTCAACGTAATTAATAATTTTCTGCATTACCACACACTGCAACATCTGCTGATACTTAATTTGCAGATTTAACACAAAACTATGTTTACTTTAAGCATATCAAAAGTTAATAAAATCCTTGCACTCCGGGTGCAACAACATGCCAAACACTTAGCAAAAGTGAGCTGGTCAAATTTTAGCTGTTGATTACTGTAGTTAGGCATTAAAACATGTGATGATTTAGCCCAGACAGTATGAATATTGTCTTAAAACTTCAAAATAGTGAAATACTAGTATCCAGAGTGCTCCATATGATGCCACATAATTGTCCTTTGCTTGCTGCACAATTTGGTGTGCCCTGTCCCGTAAAGTGGCCCTCTAGTGCCTCATAATTCCAAAGGTCCTGTTGTGAAAAGTGTAGATCTGTAAAACTGACACAATGTAGTAATCTGTTTCAAGGTGATCCCTGGTAATACGACGCTTGGCTTATTGTGAGTTTTGGTATAGCTCCACTAGTAGAAATATGTTGTGTTGTAGTTTACCTATTCTTATGAATCTCTTATGACAAGCATTAGGAGCCTTTGTAAAGAAAGCAACACAATTACACTCAGAATTCTCCCTGGAATTTTTATTTAAAAAAATATAAATAAAACGCAACCAAGCCAGACTACAGGGTGCATCTAGATCACCGACAATCAGAGAGTGGAAAGATGATATGGACTGGTGTCAGGTGGCAGAGCGAGAAAATTGCAGAGCCCGTGGCTGCCCCAACAAATTTGAGAAGATCTGGGGACAATGAATGTGATATAGGGGGTCCAATGAGGAAGGGTGAGCAAGGGGTGTGTGACCCAACCCAGCACTTGGGTTGTTGACGACGCTTCTGACCCAATAATAGACACCTCACGAGAAAGGTGGTGGGGGAGGTAAGGGTAACCTCGAAGCAAAGGCCCCCTGCAAGTGGCCAACACTGTGTTCAACTGAAGTTGTGCAATGTTTTGTTGACCTCAAAAAACTGCTTAATAAAAAGAATTAAAAAAGAAATGGTATAAATTAAAGTGTGGAAATGTGGTGAAGGAGATTACTGGCTCTGGTCCTTGGACAGTACACTGTTAAAAGATCACCTTCCTTTCAGTCAGTCATTAAATTAGAGGCTGCTGAGGTGATAATTCAAGTTAAGCTGACTTTACCTCACTTAATTGAGGTTTCATTCTGTTTGCTTCAAACATATGACTTGAGTGTGTGTGCACTGTGTTGTCATAGGTGACTAGTCAATGGAGGCAACTGATCTCATTTGCTGCATCCTCAGGGGGTGAATGACTCATGCACTGGTACTTTCACTGGCAACTTCTTTTTTATACAGCCTTGTCTTGGGAATATGTCTCTGAGGAGCATCGACTTTCTGAAAGCTACACTTCTATATTAATGAACAAAGGAAGATGTGCCAAGATGATCTTCAAGTCGAAGGAAAACAAGATGTCCAATGCAGGCGCAGGCCAGCAATGCTAAGCATGGGACAAGAACAGTAATACCCAACAACGTTGAGCTTACACGTTTGCTTTACTAGGGCTCTACAGTGGCTCACTTATTTTTCAATAAAAGTTGTGAAAATGATTTTAACAGTTTGTCGTATAGATAATGGTGTAGTGAGTCCTGCCAGCATTAGCAAAGTGTTCTATTATGCCTTTTGTTTTCCAGCATAGCCAATTCTCTAGCAACATCTTCCTTAACACTCAACTGAATGTTCCTAACTCAATGGCTAACTGGCTTTAACCTTCCTTAAAACAATTTTGTGTACAAATTTCTTTAGTTTATCCACTGGGCCGGAAAACACTTCTGGGAAATCACTTTTCAATTCCCTCACGGGAATCTGCCATGATTCTTCCAACAAGAGTGCTTGATCCACACTATTGGGATTCAACACTGTAGTTAGTGCTTTCTGATCCATACACCCTAAAACAGAGGGTCCACCTTAGCCACATACAACTTACTCATGGTTGTTCTACCCTTAAATTCATAGGGAAATAAGCGATAACCCAATATAGGGATTTTCGCTCCTGTAAAAGTGACTGGATGAATGTCAGTTGTCCGCCAGGAGTTCCCCTAACATGTCAGTAAAATTGTCGTCCCACATTTTCTTTCAGCAACCAGTTTCACACTATGAGTTTTCTTATTTTTCTTCCTGAACACTTTGGCGTCATACCCCACTTCACCACAAAATTGACATGTGGCTGTAAGTACCGGACAATTCTTGTCTCTTGCCAGATGATCCTTGTTGCCATACCTAAAATAACGTAAACTCTTGTCCTTGTATGGACCCTTATCTTTCCTCTTTGCAGCTTCACTTCTTTAATCTCCTGCATTTTGTTGCATGCAGCCAAACTGCTTCTTTCTCTTTAAGATCAGATGAGGTAGTCATACTATTAGTAGTTGCCTTTGCACATTTCCTGGACAGTTCACTTTTTTTAAACAGAGCAATTATGCCCTTTCCGTTGGAATCACCACTAACCCACAGCCTGTCCTGTAAGTTGGAATCATTAGGGTGCATAATAATCTGATCGTGAACAAACTAATCATGCAGTGTGTCAAATTTGCACGGACTAGACAATTTGTTACGAACCAAAGCATCATTTTTCAAAGACTCTGTTTTCCCTTGTTTCCTCTGGAAGAAATGTAAACTATATATTGCATCACAAACTGTAGGTTGATAGGACCCATCAAGGTCTTCCAAAGAAATTACAAAAAGATCTAACCCCCCTGGCCGTTTTCTTCATTCGTTCAAATCTCTTAACCTTTCTGGTCTCAAGCTGTGTAATAGCATTTTTTTCTTTCTAGAAGTGAAAAATTCCTCTGGCCCCTCCTCCTCAATGGTGGAAATGTAATTTAAGAAGTATTCCTTCCAATGTGGCCACTTCATTTGCAGTTCCCCTGTACATGACAAAAAGGGTAAAGGAAGAGTGATCAAAATTGTTTGGGCACACATGGCACTAAATAAATGCTCTACACTAGGTTACCCTGTATACAATCCCATTCCAGATTATCCACAAAGGAAGGGAAACAAAAAAAAACACCTATGCAGGAAATTCCTATGGAAAACCAACACCCTACTTGTAAACATACTGTATACTACAATGTAATAAAAAAGACACACAATTGATGGACGGAATGCAGAACAAATCAAAACATTCACTCCCAATCAAGAGATCTGGGTTAAATCCATCATTCTTTTGCTCATCATGCCCCCCAGTTTAGACCTGGCCATATGCAAATCAGTCTTGACCCTGTGCCTCATGGGAACAGTCCAGCCCAAACTGTCAAACCAGGTCCTCCCTGCACCGGAAACAAGCATCCTAGAACCGGTTTCGGGTTTCACCCCTCTTCAGCCAGAATAGCTTGATTCCAGTGACACAGTGAGCCCAGGACCCACGTCATTTCCCATTGGGCGCAGGATCAAGACTGATTTGCATAAGGCTGGGTCCAAACTGGAATGGCATGGTGAGCAAAAAAAAGATGGGTTTAGGCCCAGATCTCTGTACTGGGGTGAATGCATGACATTGTTCTGCATTCTGTCCATCAATAGTTCTTTTTGCATTTGTCACCCCGAGTGGGACGGGTATGCTCAGACGTGAGTCCACTGCTCTCCATGCCACTGGAATCAAGCTATCCTGGCTGAAGAGGAGTGAAACCCTGATACCGGTTCTAGGATGCTTGTTTCCAGTCAAGGGAGGACCTGCCCTGGCAGTTCAGGCTGGACTGTTCCCATTGGGCGCAGGGTCAAGACTGATTTACATATGGCTGGGTCCAAACTGGAATGGCATGGTGAGCAAACAAACTATGGATTTAGGCCCAGATCTCTGTACTGGGGTGAATGTATGACATTGTACTGCATTCTGTCCATCGAAAGTTCTTTTTACTACAATGTAATAGGCAGTTCCTTGACTTGACCGGTGCGATGAACTGCAATTTCTATCTTGTAGTTAAACTGGCATGCCATAATTAAAACTGTAAATGCCTGAGCTTGAAAGTACCTGTCACAGATAGGATGATGGCTGTAACTGCATAAGCTTGAAAGTACGTCACAGATAGGGCAACATAAATCTTAGTGGAAGAGCACTCATAAAATGGACTGTGGCCAGTAGAATGCACTCAAATGCTAAGAAGGTATTTGCTATAGCCTTAAGTTTAAAGCACAACAGGTGTGCGTATGACCACTAAAATGTCACTATCACAGATATGCCTCAGGGCAATGCATGTCACCCTGGACATTTTGATTCCAGTGAAGACACGCCCAGGTCTGCATGTCCCTGTGATGGTCGAATCGCCGCACTTGTTGGTTATAATACACAACAGGTGTGCACATCACTGCAATACCCTAACTGTAATTATCAGATTTGATATGCCATAGGTGTGCGCATCATCGCAAGTAATATCGCCTGGAACCGTCGTATGATAAAGTGTGTTGCTCTTCAAAATGGACTCCAACATAAGCAGCTACGCTATGCGGGCACACACATATAACAGTGTGACTGCGACTGCTACTACAGATAACACGTCACAGTGTTGTCAGCGCGCACTAACAACACGCAACGTCTTCCCTCACGGGCGGTCAGCAGCAGCTGGCACTGCCACACAAACACGGCCTAACACAGCCAACAGGGGCATGACCTGAAGAAAGCACAATCCTGCAAGTGTAAAAGACACACTCTGCAGTGCTACTTCATGCCAGCTCTCCCCCCCTTGTCTCACCAGTAGAGTGTTCAAAAGACTCCTGCCAGAAAAACGTCTACAGCTGCAATCAGGATATTGGTACATTCCCCAACTTGAAATAAGATAAATGCTAATTCAAAATATCATACAAACCTAAAAGAACTATAGCACGAAATGCTAATACTCTGAAAAGCTCCTCTCCTTCCGGAAGAATTGGCTGGGCGCCCTCGGAAAGACATGAGGAGCAAAGTTTAAGAGTCAGGCTCAGCAGAACCATAGCTAGTCAATTAAGTAAGGAAATCAGCAACACAGACCTTTCCTCTCGTAAAGTAAAAATCTCGAGCCCCTTCTAAAATTCTAACACTAGTAATTATACCCTTATTCACTAAAGATCCAGTCCCCGTGTATCGAAACACAAAAATCCAGAGTTCTGATTGGACTAGAGCAGGGGGTGTCTAATCACTCCACTTCTAAAGCACCTGACTTTCAACAGTTCCTTTGTCTTTAGGAAACTTTTGTCATCATTCTTCAGCAGAGGAAACTCCAGCAATCTCTTCCGCAGCCTGCACATAACACTTAGCAAAATATTTGCTACTTCTTTCAGCACCATTGCCCACAAGAACACTTTCTCTGGTTGGCAAGGAAATTCCATCAATAACATCCATTACTTCCTTCCCACAACCATGGTCATCTTCAGGAGCTCTTGATACACAAAAACATTTTTTTGCATCCCATGTTTTAGAAAGCAAATTAAACCTAAAAAAAACATTTGAGGCCTTCTCTGCAGAACAGTAAAAACGTGTTTTTTTCTCTAATTGTACATTTCATAATACAACAAAACTCCATTATTAATGCTTTGTATTTCTCTACCCAATATGTACACCGCTTAGACAGTTAGTGCAAAGAGAAAATGTCTATTTTAAAACTCATTGCTTCAATCATTATTTTCTTTTGCCTGTTATTTCTGCATTAATCATTCACATTTGCGGCCTACTATAAAAGACTGGAAATACTAATCTTTTCCCAGCACGCATTTGTGCAATTCCATGTTCTTCCCCTCCTTTTTTTGTTATTTACTGTTAAATTTCACACATCTTCTGTTAATACCCCACACAATGAGAAGTTTGATCCGAGCAGGTTTTGTTTCTCAAAAATCCTGCTCCATCAGTAGTGTCTCCAACTGTCTCCCAACATCCTCAACATTCCCACCAAGAACATCGCACATCATAGTACTTACTTCAGTGACATCTGTATCCCATAGCAACCAACACGACAAATGGTAGTGGTTCTATTGGTTACTCCCAGCTCCTCTTTCTTTTTACACCTCTGTGTTAATTGATTCCTTGGAAATTGATTCAATTATGTATTGCCAATGCACTTCTTTTTTCTGAAATATAAATAAATAGCAAAGATTTCAGCAATTAAGAGTAAACAATTTTCTCAGATTTTAGCTACTCAGTTAAATACATTTCTAGACACTGTAAAACAAAGAGACACATATTTTGAAAGGCTGCCTGCTGACAGAATGCAAACAAGGTATGACAAGGCAAAACGTATGGGAAACTTTATAAAGGTCCAGGTAAAACGTTGTAGCTTAACTTGATTTGCAAAGATTTTCTCTTCTGGTCAACTTTGTAGAAATTGGGAGTTTTACAACTATTTATGTTACGTATTTTACAGAAGGTTGCTATGCATTAAAAATCAAGAGCCTGATTCACAAAAAAAGTCATATATTTACACCCATAGAAGTCCTCCTGTTCATGGGTGAAATTTACAACTTTATGGAAATGCAACATCATTTAATTTCCAAAGCTTTTCCCTTCTGGACATCTATGGGGAAATTACGACTTTTCTAACTATTTATGTCACAATTTTACAGAACTTTGCTTTGAATTAACCTACCAACTACTATCCGACTTAGAAACTTTGGGTTTCCACCAAAAAGTCACAGGACCAACCCTTCTTGCAGGCCATACACTGGATTTAATTTTTTACAAATACTCCTCAACTCAGTTGTGACCCACCAAAACCAATTCTTTGGACCAACCATTCACTCATTTGCTTTCTTACCCACAAGACGAAATGCCAAGTGCTTACTTGCCAAAACATCCTTCCAGACAACTGCAGAAAATTACCGCACTCACATGTGCCAAGGAACAACTCCCTTCCTTTCACTCTGCAACGCACACGTAGATCTAGTGCTATGTAATTTTAATAGGGCATTGAATTCTGTTTTTGATAAAATAAAAGCTCCTCTTAGACACTGTAAAAAGAGTTCACACAGAACTCACAGCAGCCTGGCATTCCTTAGGTATAAAGTCAGAGAAAGCTTCCTGAAAAAAGACTAGAAAGGAGATGGCTTCTGACCAATCTTCCCGCTGACATAAATACTTATAAATTGGCTCTAACAACTTACCATAGAAACATCAAGAATGCTCGTAAATCCCACCTAGGGAAGCAAATTGATGAGGTGGGAAACTCAACTACAACTCTTTTTAAAATACTTAAATCCTTCACAAACCCAGCGCGATGCTCCCCAGAAACTAATCTGTCGCAATCACTCTGCAACGCCTTGGCTGACCACTTTGAAGGCAAAATCACTGTCGCTGCCCAGTCCCATGAGAGCCAGGAAACCCCTACTGCTTTCCCTAATGCTACTATCAAACTATGCAAATTTGAAGAAATGGCCCAGAAATCACTCCCAATCTTCTGATTTCTGCAAATTCGGGCTAACAGACATCTGCCTTCCCAGAGTGCTGTCAAACCTTGCTCATGAACTGACCTCTCAAATTTGCTCCTTACTTAATCTATCAATAACAATTGGAAAGATTTCTTTAGACTGGAAGTCAGCTTTGATTAGACCTATCCAAAAAAAGGCCAATCTAGCCTCAACTGACCTTACCAACAACCGGCCAATCTAGCTACTTCCTCTGCTGGCTAAGCTGCTGGAAAAACATATTAATAATCAACTGATAGTATACCTCGAATCAAACAGCTCATTAGACTCTTCCCAGTCAGTCTTCAGACCGCGTCATTGCACAGAGACAGCCCTTTTAGCTGTCACCGATCAAATCAAATTCTCCCTTGATGCAAATGCACCCACAATTCCGGTTTTGCTAGATCTGTCCACAGCATAGGATACAGTGCCTCACCAGCGACTTCTTGACCGACGACAGTAGATCGGGTTCATGGTACGACTCTGGAATGGTTAGCTGACTTCCTTTCAAACAGAACCCAAACGGTCATCTTGGGTCCTTGTAAGTCTAGAACTTTGCCATTGGACTGTGGTGTCCCTCAGGGCTCCTGTCTCAGCCCTACGCTTTTTAACATTTTTTGGTTTACGAATTGTCTCATATGCTGATGACACGCAGCTGCTCTTCTCTTCTGAAAACAATCTGTCCAAATCAAAAGCATTTTTTCCACCGGGATGAAAGCCATTGCAACCTGGATGTCGGAAAACAGACTTCAGCTCAATCCCACTAAAACTGAAATTATGTTATTAGGACAGGTCCAACTTCTTTGGTCACCGGATTGGTGGCCATCAGAACTGGGTTTTGTCTCAGGACCTAAATTATTGGTAAAAACCTTGTAGTCCGCCTGGACTGACCCCTCTCTATGACAGAACAAACCTCAGCAATTACAGATACTCGCTTTCATATGCTGCGGTTGCTGAGAAGAGTCTTTCCCTTCCCACAACTTTACTCAGTGTTTGAAAAGTTTCAGCTCTCAATTCATCATCTCCTTGTGTTTGCTTTCTTTGCCTGTTGCCAGTCGTCCCGGTCCCACACTAAGATACCCCTCATGGTGTGATTTGAGCACTTAATAATTTAAAATAACATATCATAACATTAAAGAGTAAGAACCTGATTCACAAAAATAGTCCTTCATTTACCCCCTCTAAATGTGCTCTTATGCATGGGTAAAATGCATAACTTTTGGGAACTCACAAATTAGCTCTGCTTTTCTTTAAGCATGGGTGAAATTTCAATTATGCCAGCACAATTCCAGGGGTTTTGCATTACCATGTTAGACAAAATTATGCCACGCTGCATAATTACGCTGCATTCTTGGCAAAATATAGCATCAGAGCATCGGAACAACGAGAATGACCACAATGCCAACCGCTGTCATTCACGATACTTAAGCTTTTGGTGCTATTTTTGTAGTTCAAAATGTTCCCGTGCATCTTAAATAGATGAAAATAAAATGTAGAGCCAAATGCTCAATTTGGATTTTGTGTAATGAAACGTCACATAATTTTACTGAAATGTTCGTATTTATGCAAACGTCGCACATTTGTTCTTTTCTGGTGTACTACTGGAAATGTCATGTGACTTTTGCTTTTACCCCAATGCTTTGGAGGAACACAGCCCATTGGTCAAGTGCACTTTTTATATCTTTTACCTGCTTTTTTAGGTCTCGCCTGACCCAGCGCATGTGCTGGATTGGCGAGAAAATTAGTGAGGGCTCAAAAAATGCTACCATGGCCAGCCTGGCCAGCCTAGAGCTACAGTGCATGTGCACGGGCGCATGCTTATGAGCCGAGGCGCCAAATGGCAAACCTTGTCATACTCATTAGGCACCCGAGATCACTTCCGCCCGAGATCCCTTTAGCAGCGCCCCTTTGATGTTCGCCTGCGATCACTTTCGCCGCGCCCCCTTGATGTTCTCGTTCAAAGACCATCAAACATCAAAGAACATGTTGTGCCCTTTTGACTAACAACGTACTTTCTCTTTCCACAAACTCGATGTTTGTGTTTCTTTGTTTTGAGATGCTTTTATTAATACAGTCACACACACAACCACACACACGCCCCAAACCACACGCACAGCCACACCCACAACCACACAACCCCACACACAACCACAACCACACACACACAACCACACATACAACCTCACACACACACACAACCACACACACAAAACCACAGACACACAATCACACACATACACACACACAACCACACCCACAGCCACACACGCACAACAACAACTACACAATCACACACACAACCACACACACACACAACCCCACACACAAACACACACACACAAACACACACACAACCATACACACAACCACAACCACAAGCCCAACCAAACACACACACACACAAGCACACACACAACCACAACCACAACCATACAACCACACACAACCACACACACAACCATAACCACACACACAACCACCCAACCACACACAAAACCACAACCCCACACACAGCCACAACCACGCACACAACCACACACAACCACAACTGACCACACACACAAACACTCACAACCATACACACACAACCACATCCACCCACACATACAACCAAACACACAACCACTTACACAACCCCACCCACATACACACACAACCACAAACACACACACAACCACACATACCACACCTATAAACACACACGACCACACACACACAACCACACACACAAAACACACAAACCCACACACAACCACACACACAGCTACACACAACCACACACACAACCATACACATACAACCACACACACAACCACACAGACACAACCACACACACACAACCACACACACAACCACACACACACAACCACACACACAACCACACATACACACAAGCACACCCAACCACACACACACAACCAAACAACCACAAACACACACACATAAACACACACACAGCCACACACAACCACACACACACACAACCACACACACACACAACCACACACAACCACGCACACAACCACAATCATACACACAACCACACACACACAACCACAATCACACAACCCCACACACAACAACACACAACCACACACACACACACAACCACACCCACACACAACCACACACACACACAACCACACACATACACACAACCACACACATATACCCACACACACACAACCACACACATAACCACACACACAACCACACCCAACCACACCCATACCCAACCACACACACACAACCACACACAACCACACACACAACCACACACACCACACACACGCCAGGATACCCTTGGGGTGAAAGTTTAGCGTTATACAAGTATGCCATACAATACAATACAATACAACCACACCCACACCCACAACCACACACACAAACAACCACACCCAACCATACAATCACACACACAACCACACAACCACAACCACACACATAATCACACACAACCACACACACAAACACACACAACCACAAACACACACAACCACAACAACACACACAACCACAACCACACACACAACCACACAAACACA
This sequence comes from Lissotriton vulgaris, assembly GCF_964263255.1. Classification (NCBI taxonomy): domain Eukaryota; kingdom Metazoa; phylum Chordata; class Amphibia; order Caudata; family Salamandridae; genus Lissotriton; species Lissotriton vulgaris. Next base: position 1,644,665,947 of record NC_141689.1, read on the forward strand.
CAACCACACACACACACAGAACCACACAAATAACCACACACACAATCACACACATACAACCACACACAACCACACACACAACCACACACAACCACACACACAGCCACACGCACACAACCACACCCACAACCACACATACACACAACCACAACCACACCAAACCACACAAACAAACACACAACCACGCAACCACAACCACACACAACCAAAACCACACTCACAACCACACAAACAATCACACACACACAATCACACACACAACCACACACACAACCACACACACAGCCACCCACGCAACCACACACACAACTACACAAACACCACCACACACAACCACAAAAACAACACCCACAACCACACACACAACCACAGCCACACACACACAACCACACACACAACCACACACACAACCACACATACAACCACACATACAACCACAAACACAACCACACACACAACCACACACACACAACCATACACACAACCACACACACACAACCACAACCATACACACAACCACACACAACCACACAACCACACACACAACCACAACCACACAAACACAACCACACCCACCACCAAGCCCACACACAACCACAACCACACCCAACCACACAATCACATACACAACCATAACCACACAAACAACCACACACAAATAAACACACACAACCACACACACTAACACGCATAACCACACACACAACCACAAGCACACACACACACACACACATCACACACACACCAACACACACACAGCCACACACACAACCACACACACAACCACACCCACAACCACACATACACACAACCCCATACAAACAAACACACAACCACACACATACAACCACACACAACCACACACAACCACACACAACCACAACCACACATACACACAACCACAACTACACACAACCACACAAACAAACACACAACCACGCAACCACAACCACACACACAACCAAAACCACACTCACAACCACACAATCACACACAACCACACATACCCACAACCATACAAAACCCAAAACACACACACAACCACACTCACACCCACCCACACAATCACAAGCACACACACAACCACACACACAACCACACAAACACCACCACACACAAACACAACACCCAAATCACACCCACTACCACTCACAACCACACACACAACCACACAACCACAGCCACACACAACCACACACACAACCACACACACACAACCACACACACAGCCACACAACACAACCACACATACAACCACACACACTACCACACACACAACCACACACACAAAACACACAAACCCACACACAACCACACACACAGCTACACACAACCACACACACAACCATACACATACAACCACACACACAACCACACAGACACAACCACACACACACAACCACACACACAACCACACACACACAACCACACACACAACCACACATACACACAAGCACACCCAACCACACACACACAACCAAACAACCACAACCTCACACACATAAACACACACACAGCCACACACAACCACACACACACACAACCACACACAACCACGCACACAACCACAATCATACACACAACCACACACACACAACCACAATCACACAACCCCACACACAACAACACACAACTACACACACACACACAACCACACCCACACACAACCACACACACACACAACCACACACATACACACAACCACACACAACCACACACACACAACCACACACATATACCCACACACACACAACCACACACATAACCACACACACAACCACACCCAACCACACCCATACCCAACCACACACACACAACCACACACAACCACACACAACACCAAACACACCACACACACGCCAGGATACCCTTGGGGTGAAAGTTTAGCGCTATACAAGTATGCCATACAATACAATACAATACAACCACACCCACACACACAAACAACCACACCCAACCATACAATCACACACACAACCACACAACCACAACCACACACATAAACACACACAACCACACACACAAACACACACAACCACAAACACACACAACCACAACCACACACACAACCACAACCACACAAACACACAACCACACACACACACAGAACCACACAAATAACCACACACACAATCACACACATACAACCACACACAACCACACACACAACCACACACACAACCACACACACAGCCACACGCACACAACCACACCCACAACCACACATACACACAACCACAACCACACCAAACCACACAAACAAACACACAACCACACAACCACAACCTCACACACAACCAAAACCACACTCACAACCACACAAACAATCACACACACACAATCACACACACAACCACACACACAACCACACACACAGCCACCCACGCAACCACACACACAACTACACAAACACCACCACACACAACCACAAAAACAACACCCACAACCACACACACAACCACAGCCACACACACACAACCACACACACAACCACACACACAACCACACATACAACCACACATACAACCACAAACACAACCACACACACAACCACACACACACAACCATACACACAACCACACACACACAACCACAACCATACACACAACCACACACAACCACACACACACACAACCACACAACCACACACACAACCACACACACAACCACAACCACACAAACACAACCACACCCACCACCAAGCCCACACACAACCACAACCACACCCAACCACACAATCACATACACAACCATAACCACACAAACAACCACACACAAATAAACACACACAACCACACACACTAACACGCATAACCACACACACAACCACAAGCACACACACACACACAACACACACACACCAACACACACACAACCACACACACAACCACACACACAACCACACCCACAACCACACATACACACAACCCCATACAAACAAACACACAACCACACACATACAACCACACACAACCACACACAACCACACACAACCACAACCACACATACACACAACCACAACTACACACAACCACACAAACAAACACACAACCACGCAACCACAACCACACACACAACCAAAACCACACTCACAACCACACAATCACACACAACCACACATACCCACAACCATACAAAACCCACAACACACACACAACCACACTCACACCCACCCACACAATCACAAGCACACACACAACCACACACACAACCACACAAACACCACCACACACAAACACAACACCCAAATCACACCCACTACCACTCACAACCACACACACAACCACACAACCACAGCCACACACAACCACACACACAACCACACACACACAACCACACACACAGCCACACAACACAACCACACATACAACCACACAGACTACCACACACACAACCACGCATACAACCACACACACACACAACCACACACAACCACACACACACAACCCCACACATGCCCACAAACACAACCAAACACACACACACACACACAACCACAACCACACACACACAACCACATGCACACAACCATACACACAACCACAAGCACACTAAAAACCACACACACAACCACACACACAACCACAGACAACCACAACCACACACACACAACCAAACCCACAACCTCACACACACAACCACACACACAACCACAAGCACACTAAAAACCACACACATAACCACACACACAACTACACAACCACAGACAACCTCAAACACAACACACACAACCACACACACAACCACACACAACCACAACCACACACACAACCACACACACACACAACCACACACACAAACACACACAACCACAACCACACACACACACACAAAACCACACACACAACCACACCCACAACTACACACAACCACACCCACAACCACACACAACCACACCCAACCACACAATCATACACACAACCACACACACAACCACACGCACATACACACATAACCACACACAAACCGCAAGCACACACACAACCACACATATGCAACCACACACACACAACCACACACACACAACCAAACCCACAACCACACACACAACCAAACCCACAACCTCACACACACAACCACACACACACACACAACCACACACACACAACCACACATACACACAACCACACACAACCACACAAACACAACCACACAACCACACACACACACACCCACACACACATAAACAACACACAACCACAAACACAACCACACACAACCACAACCACACACACACACAACCACACCCACAACTACACACAACCACACCCACAACCACACACAACCACACCCAACCACACAAGCATACACACAACCACACTTCCACAACCACACACACAACCACACACACATACACACATAACCACACACAAACGCAACCACACACACACAACCACACACACACAACCACACACACACAACCAAACCCACAACCACACACACAACCAAACCCACAACCTCACACACAACCACACACACAACCACACACACAACCACACACACACAACCACACATACACACAACCACACACAACCACACAAACACATACACAACCACACAACCACAACCACACATACACACAACCACACACACATAAACACACACAACCACACACCACACACAAACAACCACACACACACACAAAACCACAAACATACACACAAGCACACACACAACCACAAACACACACACAAGCATACACACAACCACACATACAACCACACACAGCCACACACACAACTGCACACAACCACTCACAACCCGTGAGGCTGGTTGATGTTTCTCCCAGCCTCGAGGATGGGCCAGCTCCATCGGCCCCTTCGGGTCCAGTCTTGGCGGACTTTCCTACATTTTCAGTATCCTCGTCTTTGGCACTCATGGCCAATCTTAAATCCGGGTCTCCTCTTGACCCATGCCCGGCCAAATTTTTGGCGAAAATGGCGGCAATCGTAAATCCATTGGCAAACCCGCTCTTGAATCTTTCCTTGGGTCGGGGGTGGTCCCGCAGGCTTGGAAGCAGGCGATGGTCATTCCCCTCCTTAAGAAGCCGGGCCTTGACCCTGAGGCTCTGGCCAACTACAGGCCTATCTCTCTCTTCCCTGCATTGGTTAAGATCTTGGAGAAACATGTGCATATCGTGCTTTCCAACTTCTTGGAATCCCACGATCTGCTACACTCCTCTCAATCTGGTTTCCGCCCCAATTTAAGCACCGAGACGGCGCTTTTGGAGGTGTCTGAAGCCATTAAAGAGTCGCTGGATTCGGGAGGCAAAGCTATGCTTGTCATGCTTGATTTGTCGTCGGCTTTTGACACCGTCCCCCATGAGGGTCTCCTCGCCAGACTTTATGAGATCGGTCTGAGGGGGACGGTGCTCAGCTGGTTTAGATCTTTCTTGGCTGGCCGTCGACAAACCGTCTGGGCCTCTTCTAGCTCTGCTGAGATACCGCCCTTGGGAGTCGGAGTCCCAGAGGGCTCCGTGTTGAGCCCGACTCTCTTTAACATCTTGATGACCCCTCTGGCGGCATTGGTGGAGTCCTTTGGGGCCCAGATCGTATCCTATGCCGACGATACCCAGCTCCTCTTTACATGCAGGAAAGGAGAAGACTTCGACGGAGAGAGTACCCACGAGTGCCTTGGGGCGGTTTTCAAATGGTTCTAGCTTAACAGCCTCAAGTGCAACTCAGATAAATCTGAGATACTCTTCTTCGGCTGCCCACTGGATCCTGATTGGCATGAATGGTGGCCTGCAGACATGTTTCCTCCAGCGCACTCGTCCCAGCTGGCAAAGAACTTGGGAATTAAGATTGATAACGGGCTGACGTTAAGATCCCAGGTTCTGGCTCTCACGGGAACTTGTTTTGGCCTTCTCAGGATTCTCCGGAAGTTTCTCCCCCTGCTTTCTGAAGAGCATAGGAGGACTACGGTGCAGGCCTTAATTGGTTCAAGATTGGACTACGCCAACATATTATATCTTGGCCTGCCGGAGTATCTTCTGCAACGTTTGCAAGTGGTCCAGAACACGGCCGCGCGGGCCATTTTTGGCCTCCACAGGTGAGCCAGAGTCTCTGGCCTATTGCAGTCGCTCCATTGGCTGCCTATCCGGAAGAGGATAGTGTTTAAGGCCCTGACCTTGGCTCACAAGGCTTTGTATGCCACGGGAGCTCAATATCTCCAAAGGAGGCTTGCCTTTTACCATCCGACCCGATCTCTGAGATCTGAGTCTCTGTTCCTGGCTGTGGTTTCTCGAGTAAAAAAGGCCCGCATTGGAGGCCGCTCTTTCAGGTTGTGGGCACCGCAGCTCTGGAACTCTCTTCCCTTGGCACTACGCAGTACATCTAACCTACTGACTTTTAGGGAGGGCCTCAAAACATGGCTCTTTGCCCGTTAGTGCGCTCTCTTTCTTTTGCTGGATCTGTTTTTATCCTTTCTGTTGTGATCCTATTTTTACTGTGTTGTGTTTTTGTCTTTTTCTGGTTGCTAATAAAAGCGCCAGGACACTCTATCGGAGTAGCCGTGCGCTATAGAAGACCAATTTAACATAACATAACACACATGACCACAACCACACCCACAACCACACATACTACCACACAAACACACACCCACACACACCCACACAAACACACAACCACAGACACACACCTACACACACACAACCACACACACAACCACACACACAACCACAAACAAACAACCACACACAAACCACAATCACACACATAACTATACACACACAACCACAACTAAACATACAACCACACACACACAGCCACACACACAATCACACACACAACCACACCTCTACAACTCAGGGGCATATTATCAACAACGGCGTTAAAAATTGTGCTGGTTTAGCGGCAGAAAACTGCCATCAAAAGCAGCGATAATGTTCTTGATAATATGCCCTTGAGAATTCCAATAGAAATCCATGTTCTGGTGTGAACATGAGCTTCTATTGGAATTCTCAAGGGCATATTATCAAGCCATTATCGCCGCTTTAGCTGCAGTTTTCTGCCGCTAAACCGGCGTTAAATTTAACGCCGTTCTTGATAATATGCCTGTGTAAGCGTCCCTCGATGCAGTGTTCCAAGCTCCTATAAGCATCAATCTTGCATGCCGTGTTACAGCCTCAACTGCACACTGATTCTATATAATATGCCTATGGTGCACTTTTAACTCAGCACGCTTGGGAGCACCCACCCACGTGCAACTGTGCACATGGTGAGCCACTTCATCCCTGTGCGCATTAATGGTAGAGCATGGATTGCCCTCCCCTCGCCCCACTAGCAGAAAGCGCTGTGTTCAAAACATTATTTAAGAGGCACACTTGTTCACATGGGCCATCTCAGTGGTGGCCATTAAACACATGCCACAGCAGGGTGTGCACATGCCCAAGTCCCGGTGATGCCACTCCTCTCACACACAATGGCATTGTCATTTACAACGCCATTTACAACGCCAATAGCTCTAAATTAAGCCAATGCGAGACCTATTGCATTTCCAGTGCTTGTTTCACTTCTGGTGATCACAATTAATGGTGTGAAACACTGTGAAGGTCTTCTTCAAACTTTGTGAATAGGGTTGTGTAAAATTCATGTACTTTGCTTTTGTGTCATTATGCAAGATTTTGGGAAAATTAAGCAAAATGACACGTCCTTGAGAAACAAACCGGCCATTTAGCGCTATATTTTAGCTAAAAACAGATCCTCGCGCTAAAAAATATAACCAAAAACACAAGTACAGTGAAGAACAGCTTCTCGTGTGTGGTCATTCCCGTCGTTCTGACGCAATAATTTTGCCCCAAATGAAGCATTATTGCTCGACGATTGAGCGAATTATTCAAGCTTAATTGAAATTTCACCTGGGCCTATTTGGTACGTTTTTTTCCCTTCAAATTTGGTCACAATATTGTGCTTTAAACATCCACTTGCAACAATACTCATGTACTATATCGACTACTGACATATTATCAAGCTAAGTGTATATGGGTGAATTTAGATTTACTATTCTACCCTTCGCATTTATTTACCTTGTGGATAAGTGGGTAGTCAATATCGCAGACACTCTATCTTTGCATCTTGATATTAAAACCACAATATAGTGGTAAACATCCTTATTCAAAAATACAGAACTGTACCCGGGACCCAGACTAGCAAAGCAGGGCCTATTTGGCACAGTTATCCCTGAATCCTATTTAGTTATCCCTGAATCCACTGTCTATTCGAAAAACACAATTCTTACCCTTTGATTGGTGAGCTCATAGCAGAACGGTTGTTCATGGAATATACGCGTGTAGCGAAAAAACATGAACAACATGGAACAGAGCCGTCAAGGTCAACTTTCATTATTGCTATCCATGACTGATGCATGCCTTTATTTGTGCTTTTCAACTACCAAGTGACAAAACGCACCTATCATTGTTGGCAGGAACATTTCGTTCTTTCAGAGTTCCTTCTGCCTTGGCTGCAGATTACATTAACAGATATTTATCAAAAAAGATACAAACATGCACAATGTCATATGCATGTCATATGCTCCACTTCACTTTCCGCACTCGTGAGCCAGAGCTACCAGCTGCTCCCCTGACAAATGGCGCCAACCCCTTGATGTGACGGCTGGGACACATCATTGTTTTAAGATGAAAGGATAGGCCTGAGCGAGCCGAGCGCTGGTGGTTATCTTACATTACATTATGCGCCATCACAATTACCTCATTATCAATTTAGTGGATCATATCTACAATTTATTTTTCAGCACACTCAGCTGAAAGCAGTGCGCATTAACAAGGCCTAATGCCAGAATCTCTTCAGCGAACCGGCCGCCATCACAGGGCTACCTCGGTACCTTCGCGCTACCAAGATGACTCTCTCTCTCTCTCTCTCTCTCTCTCTCTCTCTCTCTCTCTCTCTCTCTCTCTCTCTCTCTCTCTCTCTCTCTATATATATATATATATATATATATATATATATATATATATATATATATATATATATATATATATATAGAGAGAGAGAGAGAGATCATATCTCTCTCTCTCTATATATATATATATATATATATATATATATATATATATAGAGAGAGAGAGAGAGAGAGAGAGTCATCTTGGTAGCGCGAAGGTACCGAGGTAGCCCTCTATATATATATATATATATATATATATATATATATATATATATATATATAGAGAGAGAGAGAGAGAGAGAGAGAGACAGAGAGAGAGAGACAGAGATAGAGATATAGAGATAGAGATAGAGAGAGAGAGAGAGAGAAAGAGAGATCTCTCTCCTTCCCTCTCAGAGAGAGAGTGCGAGCCATCTATACGGGTGGGAGCGGCCATTTTATTTAATCATCTAAATTATTGCAACTAGGCACGACGTATATTGCACATTTTCTCATTTGCGGAATCCCAAGTGTCTCAACAAACAAGTAACCGAATGTACTCCTGCCCAATTGAATTTTTGTCCTCTTCAGAAACATGAAACCATCAGATAAACTTCTTGGAATCTGAAACAATGCCCTGCAGCTTTTTCAGACACCACAGCTGCATTGTTATTTGTTGTATTCTCTCCACTTATGTTTTGCCCTATCTCTTTAAGCTTAACATTCCATTTTCCTGATGTCATTTTCCACTGTGCTCTGCCCAGTCAGTTAGCTCTCTGCTTCCTGATGGGATCACCAGCTTTTCTCTGTAGTGCATAATAAATGCCTTATAACTCTTCATTGGCCTCCTAACTTCCTTTACATCATTATTCCAACAAAGGTCCGCGGAATAGATTATGGAGGTAAGAATGTTCAAAGACAATCGTCAGGTAAGAGAGGCATTTTGAAAATAAGATGACGATATATAGCACATTACATTCAATCCAATATAGGAAAGTATACAGTGATAGTTGTATTTCTACAACAAAGAACTGAAGAACAACATACAGAAATATGTGCAGGGCACAGATTTCTCTAGGGGAAAAGTTGTAATACTGAAGTCATTTTACATCCTAAAATGACTAAATCGTGAGGCTTCAACTCCCAGAATGAGGAGAGCAATATTTTAACTTCTTCCACATTCATTTTCCCGCTAAGAAAGAACTTGTTCCGTTTACTCGCAAGAAGTTTAAATCCCTGGCAATCAGTGGTGTTAGAACACCTTTCAGAGTTGGGGTCCTGCAACCAATGTTACATCACTGAAGTCATAGGGATTGTGAAAAATCTAAGCATTACACAAAGGACAAGTGTAGCAAACGAGCCACGCACATTCAGCAGGAGAGTGTTAATGGTGTGTTACAGGGATTCTGCTCAGACTAGAACTGTGCATACAGACTTAGGACAAGATATCATAGGGGAAGGATCACTTGTACTGCATAACCAGGGTATGCAGGTAGGTTCGTTGTGTCTCACAAATTAAAAGACCCTCATGCACGTGTTTTTGTAGGTATTCGTAGCGGTATATGTTGTCTTCCCGCTTTTATACACGTGTGTGCATAATCCTTGTGTCAGTGTTTATGCAACCTCCACCTGGAGGATTTACCCTTGGTTAAAACAGTAGTGATCGTGAATAGGTGAAGTGATAGGGGAATTAAAATACCCATACAGCCAGGTATATGATTTTATTAAGTCTGGATTTGGGTAGCTCTAGGCAGCGGTTAGGTGTGCCGCTCAGGAATAATTAGGAATTCAAGCGCACTGCAAGGTGAATCTTAAAAAAACGGTCGACATGTTTCAGCCTTGTTGCCTGTGTAGGTCGGTAGGCTTTCTTCAGGACCAGTGCAAAGTGTGAAGGTGAAGTGAAAATAAATGGAAAGAATAACCTGTTTTAGGCGTACACTGTAGCATTGTTCCTGTAGGAGAAAGTTTTGACATACACGACAAGAGTAGGGTAGAAGAGGGGGATAGAGGACACAACACAAATGTACAAATAGTCAACAAGTTAAAAACTGATGAATTTTAAACAGCTTTAAAATGGCAATACTTTAGCACAGGTTTGCACTCTTGAAAGATGTCAACTCATTCATTCTCATGCCTGGTGATGGTGGTGGCATGCGGAAAAGTCATCCAGTCTTATAACCCTCATGGGGTGCAGTAATGTTTGCTACGTTGGTCGAGCCTTACCTGGTTGTATAAGTGGCTCTATATAAGTGCTAGTGCAGGGTGGGTGGTGGGAGGGTGCAGAAGTCTTGATTCCCCGATATTTAAAAACGACCCCTCGCGTGTAGACGCTGACAATTTATCTGGTGTGAAACGCAGTGATTTTTAAGGCGTTTTGGTGCTTGAAATTAGGTGCCGCAAAGGTTTGAGTGGCTGAGGCGCACTTTGTCGTGCTGCGGGCATACTTCAATCTTAAGCAGTGCGTACATTTGGCGTAAAATGCGGTGGTTTTAAATCGCGTTTGGTGCTTGGAAATAGGCGCCACAATGTTCAGAGTGATGGCTACGGGCATAGTGCATGTGATGCTGGCTATACAGTGTGTGGCAGGTATAGACCGCGCACTTTGGTGTGCACCTGAGGTAAAAGTTGCCTGCACATACCTGGTGAAATGCGTTTGCGCACTTCTTCGGGTCAGGGGCAGGGAGGGAGTGCCTTTCTGCCGAAAGAAATTGAATGATAAGTATACTGCTAAGATTAACTCACTGTTTTCGCGGTAAACGGTGTTACTAGCGATACCTGTGGCGTGACTCCTCCTGCGTAGCTTGTGCTATCGCTGCCTCTTCTCACCTGGAAATGGTGGTGAAAGCTTCCCGTGTTAGATATGGCTGTCAGTAGAGATGGTATAAATACTACAGCGTAGTTCGAGCTTCGAATTAAAATATAATTCGGGTGTCGAAATGGACTAATAAATTACGTAGTCGCAGGGGAGGAATTATTAAGGTTTAGAATAATTATCGTTTTTTAATTTAGGAAAAAACGTAGGGGTTTCAGCAGTATCTGATTAGGAGACAGAGAAGATTGTAATGAATATTGATGGAGCTGTGGTAGCTCGTAGTTGCTCTAATTATTCACTGGATACTGTTTAAACCTCTACGTTAGTAGTCCATTTCGACACCCGAATTATATTTTAATTCGAAGCTCAAACTACGCGGTAGTATTTCTACCATCTCTACTGACAGCCTTATCTAACACGGGAAGCTTTCACCACCATTTCCGGGTGAGAAGAGGCAGCAATAGCACAAGCTACGCATGAGGATTCACGCCACAGGTATCGCTAGTAACACTGTTTACCGCAAAAACAGTGAGTTAATCCTAGCAGTATACTTATCATTCAATTTCTTTCGGCAGAAAGGCACTCCCTCCCTGCCCCTGACCCGAAGAAGTGCGCAAACGCATTTTACCAGGTATGTGCAGGCAACTTTTACCTCAGGTGCACAGCAAAGTGCGCGGTCTATACCTGCCACACACTATATAGCCAGCTCACATGCACTATGCCCGTAGCCATCACTCTGAACATTGCGGCATCTATTTCCAAGCACCAAACGCGATTTTAAACCACTGCATTTTACGCCAAATGTACGCACTGCTTAAGATTGAAGTATGCCCGCAGCGCGACAAAGTGCGCCTCAGCCACTCAAACCTTCGCGGCACCTAATTTCAAGCACCAAAACACCTTAAAAAGCACTGCGTTTCACACCAGATAAATTGTCAGCGTCTACACGCGAGGGGTCGTTTTTAAATATCGGGGAATCAAGACTTCTGCGCACCACCCAGCCTGCACTAGCACTGATATAGAGCCACTTATACAACCAGGTAAGGCTCGACCAACGTAGCTCACATTACTTCACCCCATGAGGGTTATAAGACTGGATGACTTTTCCGCATGCCACTACCATCACCAGGCATGAGAATGAATGAGTTGACATCTTTCAAGAGTGCGAACCTGTGATAAAGTATTGCCATTTTAAAGCTGTTTAAAATTCATCAGTTTTTAACTTGTTGACTATTTGGACATTTGTGTTGTGTCCTCTATCCCCCTCTTCTTCCCTACTCTTGTCGTGTATGTCAAAACTTTCTCCTACATGTACAATGCTACCGTGGACTGCCTAAAACAGGTTATCCTTTCCATTTATTTTCACTTCACTTTCACACTTTGCACTGGTCCTGAAGAAAGTCTACCGACCTACACAGGCAACAAGGCTGAAACATGTCAACCATTTTTTAAGATTCACCTTGCAGTGCGCTTGAATTCCTAATTATTCCTGAGCGGCACACCTAACCGCTGCCTAGAGCTACCCGAATCCAGACTCAATAAAATCATATACCTGGTTGTACGGGTATTTTAATTCCCCTATCACTTCACCTATTCACGATCACTACTGTTTTAACCAAGGGTAAATACTCCAGGTGGAGGTTGCATAAAAACTGACCCAAGGATTATGCACACACGTGTATAAAAGAGGGGAGACAGCATATACCGCTACGAATACCTACAAAACACGTGCATGAGGGTCTTTTAATTTGTGAGACACAACGAACCTACCTGCATACCCTGGTTATGCAGGACAAGTGATCCTTCCCCTATGATATTTTGAATATCCAAAGGAGACTGAACGGATCAGTACTCTACCTCCCCCTCTTGATTTTTTGTACAGACTTAGGACCTCAGTGAAATAGGGTGTGCCAAAACTCACCTTAGTACCCAAAATCCCCTACCAGACTAGCAATCAGTGTCACATTAGATCTTGGTCCTATAGCAAAGAAACCAATGAGTAGACAACCTAGAACATGCGACTAAGGACCATCTCAGGAATGGTGGGAAGTGAGAACACTTTTTTGTTATACGTTCATACCAGTCCACAACAGGAGTAAAATAGAGACACGGTAAGGTTAAAATATTTATTTTGACGACGTGATCTTAAGGGCAGTATTTTAATCAACATAAGCATACATATGATTAAGAATAATACGGTCAGCATGGTTACAATTCCATAAAATACCAAAGGAGGAATCATATTATAATGATAGTTTAAACAGGTGATAAAAGCGCCTATTTGAAGCACCCTCCCTAACTAGGAACTATGTATTATAAAACTATAGAGGCTTTCTTGAGCTTTCTCAGGGGGAACCCATTTACCTGTCCGCTCAGTAAGTGTAAATTACATCAGGAATGGTTAGTCTCTCTGCATGCCTGGAATCTTCCAAGTGTGCTCAATTCTGGCAAGTGTGCTATGATAAAGGGGCCAGAATCTAACTTGGCTTGCAGCTGCCAAATTGTTGTGTCTAGAATGTGTTACACGGACACGCCGATAAACAGGCTCGCACGTTATGATAACCTTGGCGGCTCAGCACTCACTGTACAGACTGGGGACACGATGTATGTTTAGAGATGTCAAAAACAAACCTTTTCTCATGTATAGACCTTCGTGAAAGCTAAGTCTGCAAAAACAGCTAAGCAGTGTTGTGTCCAAAAAAGCAGCAAAAGGAAAAATGGGGTTTAAACTCCTAATAAGCCATGCTAACTTAACATGCGCGCAGAAAGAGGCCCATAAACCACACTACAGGTGAAGTATGTAGCCAGCGGTGCATTTTGGAGCGCACTCTCGTAGAATGTATTACTAAAGCATGGTGTAGTAGCACTGTCATTTACAGACAGCACATTTTCCATTGAAACTGCCACTGACTTTGCACAGACATGAAATGTTACTGATGAGTCTATATGGCACTCAAAAGATAATAGGGAAGATTTACAAGCCCCTTGCGATATATTTACCTTGCCGTTGCATCAATTCTGTGACGTAGCAACGGTGCAAACCATGCACCACATTGCGCCTTATTTACAACGTAATGCATCTAGGGAGATCCGTCACGTTGTAAAGCCCAGCGCCACATGAAACATGCGTTTGGTTTCATGTGGGCGTTCCGTCGCAGGGTGGGCGTTCTGTCGCAGGAACGCCTTGTAAAATTGACGGGATTTCACCGAGTCATTTTTCCGAGCCTGCTGCGACAAACCCTTATGCCAGCTTGAAGCAGGCGTACGAAGTGGCGCACCACTTTAGGTATGGGAGGCCCCTGTGCATTGCTGGAGTTGCGTCATGCTTGAGACGCGACTCCAGCAATGCGCCGCCCTAAAGCCACAAGATGCGACACGCATCTGCCTATACTTGCGCCATGGTGCGCGCAGTGTAAATGTGATGCATCTGTGGTGGCGCAAGGGCAGACTTGTGTGCTGCATCTGTTCTGGCGCATCCCTGCTGATTTGCAGAGGTGTCCAAGCATTGTAAATATGCCCCAATGTGTGAAAATTGCTTCAGCGAATTTTCATAATTTGCACATGACCATGGAGAGTGTCTTGATTTCTTTTGATCCTCCTAAAATCTTTCTTTCCATCACACTTCAGAATTACAAAAACATGTGCTTCCTTTGTTCTTTCCTGTCGTTATATTTTGAAATATGTGTAGTTAATTTCCAATTTTATAAAAAGGACATTCTACAGCCTTTCCTTACACGCTCCATGTACCCAGCAACATTGTCACATAGTTCACTTTACAAACGCTTCTCAATTTGCAGCCAGAGAAACAATAGTACGCACCATTTTCCATGTTAAAAGAATAAGTAGTAATTCGTTAGAAGACATAGCTTGACCTTTGACCTTTATCTTGGAATTCACAGCAAATGTGGCAAGATAAAAACAAAATGTAAAGGAATCTCTACTGTTCATTCACCCTCTGAACTCCAGCATGGTTATTTGGGGGTGCTGCAGCACACCCACACCCCAACTTCCATCACCTGTGCTGGCAATCCCTTTGAGTAGCATTCCAACCCATTGTATTTTGCCGACTTGGTCTCTCTAGACAGTGACTTGTCTTATGTAAAAGGGGCATAGCTATCAATGTTGCACCAGGTTCAGTGGTACTAGGGCCTAGAGGCCTAAGAACCATTATTATTCATGTACCTTGTACCTGTGTGAAAATGGCAGCGAAAATGGCAGCCAAAAGGGCCATTTTCCTTTCTTGCTTCGGACCATGGTATCCTTGTTAAGCCACTGTGTGCAAATCAGTTATGACTCTGCTCTTCAAAAGAGCCAATCATCCTGAACTGCATCTTATTACGGACTTCGACCCCTGAACTAAGTAGTGACAATTGTGTAGGAAGTGACGCCTGAATTCAGTATAGTTGTCATAGTCTAGTAACATTTATGTCTTTGATTCTTTGTAAACTAATTTTAACCTGTCCTTCAACTGGTTCGAATTTCAAAGGTTAACAAAAGGATCTCACTACGCTTGCCTATAAGCTTCAATGGGATTTAAAGTATAAGTCTGCGCCATTGGGTCAATCAGGGGAAATAATTAGTGTATTTTCAGGGTATATCTAATAGTGTTTCTTACGACAGGAAGTCAGAACAATCACACATTGTGTTTACTTCGCTGCTGCATTTCTGATGTGCTTGTTCAATCTACCTAGATGCGTCACTTTGTAAATATGGAGAAACAAGTCGCATTTTTTACGCCACTGGTGCGTCACAAAAAGTGATGCACCAGCGGCGTAAAAGTGACGCACAGCCTCATAAATGAGGCCCCTGACGTATAGGGATTGTAAGAAATCTAAGCATTACACAAAGGACAAGTGTAGCAAACGAGCCACGCACATTCAGCAGGAGAGTGTTAATGGTGTGTTACAGGGATTCTGCTCAGACTAAAACTGTGCATACTGACTTAGGACCTCAGTGAATTAGGGTGTGCCAAAACTCACCTTAGTACCCAAAATCCCCTACCAGACTAGCAATCAGTGACACATTAGCTCTTCGTCCTATAGCAAAGAAACAAATGAGTAGACAACCTACAACATGCGACTAAGGACCATCCCAGGAATGGTGAGAAGTGAGAACACTCTTTTGTTATACGTTCATACCAGTCCACAACAGGAGTAAAATAGAGACACGGTAAGGTTAAAATATTTATTTTTAACGACGTGATCTCAAGGGCAGTATTTTAATCAACATAAGCGTACATGTGATTAAGAATAATACGGTCAGCAAGGTTACAATTCCATAAAATACAAAAGGAGGAATCATATTATAATGATAGTTTAAACAGGTGATAAAAGCGCCTATTTGAAGCACCCTCCCTATCTAGAAACTATGTATTATAAAACTATAGAAGCTCTCTTGAGCTTTCTCAGGGGGACCCCATTTACCTGTCCGCTCAGTAAGTGTAAATTACATCAGGATCGGTTAGTCTCTCTGCATGCCTGGAATCTTCCAAGTGTGCTCAATTCTGGCAAGTGTGCAATGATAAAGGCGCCAGAATCTAACTCGGCTTGCAGCTGCCAAATTGTTGTGTCTAGAATCTGTTACACGGACATGCCGATAAACAGGCTTGCACGTTATGATAACCTTGGCGGCTCAGCACTCACTGTACAGACTGGGGACACGATGTATGTTTAGAGATGTCAAAAACAAACCTTTTCTCATGTATAGACCTTCGTGAAAGCTAACTCTGCAAAATCAGCTAAGCAGTGTTGTGTGCAAAAAAGCAGCAAAAGGAAAAATGGCATTTAAACTCCTAATAAGCCATGCTAACATAACATGCGCGCAGAAAGAGGCCCATAAACCACACTACAGGTGAAGTATGTAGCCAGCGGTGCATTTTGGAGTGCACTATCGTAGAATGTATTACTAAAGCATGGTGTGGTAGCACTGTCATTTACAGACAGCACATTTTCCATTGAAACTGCCACTGACTTTGCACAGACATGAAATGTTACTGATGAGTCTATCTGGCACTCAAAAGATAATAGCGAAGATTTACAAGCCCCTTGCGATACATTTACGCTGCCGTTGCATCACTTCTGTGATGTAGCGGCGGCGTAAACCATGCACCACATTGCGCCTTATTTACAACGTAATGCATCTAGGGAGATCCGTCACATTGTAAAGCCCAGCGCCACATGAAACCTGCGTTTGGTTTTATGTGGTCATTCAGTCGCAGGGTGGGCGGTCTGTCGCAGGAACGCCCGTGCACCATGCACCATTTTGCACCTTATTTACAACGTAATGCATCTAGGGAGATATGTCACGTTGTAAAGCCCAGCCCACATGAAACCTGCGTTTGGTTTCATGTGGGCATTCCGTCGCAGGGTGGGCGTTCTGTCGTAGGAACGCCTCGTAAAATTGAAGGGATTTCACCGAGTCACTTTTCCGAGGCTGCTGCGACAAACCCTTCCGCCAGCTTGAAGCAGGCGTAAGAAGTGGTGCACCACTTTAGGTATGGGAGGCCCCTGTGCATTGCTGGAGTTGCGTCATGCTTGAGACGCGACTCCAGCAATGCGCCGCCCTTACGCCACAAGATGCGACACGCATCTGCCTATACTTGCGCCATGGTGCGCCCAGTGTAAATGTGATGCATCCGTGGTGGCGCAAGGGCAGACTTGTGTGCTGCATCTGTTCTGGCGCATCCCTGCTGATTTGCAGAGGTGTCTAAGTATTGTAAATATGCCCCAATGTGTGAAAATTGCTTCAGCGAATTTTCATAAATTGCACATGACCATGGAGAGTGTCTTGATTTCTTTTGATCCTCCTAAAATCTTTCTTTCCATCACACTTCAGAATTACAAAAACATGTGCTTCGTTTGTTCTTTCCTGTCGCTATATTTTGAAATATGTGTAGTTAATTTACAATTTTGTAAAAAGGACATTCTACAGCCTTTCCTTACACGCTCCATGTACCCAGCAACATTGTCACATAGTTCACTTTACAAACGCTTCTCAATTTGCAGCCAGAGAAACAATAGTACGCACCATTTTCCATGTTAAAAGAATAAGTAGTAATTCGTTAGAAGACATAGCCTGACCTTTGACCTTTATCTTGGAACTCACAGCAAATGTGGCAAGATAAAAACAAAATGTAAAGGAATCTCTACTGTTCATTCACCCTCTGAACTCCAGCATGGTTATTTGGGGGTGCTGCAGCACACCCACACCCCAACTTCCATAACCTGTCCTGGCAATCCCTTTGAGTAGCATTCCAACCCATTGTATGTTGCCGACTTGGTCTCTCTAGACAGTGACTTGTCTTATGTAAAAGGGGCATAGCTATCAATGTTGCACCAGGTTCAGTGGTACTGGGGCCTAGAGGCCTAAGAACCATTATTATTCATGTACCTTGTACCTGTGTGACAATGGCAGCCAAAAGGGCCATTTTCCTTTCTTGCTTCGGACCATGGTCTCCTTGTTAAGCCACTGTGTGCAAATCAGTTATGACTCTGCTCTTCAAAAGAGCCATACATCCTGAACTGCATCTTATTACGGACTTCGACCCCTGAACTAAGTAGTGACAATTGTGTGGGAAGTGACGCCTGAATTCAGTATAGATGTCATAGTCTAGTAACATTTACGTCTTTGATTCTTTGTTAACTAATTTTAACCTGTCCTTCAACTGGATCGAACTTCAAAGGTTGTAAATTGTAAATTGATACTTGTATAGCGCACTACTCACCCGCCAGGGTCTCAAGGCGCTTGTACGAATACCACTGTGGAACCCATCCTGGTTTCCCTGTGAGACGTCCACTCCTGGGCACCCCCAAGGTGGAGGCCAGGCATCCTTTGCGTTGTGGGGGCCGTTGTGGAGATTAAGCAAGCTATTGCCCAGAGTTGCAGAGTGGGACTCCATGATTGGAATAGGCACCGAGGCAAGAATTATCAGGTCCGTGGAATTTTGAGCCCAAGACCCGCCAAGGCGGGGAATTGAACCCTGGTCCTTGGCCAGACCTCTGCATCAGGGTCTGCCGCTCTAATCATTGAGCCACACTTCTCCATCTCACCACGCTTGCCTATAAACTTCAATGTGATTTAAAGTATAAGTCTGTGCCATTGGGTCAATCAGGGGAAATAATTAGTGTATTTTCAGGGTATATCTAATAGTGTTTTTTGTGGCAGGAAGTCAGAACAATCACACATTGTGTTTACTTCGCTGCTGCATTTCTGATGTGCTTGTTCAAAGTGAAATCAGTAGACAACGAACTATCAAAAAGGATAATGTAATATTCCTGATTAGTAAACATTCAATGACGTTTCTAATTTAAATCAGATACCATTTTTGCTGATCTTTTCAAACAACAGCTTCAAAAATCTGTAATTTCTACATCAAAATGTATTTTAAAAAAAAGAAATCAATCCCTGTTTTTACTAAAACCTTATCTTCTTACATACATAAGTACATACTTTCTCTTCTATTTACTCCAAACAAATAGTTTAATGCAATATGCCATTAACATTTTCAATAAACATTTCCCTGTTGGAAAAAACACAGTTTTCTTACAAAGTGCAGCAAATAATACATGTACTAAAAAAATTGACTAACAAACAGAATCCTATATTGTAATCTGAGGGTGCCGGTGACATTAACAAACCATTCAGCCTTTGGGTTTGTGGCCAATCATATTGCCAGAACCCCTTTATAACAACATAGATCCATAGTATGCCTGAATGGCGCCCAGCGCCATGACCCCTCTCCAATCATCGCCCAACGATACTCCACAGCACCCCTTAGTTGCTGGGTCCCAGACGTCATTATTCCTACCGCTGCCATGTCTCATATCACAGGAAGAGCTTTCACCTGCACCCTCTGCTTGTTCTCCAGCAGCCACCCATCCACTCCCCTCCACTCACACAAATATTAACACCCTCAGCACCCCCTTCCAACACACAAGCACCAATAAATGTCACTAACTCCCCTAACCTACACCATACGCCACAGCAAACCCACATGTCAACACCCACTTGCATGTATGCAATGTATCATTGGCTCCCGGCAATGCCACAGCAATCACAGTGGGCTGCAAGATTGCGCGACAGGACCACCTTCACAAGCTAGGAGGAGGACTTGTTATCCTGTCATCTACAAGGAATCCATCAAATGCATCCACAGAAAACACCATCCTATTCATGGAACACATGCACTTCATGATGCAAATCTCCGAAAGCTACACCCTGAACAAACCCCTCACCTACCGACCACCCGGACCGTGAGACACATTTACCATCCTCATCACTGAATTCGTTGCCCCTCTCACCATCAACTCCAGAGCCTATATTCTCCTCTGTGACCTCAACTTTCACCTGGAAGACAGAAATTACATTTCTTCAGAGCACTCCTCAAAAGCTGAAGCAACATTAAATTCACCCAGCTCATGTCAGAACCAACAAAGACTGCAAGACATCGACTGGACCACATCTTCACCACAAGTGACAGCAGCACAGACAACTCCACCACACGCATCACATGGACCGACCAATCCTTCATCCAATTCAAAATCAACACATCTACCAGGTTTAGCATTCCAAGCTGCAGTTGGGCAAAATCACAGAAGCAGACTAGCTCAGTGTCCTCAGCACGGACCAACCTAGCCTCACACACAACCTTGACAAGGACACCAACAAATTCAACAACTGTATCACGAACTCTGCTGAGTCCCTCCTCTCACACCCATCAAGCCCAACAAGCACAGTAGATCAAAAAGCAGGCCAGGTGGACCACAGAAGATCTCGGAGACACCAACAGCACTGCAAAAGCTAGAAAGGAAATGGAGAGCCAGCCACAACACCACTGATGCAGTGGAAGCGTTGGGGGATTTCCGTCAGCTTACCTATCCACACCAACCACTATTCAATACTCGGAAGCATTACTTGAATGATGGGCCCATAAGTCATTGTTGTACAACTAGCAATATCAAAGGTCCTCCGATAAATCTTTGGTAGAGCTAAAAGGGACAAAATAATAAAAAAACGGAATGCTATTTCTCCATGAGGACCTGCAATGAAAAAATATGCTAAACATTTGTCATTATAGACATATCTAAATAACTTAGTAACTCAGTAATGAAGACAGACACTTTTCCTTTCTATTAGTTTTTCTTGTTATTTCATAATATGAATGGTCAAGCACAAATACAAGTTAGAATGTAATAATTCGACTCACAGATACAGAATAAATTCACAATAATCACTACAGAACAATTACAAAAACATCAGAATTCAGGTATAGAGGAAAAAGAGAGAGAGAAAACATCAGTGAAATAAAGATTCAATTACAAGATGAAATACTAATGCACAGCATGCAATTAGTCTGAAAAGCTAACTCCATGGCCGTTAGAGTATAGCAAATGCAGCATCACCAGCCGATGATGTGCAAAAGTCTCTAGGAAAGTCTCCCAGGTACAGCAGGATCTGCCAGCCAGAGAATCAGGAATCAGCATGGCATGCAGCATATCATGAACGAGGACAGGTCACGATTCTTGTGAACGAGACAAGGAATACCTTCCCACAGGAATCTTTACAGTATGCTACTTCCTTTCTCTAGATACAATGTTACACTCTCTCTCATCAACAAGCCTCTCTATTGGGTATTTGAGATGGTATGACCATCTACTGACAATGACTTTACTACTATGTTCTAAATACTCTGTCTAAAAATTGTACAGCTTCCAAGAGCGGAAGACGAAAGAACCTAGATACATTTGTATGCTAAATCTAGCAATTGTTACATTCATTTAATCTACAAACTTTGCCTTTCTAAAGTTTTATTCAGAAATAGGCTAAAAACCTGCACTCTAAGGAAGTATTTGAAACATTCTAAAGGACAGAATATCTTAGGAAAGACTTGATACATTCTGAAGGACGGGAGCACAGGAGCACGGAAGCACATCCCCTAACATTTCTTGAGGCCTACAATATTTTAACAACACAGAGATAATTTCTAAAGCCTACACTACTTTCACGAAGAATAAATGCAGATTCTTTTGTTGTTTATTTTCCGCAGTTAGGAAGACAGAATAACATTCAGTTGGCATTATTTTCATCATGTTGACTAAGAAAACCAACTATTGTGCCATGTGCACATATGCTGTACACTTTCGTATTCTTTATTAGTAGTTCACACATATTTATAATAAAAACATGCACTAGAGTGGATTCATTGAGCAAATTTTATTTACAAAAATCGTGATCCATCACCACCGACAGTATAACCTACAAAGCTGCACTTAGATGCTATCACCAGAAAATAAGAGATGTCAAGAAAAAAGCACTAATGGACTGTATCGAAGAAACCTCCAACAGCTACAAGATCTACTTGATCATCAAGGATTTCACCTCAACCTCAGCCACTGTCAACAACATCATTGTCTCCCAATAACTCTGCAACAGCCTATCCAACTTCTTCCACTGCAATATCACAAACATGTACAACAACTTTGCACACTAAACCAACCCTAGCAAAATCATTTCCAACATACCCAACACCAACCAAGACAGCAACCTGACCAAATGCACAACCCTCCCCATAAATGACACAGCAGGAATCATGTGGACAATCCACTCAGGGGTCCCAACAGACCCATGCCCCCACCACATCTATAACCTAGGAACATCACCAATCAGCACAATCCTGACTCACATCATCAACACTTCCATCATGTCTGCCACTTTCTCGGATTAAAGGAAACTTGCAGAAATCAGCACATTCCTCAAGAAGCCCACAGCCGACCTGAATCAGCTGAGCAGCTTCCAACCCATCTTTCGGCTCCCCATCCAGTCAAAGTGAATGAGAAGCCATCTACAACAAATCACAACCCACCTTGAGCTTCACCATCTTCTAGACAACACTCAATAAGGATTCAGAAAGACCAGCAGCATCAAAAACCACTAATTATGGCCATTGACAACATTTGAACCATCTTGGACCAAGGAAATACAGCAGTCCTCATCTTGCATGACCTACCATGGCCTTTGCCACTGTCTCCTACAACACCTTCAGAAGATTCCAAGAGATTGGCATACAAGGTTTGCTCTCAAATAGATCTGTTCCTTCCTCACAGGTAGATCCCAAAGGGTCAGGCGGCTGCCCTTAACATCAAAGACCTAGAAACTGATTTGCCGAGTCCCCAGACACAATGTGAAAGTATTTGTGCACATACACACAGAGTAACACAGTGAAAACACCACAAAAGTACTCCACATTAGTTTAGAAAAATAGCATAAATAGCCTATATTTATCTCAGTAGAGCGAGACCAGAACATCAAAAATCTAACATACGCAAGTCAAGATATGAATTTTCCGATATTAAATGCAGTTATACTACTTAGCAAACAATAGCTCAGGCTGGGGCTATTCTCGATGGGCTCGACGAGTGCAAATCCACAAGTTCGGGTCAACGGCAATGGACCTCGGGCCCGCTACAGATTCATGCAGACCCTGGTTAAATGTTGAGAACCAAAGGTGGTGTGAGGTGCCAGGGAGGTGAGGCATTGTGTAGGCAGGTGCTGTGTCTGTTCCTTACTGCTATGCAGGTCATTGGCACATCAGCACAATGAAGGTGAGGTGTCACTGAAACCAGTGAGGCGTTGATTCCTGGATGCGGTGCAGAGTCGTTGAGCCTTGGATGCCCGGGGACCACACCTCTGGGCCACAGGTGTTGCAGCAGAGTCGGAGTTGGGCTCCATGGACATTGGTGACGCGGTACTCATGACTTTCTCAGTGGTGGTGCTTTGGAGGCACTGCAGCAGCACCAGGGCCTACAATGTAAGTCACGTCCTTTCATTAAGCAGGGACCACAGGCAGGCAGCGATGTGGTGTGGAAGATCGGCGTCAGTCCCGAAGTGAAGCTTAAAGTTGATGGGATGGTTTCTTCTTTTTGTCACAGAAAACTCTCTTCCAGGGGCCCATGAACTGGATTTGGCATTAATTGGCAGAGTAGGGCTCTCAGCAGAGGAGCCCAGGTGCTGCAGGTGAAGTCTTTGAGGACCCTGAGACTTACAACAGGAGGCAAGTTCACCTCAACCCCTTGAAGAAACTTTAGAATACAGAATACGGAGAGCAAAGTCCAGCCCTCTCACTCCCAGGACAGACGCAGCAGGGAGCAAAGCAAGCAGCAAAGTGGCAGTCCCTCCTGGCAGCACAGCAGCTCTTCTTCTTGGCAGAAAGCGCTCAGTCCAGAAGTGTTCTGAGTATATGGTGTCAGAGGTCCTGTACTTATACCAGTTTCAACCTTTGAAGTAGAGAGATTCTAAGAAATGTCTTGGTAGTGCACAAGACCCTACACTTCCTGGCTCCATACACACTACAGGGGGTTAAGCAGCTTGTTTTGTTGGGACAGGCACAGCCCTATTGAGGTGCAAGTATCAACTCCTCCCACCACCCTAGCTCAAGAAGACCCGTCTGCCTGATAATGGGTCATCAGGATATTCTGGGCACACCTCAGCTCCCTTTGTGTGCGACTGTCTAGAGGAAATTCACGAAGTCCAACTGTCATCCAACCTAGACATGCTTTCTGAGGACATGCAGAGGATAGTTAAAGTAAAAAAAATGCCAACTTTCTTAAAGTGCCATTTTCAGACCTGCACTTTAAAAACCAACTTCATTAAAAGATATGTTTTTAAATTGTAAGTCCAGAGACACCAAGCTCCAATTTTCTATCATTTCCTAATTGGAAGATATTCTTGTAAAGTGTTACAAGGCAGCTCCAATGCTAATCTATGGGAGACAGAGGCTTTGCTGTAGTGAAAAACTAGTCTAGCAGTTTTTTACTACTAGGACCTGTAAAACTCAAAAGTACATATCCAACCTTTTAAATGCACTGCACCCTGCCCATGGGACTACCTAGTGCATACCTTGGGGTGCTTTACATGCAGTAAAAGGGAAGGTTTGGTACTGACAAGAGGGTGAACTTGCCAGGCCAACATGGCAGTTTAAAACTGCACACACAGGCTTTGCAGTGGCAGGCCTGAGACACATTTGATGGGCACTCATGTGGGTGGCACAATCAGTGCTGCAGGCCCACTAGTAGCATTTGATTTACAGGCCTGGGGCATATGTAGTGCACTGTACTAGGAACTTATTAGTAAATCAATTATGCCAATCATGGAGAAAACAATTATACCATGGTCTATATGAGAGCGCATATGCACTTTAGCCATGATTAGCAGTGGTAAAGTGCCCAGAGTCCTAGAGCCAACAAAAAGAATGTCATAAAAATAGGCAAAGGAAGGCAAATTGTTTGGGGATAAACCTGCAAAAAGGATCAGTTCCAACACCCACACTTTTCAACATATATATGACACCGCTCGCTAGACATCACCATCATTTCCTATGCCAATGACACATAACTCACGGGCTAGACTACCACCACCAGAACCAACTTCACCAACTGCAAGACCAAGGTAGCAGACTGAATGCAAACCAACTGCCTGAAGCTCAACTCCAACAAGACAGAAGTACTGGTCGTCAGCAACAAGACCTCCTGATGGGTCTCCACCAGGAGGAGCTAGGAAAAACACCCATGCCCACAGACAACGCAAAAAATCTAGGGATCATCCTAGATGACAAGCTCAACAGGATGGCTCAACTCAATGCAGTGTACCCCTCCTTCTTCCAAATCATATGTATGCTGCAAAATAGTTTTCAATGGTACCTCATAACACCAGACGGAGCATCAAGCAAGAGCTCATCACCAGCAGGCTGGACTAGGGCAACACTATTTATGCCAAAATCTCCAAACAACTCCTACACATACTCTAGACAATACAGAACACCGGCACAAGACTGATACTCGACCTCCCATTCCCCACTCACATCATACCCCACCTCCGGAAGCTTCACTGGCTCCCCATTCAGAAGCGCATCCAATTCAAACTTCTCTCACACTCATACAAAGCCCAAAACAACACTGGACCGGAATACATAAACAGCCTCATACACTTTGACCAACCCACCCTTTGATTTTGACCAACCCATCAGACATCCATGTTTTGCCCACCCAGCAAAACAGGAGTTCACTCATTCCCCCACATTGTGCTCAAAACATGGAACATCCTCCCTCAACATATCAGAGCCTACTCCTAGCTACTTGAGTTCTACCAGAAGCTGAAGACCTGGTTCTTTGTATAACACTTTGGAGACCACACACCTACAGACCTGCCCAAGCACCTAGAAACCCTCCCTGGTGATTAGTGCGCTATACTAATCGACATAACATTACATCCATCTGCCCTCTCTCTCTCTCTCTCTCTCTCTCTCTCTCTCTCTCTCTCTCTCTCACACACACACGCATGCACACACAATTTTTTATTCTGGCAAAAGCTATATAAAGATCAGACTCTTCTTTTCCTCACATTGATTGCAGCATAATGTACCTATTTCATTTACCATCAAAGGAATGTTTGGGCTTATTACATTATTAAAAAAAGCATTGGCAAACCCAATATATTTTGCTTTGGCCACCAGCCTCTTAGCTTTGTCAACACTTGTTTGGTTTTGCCACAGTGTTTGCAAAAATATATTGTTGGGGAAGCTGCTGGACCTCATCAATCTTTAAAAAAATGGCTGTAAATAAAAATAAATTTGGTTTCAAAAAGCACACAGTGCCATAGTAGTACCTGAACTTAAGGGAAATACTTTGCGTGTGGATATGCTTCTTGCAAAAGGACAGAATACAATCGCTCACAGTAAAGTTAGCCAATTATTGAAGTGGGCTGTATGATTTTATGAACAGAAGATTAATTTGAATGACACAATAACAGAGCCATGGATGAAGAGGACTGACTGACAGCCCCTATAGTTAAGTAGAGTATACATATAGTTTGATTAAAATCACAAAGTCTTGGCTGACGCCAGACCTAAAAATCAAACCTAGTTTTTATTTCTCCTTTTGCACAAATGTGCAGCACTTTTCACAGCCCCACAGGAGGCATGCAATCAGATCATATATATCTCATTCAGACTTGGCATTGAGCACTTTGTTAACCCTGGAGCTGAGGAATGAGTTCTACTGTAGGTCGGCGGATCAATACTACTATCTTGCAGTGTTGCGGTGATACCTGAAGGAAATGACAAACACGGCCATAATACCACAATGGACTGAGCGCATTACGAACAAGATGCAATCTACGAGAGATAGAAACATAATTGCACAGACATCCACCCAGGGTTGTAAAAGCTAGTGAGCTGTGGATTGGGGAATGTAAAAAACCCTCACATAATATATTATTCCAGACATATATGAAATCCTAGATTTACTGTGATGTCTTCTGTACCTTCTGCTTGTTTTTGCTGAATGAAAACCAAACAAAGCACAGTTGGTGAAGGCTACCACAATGCATTATTTTTTCACAGATGAATTTTTCTTGAAATGTAATCATTTGTGCAGCCAACTCCAGGGCGTCCATAGAAAAATAGGGGTATAGAAATCTCCAAGTGTTGTCTGATATAGTTTATGGTAATGTTCCTTTTTAACTCTTTTGCTGCCCCTTTCAGATCCCTAAAAGATGAACTGAATAAGATTAAAATGAACATTTGTGCTTGGATCCCGGAGTGAAGCGTAGATTGACAATTGCCGGTAGATTGCGGTCTGAAAATAATGGATGTTGAAAAAATACTCCTAGGCACAGTTATGTCAGTGTCCGTGCTAAAACTCTAAAGGGTTATTAAAATTACTGAAGCTTGTTCTGTTCTACAGAATTCAATTGAAGATCAGAAGCTGTATTCAAATCTAGAATGACACACTCTTTTGATGTGTGAATATTAACAATCGCCCACTTTAAAAATCTTGAGTGGGCAACAAGGTGGCAGGTAAACCAGCCACGACAACTTCTGGACACAGGATAAACTCCTTTATTTAAGTACACAGTAACAGAGATCCAATTCACAGCAAGGGAGTAAAGCAGCTCCAATGTAGACTTTCTCCAACTGCCCACTCACAATCGTACCCGCTTACATTCCAGAGAAGATGTGCAGGTTCCAGAACAGCACATCATCACATGGATACATAACTCATGAACTGCAGGTTCCGTAACCTAAGATACCACATCACTTCCCTCATTTTGCATACAAAAAACAAACAAAAAATAAACACAACTATAAAACAGTGAATAACAAATGTACCCTCAAGATACAACTATAAGCAAGATATGAAAAATATAACATCACTCATGGAATAACTGACATTAAACATAGTTGTGTAACAGAGTCGGTCTTCTCTTTTCATGTTGTGGTCTGCTTTTGAAATCGTCATACAGAGCTGCATTTAGACACCCTGTTGAGTTTCCAAATTTTGTAACATCAGTCTTTACAACATTTCAAACAATTTTTTAACTTGATGGATTGACTAAACTAAGATACTCTCAAATCCTTCCTTGGCTATTTGATTTTAATCCAATCTCCCACTTGCAAAGCAGTCTCTTTAATAGCTGTCCTTTTGTCATAGAGTTCCTTCGCTCTCATTTTCTTCTCCTCTTCTCTCTCTCTCCAACTCTCTACCTTACCAACATGCTCATCCACCTCCCTCCTTCTCTCATTCACCCAAGCAGGATCTGTTGGGCATTTTTCTCATAAATAAACGAAAAAGAAACATTCCTGTTGTAGAATGCGGAGTTAAGTGATATTCCCTTACTTTCTTCCTCATGATTTCCTCCCAATTCATACTGCATGATAGGGACTGTTGCAAGCTCTCTTTCAAGAACTTTATAACGCTTTTCCACTACACCATTGGATTCAGGCTGGTAAAGAGCAGCCCACTTATGGTAAATTCCTACCATCCTCAAAACATTTTCAACCACCCCAGAGGTAAGTTGAACTCCATTGTCCGTATGGATGCTAGATGGAAAGCTTTCTCTCTGGAACAGTTCCTCCAAGAAACAGATAACATCTTTGGATTCAATTGAGCTCATCACCTTAATTTCCAGCCAGCGAGAGTACATGTCAACACACACCAGAACATACTTCTCACAGGTTTTCACTCAAGAATGTTTAGTGCAATATCTTCATACAGTCCTGAAGCCTGTTCCCTTTTCACCATGGGCTTAGTTCTTCATTTCACAACCATATCACACCGCATACACTAAATACAATCTCTTATCACCCTCTGAACCATTAGGTCCATCGCCAGCCTCCAGTAGCATTCTCTGACTCTCTCTTTGGTTTTTGAGATACCCCTGTGGCTGGCATTGGCACTCCCAACTAATTCTTAACTTTAGAGGAGGCACCGATTTGTTTCCCGCAACAACAATCCATCTGCAACAGTCAATTCATTACGCACTTGCCAATATACTAGCATATTCTCATCACACCTCCTTTTGCTCATCCATTCTCCCAAGACCATTTTGACTATATTCTGTAAACACTCATCTTCTTGGAGTTCTTTCTTCCACTCTTCTTCCTGTACAACTCCTTCCATAACAACACAGACATTCACTTCCTCGTCAAAATCTTCCCCTCCAAAATGCTCTCCCTATATGGAAATATCAGTCTCAGAGTCAGAATGCGATCTAGAGAGGCAGTCTGCCTGCAAATTACTTGTGCCAGGCACATGAGGTAGCTCAAAGTAAAATTCCTGAAGCGCAACAACCCATCGTCGAATTAGACTCAAAATACCTTTCTTCCTGAAAACCTCTTTGAGAGGCTTTTGGTTTGTTTTCACCTGAAATTTGCGCCCCAAAGAAATTTCCTTAGTTTCCTTCCTACCCAGAAATATCCTAAGGCTTCCTTCTCAATGACCTGATAATTGATCTCCTCTCCCTTCGGCCCATGCAATATTAATACAATGGTTCGACACTGACCACCAGACTTCTGCATCAAAACAGACCCTAACCCTTTGCAACTAGCATCACTCATGATAATCGTGTCATTTGTGACAAAACTTCCAAAGTCTGAGGCATTCTACAAACCAGACTTCACATAATTAAATTCTCTTTCGCATCCATCACACCACACACATTCCTTGTCCTTCTCCATTAGAAACATTATGCACACTGTCCTTACAGCAAACTTGGGAACAAATGTATTATAGAATTCCACCATGCCTAGAAATTTCACCAATTCCTCTTTACACTTCGGAGATGGTAGATTTCTAATGCCATTCACCAACCCACTCTTTGGTCGTATCCCAGACCCAGTGATCAAATTTCCCAAATACTTTATTTCCGGGAAATTGAATCTACGCTTCTCCCGTTTTAACGTCAACCCACCTTTCTACAGCCTCTCCAACACCTCTTGCAACCTTCCACTGTGTTAATTTATGTTGTACCCAATCACCTGCACATTTTCCTGATACACTTTCACCCCCTCTACTCCCTGCAATAGCCTTTCCATCGCTGTCTGAAAAACAAAGTTGGCAGATATGAGCCCAAACAGCATCCTCAAAAATGTATACATGGTAAAGAGAGTGGTGAAGGTAGTCAATTTCACACAGTCTCTTATTGAGGAAGAGCTGATGCCAATGCTGGCACAAAGTGAGCAGGAACCCCCTGTAGAGAGGGGGGTTCCAGTTCATATTTGGAGGCTCTATGTTGCTGATATCCAACATGGGTTTTTAAAACCTGCCCAGGATGTCAGCGACAGTCTCAGAAGCTTTGGTTTTGCGTTTTTGGGAGGGTAGGACGGTGGCTCAGTCAGTGCTGTACTATAAACCCCACACGCTCTATGGTTTGTCAAGAGGTAGTATGTTCAGATCTTGCCCCTACTCAGACCTGCGCCCGTTCAAGTGCTGCTTTCTCCCACACATTAAAACTATTTTTTAAAGTTGGCAGGTCTGTTAAGATATTTTTAAGGAGCACAAGCCAGTTGCGCTTCTAGCAAACAGTGCAATCCTGTCAAAACTAACTGAAATGAAAGTAATCAAATGTTATTCATTAGTCTACATGTTCAAGTAATAGTAGATATGTTTGATAATTGGTAGGTGATAGGAAAAGCATGAGAAATGGGGGAAGTCGTTCAGAGGCCAAAAGCCAACCATGAACACACAAGCATGGCCTAAATATTCAGAAAATGTGATGCTAACATATGAAAAGTATGCTATAATCATCCAGGGATTTCTTTAGGCCAGTCTGGCATGCCTCACTGTGTATGAAGGAAGGGAGAAAGGCTTGTCCAGACGGGAGCAAGTCTTCAAACAGGACAACTGTTTTCGAGGGTCAGTGAAGAACACAGGCTATTTCTACTCCACCACATGCTCACTGAGATTAAGGGCTTCCCAGTGATCGGGGATAGGTGCTGCGTACCAGGAGAAACACAGGCTGAAAGTGTGGCTTCCATCAATTTGGAGCTGTGCTTTTCATACTTTGTCAATAAATGTGGCCTGAGTGGCAGTATGTGTATGCTTTCCACACTCCATACAGGAGATAGACAACTACTGCTTGCCTATATTTCTGAACAGCTGTCTTTGCAGAGAACACTCCACAGGAGTCCCTCAAAGAAGGCTCCAGTCCCCACCAATCGCATTAGAAGAATAAAATGTGGGACATCCACTGAGGGGGCCTCTACTTGCTGACCTGTAGTACAATAATGGAAAGGGAGGTCCCAGGAGAAGGCCCGTTTCCCCCGTCCCACTACTTTACCTCAAACTGTTCAGAAAGCCTTGCCACCCACTACCCGCCCTACAGAAAATGAGGCTGAAGTAATGTAATGTAATGTAAATACCCATTTATCACGCGCGACAATCGCTCCAAGGAGCATCTAGGCGCCCACAAAGGACCACCAGATGTTAGGTAGTTCCTATGCTTACTTGACCGAGACCCGAATTACACTAGGCTTTTGGCAGTCGTATCTTGTAGATTAAAGATCCAGGTTTTTAGGTGTTTACGGAAATCTATTTCTTTATCCAGTGATCTCAACTGGGGGGGAAGGGTATTCCATGCTTTTGCTCCCAGTACCGCCATACCACCTACTGGTCAGAAATGAGTAGTGGATATGAAATCCAGAGAGGTTGACTCTGCCTCTCCACTACCTAGTAAAAATTAATCTATAAGCTTTCCATGCCCTTTCTTCAGATCCATATACCTTGAAAACCCCTGTAGTAATGGAGGCACAAGAAAACACAGGCAGCCCTTTGCCACATTATTTGTCCTAAGAAATTGGGCAGGTAAACTAGATGAAACCCTAAGCAGATTCCTTCGCCTGTACATCTCATACATTGATCAAAGGTTTGGAGGAAGTCCCTGAGCAGTACTCCAAAGAAAAAATCGAAGACGCCACCCTATTCTATAGCTCTTAATGTATCAATGATTTGGCTTGTGTTTTGACATTACAGTTGTCAACCAGATCTATTGCATAAAATATACATTGAGTGGTCTTTGCGTCCACCTCGTCAACCATTGGCTAATTTGTATTAGCCTCTTCGAGCCAGTGGCTTAAAACTATGCCAATCACATCTTGACAAAGCAAAGTGGAGCATTTCTCTCCCATGCTATGTTCATGGTATTGGTTGTTAGAGTGTATCCATCAGCCACCAGTCAAGTGCTTGTATTGAAGGGACAATTTTTCAACTTTCTTCTCTCATGCCAGCTAGTGATTGCTCCATTTCAGCCCTCCCTCTGTATCCTGTGTGTCACATAGCACTCCTCCCTTAGCTCCCTTTCATTCCTCTTTTCCCCCCACTCTCTTTTCAGATTGATTTACTCTATAGGTCACATGTATGAATGTATTTACTGGTTGTAAATCCTGCAATCCGGTACACCACAGGGTGTGTGACCAGTACTAAACTCATAATTCCGTAATAGTTTAAAGAATTACAAAGTGGGATTAGGAAACTTTACTGAATAGTTATTTGGAAGGGGCGTGTTAAAGATGTTCTTTCCGAACAGCGCTTCTCAATGGGATATATTAATGTTTTGCAACCGAAATCTTGTCACTAAACATTAATATTTGACCAGTATTTCAAAGGAGCTGGTAACCAATTCACAAACAGGAAGCGGTCCCAGGGGACCCCTTTCTTTTGTGAATATGGACAAAAACATTTTTCCATGGACTACTGTCTGATCTTCAAAAACGTTTGTGAAGCAATTAATGTTTTTTTAGATGCAGCCTGTTTTCCTTTGCATTAAAAAACAAGTATTGGTTCATTTAAAAGCAAACACAAACATTGTGATCTGTGACCCCATGAGGCCACCATCCCTGTGATGACAGTGAATCATATTGGGTTGCAATTTGTGACCTTCCTCATTCATTTTCGAGGTTGCAGACCCAGGACTCACTGGTCTGTCTCCCTGGGCACTGGCTTGTAGGTGCTAGAATCCCAGCTAAAGATAAGAGACAATACAGCGGTGCACGACCACCATATAAAGCTTCCTCATTCATTTGCATGAGACAGGTTGAATTACAACCCACTACAATTCAGTATTTTACAAATCGACCTAGTAGTATAGGCCAATTCGCTAAATACCATAGGATTCGCTAAAAGTCAGTGCACTAATTACGACAACTTTTAGCAAATCCAATTAACGCACATCTGGTCTTTTGTTTCTCACATCTCCTTCTCATCAATTAAGTACATACCTCCCTTTTTCACCTTTATATCACTCTCTATTTTCTCAGTGTGTCACTTTTTGTTACTCTTGCTCCTCCATTTTGTTCCTCCCTTTGGCCCTTCCTCTTTCCACTGTGTGGCAATCCTTGCTCCTCCACCCTTTACTCCTTCTTGGTGGTCTGTAATAAAGGCTCCATTGCCCTTCTTACTGTCCTGCTTTTCATTCTATGTGAAATGAAAGGAAGATCGAGTAGTGAGGTTCCGTGACGGTTCCGTGACGACTTGAACCCGTGTTTTCAAGTTTGTCGGAAATACATAATATTGGTATCAGTGAACCGCAAATGATCCACTTAGTATATCCTAGTGTTTTCGCTACGCTACGAGCAAGAGCACTCCTTCCATTGACATATTTCTGATATACCCACGGCATCCATCTTAGATCATGGCCGCCATTTTGTGTTTCCTTGCCCTCACATATGCAATAGCCTCTGATCACTTCATTCACTCCACTTTGATTAAGGACACGTAGCCTTAGCCGGAGATTCACCTCTTACATGACACGTGCACCTTAAACCAGATCACGCTGTAGCTGCATGACTCGACAAAGGCTGCCTCCTCTGCCCGAGGCCAGTCCTGCCAAACTGGTCTTCGTGTCCATTGTACCTGATCATGATTAGGCGGCCGAAGCCGGTAGCCTTGCCCATTTACAACCCACAAACATCCCTTATCCCGCTTTTCTATCTTCCACACCTGGCTCTGTTTCTTTCTTTCTGAATCTTTATTAGGGGGAGGTAACGAACTTTACGATGAGGCGGTCCGGGTCCTGAATGCAATATTGACAGGGAATTGTGACAAACTAGTGGGAACCCCTCTCTTCGCAATGTTTGGCCTCAGATATTATCGACGGTTCCTGTGTAACACCAAATATTTATTGTTTTAGACACAAAGGTTTTGAGAATGTATTACATGTAAAGAATTTGCCCCTAGCATAAAAAACAGTATATAAGGAGCAACCCACTTTGTACAAATCGAACAGGCTCCTAGTCTCTGCCCGTGTGTAGATTCTGTGACTTCTGTGTCCCTGCAGTAATAAACCTTTGGTCTTTGACGCCACCATCGAGAAGCCCGTGTTTCTGTTCATTTGTGCACCAAGGCAGGTGGAACTCCGGGGTCTTCGGGTGTTGTACCCTGACACCTCTGGACGGAACCAAAAAGTCCAGAACTCCAATTGGCGCCCAAGTGGGGCGACGTCATTCGGTACCGGTCCAAAAGCCTGAAGAGTTCGAGAAGCTTCGTGTGAAGATTCCTGAGGGAGGCGCCCCACTTCATCGATCCCGGCATATCGCAAAAGTGGCCCGAAGTTCTCTTCCACGAGGGTTTCCCGTTCAGGACGGCTGCAGTGGGCCGTTGCCTTGACCGTCGCCCTGTCTTGGACCCGAAGTGGTGCAGTCCTTAGTACGGCGAAACGTGACGGGTTTCTCCTTGGTGACGTCTTCAGTGACTCAGTTAAGTATTTAGTGATAGCTAGCTGGTTACTTTTGTGAGGATTGTTAAAAATCCTTGATCGGTTCTTGGTTTGGTTTGGTTTTGTTAGATTATCACTGGTTGTTCTAGTTACGATAATCTGTTTGGTTTAGTTTTGGGTATCGATACATCAGTTCGTTTTGGTAGGCCTAAGTTCTTGGTTCGAGTGCACATATTTGTTCTGTGTTTGTTTGTTTTTGTGTTCCGGACTGAAAATGGTAAGTCGGAAAATGTTGTCTTGTTTTAGTTGCAACAGTGACTCACGATTGGAGGACTCTTGTCTGGTTCCTCCGATTGGGACTCCCCTATATGATTTATATTGTAAGTATGGCGTGGGTCCTATAACTTATAATGAGATATGGGTCCGCTATTGTAAGAAGGATGGTGTCCTTAGTTGGCCACTGCATGGTAGTTTTGAGCAAGAGATTCTCGATAACTTAGAAGCGAAATTGTTCAAGAAGAAAGCCCGGCCGGCAATGTTTGATTCCTTCCGTTATTGGCGGAAAGAATCCAAACAGAGAGAAATGAGAAGGTTGAAGAAAGAGCAGAAAGAACAAGAAGAGTTAACTCTAGAGCAAGCGACTAAACAGTTGCAGGCTAACGAGTGTGAGAAGGTCATAGATGTAGCCATTAGAGAGCATAACTTAGCGATTGACAAGTGCTATCCTGCCTTGCCATCGAAAATGGCTAAGATACTGGAGGACTCCGAAAACGATCCTCTGCTATCTTATCTGTTACGGTCACCTCCACCGTATGCACAAGGTGCTACGGCTCCACTCGTCCCGAATGTTCAATTGCCGGTTGCTGGACAACCTGGTGCTCCTGCTCCTATCCCTCATAATCAAGTTCCTGTACTTCCTGTGATGAATGTAAATGTTCCTACAGCTCCTCCTCTTCCTACACTGCCAGCCCCTATACCTACCTCTGTACCTACTGCTCCAGAAATTATTTTTCTCGATACTCCTACTGCTTCCTCATCTATTCCTACCTCCACTGCATTTTCTATGTCTGCGAGTGTACTAACTCCACTTTCTGTTCGTCGAAGAATCACTGATTCGGTTACTAATATGCTGTCTCCTATATATAAAACTTTGATTAAGACTCCTACTCCTGACTCTGTACAGAGACGGAGTCAGCTTCCGAGTACTGAGGAACGGGGAGTTTTAGACTCCACGGCTCTCAGATGGATTTCGAAGGGTAGAAGATATAGTACGAGAGATGTGCTAGACACATTTATGCAGTGGGGAGAACCAACGCAACGATACGTCTTTGATGAGATGTGCTCGTTGTTACGTGAAGAGATAGAAGAAGACGATGTCGAATCAGATTTGGAAGATTTAATTAGGGTTCAAAAGGAGTTTGCTGCTGGAATGATAGTGGGTGAGAAAATAAAGCAAGCGATGGAACTCATTTTAAGTTTTAGGAATGATCCATCTCTTCGTTCGCCGAGAGATTTAGAGAAAGGTAAAATGAAGCTAAGTCGCCAATATCCTATGAGGGAGGTTCCTCCAATTTGGCGCGAAGCTGTGCAAGCTGACGCACCGAATGGTGTTGTAGCTGCTCCAGCACAGTTCCAACGAGTGTGGATACACATTCCATGGAAGCGAGCAGAAGTGTTAGCAGTGAAACAGGCCTTGCCAGATCCGCGTAAGAATCCAGCCGGATATTACAAGGAATTAACACAGACAGTTGAGGCTTGTATAATGAACTTAGCCGACATTGATATGTTGTTTGGCAATGTAGTTCCGCAACCAGTGTGGGCTAAAATTCGTAGAGAAGATCATCAGGCTGCTTTAGGTGGTGATTGGGCAGCTATCACTGCAGCAGATAATCAACAAATAGGTGGTGCGAAACCTGAACCTTTGATCGCTAATCTGCCAGGTAGAATAATTGATCTAATGAAGACTCTGATGCCAGCATTACGTGTTAATTGGGACAAGTTGTCAGCATGTAGGCAAAAGAAAGACGAAAGTGTCTCGGACTTCTTCACGAGGTTCGAAGAGACTTTTGTAGATCATAGTGGTCAGGACATGAGTACAGAAGGAGGACAAAGACTGTTTGTAGATAAATTTGTGCATAATTTGTTACCTGAATTATGCAATAAATTAAAAGACTCAGAAAGTGCGTGGGCTGTATCTACGACAGCGCAAATACTTGTGACTGCGCAGTACTACGAAAATAGAGATAAAGAGGAGAAGGAAAAATCAGAAAAGAAAACGAAAGAATTAAAAACTAAAGTTCTTTTGCAGCAGGCGTATCCGCCTCACGCGAATCAGACTAATACGCAGCAAAACTCATACCAAAGGGCAGATTATGGTACGTCAAGACCTCAATATCAATGGAATCAGTGCGCATACTGCAAGAAAGAGGGTCACTATAAAAATGAATGTCCGATCTTAGCGCAAAATAATGCAGCAGCAGCTCAGAGAGGTCGTGGTGGTTTTGTGCAGAATTCTAGAGGACGAGGACGAGGTGCTATGCCTCCACAAACGAATGATCGTCCCTCCAATCACTTTGATCAGAGAAATGGACAATCTGTTCAGCAAAATAGATCTCAGCAATATCTTGTTGAAGATTATTGTGAAGTAGATGAGGGTTTTCAACAAAATGGGTACTAGGACAGCCATGGACAAAGAGAGGGAGTAGTATCAGTTCCAGTGGATCAGAGTGGGCCTTATGTCGCAGTAGCAACATCAGGTGTAGTCGAACCGTTTCTGTTGGATACTGGTGCCGCAAAAAGTTCTATCATGCATGCGAAACTCCCTGGCGCACCTTTGTCTGGCTCAACAAATGTTTCCGTAGGTTTTTCAGGCGCCCCTGTGTACAACCCGATATCTGATCCTTTGTCTATTTCTGTTGGACCGTGCCAATTGAAAGCACCCCTGATTTTGACGACAGGTTGTAATGAAAATCTGCTTGGTTTAGATTTGTTAAAACGACTATATGCAACATTGTACTGTTCTCCGGAAGGAGTACAGCTTACATTGGGTAAAAATATCACCTCTCCGATGTACTTGTCAATGGACGCACTCCCGCCGGAGCTACGTTCACTCCCTGATTCTCTTTGGGCGACTGGTCCTAATGATGTAGGTCTCCTAGAAATTCCACCGTATGTAGTAACTTTGAAAGCAAATGTGAAATTTCCAAGAATTCCCCAGTATAAAATATCGAGTGAAGGTGAGCGTGCACTTTTATTGATTGTGCAAGACTTGATTAAGAAGGGTGTAGTTGAAGAAACTAGAGGAAATGTCTGTAACAGTCCTGTATTACCGATTCTGAAGCGAACTGACCCTACAAAACCTCCAGTTTATAGGTTTGTCATAGACCTTAGAGAAGTTAATAAGATTGTAATTCCGCAGTTTCCTGTAGTACCAGACATTACTGCCTTGTTAACATTGATTCCTGCTACAGCTACATGGTTCTCAGTTATTGATCTAAAGAATGCTTTCTTTAGCATTCCGATAGCCGAAGAAAGTAGGGATATTTTCGGCTTCTGTTTAGGAGGTCGAAGTTTCAGATTTAAACGCGCTCCACAAGGCTATTGTGAAAGTCCATCCATTTATAGTCAAGCTTCAAAAAGTCAGCTAGATTCCTTTGTCCTTCCTCCAGGTTCTGCCCTAGTACAATACGTAGACGATCTTTTAGTGGCTGCCGATGACAAGGAAACTTGCAAAGCAGCTACAATTTCCCTATTGCATCATTTGTCTAATTTGAATCATAAGGTGTCTCCTTCCAAGATGCAATACTGCTGCCAAGAAGTGACCTACCTAGGTCATCTCTTGTCAAAGGAGGGAAGGAAGTTGACCCCAGAAAGAATAAAAGCCATTACACAGATGAGTGTTCCACGCACACAGAGAGAAGTACGTGCCTTCCTAGGTATTACCTCTTACTGTAGGCAATGGATCCCAAATTTTTCTCTTTTAGCGAAACCATTGGTAGCTTTGACTGGGAAAAATGTTCCGAGTCCGGTGCCATGGTCTGATGAATGTCAAGAGAGTTTTACTGAATTACGAAAAGCATTGTGTTCAGCTCCTGTATTGGGTACACCTGATTACAGCAAGCCATTCACGCTCTACGTTCACGAAAGAGAAGGTTGCGCGTTGAGTGTTCTGACACAGAAGTTTGGTGATAAACAACGCCCTTGTGCGTATTTTTCATCAACATTAGATCCGGTAGCCAGAGCGTTACCTAGTTGTTTGAGGGCTACAGCGGCAGCTGCGGCTTCCATTCGACAATCTGCTGGTTTGGTGATGAACAATATGCTAGTGGTCATGGTTCCTCATGCAGTGGATACACTCATGAACCGAACGAAGACACAACACCTTACTAGTGCGAGATTATCTGGTTACGAGCTGACATTATTAGCGAGTCATATTCAGATCAAAAGATGCAATGTATTGAATCCAGCAACATTGTTGCCGACTGATCAAGAGTCGAGTGATTCTGAGCCACATGACTGTTATTTCAAAACGGAGGAAGAGACAAAAGGGCGTATCGATTTAAAAGTTACTCCCCTGTCCGACCCAGATGGTACGCTATATGTGGACGGGTCATGTTTTAAATTGGAGAATGGTGATGTGACTGCTGCTTATGCGGTAACGACTTTGAAGACGATTGTGGAGACTGCAAGAGTGAGTCAGAATTCTGCCCAAGCTGCAGAATTAATAGCTCTTACGAGAGCGTGTGTTTTAGCTAAGGGAAAGAGAGTGAATGTGTTTACAGATAGTCAGTACGCATTTGGCGTGGCCCATAGTTTTGGCCGGTTGTGGAGAGAAAGAGGTTTCATTACGTCCCATGGGACTAAGATCCAACATGGTCAGCTAGTTAACGACTTGTTGGAATCTCTAACCTTGCCGACTGAAGTTGCGATTGTGAAGTGCAGTGCTCATAAAGCAATCACGGATGATGTTGGTCGTGGGAATGCCTTTGCTGATGAAACTGCTAAACAGACAGCTAGAGACACGATGAGTAGAATGTATGTTGCTACGTCTGCAAGATGGATTGCTGAGTCTGGAATGTGTGAGGACACTATGGAAAGTGTGAAAGAGATTCAGAAAGAAGCGACTGAGGAAGAGAAACGTGTATGGAGAGAAAGTACGGGCAAGTTGGACTCGAATGGATGTTGGATTGATTTGACAGAACAGCAGCGCTGGATGTTGCCTGATGCGTATGTGCTTGCAGTAGTGACGATGGCGCATGGAGTGGCGCATATAAGTTCTAAAGGGATATGTAAGATGTTGGCTCCGGTCTGGAAGAATGAGGGAATCAGTAAGTGTGCAGAGAGAGTGGTGAAAAATTGTATGGTGTGCTTGATGCATAATCCTGGCAAGGGAACTCCAACTCCAGCTGGTCATTTCGCTCCTCCTTCCTGCCCCTTTGAAGTGATTCAGTTAGACTTCATTCACATGGAACGCTGCAACAATTTAAAGTACGTCCTGGTGGTAGTTTGTGCTTTTTCCAGGTGGATAGAAGCATATCCACTAAAAGACAACACTGCCCTATCAACTGCCAAAATTCTTCTCAAGGAATTTTTCCCTAGGTATGGAATGCCACGGATTGTATGGTCAGATAACGGAAGTGAGTTTATAGGGAAAGTTATGCAGAGTGTGTGTGCTGGTCTAGGATTGAAACAAAAATTCCATAGTGCAAACCATCCCCAATCTGCTGGTTTAGTCGAGGGTTACAATGGCACTCTGAAGCTTAAGATAGCCAAAATACAAGCATCCACAGGTTTAGCTTGGCCAGACGCACTTCCTTTGGCCTTGTTATCAACGAGAACAACAGTGCATTCTAGAATAGGGCTTTCTCCATATGAGATTGTGTTTGGCCGCCCGGCAAATATCTGGGGTGTGCCAAGGCCTAAACAATTTTGCTCCATTGAATATCCTATGTTGATAGACTACCTTTACGACTTGACTGCTAAATTAAGTCTTATTCATCAACAGGTCTTCGATGCTTTGCCAAAACCTCCGGAGAGTCCAGGGCATCAGCTGAAACCCGGCGACCACGTGGTGGTCAGAAACTTCGCGAGGACAAAGAATCTTCAGCCTCGCTACATCGGCCCCTTCCAGGTCCTACTGGCTACGAGGACAGCCGTACGTGTCGCTGGCCGTAAGCACTGGATTCACGCTTCTCACGTAAAGCGTGTTCCTTTGCCGCTGCCTTACGACGACTGGGTGAAGAAGGGAATTGGTGCCTCCGAATCTGAAATCACTCCGAAATTTATCCCTTTCAGCGATGCCGATTTGATTACTGACACTTTGAAACTTGACTCTCCTCCTGAAAAGACTCTTTTGAACACTGAACATTTGTCTCCAACATCAGAAGAAACTTTGCTATCTGCGAACTTAAACTCTGCAACAGCTGCTAGTAATACACTATTTTCCGATCAGACAGTACCAGCGAAGAAGAGATACAACCTTAGAAGCCATAAAAAGGACAAATAAAGCAGGCAACTGCATATTGTGATTTTTGATATATTGAACTTTTGCCTTCAGCCAGGAAGTTTGCTATTGTTTATTGTTTTTAAAATTGCCTTGCCGTCTGGGTAGCCGTAGGGTCGTGGCTGTGTGCCTAGTTTGAATTTGCAGGGGTCTGACACAAGGTCGATCTTTCTGTTGGTTCTGGGAACTCCCAGGGCTGATAGAGGCATTTTCATCTACGTACACATCATCAGTGGTCGCGAGCGGATTGTAGAAGATGGAGCTTCCTGCGCTGCAACGAAAGAATGTGATTTACGTTCGCAGAAACAGACTTAATAGAATTCTTCACAGCAAATGTTTCTTGATGCAATGTGCCGTTACATTTTTGATTGTTTTAGCAACATTGGTGGGTGGAATCGTCTTTAGCATAAATTTGATTTTTGTGCCAGTTTCTACAGTACCTCCCCTTGATCCTGCTACTTCTACTGTTTCTTCTATACACTCTTTTCACTCGTTTCCAGAACATGAGCAAGCCAGACGCTCAGAATTCACCAACAACACTTTTGTACAGCTCTTGCACCAACACCAACTGGTAGTTAACACTACAGACTGCTGGGTGTGTGGCTTGATACCTCACACTATGGATAAAGGTATTCCCTATTTAGTTTTGCCTTACAGCTATAATGGATCATTTCAGGCCTTCCAAACAATCTTTGCTTATGCCCTTGAAACCTATCCTCCACGTCCACCACGTTCCACTAAATATAACTCTGCCAACAAAGCTTTAGTCCAGGGAATTATTGACATGGTCAAGGACGTCAATAATACTCCATCATACCCTAGAGACGAATTGCGAGTATATTTAAGTTGGAATACTTCAGAGTATCGCCTTAGTTTAGGAGAAAGCAAGCGTAAAAGCTCAACTCCAATCTGGGTCGTACCTCACCGAGGTCAGGTCTGTTTGCAAGGTAATGGGAGAAATCCGAGAGCTCAGCTAGGGAGGAGTGAGTGCGTAGAGACTTATGTGTTTCCGGCTAACTCTTCCCCTGCTTTTCTTACTGCTAGGGGTACCTATTTCATTTGTCGAGACAGAGCTTATACATGGTTGCCTGCCGACTTCTCAGGATCATGTTATATTGCTCGATTATTGCCTCCGACATACACTGCTTCACCTGATTACCACAGAACAAGAGTAGCGAGAGGTGTCTTCAGCAAGGAAGATACCGCTGGTCAGGAAGCCGGAGACTTCTTCAAAGGCTTCCTTCCGTTCTGGGGACCTATGGCCAATAGTAGAAACATACGTCAGCTAACACGGGTAGTTGAATCTACTATTACTGAAACTGCTGGTGCCCTTAGCAATCTGACAGCTGAGCTTCAGGCGGATAGGCTCATGACGTTGCAGAACCGTATGGTTCTAGACGTTATACTTGCAGATCGAGGTGGGGTATGCAGAATGATCCAATCGAGCTGCTGTGTCTTCATTCCTAATAATGCTCCAACAGTCTATGAGGCGATCTCTAAGTTGCACAAGATTTCAGACTCCATACATGTAGACAAGGGAAACTGGTCCTTCATGGAGTGGTTTTGGACTCTGATCTCAGCGTGGGGATGGAAGGTTCTAATGGTCATTGGTGTCATCCTAGTATTCCTATTCTCATGTTGTCTGATTATCCAGTGTGGTCCTGCTTTGTGTAGTCTTTGTGCTGCGACTTGTCTCAGAAAACCACCTACGTTTGGAGAAAAGACACGAGAAAGGATGATGATACAACAACATGTCACTGACCTGATGAGCATAGAACTAGATTCTGACATAGACTGAGTAATTGCCTATGTAAGGGCAAAAGGAGGGTCTGAGGTTCCGTGACGGTTCCGTGACGACTTGAACCCGTGTTTTCAAGTTTGTCGGAAATACATAATATTGGTATCAGTGAACCGCAAATGATCCACTTAGTATATCCTAGTGTTTTCGCTACGCTACGAGCAAGAGCACTCCTTCCATTGACATATTTCTGATATACCCACGGCATCCATCTTAGATCATGGCCGCCATTTTGTGTTTCCTTGCCCTCACATATGCAATAGCCTCTGATCACTTCATTCACTCCACTTTGATTAAGGACACGTAGCCTTAGCCGGAGATTCACCTCTTACATGACACGTGCACCTTAAACCAGATCACGCTGTAGCTGCATGACTCGACAAAGGCTGCCTCCTCTGCC
Organism: Lissotriton vulgaris; assembly: GCF_964263255.1. Taxonomy (NCBI): domain Eukaryota; kingdom Metazoa; phylum Chordata; class Amphibia; order Caudata; family Salamandridae; genus Lissotriton; species Lissotriton vulgaris. The sequence goes on from NC_141689.1 coordinate 1,644,710,324, forward strand.
CGAGGCCAGTCCTGCCAAACTGGTCTTCGTGTCCATTGTACCTGATCATGATTAGGCGGCCGAAGCCGGTAGCCTTGCCCATTTACAACCCACAAACATCCCTTATCCCGCTTTTCTATCTTCCACACCTGGCTCTGTTTCTTTCTTTCTGAATCTTTATTAGGGGGAGGTAACGAACTTTACGATGAGGCGGTCCGGGTCCTGAATGCAATATTGACAGGGAATTGTGACAAACTAGTGGGAACCCCTCTCTTCGCAATGTTTGGCCTCAGATATTATCGACGGTTCCTGTGTAACACCAAATATTTATTGTTTTAGACACAAAGGTTTTGAGAATGTATTACATGTAAAGAATTTGCCCCTAGCATAAAAAACAGTATATAAGGAGCAACCCACTTTGTACAAATCGAACAGGCTCCTAGTCTCTGCCCGTGTGTAGATTCTGTGACTTCTGTGTCCCTGCAGTAATAAACCTTTGGTCTTTGACGCCACCATCGAGAAGCCCGTGTTTCTGTTCATTTGTGCACCAAGGCAGGTGGAACTCCGGGGTCTTCGGGTGTTGTACCCTGACACCTCTGGACGGAACCAAAAAGTCCAGAACTCCAGTAGAAAGGGGGATTTAAATATGGTCCTTCTATTGTTCCCATGACACAGACAGAAATGATGGCTCTCTTGCAGAAGCCAGGGGAGCTTTCTATAAATATTGTCTGTTTTTAGTTTCTTACATGTATCTGCCCTCAATGTGATAATGCTTTGTTTCTATGCATTATCACGTTAACGCCAAACATATAGTCTTTGTCAATACTTGGTTACATTTGGCACAACTTGCAGTCAGTCAGTCAGTCAAATATCTTTATTCGATCGTAGGCAGTCTTGTCTGACATATACCTGGAAATGCATCCACTGTCTAGAAATCGAAAGGCAATGGTAGTGGTACCAAAGAAAACGTCAGAAGTAGCAGTTTTAAATGAGGTCTTTGTAACTCAGGACTCCAGAGAAACAAGATGGGAAACTTACTGTTAGACCTGGCAACCTTGGCGTGGTTTGCCCTGTCTTTTTGCCTTTGCCTCCTGTATTTTTGCTGTGTGCTGGATTTCGTTTTTGCTGGTCAAGATGCTTTGGGCACTTTACCACTGCTGATCAGTGCCAAAGTGCAAGTGTTCCCTCTGTATATTGTGAATATGGATTGGTGCTTCCATGATTAGCTTGTTTGAATTACTACTAAATCCTTAGTACAATGCACTGCGTGTGCCCAGAGGCTAGTGGGCCTGCAGCACTGATTGTGCCACCCACATAAGCAGCCTTTCAAAGGGGTCTCAGACCATTTCACTGCAGTGCCTGAGTGCAGTCTCTACTGCCATGTCGACCTGGCAAGTGCACCCACATGTCAGTCCCTAACCTTCCCTTTTACTGCATGTGAGGCACCCCTTAGGTAGGCCCAATGTACCCCTGGGGACAGCGTGCACTGTATGTAAAAGGTAGGACGTGGACTGATGTGTGTGACATGTCCTGATAGTGAAATACCGTGTATTTCGTTTCACACTCTTGAAAAGCTATCTGTCCCATAGGATAGAATTGGAGTTTATTTATAACACCTTATAAGTATAACTTTCCATTAGGACAAGGTGGAAATATCGAGTTTATTATACCTGAACTCAGAATATAAAAATGCATCTTTTAGTAAAGATGATTTCTTTATTGTCTGATGTTCGCCTGCAGTGGCTGTTTCTGCCAAGGAGAGGGCAAAGACTTTGCTTTGTGCTGTGTATCCTGCTTGAAGAAGATCTCTAAGGAATTGAAGTAGAGCTTGCCTCTGGTTCTGAATTCTCAGGTACACAAAGACTTCATCACCAGCTCCCCTGAACTTCCTTGCTGGGAGTTCTGACCTGCCAAGAGGTGACTGTTCCTGTGTTGGATCTCTGGAGGTTGTTGCTGCTGCTGGGAGCTGGAAAAGAGAAGCAACAAAAGAAGCGCGATGCATCCACACCCGTTTCCCACGCATCACCGCCGTGCAGCTGAAGAAACCGACACAGCGCCTGCCCGCGGCTAGAGAAATCACTGCATGCTGAATCTCGTGCACTGATCTACGAGGTCCAAGATCACCCCACCAATTCTGACGAAGGCCCTGCTGTGCGACTGCAAGAACAGACGCATTGTGGGATCTCAGCTGGAGAGATCAACACAGTGCCGTTAATGCCACATCAAGTACCAACGCATCCCCAAATCCTCACGCATCGTACCGGAGCGCCAAGTCTACAGCAACGCCAGGGCCACAGTAAGAAACCAAAGCATCTCCTCCTTGCACAGTAAGAAACCGACGCATCACCTACCCTTCAGTAAGGAATCAACGCATCACGTCCCCCTAGTAGCAGTAAGGAACCTACGCATCACCTTCACGGTGTATAAGGAACCGACGCATCACCTTCACTGTGCGTAATTAACCGACTCATCACCTTCCCTGCGGCTGTTTTTGTGTATGATTTTGACGCATCCAAGGTACTTTGTGGTGAAAGTGTTGTATCTATAGTTTGCTATGAACAGAACTGTTTTTACCTTCTAAAAGTCATATTGTGATTATTGTATGTTGGATTGTTGTCGTTTTGGTCTTGTTGGTTTAAATAAAGATTACGTATTTTTCTAAACTGGTGTGGTGTCCATTTGTAGTGTTTTCACTGTATTACTGTGTGTGTGAACAAATGCTTTACACACTGCCTCTGAGATAAGCCTGTCTGCTCATGCCAAGCTACCAAGGGTTTGAGCAGGGTTTATTTTAGAAGTGTACCATCTCTTCCCCTTACTAGGAAGAAGGGTCCCTACTTGGTCAAAGGTGCATACCACTGCCAACTAGAGGCCCACATTTATAACACTTACCATTTGCCACAGCTGAACATATTGTGGATTGAAAAATGTTAATTATTGTTTTGAGAGGTGTCTGCCGATCCTCTTCTTTTGGCACCTACTAAAATAAACTTGATTAAAACTACTTCCTCTTTTTTAGTGCCACATACTAGAAGGATTTGAACTGCTGAGCACTCAGGGACAGATTCATCACAGTATTACATTGCTCTTGCGTCATGCATGGTGTCTCAAGAGCAACGCAAAAACTAAAGTCAGATTTACCAATCAACGCAAGGCCAATGCATTACTTAAACCTGGAGTAACACAAAGCAGTGCAGATCACTGCCTTGTTTTTCTTTACCCTGTGAAGGTGTTCCATGGGTGGAGCGTGGAAGTTCTCACGCATTCACCCATGGATTTTAGCATACTCCCAGATTTATGAAGACTGGTAAACCTAGGAATGTGTCAAAATTCTATGCTTTCACAGGGGAGGCACAGTGAGGAGAACTATATTTATTTCTCCTCTTTGGTTTCTCCTTCTAAGGGTGCTGGAATGTGCAGCACACTTAGAAAGAGGAAAAAACATCAGAAGGAGTACATTCCTGCACAAAAACAATCCTGCCAGTCATGCAGACGCTCTTGCACCATGTCGCAAAGCTGCCTATGTTGGCACTAGGCAGCAGACTGTGCTTCAGCCAGGCAGAGAGCAGAAATGCGACATATTGAGGTTCCGTGACGATTGTAAGTGGTGTTTTCGACTCGCACGAATATGGTCGAGTCTGGTATCTATGAACCGCAAATGACGAGTTTAGTGGGTGTACGCAGTTTCGCTGTGCTAACCTAAACCGTTCGTCTGTTACGTGGGTTGTTCTATCTGTACCCACGGGTTCCATCTTAAATACTGAAAGAAAAATGAGGTTTTGAGCGCACTGCTTATTTTATTGACGTGTTGTATTCTGCCTTGTGGTTTGTACCTTTTATCAGTTTTTGCGTGCAGTCAGGGCAGCGTCTCTTGTCTTCAGACACCCACTGAATAATCCAAAAAGTTGTGCTTCCCACTGACAAAGTGGAAGCATCCCCTAGCGCACAGCTGTAAATCCTGCTGGGAATCACCCAGAGTTCCTCAAAAGTTCAAAACAAATTTTTTTTGACTGTTTGTATGTTTCTTTATTTTTCAAAGAATATCATATTTGATTAAATTCATCAACTTTTTTCTTATGGATGCATTTTTTTTGTACTTAAGTCCAATGCATTTCGGTCATTTAGACCTTCATCTGGGACTACATGAGATTTCTAGTATTAGCCAGCGTCTCGTATCTTATGCTTGTGGTCGCATGGATAAAATTTCTCGACGCAAAAAACAGCGTCTTCTCTCTCCTAGTCTCGAATAACCAGCTCGGTCAATCTCCCGGCATCCATTAGACGCCGGACCAATCCGTATCCATATAGCTCTCACTGTATTTTCATTCCAGATAACGCTCCGACTGTCTATCAAGCCATCTCAAAGTTGCATAAAATCTCTGAATCCATACACGTGGATGTAGGGGATTGGACGCTACTTGGGTGGTTTTGGGGCCTGATGTCGACTTGGGGTTGGAAGATTCTGATGATTATCGGAGTTGTTGTGGCGTTCCTGTTCACGTGTTGCCTTTGTGTGCAGTGTGGTCCTGTCTTATGTGGCCTCTGTGCTACAACGTGTATGAGACAGCCGCCTGTTACCAAAGGAACTCGGTTGGACAGAGCTATGCTACAGCAACATCTAGATGGTCTGATGAATATCGAGTATGATTCCGACTAGTGCTTGCCTACATGAGGGCAAAAGGAGCGTCTGAGGTTCCGTGACGATTGTAAGTGGTGTTTTCGACTCGCACGAATATGGTCGAGTCTGGTATCTATGAACCGCAAATGACGAGTTTAGTGGGTGTACGCAGTTTCGCTGTGCTAACCTAAACCGTTCGTCTGTTACGTGGGTTGTTCTATCTGTACCCACGGGTTCCATCTTAAATACGGCATCCATTTTGTCTCTTGCCCTCAAGTAGCCAGCGAACGGACGTTGTCCGCTTCGCGACCCTGGGACTCCCAAGATATTTGCGGAAGACACATGTCCTTTGTAAGTGGATTTATGACGAGGGGGATGATACTGTAAGGCAGATGGCCCCGCTCGGGGCTCATCTCGCCGTGCCGGTTTATTGTCTCAGCCGTGCATCTCATTAGGCACGTCCCTTTGATGCCTGTAGCTCGTGTTTCCCGATACCTCCCCTTTTACACCCTTTCCAATCTCCCCACTGTTTCCATCTTCCTCTGCACCTGTCCTTGTTCCTTTTTCGATCTGTTTTACTGCTGATTGGAATGTACTAATGGTGGGAAGATGGGTTTTTACAGTTGGGAACCACCAAATGTTTCCGCACTTATGTTCCGGACCTCGAATGTATCAAAGTGACAAAAGCGACCCCTCTGGGGGATGATTATGGGAACCGAGTCGTAAACCTTTGTGTGCTATGTAAACCTATGGGAGAATTCTGTATAAAAGGAGCGATCCACAGAACCAATTTGAAGCAGTCTCCCCGAACTACACTCGTTGTACTTCCTGTGACTTCTGTGTTTCCCTGCAGCAAATAAACCTTGAATCTTTGACGCCGAAGGAAGTGTCCCGTGTCTCTGTGATTCGTACGCCGGAGCAGGTTACCCACGAAGGTTTCAGGTGTTGTCCCCTGGCACCGCTGGGTCCTAAATAACCCAGTCCTTCAGTTGGCGCCCAACATGGGGCTCGATCAGTGGTACCGGTCCAAGCCAGACGATCGTGAGGAACTTCGTGTGAAATCTCTGAGGGAAGGTGCACTCCGCTTCATCGATCCTGTTGTCGAAATAAGTGGCCCGAAGACTTTTCCCGCGAAGATTCCCGCCTCCTGACGGCTGCGACGGACTGCTGCCCTGACTGTAGACCTGTTTTGGCGCCTGGCGTAGACCTTGGTAGAGCGAGACGATTGACGGGCCTTCCTGGTGACGCCATCGATCTTTGAGTTAAGTATTTGTGGGTCGCTCCCAGAGTTCTTGGTTGTGGTTGCTTAGTTGTTGCATGGTTCCATTGCATTAGTGGTTCTTGGTACTTTGTTGTGTTGTTTGACGACTGCAGCCGCCAAAAACCGAGGGTTTTTGCTCTTTGCAGGGACTTGGTAAATCCCGTAACCCTTGACGTTTGTGAAACTCGGCTAGTGTGCAAGATGCCTGGTCGCAGTACTTTGTTTGGTTGTTTCAGACGTTGTGGTGCGGATTCCCGACTGGAGGACTCGTGCCCGATACCTCCGGTTGGAACTCCAACTTATGAGCTGTACAGTAAGCACGGGCTCGGCCCGATTACTTTTAATGATTACTGGATTCGCTATACTAAGAAGGACGGTGTCCTTAGTTGGCCACCTCATGCTAGCTTTGAGACCCCGATCTTAGATAATCTAGAGGCTAAATTGTTCGAGAAAAAGTCAAGGCCGGCCATGTTTGATGCCTTTCGGTTGTGGCGTAAAGAAGCCCGACAGAAAGAAATCAGACAGACTAAACGTAATCAGAGAGATGGTGTTGCTGCCATTGTAAAGAAAGCAGAGCAATTTCAGCGTGACAAGGAGGTTAAGGAAAAGGAAGTGTTTGATAGGCTACAGCGTATGACTATAGATAAATGCTATCCTGCTCTGCCTACGGAGTCGGATGAAAAGGAAGAAATAGTTGAGGATCCTTTAATGTCCTATCTTATGAAGTCGCCACCTCCGTATGTACAGGGTGCCGCAGCTCCTGTGGCCCCCCCTGTACCTGCTCTTTCACCTATTCTTCCACCTATTCCTCCGCCCGTTCCTCAACCTGCACTCGTTCTTCCGACTGTTCCTGCTCCTTTGCCTGTTGCTATTCCTACTGCTCCTCCGCTTCCACATACTCCTGCTCCCACTACTGCTCCTGCTCTGTTAACTCCTGCTGTTGCTTCTGTCTCTACTCCTTCACTTGTTAGTCCTGTGTGCTATACTTCTCCCTCTACTCGTAGTCGTACTTCTCCTCTTGCGGCTAGCTTCTTTCATTCTCTCCGACCTGTTCTTGGGTCCGCTGGTTCAGATGGTCCTCAGAGACGTAGTCAGCTTCCCGGTAACAGGGAACGTGCTTCGCTATATAATATGGCGATGGGTTGGATGACGCATCCCCTTAGAAATCCACCACGTATTGTACTTGATACGTTCTGTCAATTCAATGTACCGACACAAAGATTCGTGTTCGAAGAAATGTGTAAGGTCCTTCGTGATCAGATATCGGCTGATGCACCTGACGAGGTGCTGGCCGCTTTATCTGATCTACAGCTTCAGTTCTCGAATGGACTGATAGTGGATACCAACGTTCGACGTGCTGTTGAGCGGTTGCTATCTTTCCGTCCCACTCCTATACCCCAAGCCCTGTTTGTTGAGGATGTTGAAAGGCAGTCAGATGAGTCTGGTCAGTTTCCCATGCGAGAGGTTCCACCAGTGTGGATGCCAGCTAATCCTGGGGCTCAACCCCCGGTATTGGCGCATTTCCAGAGAGTATGGATACATCTCCTATGGAAACGCTCAGAAGTGTTACAGGTGAAGCAATCTTTGCCTGACCCTCGCAAAAATCCTGCAGGGTATTACAAGGAATTATCGCAGCTCGTAGACGCTACGATAATGAATCTTGCCGATATTGACATGCTGTTTGGCAATGTTGTACCGCAACCGGTATGGGCTAAGATTCGTCAGGAAAATCATCCGAATGAATTAGGTGGTGATTGGGCTGCCATTATAGCGGCGGATGGTTTACAAACTGGTGGTGCTAAACCCGAGCAGTTGATTGCTGCTCTCCCTCAAAGGATAATCACGCTAATGAAAACTCTTATGCCAGCTATGAGGGTGAATTGGGACAAATTGTCAGCCTGTAGACAGAAGAAGGACGAGAGTGTCTCTGACTTCTTTACGAGATTTGAGGAGGCATTCATCGATCATAGTGGTCAGGATATGGGCACTGAGGGTGGTCAACGGTTATTTGTGGACAAATTTGTCTCTAACTTATTGCCCGATTTGAGCAATAAATTGAAAAACTCTGAAAGTGCGTGGGCTGTTTCTACCTCGGCTCAGATATTGGCCACAGCACAATATTATGAGAACAGAGAGAAAGAAGAGAACGACCGCGCTGATAAAAAGACGAAAGAGCTTAAAACTAAAGTGTTGTTACAGCAAGCTTATCCTCCACGTTCGAATCAGAATGCTTCGCAACAAAATAGATCACAGTCGCAATCTAATCGATCACAATCCCGAAATGACTCCTCTTCCCAAAGATCTTCGTTAGGGTACAATCAATGTGCCTATTGTAGACAGGAGGGTCATTTAAAATTCAATTGTCCTGTTCTAAACGATCGTAATGGTGGTAACTCCTCGAGAGGGGGTCGTGGTGGTTCACAGCAGACATCACGTGGTAGGGGTCGTGGTGCTCAAAATGACCGTTCAGATAACTCATCGAATTCTAACAATTGTTTTGATCAACGTGGATCATCGCAAGGTCGATCTGCGCAGTACAATGTAGACGATTATTACGTCGATCAGGGAACTGACGACAGTAATTACTAGGACAGCCATAGACAAGGAGAGGGAGTGGTATCAGTTCCGGTTGATCAGAGAGGGCCTTACGTCGCAGTTGCTACATCGGGCGTCGTTGAGCCTTTTCTGTTGGACACTGGTGCAGCGAAAAGTTCTATTATGCATTCGAAACTCCCTGGCGCACCTTTGTCTGGCTTAACAAATGTTTCCGTTGGATTTTCTGGCGCCCCCGTTAGCAATCCAGTTTCGCGCCCTTTGCCCCTTACAATTGGGCCTCGTGAGCTGCAAGCTCCGCTGATTTTGACTACTGGTTGTGGTGAAAATCTTTTGGGCCTGGATTTGCTTAAACGTTTGTATGCAACTTTGTATTGTTCTCCTGCGGGTGTTAAGCTTACGTTGGGAGAGAGGGTTGTCTCTCCTATGTACTTGTCCCTCGATAAGCTTCCACCGGAATTGAGTTCTCTTCCTACGTCTCTGTGGGCAACAGGTCCCAATGATGTGGGCCTGCTTGATATCTCACCCCATGTTGTTCAGTTGAAATCTAATGTGCGGTTGCCACGTATTCCCCAGTATCGTATTTCTCTTGATGGTGAACGAGCACTGTTAGCGATCATCTATGATCTGATCGAGAAAGACGTTATTGAAGAAACGCGGGGAAACGTGTGCAACAGCCCTGTACTGCCCGTTCTTAAACGTACTGATCCTTCGAAACCACCTGTTTATCGTTTTGTTATCGATTTACGGGAGGTAAATAAAATTGTGATTCCTCAGTTCCCCGTTGTGCCTGACATTACGGCGCTACTGACTCTGATTCCAGCTTCTGCATCTTGGTTTTCGGTGATTGATTTGAAGAATGCGTTCTTCAGCATCCCGATCGCAGAAGAGAGCAGAGACCTTTTCGGTTTCTCTCTTGGTGGACGCAGCTTCCGGTTTAAACGCGCTCCTCAGGGCTACTGTGAAAGTCCATCGATTTACAGTCAAACCTTGAAGGGTCAACTGGATGCGTTTATGTTGCCGGCTGGTGCGGCCTTAATCCAATACGTCGATGACTTATTGGTAGCTGCGGATACTCAGGACATTTGCAAGATTGCGACGGTGTCGTTGCTGCAACATCTCTGCGATTTACATCACAAGGTGTCACCTTCTAAACTCCAATATTGTTGTCAAGAAGTAACCTATCTAGGTCACTTATTGTCAAAGGAGGGAAGGCGGTTGACCCCAGAGAGAATTGCAGCGATTGCGCGAATGGCTGTGCCAACAACCCAAAGAGATGTGCGTGCCTTTCTAGGTATCACGTCGTACTGCAGGCAATGGATTCCAAATTTTTCATTGCTAGCGAAACCATTGGTGGCTCTTACGTGCAAGGATGTTTCAACTCCTTTACCATGGACGGAAGAATGTCAGAAAAGTTTTTCTGAATTGCGTGATTCATTGTGTTCGGCTCCTGTGTTAGGTACTCCTGATTACAGTAAGCCGTTCACATTGTATGTTCACGAGAGGGAAGGTTGTGCTTTGAGTGTTTTAACGCAACCTTTTGGTGGTAAGCAACGTCCATGTGCATATTTCTCCTCGACCTTGGACCCGGTAGCTAGAGCATTGCCGAGTTGTTTGAGAGCAACAGCGGCAGCCGCGGTGTCCATCCGACAATCAGCAGGATTGGTCATGGATAATATGCTTCTGGTGATATTTCCGCATGCAGTCGATACTCTTTTGAATCGTACGAAAACTCAGCACTTGACGAGTGTGAGATTGTCTGGGTACGAGTTGACGTTGCTGGCAAGTCATATTCAGATAAAACGTTGCAATGTTCTGAATCCGGCGACTTTGTTACCAATTAGCTCAGAGTCAGATGAAATAGCAGAACACGACTGTTATTTGCGAACAGAAGAGGAAACAAAAGGTCGAGTGGACCTTAAAAACACTCCTTTGGAAGATCCAGAATGAACGCTGTATGTGGATGGTTCATGTTTCAAATTGCCGAATGGCGATGTGACTACTGCGTATGCTGTTGTAACGTTGAATACTGTTGTTGAGGCTGCAAGATTAAATCAGAATTCTGCCCAAGCTGCAGAACTGATCGCTCTCACTAGAGCGTGTGTGTTAGCAAAAGGGAAACGTGTGAATGTGTTTACCGACAGCCAATATGCGTTTGGCGTCGCCCATAGCTTTGGACGGTTGTGGAGAGAGAGAGGTTTTCTGACATCGCATGGTACGAAGATTCAGCATGGTCAGCTTGTGAATGATCTTTTGGATGCACTTATGTTGCCTAAGCAGGTAGCGATTGTTAAATGTAGTGCGCATCGTAAGGTGACGGATGATGTTGGTCGTGGTAATGCGTTTGCGGATGAGACTGCTAAGGAGACTGCCCGGAACCTTAGCACTCGAATGTATGTGACGAGTTCGGTTAGGTGGCCTGCAGAGTCGAGTATGTGTGAAGACACTATCGAGAGTGTGAAAGCGATTCAGAATGAGGCCACCGAGACTGAAAAGACGAAGTGGAAAGAAAGTACGGGAAAGTTGGATGCGAATGGTTGTTGGATTGATTTGTCAGAACAGAAGAGATGGATGTTGCCGGATGCGTATGTGCTGGCTGTTGTGACAATGGCACATGGGTTAGCACATATTAGCGTGAAAGGTATCTGTAAGTTGTTGTCTCCTGTGTGGAAGAATGATGGTATCACGAAATGTGCTGAACGCTTGGTTAAGAACTGTATGGTATGTATGTTGTACAATCCTGGTAAGGGAACCGCAACTCCTCCTGGTAGTTTTGCTCCCCCTTCATGTCCCTTTGAGGTGATCCAACTAGACTTCATCCATATGGAGCGATGCAATAACTTGAAGTACGTTTTAGTTGTGGTTTGCGCATTCTCCCGATGGATCGAAGCCTACCCTCTTAAGGACAACACTGCTTTGTCAACTGCGAAAATCCTACTGAAGGAATACTTTCCTCGGTACGGAATGCCTCGGATTGTATGGTCGGATAATGGAAGTGAGTTTGTGGGGAGTGTGATGAAGAGTGTGTGTAAGGGCCTTGGAATTAATCAAAAATTCCATAGCGCCAATCATCCCCAGTCAGCTGGTTTGGTTGAAGGGTATAACGGTACCCTTAAACTGAAGCTAGCGAAGATTCAGGCTACGACTGGTCTCTCGTGGCCTGACGCTTTACCCTTAGCATTACTGTCAACAAGGGCAACCGTACACTCCCGAGTAGGGCTCAGTCCCTATGAAATAGTGTTCGGTCGTCCTGCGAATGTTTGGGGGGTCCCTAGGCCGGGTGTGTTCTGTGATCTTGAGTATCCAATGTTGATTGATTATCTTCATGACTTGACTGCTAAACTGAGGTTAATTCACCAACAGGTTTACGAAGCATTGCCGACGCAGACGGAGGGTCCAGGCCACCAGCTCCAGCCCGGAGACTGGGTGGTGACGCGCAATTTTACGCGCAAGAAGAATTTGGAGCCCAGATTCACTGGACCCTACCAGGTCCTCCTTGCCACGAGAACTGCTGTTCGTCTAGAGGGTCGGAAAAACTGGGTGCATGCCACCCATACGAAGAAAGTCCCTATTCCGTTGCCGGCAGACTCGTGGGTGAGGAGAGGCATTGCATCAACTGAATCCGAAGGATTGCCGGCGTTTGTACCTTTCAGCGACGCACAACCTGTCGGAGAATCCTCAGTGCAGCAGAAAGACACTGTTGAACATTTGTCATCAAAAGACTCAAGACCAGAACATTCGACTGATCAACAGAACGCTGTCTCTTCAACGGATCCTTTGTTTGACGAACAGACACGTCCTGGGAAAACGCGATACTTTTTGCGATCCAGCACTAAAGACTAATAAAAGATCCTGTTTTGTCCCTTGACAACTGCATTATCCCGTTTTCCACGATCAGTTTGAACACCCATATTATTGTAATTATTTTTGTATATATATATATATTGAGTTTCGTTCCTCATATTTTTGCTTCCACAGCTGAGAGACATTTTGCACATAATTGTGAATAAAGGCCGTAGGGCCGCGCGTGTACTTCCTTCTGGTTAGTAGGTCTTGACACTAGGTTAAAGACCGTCGGTTCCTGGGAACTCCTAGGGATTGACTATTGCTACACAGAACGAAGTGCGTCAAGAAACGTTGCGGACGTTCATAGGGGATGGCGTTTTCAAAGCTGATGGACTTGGAAGAAGCTCAGGCGCAAAGGTTCAAGCTACAACAACTTAGTCGTACCAAATGTTTTATGTTCCAAATATTCGTATTGCTTTTGACTGTTTCTGCATTATTGGCGGGTGGGGTGTATTACATGATGTCTTGTTTCTTATCTTCTGCCATACCTACTCCTACTCCTGACCCTAAACCTACCTCCATTGCATCTCCCCATTCTTTCCACATCTTACCCGAACACGAGCAGGCTAGACGTGCAGAATTCCGCAACAATTCCTTTATTCAGCTCCTTCACCAGCACCAGTTAGTGGTTAACACTACTAATTGTTGGGTGTGTGGGTTGATGCCACATACCACGGATAAGGGAATTCCATATCTGGTGTTACCGTATAGTTCCCAGGGGTCCGCTCGAGCATTTCAAACAATGTTTCGAAGCGCACTAGATTCTTACCCCAATTGAGAGCCACGTTCTCCCTACTTTGGCCCTGGCTCGTATCACAAGCCTTTGTCTATAGCGATAGAAGACTTAGATAGAGATATCTATGAGCCGTCGCTCATCCCAGAGGAAGAGGTACAAGCCTATAGGGTCCTGAGTAAGGTTGAGTATAGTGCGCTCACGAGTGATAAACAGCTTAAAAGCTCGCCTCCGATATGGGTCGTACCCCACATTGGTAATTTTTGTCTAATGGGTCGTGGCCGAAAATCGAAAGCCCGACTTGGAGAGAGTGCTTGCACTGAAAATGACATGCTGCCGATGATCTCGTCCCCTGTGTTTCTGGCTGCCAAGGGTACCTACTTTGTCTGTCATGATCGTGCGTATGCATGGTTGCCCTCTGACTTCATGGGCTCATGTTTTATCGCAAACTTGTTGCCTCCGACGTTCACTGTAGATGCAGATTATCACAAGACTAGAGTTGTGAGAGGTGTAATTAGCAAAGAGGATACTGCCGGTCAAGAGGCAGGAGACTTTTTCAAGGGTTTCCTCCCGTTTTGGGGACCTATGGTAAATAGTAGGAACCTGAGACAGTTCACTCGAGTGGTAGAATCGACAGCTAATATTACTGCCAGTGCCCTTGGTAATATTACCACAGAACTTCAGGCGGATAGACTTATGACGTTACAAAACCGTATGGTTTTAGACGTGATCTTAGCAGATCGAGGTGGGGTATGTAAGGTGATCCATTCGAGCTGCTGTATTTTCATTCCAGATAACGCTCCGACTGTCTATCAAGCCATCTCAAAGTTGCATAAAATCTCTGAATCCATACACGTGGATGTAGGGGATTGGACGCTACTTGGGTGGTTTTGGGGCCTGATGTCGACTTGGGGTTGGAAGATTCTGATGATTATCGGAGTTGTTGTGGCGTTCCTGTTCACGTGTTGCCTTTGTGTGCAGTGTGGTCCTGCCTTATGTGGCCTCTGTGCTACAACGTGTATGAGACAGCCGCCTGTTACCAAAGGAACTCGGTTGGACAGAGCTATGCTACAGCAACATCTAGATGGTCTGATGAATATCGAGTATGATTCCGACTAGTGCTTGCCTACATGAGGGCAAAAGGAGCGTCTGAGGTTCCGTGACGATTGTAAGTGGTGTTTTCGACTCGCACGAATATGGTCGAGTCTGGTATCTATGAACCGCAAATGACGAGTTTAGTGGGTGTACGCAGTTTCGCTGTGCTAACCTAAACCGTTCGTCTGTTACGTGGGTTGTTCTATCTGTACCCACGGGTTCCATCTTAAATACGGCATCCATTTTGTCTCTTGCCCTCAAGTAGCCAGCGAACGGACGTTGTCCGCTTCGCAACCCTGGGACTCCCAAGATATTTGCGGAAGACACATGTCCTTTGTAAGTGTCTTTATGACGAGGGGGATGATACTGTAAGGCAGATGGCCCCGCTCGGGGCTCATCTCGCCGTGCCGGTTTATTGTCTCAGCCGTGCATCTCATTAGGCACGTCCCTTTGATGCCTGTAGCTCGTGTTTCCCGATACCTCCCCTTTTACACCCTTTCCAATCTCCCCACTGTTTCCATCTTCCTCTGCACCTGTCCTTGTTCCTTTTTCGATCTGTTTTACTGCTGATTGGAATGTACTAATGGTGGGAAGATGGGTTTTTACAGTTGGGAACCACCAAATGTTTCCGCACTTATGTTCCGGACCTCGAATGTATCAAAGTGACCAAAGCGACCCCTCTGGGGGATGATTATGGGAACCGAGTCGTAAACCTTTGTGTGCTATGTAAACCTATGGGAGAATTCTGTATAAAAGGAGCGATCCACAGAACCAATTTGAAGCAGTCTCCCCGAACTACACTCGTTGTACTTCCTGTGACTTCTGTGTTTCCCTGCAGCAAATAAACCTTGAATCTTTGACGCCGAAGGAAGTGTCCCGTGTCTCTGTGATTCGTACGCCGGAGCAGGTTGCCCACGAAGGTTTCAGGTGTTGTCCCCTGGCACCGCTGGGTCCTAAATAACCCAGTCCTTCAATATATTGGTAAATGTGGTGTATACGTGCCAAGACCGCAAGTTTAAGACCTGAGTGAAGTCTTCTTGTAGGTTGTTTACATTGAAAGCCATTCTTTCAGCGCTCTCGGCCTAAGCAGTGCAAAGCTTTCCATTCCCGAGTTAAAACTCTGAAGTGGTTTAACCCTCCGGTGCTCATGACGAGCTTAGCTCGTCATGAGGCAAGGTTAGGCTGTGCTGGTGACAAGCTGAGCTCGTCTTGACCCGCGCGGCCCTCACACGCGGGAATAATTTCCCTGCTGTGCTGAGTGTTCCACGAAAACGGGCGTGGTCATGACGAGTTCAGCTCGTCATGAGCACAGCGCCACATTGCAGCGTGACGAGCTGAGCTTGTCACAAGCACTGTGGAGCTGTGCGCAGCCCCACTCCCCCCAGCGCCGCAGAGGAATTAGCCCCGCGGCAAAGGGGTTAAGGTCTAGTTTTACGAGCCCTTTGTGCAGAGTTTGCATCACTTTTGTGAATCAAAGCCAGCATAAAGTGTTAGGTTGGGATTTACTATCCAACGCAAACAAAGCTCTGTATTGGAATGTATCCCAAAGAAACAAACTTGTGATTTGCGCTATTTTGCGCTACTTTGCGTCAGGAGTAATTCATGGGTGGTACATGGGAGTTTCAAAGTAAACCCCTAGGGTTTTAAGGAAAATCCCTATGTATTAAAATTTATAGACAGTGACTTGTGCCAAAACCTTATGCCTCCTTTGGAAAGATGTAATGAGGAGAAATGTGTTAATTTCTCCTTACTTTTCCACCTTTGCATGTGTGCTTCATTGTACAGAAGGAATACAATGCGGGAAAAGCCTTAAAAATTGTTTTAATACTGAATGGTCCCCTTCCAGTACAAAATCTACGATTTAGAAAAAGTACACACTCTTGAGCTATGGTACAAGGGTGTGCGCGTTGACTCGTGGTGGCCAAAAGTTCCCCAGCAAACAATGAGAGAAAAAATGCACCACATCTTAGTTGATGTGGTGGCGCATTTTTGTTTCTCCCTTTGACAAAAGACAGTGTAGCAAGTTTGGTTGCTGAGCTGCTTTGCATGAAATGTTAGTAAATCTGTGTCTAGGTGTTTTAAAGACAATAGTGCTAAATATAACTAATACTTAGATATGAGGTCTTATTTAGTTAGCTCAAAAAAGGTGTTGAAGTTGTAGCGTGCAGCCACAAGCCGTGGTCTGACCTATAACCACGCGTATGAAAACTAGAACAGTTTGTTTTGAAGCAAGATTTCACTCCCAACTCGGACGCACAGCATAATCCGTGTTATGTAACCAAGATCCAACAAATTAATCCAAATATAATCCATTTTATTCCAAGTTTTCCAAATGTTCATTTTGTTTAATCATATTGCATGTTAGGCGTATATGTACAAACATAACCATGGGAAATTGAGAAAACAGGAGTGCACTTGGGCACCCCCTTGTTTTCATATTGACTACAAGATTGCCCTCCTTACAAGTTGCACCCTTGGCTACTGGCGATGAAACATTGTAACAATGTTACATGTGAAGACGATAGAATAACTATTCATCTTTCGGAAACGGCAGTTTGGAAAACAAGATGAAATTGGTTTGGACTTTAAAGGTGTTTAATATTAAACAACAACAACGAGGAACCAGAAGTTCGATCAACAGTCGCGTGTTTTAGATCATAAGTGTACCATTTTATAATCGACATACAAAACACACATCTAAGGGTGGGCGAGGTATACAAATGAGAAGCTTGAATTCGTCTTGTGGTTTAAAAAAAAAACAACAAAGGAGTAAGGGTGAAGGTAATCGGAAACGATTTGGTGCATTTGAAAATTAAGGTTGAAACAAAGTTTTATGGGACTGGTAGTAATGAGGGAAGTGCATTTAAACGGTCAGATTCACAGGATTGGCTGATACAGAGGGTAGTAGTTATGTAACATCCGTTAGGAAGGAGGACGATAATAGTGAGTGGAATGCTGTCTTGGTAAAAAGAGAGTACTGGTTGGGAAAATGATCACAATGTTTGAGAAAAAAGGTATGGAGGAAGGGTAATGGTGTTTTGGTCTGAACTGTTGGGAAATGTATATGGAGGGTTTCAAATTAGTTTGTGGCGAAATGTAGAACCGTAGAATTTAGGATAAGACTTGTTTGGGCAATGTTTGTAATGTATGGATACGCACATTGGGGCAGATTTACAATAACTGGCGCATCCCCAGGGATGCGCCAGTTATTATGCGCCGCAGCTCCTCCACCCATGGTGCGCCGCATTGTAAATGCGGCGCACCATGGGGCAAAAATGGCACAGATGCGTCACGCATCTGTGCCAAAAAGGTGACGCATTGCTGGAGTTGCGTCGCAAGCGTGACGCAGCTTCAGCAAGGCTCGGGGGTGCCCTATCTGTCCAATGCTGCGGCAAGCCTTACGCCTTCTTCAAGCAGGCTCAGGGTTTTGGCGCAGCATTGGCCTAAAAGTGACTGAGTGAAATCTTGTAGATTTCACTCAGCCACTTTTGCGAGGCGCACCTGCTCCGGAACGCCCACCCTGCACCGGAACGCCCACATGTGGCACAGGGCTTTACAACGTGACGCATCTCTCTAGATGCGTCACGTTGTAAATAGGTCGCAGGGATGCGCCACGCTTACGCCGCCGTTGCGTGACGCAAACGTGGCGCAAGTCCAACATAAATCTGCCCCATAGAGGGAAAACGGCAACGCCAATTATAGAGTTGGATTAAAATATAGCACGTATCTTGGGATGACTAGTTTAACACCTAGTAAGTACTTTAGTCTCAATGCATAATCTAATGATTGTTTTTATAAACTTATAGTGAACACCTGAAGAAGCGCATATAAAAACCCGAATTGCATTGGGTAGAGGAGACCTTTCACTACGGATGAATATATGGATGTTGCAAACGAAGAAAAAAGGCCTGTAGGTATATCAGCCATTTTAGACTCTCTTCATACATATAAGCCTCCCAAGTAATATGATGAAACGAAATGAACATTTGGAATACTTGGAATAAAACGGATTACATTTGGATTAATTTGTTGGATCTTGGTTACATAACACGGATTATGCTGTACGTCCAACTTTGGAGTGAAATCTTGCTTCAAAACAAATTGTTCTAATATTTATTTAGCTCACATAACATTCTAAATTCCATGCTTTCAACACTTTACATTGTTTTAGATTATACTGACTGGTATTCGTGTATACACTGGCACAGTCTAAGATAAGGGTCATATGAATACCAGAGCATTTTTTTTTAAATGAGTGGTGCGACGTACCAGGACAATCTTTGATTGATTGGTGAAATGGAAGTGTACTGTCTTAGTAACTGAACTTATTTCAAAGAAAAGTCTGATTGAAAAGCTACCCTCCGATTTCTGGGCAGAGACGTTTTAAGACATGGGCAAAGTAGGCCCTGCTCCAGGGCTACAGCATCTCAGTGGGTTCCCTGATTGGGCCAGCTCTGTTCTGCAGAGCCTTGCCCTGGAGACCTTAAATATTTCCTAAATACATTGTTTTCAATATTGTTTTCCTTTCCTTTTGTGGGAGGTGATATGTGAGAGTCTATGACAGACATTTTGCAGCGAAATGTTGTGTTATAGTTTCATGCAACATCCATAAAAATGTTTATTTAGATCAAAACAGGACCTCACATGAGAAATAGGAGGGTGTCACAGAGATTGTTTGCAGTAATATTAGTGAGCTGCTGCTGTTACAATATTGAAAACACGTCACTATCCCTGTATATTAGATGTAAAGACATTTAGAATTTGGAAGAGTGTGCTTGCGCACTGGTAGTAAACTGGCCATAGAAGGCATGAAAGAGTTGAAATTGGATCATAAATTCAAAGCTGTTCGAAACAGGGGTCCCCAAAATACGTTTATCCAAGGCCTCCAAAATCCCCTTCGATGCTCATGACGAGCTCAGCTCGTCATGAGGCACTGTTGAGCTGTGCTGATGACGAGCTGAGTTCGTCATGAACAATGGGATATACACATGCATCAGCACAGGAGGGGAAAACCATTAGCAGCAATGGTGTTAAGATGTCCCTGTTTCTGAGAAGTTACATTGGGTTTGGTGGGGCCCTAAGTCACCTGGCCAGAACTCAGTATTGATAAAATTGATGCCTGAGCGCAAAATTTTCCTTTTCCTGGTGTTTAATAAGTCATCATCCAGAACTGTATATCTCTTGAACATGATTGAGCTGCAAATATTTATTCCATGATTGTTCTTAGAGACAGATCACAATCTGGGTATAATCTGCATGCATTTGATACAGAAGAACATGGGCCTCAATTCAACGTACTAGAGGAAACATATGGGTGTTAAATAATTGAGGCAACATGGGGGAGCCACGAGGAACGCCACCCAGTCTAGGGGGTAGGAAATATAAAAATATGCATTATAAAAGAAAGTGGAAGTGATTTCCAGTTCGGGTGGCAGATTCGAAATGTATTAGGAAGTTCTAGTAGTTGAGGTACTAAGAGGTGACGCTGGTTGAGGGACGCCACCTTCCTCGGGACGTTTTTCCATCCATACTTTGAGGATCCATTTATTGGGGTAACTGGTCACTCATTCAAGAAAGGCCTGTACTTAGTGGACACATGATGCTTTCCAACATGAACCAACAAGGTGCAGTTAATGCTTGCACAACAACAAAGGAAGCATAGCTATGTGTTAAATTATACATTGGAAGACATATGCCAAGCCATGTACACAGAGAAAAGAGATTTCTGGGACAAAGCATAATAGCGCCTTTGTTACCAAGTCTATCTATTTAGGAGTGAGTGCTAGAACCTTCCACTTCAATGCAGAGTCCAAGGAGTGAAACTCTGAACGTTCCTGTAAACATTTGCACCAGAGTACTGAGTGTGAAACGCCTCCAGGTGTTCTTTCAAATCCTTCAAGCATATGTGTGCCAGGAAGTTTACGTTGAATGAAATGCCTAAAAAAAGGGATGCAATTGTAAAGGCAAACCTGCACATTTAGACAGATATATCTCACTCAACGGTTTGTGGTTTATCTGAGAGTTGGAACTGTTAAGATGTGTAGCCCTTTTAACGGGCTCTTTTAAAAAAAAATTAAAAAGCATCGGTTACTCCACAGCTTACTAAAGGATGATCAACGGGGATGAAATTCAGTTCCGTTTCTTGGCGATAGGTTGGTAAGCACCTTTGCTCCTTAATTAGCCACTTCTTTTACTATGATTCAGTCACAAAACATAACCCTCTCAGTTGGTGTTTCTTTCTATCTCACCCATTGCCATCTCATGGCTCCAAGAATTCCCCTATCATTTCCAGTAGTACAGATAGCTATAGCTCTGTCATATCCAATTGTTTGTTGTCTGCTGGCAACCTGTTTAGGGTGACTAAATCAGCCCATCCTATTTTCATCATTCACAGTATGTGTACTTCCTATTTCCCCCTTTTCTTTGACCTATTCACAGCTTCAAGCTTGCTTACTCGTTATCACACTATTCTGGCCACTACTCTCTCCTTGCGGTCAGCCTTTACTTCCCAAAATCTCTTAAAATCATTTTCGTCTGTGAATTTAGGGGGTAAACCAGTTCCTCCCCCCCACCCCCCACCAAATATAATTTTAAACAGGTTAGGAAGGACCCGTCTTCGCCTTCAGCTATCACAATATTGGCAAGAATGGTTGGTGTTAACCCCTTCCATGCTCATGACGGAACGGTTCCGTCATGAACGTCGGTAGAGCTGTGCTCATGACGGAACCGTTCCGTCATGAGCCGATAGGCTCATTAGAACCTTCAGCACAGCGCGAAAATTCGCGCCACGCTGAAGGGGTTAAGTACATGCCAACCCTATCCAAAACTAGTGGTGTGCGATATGTGAATGATTTGCTTAAGTAGCGTGAGATTTTAGCAAAATTAAGTAAATGAAGTGTAATTACGATAAAACCCAATCTGTAATTTACTTCTATATTGTAGCGAGATATGCGTCCTTGTGTCAATTTTTGATGCAAGGACGCATTTCACGCTTAGTGCAAGAGAACCCAAGGGATGCATTGTTCCTCAATGCTGGCAGTAAAATTATGCCGCAAATGGCAATATGTGGCTTAATGGCATGATTTCAGGAATTTCTTGTAACAGGAATAACACAAAATTCCACATATTATGCCAATTGTGCTGGCATTATTAAAATTTCACCTAGGCCTACTTAAAACCACTTTCGGGTGAAGACCTGAAACCTGTCCATCTACTGAAAACCATATTTTCAGCTTGCACAGCACATATCTTATTTACTATTGTATGGCCATATTTTGAAATGTTTCCTTTTCCGTAGGGATATAGGTGACAGAAAAGTAGCACAACAAATAATAATTCATTGTACCCCTATTAATCATAAAATCACAGGTTGGGCACACTTCTTGAACCTATTCCATCCTCATGGGTGTACAATGTTGTTCTATTTTCCAACTCATGTCTCTCTTGGTACCTTTCTCTCAAACCTGATTCTTAAAATCATGGACCTTATTTATTTCAGCCCAATATGGCCATAGTATTTCTTCTAATGGATACCTACCCTTGCTCTGTCCTGAATAAAAGCCGTTCCCTCATTGCCTCCTGCAATCTACAGATATTCTGTCACCGTCTCAACTAGACAGGCTCCTTCAGCATTTACTGTGTCCAAAGAGACACACATCCCCACATTTTTCTCATCAGTTTTTATGTTGCTACACATGCATGAAATATACATTTAGAACCTCAATTTCTCAAAAATGACTTAACCCCTTCTATGCTCATGACAAGGTCAACTCGTCATGGGTTTTACCTGCGCTGTGCGTTTGACGAGTTGACCTTGTCATGATCCATGGACTATTCCAATTTCCAGCGCACAGCGGGAACACCCCTTAGCAGCCACGGTGTTAATAGACTTACATCAAATCACAAAAACATGTTTTCTGGACCAGGATTTAGCTTTCTAACAAATTTTATGTAGTTCCATTCAGCTGTTTTTGCAGTAGCACTGTTCTATTGTCCTGGGGAAAAGGTCCTTAGGGACCCCCTTTTTACCGTTATCTGCTTGATGGAGCACTCCAATGCAAAGGGTCTTATTATTATGGCGGTCGGACGAGCATCTGACCACGATCACTGTGAAAGGATAACCGCCCAACTAGTAGTCGCAGGTCCACCTGACATATTCTGATGTGACCGCCCTGTAGGCGGTTGGAAACATGCCCTTTTCTATTGAGGCTAATGCTGCGGCCTGGAAAAGGGCTGCAGCACAAGCTGCAATAGAAAAGGGCATGTTTGCAAGCATCCATGCATCATTTGCCAGGCACTATCTGGTGCCTGGCACACGGTGCATGGATGTTTGTGGGGCACCACATCTTTCCCCTGGCCCCATTACGGAGGCACACAGGTATGGGGCCCTGCTGGAGGTCTACAACATCCCTTTCTGGCTACCTGTTCATAGCAGTGGGACCGCCATGAATAGGCAGTTGGAAAGGGATATCCTAATCCCTAAGGTGGTGCATCCACAGGCACCGCAACATTGTAGGGTTTAGGAATTCAACCACTGTCCTGATGGACTCCTTGAGCCTGTTGGAGGTGGCGGTCTTTACCCCGCCTAACTTGCTCCGGCCGCCGGAATCATAATCCGGTGGTTGGACCGATGGCATAGATGTTGGTGTGACTGCCACTGATGGCTTATCGGGGGTGGTCCCCCTGACATCGGTATGAGACCATTAGTTATTAGCAAACCAAAAAGCTATTTTATATGTAATCATGGTCCTAACTATAACTACCTTGTGGTGACCATCATTGGGGAACATAAATATGTATATATTTTAAATGGGCTATTCAAGACAGGTAATAGCTGATGCTTGGTTGATAGCAAACTTACATAAGCAAGAAAATCTGATATTCGACAGGAAGGAAAATAAGAAAGATGAGAAACAAGAGTTTAGATTAATCACCACCTACCACAGTGAGGAAGGAGCTATCAGGAAAAGCATGCAAAAATGTTGGCTTCTAAAAAGAAACAACCCTGTGATAGGGAAGACAGTTCCGAGTAAGCCAGGGATCCGTTTCAGAAGATATATATCAATGAATGACAATTCAGCAAACTCGGTCCAGAAATGGTACAGAAAAGAAACTGGTTAAAGTGCAGTAATGGGTTCTAAAAATGCAGGATAGGCAAAGCGCTTGAGTATGGTGTAAACAAAAGTGAGCTTGAGTTCCCATTTCACAATTTTCTCCAAAAATCAAAGGGGCATATTACTGCAAGAAGGAATATGTAGTGTATCTCTTGGTGTGCCCTTGGAAATTGATGTATGTAGGTAGTGTAATCCTTCACAACCATAAAAGGTTACTCCAACACTCCAATCAAATTAGGAACAAGGATAAGAAATACCAGATGGCCAGAAATTTGGAGGAAAGGCATCAGAGTAATAAAAAGACCTTAAGTATTTATTCAATATCTAGAGATATTAGAGGAGCGGACAGTGGGCATTAGGCTGGATTTGAGATATAACATAGAGCTCAGCACCAAAATCCTGGTGGGGCTCAATATGGAAGATGATCTGTATACACATTTATTATTTTCGTTTTTGCCCCTTCTCCTCAATACGGAAGAGGGTTATAGTATATATACTTTTATCTTCCTTTCCTGGGACGTGGAGCTCTGAATTCAAGCATGTTTAGGAGTGAGAGTTGCTCCTTTGAGGACTAAACCAGACAGCATGAGAAATGAGCTGAGAGCATTGGTCTTTAAAATATTAATTAAGTCCACTGGATCAGGATGGTGAGTAAAACATTCTATTCATGAAATGTGGGGTGATAGTTAAATCTTTACTGTATAATCATGTTTATTATACATGCTTCAGTTAAATTAGGACCACTAACAGAGTTTGTATTAATTTGTTGAATATGATGAAAAGGATGGGTTTGAATTTTAATTTACAGTGACAGAACATTGATATTACAATGAATTCTTTAAAAATGAGAAGGAAATACTTCAATGAAATATTGGTTTTGAAAATTAGAGTTATTTTGGTAGCTACAAAGATGCCTGTGATGTTTCAGTTATCAAGGATCTAAGTTGACACAGTTCTCACGAAAACACTTTTTTGTATTAGGTGTTTGGAATGACAAAACTATGTGGCTAGTATGTCTTTTTGTTGATAAACTGGTGAGCATGTGTGCACTTTAAAAACACATTCAATATGGTGCTCCACTATGTGAACAATGCTACTTGTCACCGCTTCCACACACACAGCAGGACACTCACTCGACCCCTTCTTTGCAGAAGGACACAGTATCTCCTACAGCCACACCACAGAACTCCTCTGGACAGACCACCACTGCATCCACCTCTCCTTCAGAAAACCCACCAAACACAAGCACACACACCGCCTCCCCGTAGAAGCACGAACCACGTCACCAAAGACTAGCTCACCTCTGCCCTAATCAGCAACCACCACTGACGACGCCAAACACTAACATCACGGCATGCAACCTCCACCGCTGGATCACAAACTGCGCCGACACACTCGCCCTCCTTAAGAAATTCACAGGACGTCACTTCTAGAAAGCAAGCTGGTTCACCCCTGTACTTCAAGAATCCAAGTGCTCCTGCCGATGACTCGTAAAGACATGGAGGAGCAACAAAACCCCAGAAACATGCACCGCCTACAGAGCAGCCGCCACAGCACACCACCAACTCATCAAATCCACAAATAAAAAATTCCTCCAAGACAGAATCCTCACCAACGCACACAACACCAAATAATTTTTAACTATCATCTAGGAATTTGCCAAACCCTGCAGCTAAGCAACAGACATCCCACCCTCCCAAGACCTTTGCAACAGACTCAGCACCTTTCTTCACCTCACGATTAATATGATCTACGACGACTTTGACAACCAATACCTCCGCACCGCTCCAGCTGCCCTCCCCAGTGATGCCACTCAACAGACCTTGCTCACTTGGACCCCACCCACGACAGAAGACACCTTAGAGACCATGAAGCACATCCCCTTCAGAGCACCCTCAGACACCTACCCACCCAACATCTTCCACAGAGCCACCACTTTTCTAATCCTGCAGTCTTCGACGCAGACTTCTCCAAAGTATCCAATTTTACCTGTATCAAATCAAATCAAAATATATCTTATTTAGACAATCAAATCCATTAAAGTGCCATGTGTGAGTAAAAACATATCATTCCATGAATTTAAATAAATTAAGATAAACATTGAGGACAGATAGCAGCATCTCAGTCATGAAATTCCAACCAATTCCAGTAGAGTAAAAACAAATAACAGCATAGAACATACAACAATTTGAAGCTTCACGTCGGTGGTATAGTAGTGGAACTGGTGCTCCTAGGCAGTACGCAGAAAGTGGTAAAAAGTGCAAGAATATATAAGCGGTGCAAAAGAGTTAGGGAGAACCACCCTTCTCCCTAATCTGTGGAAAACCACTGACAATACAATACAACAATCCCTTGCACACGGTATGGAGTATATACAAGAAGTTAATAATGGTGTAAGAACAATCTTGGTCCGTTGCTTGATCATGTAACACAAATGTTATTCTTCTCGTGGTCAAACAGAAATGAAGCCTTAGCCAACACATGTTTCATCGCGTTCTGATGCTGTGATCCCCGACTTCTTCAAGGCTAAACATTTTTGGGTGAAGATCCTTAGTCATGGTAGTATTCTCTCCCTAAAAGGGTTCAAAATAATAGGCGTCCCAAGGTGCAGGGACCCTTCATGACGTTACTAGTGCTTGTTATATGTTACTGCTAGTACACGTGTCTGTGTACCCCTCAGGTAGTAATGGTAAATTGGTTCCTCATTCGTGGGCTTGCAGTTTATTATAGTATTCCCAAATATAAGTGGTAAGCTGTGTCAAGACAAAAAACCTTGGTAAAATTTCAAATCCAAGTTGACCATCAGCCATATAACTGTCGACGGTCCAATCCTTTGCTGTGTGTAATTCACTTTGGTGTGAATTACACACCACAAAGGATTGGACCATTAAGGATCTGTATGAGGAGTTGGTCGGTCAACTTAAATTCCATCCTAATTTGCGCTTGAGAGGTGTTATGTGGGAGTGTATACGTTTCCCTAGGAATACTTTTGACCCATATACCAAAAATGGAGTAAGTTTGGCAGTAACTGTTTTCAACAATGGCTCAAAGGTGTGCTCTTTTGTGCTCTTAAAGATGGTATGAAAGGCAAATTGTAGTGAGGCAGATTTTGGTTTTAATGAATAAAGATGCAATAAATGACCTCCCCTGTCATACATCCAGCACCCCAGATATTTGGATTTATTTGCTATGGTAAGGCGATGGTTGTTAAGATACCATGAACCATATTTTTTTTATTTCCTGGCAAAAATCGCAATATTTATTTTTCATTGTCTATTGTCATGCCGTTTGAGCGGCATAATTGTGTAAGACATCAAGCAGTCTTTGGAGCCCAATCAGCGTTTGGCTAAAAAGAACTACGTCATCCACGTAGAGAAGCAAGGTGATGTGATGATTCACCAGTTTTGGTGTGTGGCTCATTACTAGGTTTAATATGGGTACCAGGTCACACATAAATAGATTAAATAGAGCTAGAGCTAATACAAACCCCTGGTTGAAGCCATGTTCAATATTTATTTTGTCAGAGACTGATGTATTGTAACCCAGTTTTAATCTGGCCCATGTGTCAGAGTAGAGCAGCAAAACACCATGGCGTAATGGTTCGAGGATTTGCCAGGTTTTAAACTTAGTTCAAAGAATTGGCGGTTTACATGGTCAAAAGCCTTGCTGTCGTCTATAAAAACACAATTGAGCAGCTTCTTTTGTCTTTATCTGTTTCGCTGCAAGCATCCTTATGGCCACATGATTGCAGATGGTACATGAGAATGGTCTAAAGCCAGTTTGATTAAATGGCAGCAAGGTATTTATGGTAGCCCATTCTTCTAAATCCTCCAGCAGGAGTGAAGTGAAACATTTGGCCTCACGGTCTAGAAGTGCAATACGTCGATAACTGTCGGGGAGCCCCACTGGCCCCCTTTTATAGATAGGGTGTAGAATTGAACCTCGCCAGGAAGATGGGATAGATTCAGTGATTATGCAGATGTTAAACAAATTTTCCAGAGACCTGCGCCAGAACTCAATGTTTTGTTTTTATACTGGGACTGGAATGCTGCTAGGGCCCGGAGAGATGTCGGCTCTGCTTTTCTGAATCAAATTTGCTATTTTCATGGCTTTAAAAGTTGTCAAATAATGACAAATTTGCACTCCTGTTGCAGCAGATCACTGTTTCCTGAGTTTTTGATTGCTCAGACTGAGATTTTGGTTGGACCTTTTCATTGTGACTTTGTACAGGGTGGTGGTACAAAAGGGGGTGGTGATGGACGGAGCATCTGAATCAATCAAACACTCACACCCAGTCAAGAAATCTGGGTTTAATCCATCACCGTTCTTTAGCCCACTCTGCCACCCCAGTTCAGACATGGCTATATGCAAATCAGTCTGACCCTGTGCCTCATGGGAACAGTCCAGCCCGAACTGCCAAGACATGTCTTCCCTGGACCGGAAACAAGCTTCCGAGGACTGGTTTTTGGCATTCCAGCCGTCTTCAGCCCGGCTTGCTTGAATCCAGTGGCAAAGTGAGCAAGGGACTCACGTCTGAGCATACCCTGCCACACTTATGGCGGCCAAAAGCGGTACAAAAGAGGGTGGTGATGGACAGAGCATCTGAATCAATCAAACACTCACACCCAGTCAAAAGATCTGGGTTTAATCCATCACCATTCTTTAGCCCACTCTGCCACCCCAGTTCAGACATGGCTATTTGCAAATCAGTCTGACACTGTGCCTCATGGGAACAGTCCAGCCCAAACTGCCAAGCCATGTCTTCCCTGGACCGGAAACAAGCTTCCAAGGACCGTTTTCTGGAATTCCAGCCGTCTTCAGCCCGGCTTGCTTGAATCCAGTGGCAAAGTGAGCAAGGGACTCACATTTGAGCATACCCTGCCACACTTATGGCGGCCAAAAGCGGTACAAAAGGGGGTGGTGATGGACGGAGCATCTGAATCAATCAAACACTCACACAAAGTCAAAAGATGTGCGTTTAATCCATCACCGTTCTTTAGCCCACTCTGCCACCCCAGTTCAGACATGGCTATTTGCAAATCAGTCTGACACTGTGCCTCATGGGAACAGTCCAGGCCGAACTGCCAAGCCATGTCTTCCCTGGACGGGAAACAAGCTTCCGAGGACCGGTTTCTGGCATTCCAGCCGTCTTCAGCCTGGCTTGCTTGAATCCAGGGGCAAAGTGAGCAAGGGACTCATGTCTGAGCATACCCTGCCACACTTATGGCGGCCAAAAGCGGTACAAAAGGGGGTGGTGATGGACGGAGCATCTGAATCAATCAAACAATCACACCCAGTCATCGGAAGCTTGTTTCCGGTCCAGGGAAGACATGGCTTGGCAGTTCGGGCTGGACTGTTCCCATGAGGCACAGGGTCAGACTTATTTGCATATAGCCATGTCTGAACTGGGGTGGCAGAGTGGGCTAAAGAACAGTGATGGATTAAACCCAGATCTTTTGACTGGGCGTGAGTGTTTGATTGATTCAGATGCTCCGTCCATCACCACCCCCTTTTGTACCACTTTTGGCCGCCATAAGTGTGGCAGGGTATGCTCAGACGTGAGTCCCTTGCTCACTTTGCCACTGGATTCAAGCAAGCCGGGCTGAAGACGGCTGGAATATCAGAAACCTGTCCTCAGAAGCTTGTTTCCGGTCCAGGGAAGACATGGCTTGGCAGTTTGGGCTGGACTGTTCCCATGAGGCACAGGGTCAAACTGATTTGCATATAGCCATGTCTGAACTTGGGTGGCAGAGTGGGCTAAAGAACGGTGATGGATTAAACCCAGATCTTTTGACTGGGTGTGAGTGTTTGATTGATTCAGATGCTCCGTCCATCACCACCCCCTTTTGTACCGCTTTTGGCCACCATAAGTGTGGCAGGGTATGCTCAGACGTGAGTCCCTTGCTCACTTTGCCACTGGATTCAAGCAAGCCGGGCTGAAGACGGCTGGAATGCCAGAAACCGGTCCTTGGAAGCTTGTTTCCAGTCCAGGGAAGACATGGCTTTGCAGTTCGGGCTGTACTGTTCCCATGAGGCACAGGGTCAGACTGATTTGCATATAGCAATGTCTGAACTGGGGTGGCAGAGTAGGCTAAAGAAGAGTGATGGATTAAACCCAGATCTTTTGACTGGGTGTGAGTGTTTGATTGATTCAGATGCTCCGTCCATCACCACCCCCTTTTGTACCACTTTTGTACAGGGTGGTGACATGCTTTTTCCAATTTTCTGAGGTGACATTGCTTGTATTTATATTAGTTGGTGCTGATCCCCTGTTTAAATGGTCGATAATTATCCAAAAGTCTCTTTTAGTTTGGACATGCCAGAAAAGTTCAGTCTGAAGTTCTTCCACATAATTTTGTTTAGCGTACCAAATTTGTTATTTGAATTGACTGTACAGGGTGTCAACTCCTGCCAACAGGATTGACCATGATTTAAAGTGATCATAACTTCTTACTCAAGGTTCTTTTCTGGATATGTAAGTCTTTTTTTAACCATAGTTTTGAAGAAGTGACCCTTGTTGGTAAGTTAGCTCATTGACTGAAAACAAGAGCAGAAAGTGATCTTTACATGAGGAGTTCCCAATCATTGATTGTGTGTATTGGAGCGCTATCTTGATTGAATGGCAATTGTTTCTAGTTATTGTACTTTATGGCAAATTCCAAGCTCCATTTGACCGATTTCCAGTTATGGCGAGATTAATTTGAGCCAATAATACTTAGGGTTGTATGAGCATTAATAGAATTTTTATAAACAAAATCTGGGTCATGTGGTCACTTTCACACCCTGGGAGAATGGAGTATGAGGTGATAGCATTGAAAAGATTGAATGAGCAGAATGTATTATCCAACACAGCTGATCTTGTCGGGCAAAGATGAGTGTGTTGGGAAGGTGGATCTTTCGGAAAGCACCCATTCAGGGCTTGCAGAGACAATGCCTCTAGGGTAGCTAACAAAGTGCATTCAGTGGAGTCTGCTCTTTGTGGCCTTGTGACCTGCGATGCTACGAAAGTTATTATATAGCAACTTTTATTTGAGGTCTCCAGTCAAGAGAAGGTGGGATTGTAGTTTCTCAGTTAATAGTATTTTTACTCCCTGGTGTTCTATTTTATCGATAGTTGAACTTTCCAAAATATCTTCTTTCTTTTCCTTCAGTAGTTGTTCATTGAAGTTAGAGCACTCTTGTAGAAACAGACTATGGATTTGTCTCTTTCGATGACATTTTATATTAGTTCTGTTGGAGTGCAGTTAAATTAAAATAGTTTCTTGATAAGACGACTTTGCAAAGCACATTTTCCCTCCTTTGTCAGAACTCCTACTCTAATGTCCTTCAGGATATGTCCATATTCCACATCAGAAGCTTGATGCATATTCCTCACAAGTTCCTTGTATTTGAAGTTTAATCAGATATTTACATTGCCAATACTTCTCAAAGAATTTCATAATAGATTATTGTCTTGAAAACAGACTTCCCATTCAAGGGGGTGAGTTGCAGTGGATCACCGAAGACAATTAAGTGGTTTCCTCTAAGGAGCACGCCATTATCTGTTTTTCAAATCTGCTGCATTCTTAGGTGTACAAAGACAAGCATTAAGTTGAAAACCATGCTCACCTTATCGATGATAAAAAACGCTTCAGTTTTTTCAAAACTCTTGATACCTCATGACATGCTTCACCAGATAACCTCTGGAGTTACAGCTTATTGTCATGTTCAATAGGTAGCATAAGTAGATAGTATAAAGTCATTCTTTTATAGTTGTGTGCAGCTAATCTAGTTGGTGCTGTTACTACACATGATGAATTTGATTCTGTAATCCTCTGTAGATAAGCAGTGAGTACTTTAATTAAAACACTTTTCCCAGCTTGACTACTGATGTACAGTGGCAGCCAGCATGGCGGGGGGTGGGGTGGGTGTGGCGGCATCACAGGGGGTTGCACGGGGATAGCGATTGCAGGAGGGAGCATAACTAAAAGACCCTTACCTTTATGCTGGATCCGGCAACTCTCTCCTGCTTTCCAGTTTCTGACTTCAGGAACAGGAAGCAGGTAGCCTGGCTCCCTCTCCTAGGCCAATCACAACACTGTAATGCAGTGTTGTGATTGATCTCGGAGCCGTAACACGGCGCTCAGCCAGGGGCTGGAGATTGGGCATGCTCTCCTTGCAGGCTGTAATGCAGCCTGCAAGGAGAACGGGGAAAGTGCACATGACTGGTTTGGGCAGCTGGAGAGGGAAGACCAGTCATTGCGCACTTAGGAGTGGGCAAACCACTCCTCCCCTGCCCTGCTCAAAGAGCAGAGCAACCCTGCCCGCAAAGCAGCACAAACATAAAATGAATGTTCCTCGCACTGCTTGAAAGCACTGGGGTGACGCTCCTCCGCCATAGCTGAGGAGCCGCCACTGCTAATGTATTGGGTTAAAGGAAGAGCATTCAAAATCTTTCTTTTTGTGCTGAAATCCATGCTTTATTTTATCTTTCACTTCAATATAAATGTATTTATGTTTGTCATTTAGTTCTGCTAGTAACTGCTCAAAATCAACACTTTCCCCTCTTGCTAGTTGCATTGCATCCTCCACCTCCCTCATGGCTGCTTCATTTTGAATAATTGGGAGTCTAACTAGATCTTGACTCGGTGGCGCAAAACTTTGACTGCTTTGTAATCTTTCCTTAGCTACTTCAGCAGCAATGGTTTCTTCCTGTTCAATCTCATCTTTCAACATTTGTAAATAGTTTGAAAAGTCTGGTCATAGAATGTTGTCTTTTATAGCATTGAGAGAGTCTTTGAAGCAATTGTAGTCTCCAAGTAGTTCTGATTGAACACACTAAGACTTGAACAATTGCAGAAGTGCCAAATAGAAAACAAACCTCACTTTTTTCAGCCTTTTGGAAACTCAGTTTTTAGATTTCCTTTGCAATGTCTCACCAAGTAACCATCACATCCAACTACTGCATGTAAATGTAAATGTATTTGAGCTTATATAGCGCACAGCTACCCGCAGTGGGTTTCCCGGCGCTTGCTTAGGGAACCCGTCCTGGTATTCCCCTGTGAGATAACCCCGGCAGGGTATCCACAAGGTGAAAGCCAGGCATCCCGCCACGAGGGGCCATTGTGGAGATTAAGAAAGCTATTGCCCAGAGTCGCTGAGTGTGAACCCGTGAGTCGAGAAGGCACCGGAGCGAGAATTATCGAGTCCGTGGAATTTTTAGCCCAAGACCCGCCGAGGCGGGGAATTGAACCCTGGTCCAGGGCCGATCTCAGCTTCCGGGTCTGCCGCCTCTAACCCCTGAGCCACACTTCACCACTATTTACACATATTTTCCTTCTTCTATGTTTTCAGTCATATTCCTTATGTATCTGTAGTGTTGAAGTACTTCATAAAGACACACGTTTTCCAGATGTGAACTCCTTCTTGGTTAGCATGTATCCAACTTATTCCCAATGTCTGTACTTTCTAGGTCAAACTCCGCTAGATAATGAAGTGGGTGGTTGAGCTTCTGAGTGGGTGAGTGAGCCGGTGCATGAGTGTCTGAGTGAAGCTGTGACTGGGTGCATGAGTCTCTGAGTGTATCTGTGAGTGGTTGCATAAGTGTCTGAGTAGGCCTGTGAGTAGATGCATCATTGTCTGTGTCTGTCTGCGTTTGGATGCATGAGCATCCGAGTGGGTGCGTGAGTGGGTGCATGAGTGTCTGAGTAGATCTGTGAGTGGGTGTGTGAGTCTCTGAGTGGGTCTCTTAGTTGGTTTGTGCATGTCTGAGTGGGTCTTTGACTGGGTGTGTGTCTCTGAGTGAGTCTGTGATTGAGTGGATGAATATCTGAGAGGATCTGTGAGTGGGTGCGTGAGTAGGTGTGTGGTGAGTGCATGAGTGTCTGAGTGGGTCTGTGAATCTGTGCTTGAGTCTCTGAGTGTGTCTTTGAGTGGGTGCATGAGTCTCTGAGTGGGAGTGGGTGAATGCCTGAGTGGGTCTGAGAGTGGGTGCATGAGCCCCAATGTGGGTCTGTGAATGGGTGCATAAATGTCTTAGTGGGTCAGGGTACCCCTACACTGACCCATTTGTACTTTTTAACCTTTTTTCCCATCCTCCAGGACAGCATCCCACATTATAAAATGGTGGCCACAACTTTCTACACAGGTTGAAGCCAGCCAATCACAGCACTGCTCCTGGCGCTTGGGTTATCGAAGCTTAACATAGGTGTCCCCAGATATACAAATTTGGATTTCTTTCAATAACTCCAAAAAACTACTGAATGGATTTACAACAAATGTGGTATAAATCCACCCAGCGGTTCGGGCTGTCATAGTGTTCACAATCCCTATGGGAATTAACATTGGAAATACACTTTTTTTGATTCCCCCCCATTTTCTCGGACCCCACTTGATGGATATACTCGAAGATTTTCATCCACAACTAGAATCACAGCAAACTTTTTAGGGGAAATTTCTTGAAGAGTCGTCAAGCAGATCCAAAGATATAGGCAAGTCCAAAAAAGGCTTTTTCTATGGAAACATGCTCCTAACTATAACTACCTACTGGTGACCCCCAGTAGGAAGTTTTATATATATATAATGTGATGAAGGCTGCATGTCTGGCAGCCGAAACACGTCATTTGGACCTTGATGCTTGAATAAACTTCTATCTACTAGCATATCAGCTTTTGGAGTCTGTGCCCTGGTGTTGCGCCCCTGTGGATGTTGATGCTTTGGGATTTCACAGAAATATATATATTTATATATAGCAGCTAGGTAGTTATAGTTAGGTCTGCTTTTCCATAGTAAGAGTGTTTTTTGGTTTTCTAATAACTTTGGTCCCGTTTGATGAATCTTTACAAAACGTTCCCCAAACATATGCCGTCTACCTCAGCTCCTTCCTGGAAAGTTTTGGGGTGATCCGTCAACTAGGGGCCGAGAAGAAATGCAGGTCCCAAAACGTAAAATCCTCATGCATTTTTCATTGACTTCTTTAAGACTGGCACAGCAAAAACTGCTGAATGTAATTACAACAAATTCGGGAGGAAGCTATATCTTTTTCTGGAGATTGTGCTTTTTAGTGATGTGGTGTAAATCCGTCCAGCAGTTTTTGAGAAATTAAGCGCCAAAAGAATATAGATATCCGGACACCAGGGCCCTCAGGGGTCTCGAAAGACTCTTCCTGAGGGCCAATTTAAATATGGGGCGTCCTAATTGGCCCAGGAAGCTTTATTTCTCTTTGCTCATCTTGCCCCAGTGGGGATTATACTCTTGCGAGAGCAAGCGCTCTGACTGGCAGCTAGCAACATCAGAAAATTGTTGATAGCAGCCATTACAGGACTCAGGAACTTTGTCCCTTGGGGACAGAGCAGGGCTACCCTGACCCCCTACGCCCAAGGGTGGGACCCAGAGGGAACCCCTGAGGCAAAAATGAAAAAAAAAGCAAAAAATGCAGCAATTTCAGAACACTCTTGCAGGAATTAACAAAACAAAACAATATAAGTGGCAGCCAGGCCGCATTTATTTATTATAAGCCCCATGAAGCCTACCATTGGGCTGTGTTCATAAGAAGGAGGGAGGCTGTGTGGCCCCCCTACTGATGTCTGCAGAGGGCCCTAGGAGCTTACTCTTGGGAGTGAAATTTGCCTATATGGGAGGGGAGGCATGCAGCCCCCCTCCCTGTGCCTTCAGAATTCCCGGGGAACTCACCCCCGGGCTGATAGTTCAGAAAATAGGAGGGGCAGCATGGACCCCTTCCCATGCCTCAATAGGCCTTTGAGAACCCACCTCTGGGACAAAAATTCACAAAATGAGGAGGGAGCAACACAACCCCCCCTCCCTGTGTCGATTAATGGCCCCAATAACTCCATCCCCTAGAGTTGGCTCACAGGATCTGTCCCGGGGAGCTCACCCCCAGGACACATATTTTTTCCTGCCCACAGCAGCTTGCACAGGGAAACCTGTCTTTGCTCTCACTTGGTGGGAGCACTTTTAAATCTGCTGCCAAGCAGGAGCAAACAAGTCCGCTCCCAGCAGTTTGGAGCATCAAAATTCCCCCACCCACTGGGAGCGGACTTTAAATCTGCTTCACTGCCCGCAGTGATGCTGACAGGGAAACAGATCTGAAAATTGCCCCTGCATGCAGGTGGCAGCATTAGTAGCTTCCCCCTGTGTGCCGGAGCAATGTTGGCTCCTGTTGGATGTGGGGCCACGGGAGCCTTGGGGCTTCCTCTACGGCTGACAATGACTGTATGGTGCGTGCCCTGGGTGGGCACCAGTGCACCCACCTTTAACACTGCAGGGCGCCGGGGATTAGGTCTCTAGTGCCAAAATCTGTCCTGGAGGGATGCTGCATACCCCGCTCCCCCTGCAGAATGTAACTGGGTCCTGGGGGAAGGGATACCGGGGCTGAAATCAGCATGGTAAGGGGATGCCGCATGCCCCCCTCCGTGTAGAATGTTGCCAGGCACTTGAGGATGGGGACCCAGGCCAAAATCAGCCTGGGGAGGGGAGCCACGTACCCCCCACACAAAATGTCACCAGGCACGGGGGTCCCAAGGACAGAAATCAGCTCAGAAGGTGGCTGCATGCCCTCCTTGCAATAAAAATATCGCTGGGCCCCAGGGGAAGAGGACTCCAGGCAGAAATTGACCTGGGGAGTGGGGCACCTTCCCGCTCCCTAACAATTACTGTGGGCCCTGAGCTGAAAACGGCCTTCCCCCATATAAAATTTATGCCGGGGATGGGGCTTGCACAGGGGGGTGCGGTCCCCATGGCCAAATTCGGCCAGGGAGGATGGCAGCGTGCCTCTCTCCCCAGGAAAATTATATTGGGGCTTAGGGAATGGGGTCCCTGGGCCAAAATCAGCCTGGGATGGAAGGCTGCATACCCCTCTCACCCTAAACTTTGTGTCAGGTCCCAGGGGATAGAGTCCCTGGGTTCAATATTGGCCTGTGAGGAGGGGCCATGTGCCCCCTTCCTAAAAATGACCCTGGGCCCAGAGGGATGGGGTCCCCAGGGCCGAAGTTAGCATGGGTAGGGTGGCCACGTGCCCCCCGCCCCATCCAAATTACATTGGGCCCCAGGGCCGAAGTAGGCCTTGGTAGGGTGGCTGTGTGCCCCCATCCCACGAGATTTACATTGGGCCCCAGGGGAAGGGGTCCCTGGGGCCACAATCCACCCAGGGAGTGGGGGCTACATGCCTTCTTGTCCCTCAAAAGAACACTGGACCGAAATATGCCTGGGTAGGAGGGCCACATGCCCCCTCCCCCTGAAAAGTATACTGGACCCTGGGGTCCCTGGGCCAAAATCAGCCCGGGATGGGGACACGTGCACCCCATCCCCTTTATCATAAAGTGGTACCCTGGAGAGTCAGGTCGCCAGAGTCTCCTCCCCTTAAACCCTCTTCCCTTAAAATATACATGGCCCTAGAGAACGGGGTCCCCAGAGCCTTAAGAGGCTAGGGGAGGGGTCTGCGCGTCCCTCTCATCCTTTATTTTTATAAATGGCCCTGGCGATGGGGTCCCCAGGGCCTCACAAGGCTTGGGGAGGGGGGAGTCATGCCCCCCTCCTCTTTAATAAAAGAGAAACATCCTGGGGAGTGATGTCCCCAGTGCAAGTCTCTATTGCTGTATGAAGTGGGGGTTGTCTGCAGATTGGCTACAGGACCTGGCTAACTGTGCTCAACACAGGTTTGCATTTACATATGATAATGAAGCATTACTTTACAATTATGTCATTTGAGGAGCCATCTGTCATATCATAAATAATGTCATAGAACATGTCATGAGTGATGTCATATGTGAGGTCATAAGCAGTCATGGTGGTGGCGCAAGTTATAGCTGGTGAATTTCTGTGTTTTCTGTGTTTTTTTTAGTTCAAACGTTAAAGTTGTCACTGACAAATTCATCTAACCTTACTTCAATCTTTGTTTTTTTCAGTGAATATATATATTGTAATATACTGCTTACAACCATTGTTCGTGTGTGGGAAAAGGGCACGACTCACAAAGCTTCGCGTGAGTATCATGCAGCTGCCCTTCCTCAGCAATGGAAAAAATAGCATGTTACCCACTGAATATCTGCATATATGGTATATGCCATGCCATTTCCCATGTTTATTCATTTTAACAAATGGGTACACTTTGTTAAATGTATGTAGTAATGTAAAAATCAGATGGAAGAAGCCTCATTAATATAAAGAAAGTTATTTCCCTGTCTAAAGTAATTCTTTTATGGAATTTCTGAGGCAGTAAATCGTGTTTTTCCCCTGACAACTTTACAGTTCTGTGGATATAAACTTCAAATTGACCTTTGCACTGTGGGCAGGCTAGGAGCACAGAACACAGTCGGACAAATGAGTTTATGAATGCAAGTGGAGAGGGGGAATGGTAGGATGGGGAGGGAGGTTGTTCCTGGTTAAACCCAGAGAGAGGCATTCTGTTAACCTGGTTAATCACTTATGTGTTTCCCAGTTTACCTATCTCCCTGCTACTCAGCCAGTGTGAGTGTTGACAGTGGAATGTTGGAATGTTGGAGTGACAGTGATGCTTGGAATGTTTGGGTGCCTGTGTGGGTGAGGTGCGACAGTTGGAAGATGGGCTGAGCAGCAGGCAGGCTGCTCCTGGTGGGGCTGTTGAATTGGACTAAGGGCTGATGTACATGATTACCTTCCTGCAACTTGATCAAATAAAGGGACTTATAAAATATAACTTGGCTACGTCTGGTAAGATACAACATATTTTTGGTGACGACTTGGAGACTAACCCATGTTTACAACTTGACTTCATGAACTTGGCTCTTAAATATGGATTTAGAGCTGAATGAACCTACAGAAACTACAGATGCTGAGAACGCAAGCACAGATGTTCATAGGAAAAAAGAGAAACTGGAGCAGCACGTCTCGCAGCCCCACCAGAGTCCTTCACATCAGACAGCCCCAGCCCAGACGTGCTGTGCTCACCAACATTACTTCTTTTGGACTTTGATGTAACTAGTACTGCTTGTGTCTTCAAGCCAAACAATATACAGCCTGTGAATTTATTTGGCTCAATTATGTGTATTTCCAGCCACATATTGTGTGATCCTGAGCACACCCAAAATCCATATGGAATTTGGGAACACGTAGCAGTCAACAGGAACAGGTGGAATTTTAAAAGAAAAGTTTCATCATCTGAGGATTTTCACAGGCATACAATACTTGGCTTTCATACAACTGGATAACACGAAGCTTCTAACTGTTTGGTCTCTGCCCTCAATCTTTCATGGCAAGCGACACAATGCTGGTGAACGCTTTCCACAATAAGATTTCAGCTATAAGATACAGTTTGCCACTATGGTGCTGTGACACAGTAGGACAAATGAGTTTATGAATGCAAGTGGAGAGTGGGAAAGGTAGCATGGAGAGGGAGGTTGTTCCTGTTTAAACCCAGAGAGAGGCATTGTGATAAGGTGGATCGGAACAGTATTCAAAGTGATTTTATTGTATTGTATGAAGGTTTTGTACCGCGCATACTGTCACCCTACGGGTATCCTGGCGCTTACATTTTACAGTATCAGACTGATGGGAGGAAGTAAGATGCTCCTCTGAGAATTCAAAAAGGCAGGAGTCACTTTGTGATGAAATTAGTTTTCTGGACTTTCCTGGAGAAGAGCTAGACCTCCCAGATCTTACAGCAGGAGAAGGCTTAGGCTGCTCTTCTTGCATCGTCTCATGGTGTGATGCAGCTGCTAGTTGTAGTGTTCTACCGGCACGCATGCTATGAAGATCCGAAATGCATTGGGGATTTTACTTTGTTTATGATGTTTCATCAACAGATCAATGTTTGATAGTTTGTTGTTCGAGACACATCGTGATAGTGCAATTGAGCATATATTTTGTTTTCATTTGTCAATTGATGATGTACAACATGAAGTGGTTGAATATATATTGAAAGAACTACGGTTTGATGTTGATTTCAGTTTCTTTGATAACGAATTGATGATTATATGTTAAACCTGTTTTAAATGTTGAAGCCCAAGGGACAAAGGTTGAGCGTCTCATAGACCAGGTGAAGCCTGGCCTCGACAGAGCATGCTATGAAGGGGCGTCACCGTGCAGATTATGAAGCTGGTCTTGAATGTAATATGTGCAGGCTGTGGAAACCAGTGTAGTTCTCTTGAGTGCTGAAGACATAAAGCAGTCAATCTTTTTTATGGAGATAAAACAGTTAAGAGGTAATTCTGGAGTAAAGGTCATTGCCCAACTTTCACCTGCTTTGACGTTCCACGCATTAACCTACAGAAAGGCCGCCATTTTGCTTCACTTTTGGGGGCGCACCTCAAGGCAGCGCGCAGCCCATGAAGTCTTTTCAAAGCTGACGAAGAAATCCTGTCAGTCCGCTAAAGAGACTGAGGCTGACATTTTCCTCTGGCACCAGGGCCGTTGAGAAAATGTCAATCTCTGCTCCAAATCTTTTTCATAACGCCGCCATGACAAGGAGCTTATAAAACTCGCCGTTCCCCAACCAGAAAAAAAATGATGGGAAATTGAGATAACACGAAAACAGAGATGCATAATTTACGAAACAAAAAAAAAAACAGCGCGCGGCATTTTGGCAGAAACCTTTTCACACCTGCGCACTAGTTTAATCTCTCCGACGTGGGACTCTGCTTCCCAGCCAAGCTGCCCCGCTTGGTGAAATCCTTTGATTAGGGAAGAGTGGAAACGCCGCGCCTCACAAAAGAAGAGCAGCTGTAATTTACCGTCTGTAATAAGAAAGCAGAAATTAAACACGAGCAAAGAGATAGAGGGAAGGAAGTCATAAAAAACATAGCGCGCGCTGGGGAGGACGGGACTTCTCACTTAGTATGCCAGATCCCCCCGTCCCTTCATTTGGTGGTCTTGCACATAGGAAGCTAGGGTGGATTAATGGGCCGTAAGAGGTTTTCTGGACTGAAGTGGGTTGATTGAATAATCAAATTCCCGGTCCTAATGGAAATAATAAACCTTCCGGAGCCGGTCTTCGCACGCGGGGAGAAAAAAAAAATCCACTTAGTGTTTTTATTGGAGAGAATTTTACATCAAATGCTTAATGAGATGGCAAGCATGCATGAATAATTATTTTTACTTACTGTTCCCATTAAAGAAAAGATGAGTCATAAGTCTTTCAGTCTGAAGTGGAAATTCTTCCCTGATCATTAACATTAAATTAGCTTTTTATTTCACATTCCATGAAAGCCCTACATTTAAATAGCGTTTCAAATGGGAAGAATGGTTTGTGATCCAGAAGGCACAGAAGTGCTCAGTGCAAGTGTCCTGGCTGACAGAAAATGAAACGCCTCTAAAGAAGGGGGTGGAACTGTCTTCATTGGGTGAGTGCGGTCTACCCTCACTGGTTGGTGCCGTTGTGGGCTTAGGCTGGGCTTTAAGTAATTAAGGGGCAGATTTATGACGACTGGCGCATCCCTGCAAATCAGCAGAGATGCGTCAGATAAGACGCGTCATGCAAGTTTACCCTTGCGCCACCGCATTTACAATTCGGTGCATCGTGGCGCAAGGATAAACAGATGCGTGACGCATCTCCCGTCGGAAGGGTGGCGCATTGCTGGAGTTGTGTCGCATGCGCGACGCAACTCCATCAATGCTCGTAGCCTGCCCATATACAACGCGGTGCATCAAGCCTTACGCCTGCTTCAAGCAGGCGCAAGGTTTTGACGCAGCAGCGTCGGAAAAGGGACTGACAGGCACTTTTCTGAAGCGCTCCTGCGCCAGAACGCCCACCCTGCGCCGGAACGCTCACATTAAACCTGATGCAGGTTTCATGTGGCGCAGGGCTTTACAACGTGACACATCTCCATAGATGCGTCACGTTGTAAATCCGTCGCAGCATTGCACTAGCTTTACGCCACCGCTGCGTCACAAAAGTGACGCAACAGCGGCGCAAAAGTGGCGCACAGGGCTTGTAAATCTGCCCCTAAATGTTTTTGTTTGTAACTGAACATTTCTACTTGCCAGGCAATAAAGACAGAGAGTACACCATGACCTGAATATCCACATACTGTGTACAACACCACACAAGGATATGGTGATAATCATAACTCGGAAACATATGCCAACTAAATGTAGGTGACGGTTAGTGGCTAATTAATTCACAGGATTTGATGACCATCATGACTGTTCTTGTATTCACTCAGTAACGTGGAGATGGTCTGTTGAAGAGCTACCCATTGGCAGGGTTGGACTGGGACAACAATTGGCCCGGAACCAAAATAAAAGTGTCCCCAATTAGCAAACCAGATAGCCAAAAATGTGTCCCACATTTGCAAACCAGGCCAATTGACTGAATGCATTTGTGTTTGCTGCAGGCAATGTTTGTGGTAATATCAGGGAAATGACAGGTAAAAACTGGTGCACCTAACCATAAAACAGGCCTGCAAACTGCTGAAAAAAAGGCCCAGACAATGATCTATCAGAACAGCCCGTCAGGCGCTGTCTGATTGCCTTGCAGGCCAGGCAGACCCTGGCCATTGGCTGCTGACCTGAGCAAAAGGCAGTAGTCAGGCATCAACAGCAAATTCTCCAATGTGTCCGCGGGGTCCTTACAACACATTGAGTCAACAGAATATAGCTGGTATGGTCACCACCTCACTCCACGTCATCATGGGCACGGATTCCACACATGGGCTTTCAATTCACAAATCATTGCTATCAGGTGTGACTGTCTTATTAGCTCAACTTAAGACAACAAGATTACAACATAGAGAATACATTAGGCTTCTAAGGACAGTAGATGAGAGCCCTGGAATCGAGCACTGTCTAGAGGCATTGCAACTACACAGTGACATTTTCTGAACCTCGAATAGGTAGGATGCTTTATGTTGCATTGATAACTATAGCTTGAATGATTAGCAGGTTAGGAAAGTGAATCAAACGCAAAGCTGGATCGCTTAGACTGAAAGGGAAATAGCAGGCAGGTGTGCACTGGAGACAGCTAAAATGACATCACGACAAATGCTCAATCAGGCACAGTGTGAAAAGAAGCTGACATCAGGTGGCTATTCAGTGTCTTAATCCTCCAGTGATTGGCCAATGCCCATCCCAAGGTACAATGCCATTGTTATAATTCTGCAAGAACTGGGAATGAGCCCACTGGGAAACATCTATTACAATGCAGGCATTACAACGTAGTGCCTTTACAGAGCAGTCAGTGCCTTTACAGAGCAGTTGGACATTAACATGAGATCTATTACGATAGAAGTCAAGTCAAGTCAAGTCAATAAATTTGTATAGCGCGCTACATACCCAGAGGGTCTCAAGGCGCTTGAAGAAGGGTGGGGAATTACTTGTCAAATATCCACGTTTTAAGTTGCTTTCTGAATGCTAGGTGGTTCTGAGTAAGGCGAAGGTGAGTGGGAAGTGAGTTCCAGGTTTTAGCTGCCAGGTAGGAGAAGGATCTACCTCCCATGGTGGATTTGTTGATGCGAGGTACAGTGGCAAGGGCTTGGTTGGAGGATCGTAGCTGGCGGGAGGGTGTGTAGAAGGACAGTCGTGTGTTGAGGCATTCGGGTCCGATTTCGTAGAGTGCTTTGTGTGCGCGGGTTAGGAGCCGGAAAGTGATCCTCTTATTGACGGGGAGCCAGTGGAGGTTTTTCAGGTGGCCAGAGATGTGTTCTTTACGCGGGATGTCTAATATGAGCCTGGCTGAAGCGTTCTGGATGCGTTGAAGTTTTTTCTGGATTTTTGCGGTGGTACCGGCGTAGAGGGTGTTTCCGTAGTCCAGTCGGCTCGTGACCAGAGCGTGAGTGACTGTTTTTCTAGTTTCAGTGGGGATCCAGCGAAATGTTTTTTTGAGCATGCGAAGAATGTTGAAGCAAGATGAAGAAACAGCGTTGACTTGTCTGTTCATCGAGAGTGAGGAATCCAGGATGACGCCCAGGTTCCGTGCGTGGTCCGTCGGGATGGGTGCTTTTCCAAGGGCCTCTGGCCACCAAGAGTCATCCCAGGCGGAGGGGGAGGTGCCTAGGATGAGGACTTCTGTTTTGTCTGAGTTCAGTTTCAGACGGCTGTGCTTCATCCATTCGGCTACTTCTTTCATTCCTTCATGCAGGTTGGTTTTGGCAGTGTTAGGGTCTCTGGTGAGTGATAGGATCAGTTGAGTGTCGTCGGCGTAGGAGATGATGTTGAGGTTGTGTTGGCGTGCGATGACTGCGAGGGGGCTCATGTATACGTTGAAGAGGGTGGGGCTGAGTGAAGATCTCTGTGGTACGCCGCAGATGACTTCAGTGGCCTCTGACTTGAATGGTGGGAGGCGGACTCTCTGGGTTCTTCCGGTGAGGAACGAGGTGATCCATTCCAGTGCTTTTCCATGGATTCCGACGTTTCTGAGGCGTTGTAAAAGGGTGCTATGACAGACCGTGTCGAAGGCTGCGGAGAGGTCGAGGAGGATGAGGGCGACTGTGTCTTACAAGTCCTTACAACGCCTTGCCTTAGAGTTTGCGATGTTGGACCGGTGTTGGATTTTAAGTTCAAAACCTTCCCAACTGATACACCGACTGGAGTTGAAATAGTAATTTAAACTATTCCAAAGTCCAGCGCTTCCCTAAAGTAAGTTGTTGTAATGACTTGCGTTGTAATGGAACTCGTGGTAACGACACAGTCGTGGTTTTGACTGCGTTGTTAAGCCATGCATGGTTTTGGCATGAGTGGTAACAGATGCTATTCGAGCCAACTACATGGCCCTCAACTGAATGTACTACATGGCCGTCTAGTGCTATCAGTTTGC
Source organism: Lissotriton vulgaris (assembly GCF_964263255.1). Lineage (NCBI taxonomy): Eukaryota > Metazoa > Chordata > Amphibia > Caudata > Salamandridae > Lissotriton > Lissotriton vulgaris. Next base: position 1,644,754,244 of record NC_141689.1, read on the forward strand.
TTTGTATATACACTAGCCAACACATTCTTTTCTATTCTTGGCTGAGCGTGAGCACCACTGAGCACCTTTGCAGATTCCACTTAAATGTATTCCTATTTGAGGATACACCTGCTTCTGCTGGCTACTCCGTTTCATACACATAACAACAAAAGAGTAACTTAGAGAGCGAACTGAAAGTTGCCCTGAAAAAACTAAAAGAAAGACAAGAAACTAGAGGCACAACAAATGTGTTAAAAAGAACCCTCACTCACCGACCTGGTATGCTTCCACGCCTGAATTACAGCGGAGCAGGATGTTCAAATGTGCGTGCGCATACGTGGTGATGTGAAAAGAAGTGATGGTTAAAAGGAGTCTGGCACTAACCCATCCACTATTTTATTCAAGGTTGGCCGGATACTAATAAAACCGTGAGACGGATGTGCACCAGTTCTATAAAGTAATTGGTATCAAACCTGTTTTTACAAAGATCTTTTGAAATCTACACAAGATCACCGGGGTATAACCGTGAGTTGTACCACTTTGTACTGTTCCACAGGTTAGGGTGCGCCTTAGAGTGCGCATACCGCCGTGGAACCTAATATAGGTCCTGACGAATGCTTTGCTAATAGCACTGATAAGCAGAAACAGGTTGACCGCTACTTAGGAACACCCAAAATCGGATGATACCAATTACTTTATAGAACTGGTGCACATCCGTCTCTCGTTTATAATGGTATCTGGCCAACCTTGATTTAAATAGTGGATGGGTTAGTGCCAGACTCCTTTTAACCATCACTTTTTTCACATCACCACTTATGCACACGTGCATTTGAACATCCTGCTCCGCTGTAATTCAGGCGTGGAAGCATACCAGGGAAGCATTAAGCTTCTCTGGTAGAACCCTATGATGAAGCATGTCACCGACCAGGTCGGTGAGTGAGGGTTCTTTTTAACACATTGGTTGTGCCTCTAGTTTCTTGTCTTTCTTTTAGTTTTTTCAGGGCAACTTTCAGTTCGCTCTCTAAGTTACTCTTTTGTTGTTATGTATTGATTTACAGGGGGTATAAGAGTACCTTTACCTCTCTCTCTTGTTGTTGCAAGTACTCTGTTTCATATTCAGTGTTCTGTGGACAACTTTTGCTCAATTTCTTTTTCCGAATTGTTAATATTACTGTTAATATGACCCAGCCAGTATGCCCTAGTGAACATTGTCAGGAGTTTGTACAGGGGCAATGCTGTCAAATCTCGTGAGATTCATTGGTGTCACGACAAGCACAGAGAGACAAAAGAAGGACAAGAATAGTGACAGATGCTAGTGCTTATCAAGCCCCTTTGTGCAATCACAAAACAAATATTCAATTAGACAGGGCTTTAAGTGGAATGAAAAAAATGGGGGGTCTTTCAAAGGGGCGTGATTTATGAAATTCAGGCCGTGGCTTAAAAACAATCAAGCTAAGAATTTGTGCTTAGCATAGTGTGCCACCCGTCTGGTATTTTGCTGCTTCTGTCATTGCATCTAGATATATAATACAACAAGTAGCATTAAACCTACAACCAGCCTGGACTATTGGCTTTGTCAATGGCTGTTAGTTGCATAAGAAAAAAAAAAAAGCAACAACTATGATTTCGTTGTATATAATATTGAAAATGCTTCACTTCTAAAATGATGAGACTGTGAAAGAACTATAACCAGTCTCTTTGAAGTTACATCAGAGGCAGTGAAGGGAGGTGCTGCTGTAGAGTTATGATTTTTTTTCACTGAGAGTGTGGACAAAAATGAGAGCCCGATCGGGACCCATTTCAGCAGCTGCTTTTTAGAACTGCCGATGCTGAGCACCTACAGGACCTAGCCCACTTAAAGCCCTGCTCTTAGGGCCTCATTCCTATTACTTCGACATTGTGAGTGATAATATTGCAGCCAGTAGAAAACAATATCGTAGATCACGGTACTTGTGGGTAGGTTGACACCCACCAATTCCCAAGGTCTTGTGTGGGAATGAGGGATAACAAACAAATGGTATTGAAGTTTGCATGCAAGATTATCACATTTCTCTCTTTTTGACCATTTTTCCTTGGCTAAATTTCAACAGGATTCTTCTGGCAAAATGAGTCGAGGGAAAAATTGTGTATGTGTGGTAATTTCAATCAGAATTAGCATTTGCATGGCACCCAGAGAGTGTTAGAGTGGTTTCACACTTTTCTGCCTGAGACAATCCCCAATGCCTATCCAGTAAGACCGTGAAGTTGGATATGTACCGCAACATCTTGCAGAAATTCAAATGTGAAAAATGCTTATGTGAGCTAGTGAGTGCCAATACTTCCACAGCAGAGCTCCAGATGGTAAAACTACCTTGATCTGCTACCCATGCATTGCTTTCTTCATAGTAAGGGCCATCATTGAGAATTCCTCGGCACAGTGAAAGAAATGGAGAGTAACTACTAGGGAACACCAGGACCAATGTTCAACACAAACAACTAAAGTGGGACAATTATACTCAAAAGCCCTACCCAGTAACAATTCATACTTCAATAATTTGGAAATTTGTGAGTATGAGAGTATGATTGAAGTATGAATTGTTACTGGGTAGGTCCCCAAGTAGGATGAATTTCTCTTATTTTTATCCCTTTTCGCACCAATGTATGTTGTTTGATGCCCTAAAAAATATGCTGTGGATTTAATATGTTATCTATTTTTGTACGATCTTTTTTACATCAATTCGAAGAGTATACAAAAAAATAAAAAATATATATATATTTGCTAAATACTTGCTTTTGAGTATAATTGGATTGACTAATTTTTGTTATGTGCATTGCTAAACTCCTAGGCTAATCACCCCTTATATAGTGGGATCCTATTGTTAGGACCATCACATCATTAGGCGGGGTTACGTTCCTTGTTCTATTTTCAGTTTTTTCCCCCTCACGGCCTGCCTACATCCTTAAAAGCCCACCGGGGAACCCCCTTCTTTCATTAATTTGCAAACAGAGATCTATCAGGGTTCTCAGGTTTACTGATAGCTCTATTTCTAATATCCAACCTGCAGAGTACACAACCTTAAACCAAAGGGAAACAAGCGAAAAGAATGCAAGAACATTTTTGCATTCAGTTACACTCTCCTTTGGCTGAGGAGGTACTTATTCAAAGACAGCGAACAACGAATACTCAAAAAATTCATAGAGTGATGACGTGTGGAAAATGGATACAATTTTGTGCCTGGATCCATTTTGTTTTTGACTTCATAGCTTCATCTTCCTAGTCTTTGAATCACTTTCTTTGGGAACCAAGTCACTCATTAATATACCTGGCAAAGAAAGGAGAGAGGGCAATGGCTTAAAATCCAACGATTAACAAAATTAAAACAATAATATTGCACTCGGGGCACTCATGGTACAATTAATAACGTTTCCCAGTCGACGAAAAACGTTCCTACCTCATCAGATCCTTAAATATTAAAAACTTTCCTCTTTCAATAGCAAAGGTAGCAAAGTGTCTGCGAGAGTTTTGGCTTTAAAATGGATCTCACAATTTTTTAGAAAGCTGCCCTAATGAAATCCTGTTCTTTGGGTCAATGGTGCAGGAAAAATGTGCCCTTAGATTTTTACTTTTGATTAGAAATGGCGAAAAAATGGTGCATTCAATTAGTTACTTCCGAACTGTAATACACAGGTTTCAGGGTTTGGCAATGCGATTAGCAATTACAGACTTCAACAAAGCATGACAATCCTCTATTTTCCTGCAAGTCGGATTGACCAAGAAACAGAGTCCACATTGTATACACATAGCAGCAGTCAAACTGACCAGAAGATAGCAAAAAGGCAATACACACAGTTTATGCTGATTGATATCAGACTAAATCACTGTAACTACTAAAAGACTAACGACCAGATTCATCAAGGTAAGGAATTGCGAGTCCTTAATAGCGAATTTTAAGGATTCGCTATTAAGGACTCGCAAAATGGGATTCATGTAGGAATCGCAATTGAATTTGCGATTCCCACTGATTCCTTATTTGCGATTAGCTAATTGCTAATCGCAAATAAGGAATGACTCCCCATTCATTTTGCGATTAGCAATTAGCTAATCGCAAATAAGGAAGCGATTTCAAGGGTGCCAGGGGTGTCCAAAGGACACCCTGTAGCACCCCTGAAATGTAATCTACATTGGTGTTGCGCACACACATGTCCAAAGGACATGTGTGTGTGTAACATGCAACTTAGAAAAATGCATTTAAATGCATTTTTCTAAGTTTTCGCTATTTACCACGAGGTTTGACCTCGCGGTAAATAGCGGCCCAAAATTGCGATTTCGCAATTTTAAAATGGTTCATGAATTGCATTTAAGGAATCTCAAATAGAGATTCCTTAAATGCAATTCCTCGCAAATGTGCGAATTCTTTAATAGCGAATTTTGCATTTGGGATGATGAATCCCAAATGCAAAACTTGCACTCGCAAAGGGCCAGATTCTCAGAATCTGGCCCTTTGCGAGCACAATTAAGCTTGATGAATCTGGCCGCAAGGGCCAAATGTAGGTCACCAAATACCGGTCAGTAACGGCCGATTTCGGCCGTTACCGACTGGTATCGGCCGATTTCGGCCGTTACCGACCGGTATCTGGTGATTGAGATGTAGGGGGCCTTAAATTTACCGATTCGGTATATTTATAGAATCGGTAAACTTACTGATTCTGTAAATTACCGAATCGGTAAATTTACAGAATCTCAAAATTGTGATGTAGGTGGCACTGAAAACAGTGCCACCGGCCCTTAAGAATTCGTTATTTACCATGACATACTATGTCATGGTAAATAACGAAATCCTGTGTACATGCAAATCTGTGCATGTACACCTTTGCCATGTGGCACACATACATGCCCAAAGGGCATGTATGTGTGCCACATGGCACACAAGCCAGAATCAGGGGTGCAACAGGGTGTCAAAGTGACACCCTGTCCCCCTTGCAAATTCGGTAATTTTACCGATTCGATATTTACCGATTCGGTAATTGACATTGATTCCTATGGACCTCAAGGCTCATAGGAATCAATGGCAATAACAGAATCGGTAAATACCGATCCATTAATTACCGAATCATACCGATTCGGTAATTAATTTGGTAAAATTACCTACATCCCGATTGCCAGTTCTTAAATACCGAATCGGTATGATTCGGTATTTAAGAATCGGTAATCTGGGATTACCTACATCGGGCCCTAAAAGTATAATAACCAGTGCTTTAAATGGAAAAAAATAAATGCAGGTACTCATCAAATTGAGTTAGAGGTGTGGCTAGTGGGCGGGCTATGGGCAGGGCTAGAGGTGGGACATGATATAATGACACTACTTCCATCTGTTGTGTTATTGCTATCTTTGGGTGTTAAACTGAAATGCAACCTATGCCCTGACAGTATTAACAAGTATAAAATGACAAAATAATTAATACAATCAGCAACTGTTCTGCATTACACTGCATATGTTGCCTTTTGATGCTGCATAATTTTATCAAACCTGCCGCATAATTACAGTGGCCCTGATTATTATCATTTATTTGCTTTGGGCTCAAGTCAATACTCATATTCTCGTGTGCGCACACACTCACACAGGCCCGAGCACACATGCACATATAAAACAGTCCACACACTCTTTAAAAAAACTTTTTCGAGTATCCACATTCTCTCTATTCCTCTATCGTTACACGTAAATGTGCACACAAGTCGTTAAACACTCACAATAAAACACTCATACAAAAGGCTCATGCAGGATAAAGGACCCTTTCAACTCCTTACCTCATGTGGCTTCCTTAAGTGCCGCTCTCAGTGGGTCGTCTGGATTCCAGGGTTTGCACCAATGCATACCACAGTGTAAATGTGATTAAAGAGCAGTGTCTGAATGATACAGACACTGCTCTGTCAAGCTCAGCGTGAAGGTGACATTTTTAACACCCACGCAATTGAACTGCTGCTGAAGGGTTCAGCAGGGGCTCAGTGCAGGGCTCCAGGGGCACTTTACCCGTCAGAGTATCCGGGAGGCAGGCGCCACCCTGCCTCCTCAGAATTAGCAATAAACAGTTCATCATGAGTACCGGTACTCTCCTTGGCGGGGGTTGAAGTGCCGGTACTTGAAGGAATAGAAATAAGAAGTGCCGGTACTCAGTACCGGTGAGTACCGGCCCATTTAAAGCACTGATAATAACTCTACTGTTTATATTTTAACTGTATCTAGATTTCTTCGATGAACCCTGTTTACAATGATGGGGACCACTGCATCACATGATAGACTTCACATAATACAAATACAGCATCGACTATATCGACCACCATTTTAACATCTGTGTATGTAGATGAAGGATTATGTATAATAAATCTATACTTAGCTTTCTATACATAATGTGACGATGTAGTGGAAGTTGACATAGCTGATGCAATGTTTTAGTTGGTCAATACTTTGACCTTGACATAGTGACCAAGGACAGAACTGCATATTAACAGCACAATAAGCAGATACATTCCTGATTCGCAACGTTTTTTCTGTGGGCAGTTGTGTCACACTCCTGTCTTAGATGTGAGCTGCAACTGAATATTCAGGCTTAGGTCACATAGCATTTTTAGTGAACAGTTTCCTGGAATCACACATGATTAATCAGATGAAATGTGAGCAAGCATGCTTTACTCATGAAAAATCATGAGTACGACTGAAGTAAGAAAGACCAAGGGACATATCAGCAACACACGGCGATAAATATCGCAAAGCGCGCTTAGCGCTTTAAAATTTATCGCCGTCTGTCTCTGGAATTTATCGCCCGGTTAGCGCGTTATCAACAACGCGTTTCACTGAGGCGATAAAAAATCCTGCAAAAGCGGCAATATGCTGGAATATCACTGGAAATCCAGCGATATTCCAGCAGCGATAGGGGAATGCTTGATACTAGGGAGATGTGGATTCAGCCAAAGAATCCACCTCCCATGATATGCATAGCTAAGTCTGTTTTTTTGCAGAAGTTAGCTTAAGGCGGTAATTGCGTTTAGCTCTACTTTTCTGGACGCAATGCGGGCTTTGATAATAGGGAGAACTTGTCTTTGCAACTGTTTCCCTTTACTGTTAGTGAGGAACATCTACTTTGCATGCCATTAGCCATATATATCGCTGACATGCAAAGCGGCAAGAAAACAGGTGCTATTGCCAATGAACTGACGCTAACAGCTGTTAGCAACAGCTTCCTAATAGGGCGATAGAAATATCGCCGCTTTAGCGGCAAAAAGTGTGGCTAAAGCGGCGATATTGCCCTTGATAATATGCCCCCAAACTTGTTGAAAACGCTTTGTAAAATTGCCCCTGGATATTCAAGCGCAGCTCATACGTAAGCATAGAGTAATATACACGGACGCAGAGAATTTTTTTGTGTGAATCAGGCCTAGACATTCCTGATGTAAATTAATAGTTTACCTACATTCACAAACTCTGTACCCTGGGTGCTTAGGCATTGATAAGCCAGGTTTGCATATCACCAGGACTGAGCGTGCCAAATAGCATGAACCAGGCCTGTGAGAAGCTGATCACAATCGTCATGTAAGGGCCCTACCTGGTTTTCTGGTAGCGCGAGCCCATATTTAAAAAAAAAAAGTAACTCATTTGGAGACAACTACGGTCATTTGGCTCCACCCATTAGCGGCTGAAGTTATCTTTCGCATCATGCATAGCCCACAAAAGTATGCACGAGGTGCTTGTGTGCTCGCTAAATTATTTATCAGTGGTGGCACAGTGCCCTGAAAAGAGCATGGCTGGGGGCAAACATCCCTGATGCTGCCCCCATTGTATTTCCCCTACAGTGAACACCTATGGCAGAAAGCTCTACATATGTGCTGTCATTCACAGCTTCCTCAAAAAACAATTGCAGGAAGGGAGGGTTCTATTTTTTTTTTAGTTTAAGGAATTATGGTCATGCAAGCACATTGCCTAAATATCCTACAATGTTACTCAGCTTGGCACAAAATGGCGAGGGAAGTAAAAAAGTGTGGTGTGCACTTTACTTTCTAAGAGACTCATGCTAACTTTGGATTAGAACTGCTTTTCACTTAGTGCATCGAGTAGTCCAAAGGACATCAATATTTTGTTGTGGAGTTACTTTACGCACGCACACTACTTCTTTAATTTGACTAACAAAAGCATTTGTTAGAGCTATTGAGTACCGTTTCTCAGAAAGGTAAACCTTTCCCAGATTAGCTAAATCATTATGCAGGCACAAAAGCAATATGCAATTATTCTTGCTTTCTGTTGCCAATTCCTACTTATTTTCCCATCCTGAAACTGGCCCCTCAAGAATAAAGCCTGCCAGCACAGCACATGCAGGACTTTCTGTTTTCAGGCAGCAGATACAGGCTGTAAGGCTGGACAGAAAATAAATGCAAAAAGGCACTGTTCAATCTGAGCAATAGTGTTAGGCGAAGATATTTGTAGAAGAGGAAAATGGTGGAATCTCCCATTTTTGTTTAAACTGGATCTAACCACTCCACTAAACGACTCCAACAGCATCCAATTTATGGGCAGAATCTATAAAAAGGCAGATTCCTTGACCAAATGGCATCGCTAGAAAATGTTGCAGGTACGGGTTAGCAACCAATGGTTAGCATGAGTTGCTTCCAAGCATCCAGTGAAAGTAAATTTAACGGAGAGGCCCATTCGGATTTGTTGAAGCCAGACAATCAGTATTGCTGCAACAGCGGGAAAGCTGTTCAGCAATTTGGATTGGGCAGCTTAGTCAATCATAATGAGTCTCTGAGGTTAGACCTTTGTGATTGGCTGCTGGTGACCCATTCACAATAACGTTGTCCCTGTCCACTCATGCTGGTCATGGACTGTTCATGAGCCAGCCATCTAAGTGTCTCTTCTGCTTACTGTAAAATAATATATATATATATATTCACAGAAAAAAATCATAGGTTTCACACCAGTTATAGTTAGCTGGAAATTTTACTGACATAAAACCATTGAAATTCCCACGTTATAGTTAGTTGGACTCACTATAACTTGCGCGTGTAATGCACTGCTGATGACGTCACATATTACATCACTCATGACATGGTCAGTGACATCACTGATGACACCAACTTTGTGAATTTAATAGGTTTTTTAAATGCTAATTCCTAACTATAACTGGTGTGAAACCTATGGTTTTTTCAGTGAATTTCATAGGTTTTTTAAATGCTAATTCCTAACTATATATAAGGTCCCAAACCTATGTTTTTTTCTTTGAATTTCAAAATGTGGTTAATAGCAAATGTCTATAGCTATGAAATGTAATATTTTTGAAAATGATTGAATCCTATATTTTATTTGTATTTTAAACAATTTTTTTATTTTTTTTTATTTTTGACCCTGGAGCGCTCCCAGGGCGCGCCCCGGTGAGCGCCCCGGAGAGCGTAATCGTTTGAAGCGCCCCGGTGCGCGAACCGGGAAACGTCCCGTTAGCGCTAATGTCGCGAACGAAAACATGATCGTGACGTATCGTGTAGCCACGTCCGCGTGATACGCACGGCGTAAGCGCACCCGGAAGCACTCGAGCGAATACGCTCGTGCAACGTAAACATCCGACGGGCTTACGCGACGCGACCCGGGGCCCGCCCCCGGGCGCTCAAAAGGGGCACATCGCGTAAGCGCGTCGGTCATGTGACCTGAAAATAACACTTTTAATTGGTGCAGAACAGTTTTAGTTTCATAATGATGAAATCCCTGGTCTTGTGACCTGAAAATAACACTTCTCATTGGTTCAGGCCTTTTTTTTTCCAAATGATGAAAGACCCCACCTTTTTTCCTTATTCTGACTTTGTCCTTTGACTGAAGAAGACCTGATTGTACCTCTCTGTACCTTTTTGATCTATATAATGGCTTCAGTAGCAGCAGCAGCTGGTGCATCTGCACCACCACCACAACCACCAAGAGGACCACCTCAAGATTACATTGGTGGTCAACAAGAGGAGGAAGAGGAGGAGGAGGAGGAGGAGGAGGGGAGGAGAAGATGGCTTGAAGAACACAATGCCCCATACCAGCCAAGACCACACATTATATGAGAGTTTTTTTCGATCCCAGAGGGGAAGAAAAAAGTAAATGCAGCCAAGGTGACTTGCCTAATCTGTGGCATGGAACTTTCTAGGGGGAACCCGAATAAAAAATATTCATTCGGAAACAACACAATGATTAGACACATGCAGCGCAAGCATACAATAAATTATTCTGCTGCAGAGATGAGGGAACTGGCCAGAAACCCTCCCCAAACTACAAGCACCACCTCGAAAAGAAAGCAACGCACTCCGTCGGGACAAGAGGCAAGAGAGACGATGCCTTGCATTCAGCCACGGTTTGCGGATTTCCGTATAACCTGTAAATATTGTGGGAAGACCATCTCCTACGGAGAACAGAGCGTGAAGCTCATCGTCCTTGCTGGGGACAACCACAAATGCCCCAATAAACCCTAATTTTTTCATTTATTTATTTTTTGCTCCAGTTGAGCAATTTTCAATTCCCTGTTTTTTCGTTTCTCCCCATGAAAAATACAAAAAAATATAAAACTGTTCAAAGAAACAATAAAAAAATATAAAACAACAAAAAGAAGAAAAAAAACAGTTCTTTTTAGAACTACCTCCAATTTATAAAACAAGCATTTACAATGCAATGGTTTTGCCTTTGTTAAAGTTAGAGCTATTGGCATTGCTCTTGACATTATTTTTATTTATGTGTTTTTTTTAAAACATAAATAAATGGCATTGTCATTTACAATGCCAATAGCTTAATCGCTCGCAAATGCATGACCTCTTGCATTTTACACCCACACAGAGCCACACACGCAAAGCCACCCACACACACATAGAGTCACCCACACAATCTGCACTCTGCACTCTGAATCTGCACTCTGCACTCTGAATCTGCACTCTGCACTCTGAATCTGCACTCTGCACTCTGAATCTGAATCTGCACTCTGAATCTGCACTCTGCACTCTGCACTCTGCACTCTGCACTCTGCACTCTGAATCTGCACTCTGAATCTGCACTCTGAATCTTCAATCTGCACTCTGAATCTTCAATCTGCACTCTGAATCTTCAATCTGCACTCTCAATCTGCACTCTGCACTCTGAATCTGCACTCTGAATCTGCACTCTGAATCTTCAATCTGCACTCTGAATCTGCACTCTGAATCTGCACTCTGAATCTGCACTCTCAATCTGCACTCTCAATCTGCACTCTCAATCTGCACTCTGCACTCTGAACGGGACGGCCCTGGCAAACACGGGACGCCTGCTCACCCTGATTATACACCATACCAGGCCCCGTTTCTGGGCACCTTGGTGGCAATTGACCAGTTGTGATATTTATGGTACGCACTCCTGGATGAAGATCAAGGTATAGATGTCTTAGTAGGAGGCACTGCTGCTTAGGGCGGCAATAATTTAACTATCACTATGCCAAGAGCCAGGACGTCACTTACAGAGCATGGCTTCCACTCGCCTCCCTTGATTTAAAGATGCGTATGAGTGCCTGTAGTCTGGGTACCACTTGCGCAACGCCCCATGCTCAGTGAAGGTCACCGTGTGCGGATGTCAAACGTCTGCCATTCAGGTTCAGAGAGGCAGATATTTTCCCGCAGATGTGCTTGCGCTCAGGAAAGGGAGTATATATGTGTGGCACCGACAGTAACCTGGAAGTGAGGGCAGATGAAACCCCCATCCCCGCCGGTCTTCCAGGGGCTCCCAGAGGAGGTGCAGGCTGCGTGATTAATAATATTTTAGCGTGGCTGTCCTCTCGGGTTGGGTTTTTTGACGCACAAGCTGTTAAATCATTCTGGAGGTGGAAGGCCCTGACATGTCTCCGGTTACGAAAACAAGCCCCGAAAATGAATGAAATTATTTCTGTGCGAGGGAAGACCTTACGCACTGTCCACAGAGGTCACACCGCAGAATTGGGTGGGAATTAAGCGTCCCCAGATGTGCCTCGTGCTCCTCTTCGTGCCGGAGTTCAGCATAGCTGGAATATTTGGTGTCTACTGCTGCAGCAACAGCTCTGAAGAGCCAGCAACAATTTGCAGTCTGCCCTGGCTGGATGGACTGGCCCCTGGGATAGGGTGGGGACCACATTAAGGTTGACGGGCAGTCATAGGAAGTGACTGTAAGAACCTACTAAATCCATGTTTTAGGGAACTGTGTTTTTCCATCCAGAATACATCTTCGAGCTCCACATGATTTCATAAAAATCCATGTGATTACATGTGATAGCCTGACGGGGTGTCTGAAATCTATACTGTGGAATTAAACACACCATTACGCAGCTTGTAAACTGTGCCAACACGTCACCAGTAGTTCATTATAAATCAGATTCGAGGCCAGCTTTTAAGTGTTGAATGTGCGGTAATACGCAGGTGGAATCCTGCTTTCCTGTACTGAACCCCAGCTGTGGAGTAAATAAACACCCACTCTTAATTTCTGCTTTATTCTATGTGGGAGACTATAATCACCTTATAAAGGCTTGCACAATATTTTCAGCAGGCGTGAGATGACGCAATAAGAAGGTAATGTAGCAGAGTTGCTCCGTTTGCCAAAGAGATCGGTGCAGCAGTGCGTCCATAACGCTAAAGAAGAAAAAAAAAAAATAAATAAAGTAGAGGGAGGAAAACCTACCGAAGCTAAGAATTCCAAGCAAGCAAAGGAGAGTGACAATGAACCGAAGTAGAAATGGGCGGGCGCTAAGTCCACTGTAAAGTACCAAAACGTCTGGCAACAGACAGAGGTGAGACATAATAAAAATAAAATGATGTACACAGTGGGCTTTGGATCCAGTCAGAGAAGTATTGGTCACTCACCTCCTGGTACAGGACAGCGAGGGGGGGGAGGGCGGGAACGGGGCACAGGACAGCGAGAGGGGGAGGGCGGGAACGGGGCACAGGACAGCGAGGGGCGGAGGGCGGGAACGGGGCACAGGACAGCGAGGGGGGGGCGGGAACAGCACACGGTGTTCAATTATTCTCCTGGCGATGTGATTACTGCCAAAAGAGTCCACTTCAACATAAGAAATTCAAGGCATAGTGCATTTAATCAAAAGTTTGCTAATCCTCTTAATAGCACCATGCCCTGCTCCCAATTAGATAAAAGCCATACAGAAGAAACCATTTAAACCTTTGCGTTTTCAGTGGCAATGTAAACCGAGTGCATTCCAGATGATTTCTTGTTAACTGCAGTCAAATAGTAAGCATAAACTTGCTCTAAATAGTATGGCAACCACGTGCTTGGGCGGTACAAGTCTGAATGCAACCCCCTGAGCACCAAAAACAAACAAGCAACGGAGAGTGAAAGGGGAGGGGGGGGCGGAACGGACAGCGGGAGGGGACGGGAACGGGGCACAGGACAGCGAGGGGGGGGAGGGCGGGAACGGGGCACAGGACAGCGAGGGGAGGGAGGGCGGGAACGGGGCACAGGACAGCGAGGGGGGGGGGGAGGGCGGGAACGGGGCACAGGACAGCGAGGGGGGGAGGGCGGGAACGGGGCACAGGACAGCGAGGGGGGAGGGCGGGAACGGGGCACAGGACAGCGAGGGGGGGGAGGGCGGGAACGGGGCGGGAACAGCACACGGTCAACGGGAGGGGGGGCGGGAAGGCAATGAAAAGGAAAAACAAGCACTCACCCACCTGGACTTCCTCCAACGTCGGTCGGCCGCAGAATGAGAGCAACATGGCGCCGGTCCCCAGGGATCTCGTTGCCTTCTCTAAAGGCAAACAGCTCGTTAGCCCCCGTATCAAGTCCCTTTAACCCTAAACAAGGAACATACCTTTCTCACCCCTCTCTCCCGGGACAGACTGGCTCTGCCTCTCCTTCAGAGGGTGACACCGTATTGCCTCCCTCAACAGTATTTGTCCGTGCTAAAGGGGCAAAGGTTTACTTCACACGTCCTGAGCACATCTCTCCCTTCTGGCCCACAGCTGCCCCGTCCGCGCCCCTCCCGGATCTCAGCAGACCCATCCCGGGCCGCGGCTACTCACACAGCCGTCTCCAGGAGCCTGCCGCGGCCGCTGTGAGTGCGCCCGGCTCCGAATCGCTCAGACCACAACCCCTCCTGCGCACAGCGGCCGGCGCGCAACCCCGCGTCACCGTCTGGCCTACAATGAAAGAAATGAAGGAAGGACAATCCGGGAAGAGAAATCGATAACACCGAGAAGACATCAGGAACTGCATTTATTTATATCAGAGTCAACAGTCTGCCCTCAACCAAAATAATGGAGACTTGTTAGAATATACGCTGTCTCTTACGTTGCTTCTGAGCTTTCATTGTTGCCAATTTAGAAACAAGCAACGCACGGCCCGGCCGGACCAGATTCGGGGGCGTTCCCGGCTTTTGGCTGACGTCGCGTGACGTCGGCAAAAGCCAAAGAATCTCGGGAACGCCCCCGAATCTGGTCCGGCATTGACGGACAGGCCCATCGTCCAATGGCTATGCTCCATTTATGGAGCTAGCCAATAAATGACGGAGGCCGTTCCAAACCACACTACAGTTCTCATTAGGTTTTCGCCTGCGCGAAAAAGCTGCGCAGAGCGCAGCTTTCGCCAGGCAAAACCTAAAAAGGCTACATTTTTAAAAACTCTGTCATTCTTTTTTCCCCATGGTCCGCTCCCCGGTCCGCTCCCCAGTGCGCGAACCGGGCGCTCCCCCCGCGCAAATCAAAAAAAAATTTTTTTTGCCCCGCTTGGCCCTTTTATGTCCCCCACATCAAACCTAGGGGGTCAGGGGGGTCTATCCCTTCCCCCTTATGGTCATTTCCCCCTTTTTTTTTCCACCTCTTGTGTTTCGATCCTACCGAGGCACAAGATGGCGGCCGCTCCGGACTGTTTCGAATGTTTACAGACACCCGAGAGCCAATCAGCTTTCCGTGCGCACCTCGCGTGGCGCGCCCGGAGCGCTCCCCGGTGCGCGCACCGGGCGTTGCCATAGATTTATATATTTTTTTAACCTAAATTACTCAAAATCCACTGGAGCACATATCTTGAGACATAGCAAAGGCACATCGGGCTACCAGTCCCTACAATTTTGCCAAGTTTAGTGGTAATCCATTCAGCCGTTCGGGCTAAAAGTGAGTTCGACCGCCCTATGGATATTAACATGGGGAAAACACGTTTTGGGACCCCCCTTTTATCTCGGCCCCCGCTTGACAAATCCCCCCGAAACTTTCAAGGAAGGACCGGAGCTCCGCGAGGCAAATTTGAGGAAGTTTTCAGGCAGATTCGTCAACCGGCGCCAAAGTTATTCCAAATAGAATTTTGAGATTTTGCATTGAAAAAAATCCTAACTATAACTACCTACTGGCGACCGCCAGTAGGTAATATATATATATATATATATGTGTGTGTGTGCATGTACATGTGTGTGCATACATATTCTATATCTACATACATGTGAAAAAAACAAAGGATAAAGTTACGTTATAGCTATGTGAAAAGTTCGGTAGCAACATCACTTTTTAAACTCTAATACCACTGAAATTCACCAATCAATCAATCAGGGAATTGTAGGCGCGCTACTCACCCGCGAGGGTCTTAAGGCGCTGAGTGGGTGGGGGGTCCGCAGATCTGTTTTGCTGCAGAGCCAGGTCATGAGGGTCTTCCTGAAGGTGTTCAGGGAGGGGGCGCACGTCTGATGTCTGCAGGTAGCTTGTTCCAGGTCTTGGCTGCAATGTGAGAGAAGAATCTTCCACCTGCTCTGGCTCTGTGGATGCGCAGGGTTTCAGCCAGTGCGAGGTTGGAAGATCGGAGGTTTCTTTTGGGTACGTGGAAGTTGATTCTGTCATTGAGGTACTTGGGTCCGTTGTTGTGTAGGCATTTGTAGGCGTGAGTGAGGATTTTGACAGTGAATCGTTTCACCACGGGGAGCCAGTGGAGACTTCATAGATGTTGACTGATGGGTTCGTGTCGGGGAATGCCGAGGACGAGTCTGGCGGCGGTGTTTTGTATTGTACTGAGTTTGCAGAATAGGGACTTGTTGATGCTGGCGTAGAGTGCGTTTCCATAGTCCAGTCTGCTGATGATGAGTGCATGGGTGACTGTCATTCTTGACTCAGGGGGGATCCACTTGAAGGTCTTGCGGAGAATGCGGAGGGTGTTGAAGTAGCTGAAGGTGACGGCACTGAACTGTCGGTTCATGGTGAGTTATGAGTCGAGTACAATGCTGAAGTTCTTGACCTGGTCTGAGGGGGTAGGTGGGCTTCTGAGGGTGGTCGGCCACCAGGTACTGTCCCATGCAGAAGGAGTGGTACAGAGGATGAGGACTTCTGTCTTCTCGGCGTTGAGCTTCAGGCAGCTGTTGGTCATCCAGACTGCAACGTCTTGCATTCCTTTCTGGAAGTTGAGTTTGGCAGTGGTGGGGTCTTTGGTGAGGAAGAGGATGAACTGGGTTCATCGGCCTAGGGTAAGATGTTGAGGCTGTGTTGTCAGACGATGTCTGCGAGGGGGGCCATGTAGATGTTGAAGAGGGTGGGGCTCAGGGATGAACCCTGTGGGACTCCGCAGGTGATTTTCGTGGATCTGGAGAGGAAGGGTGGGAGTCTGATCCTTTGGCTTCTTCCGGTGAGGAATGATCGGATCCAGTCCTGGGCTGTTCCTTGTATGCCTGCATTGTGTAGTCTGGTGACTAGTGTGCGGTGGGAGACGGTGTCGAAGGCCGATGATAAGTCGAGTAGGATGAGGGCTGTGGAGTGGCCTTGG
The DNA here is from genome assembly GCF_964263255.1 of Lissotriton vulgaris. Classification (NCBI taxonomy): domain Eukaryota; kingdom Metazoa; phylum Chordata; class Amphibia; order Caudata; family Salamandridae; genus Lissotriton; species Lissotriton vulgaris. Next base: position 1,644,770,953 of record NC_141689.1, read on the forward strand.
TCCAGGAGGGTGCAGATGTCATCTGTGGTGCGAGTAGGGTGGTCTCTGTGCTGTGGTTGCTTTGGAATCTGGATTGGGACGGGTTGAGGATGGCGTTCTCTCCAATGAATCATGTCAGTTTCCTGTTGACTGTTTTCTCTACAACTTTGGCTGTGAAGGGGAGGAGCGAGATAGGCCGATAGTTCTTGAGGTCGGTGGGGTCAGCTGTGGGCTTCTTGAGCAGAGATATGACTTCTGCACGCTTCCAGTCTGGGAAGGGGCCTGTTTTGAAGGTGGTGTTGATGGTGCATTGTAGTTTGGATGCGATGGCAGCTGCAGCTCTGTGGTAGATGTGTGGGGGCAGGGGGCAGTTGGGGCCCCCAAGTGGATGCTTTTCATGGTTGAGGCGGTGTGTTCAGTCATGATCGGTGTCCAGTTGGAGATGGTGGGCTAGCTAGTGTTTCTGGAGGGCGGGGGCTGACTGTGGCGCCTGGTGGATGGTCGATGAAGTTGTCATAGAGGTTTTTAATCTTGATGTGGAAATAGGTTCCACGCTTGTCGTAGAGGTCTTGGGATGGGTGATGTCTGTGGCTTTGCCACGTGGGTTGGTTAATTCTTCAATGACACTGAAAAGTTACTTGAGGTTGGTGGAGTTGGCCAGGATTTTGTTGTGGATGAAGTTCCTCTTGGTGGCTCTGATCTGGTTGTGGTGGTCTGTCATGGCGTCCTTGTAGGTGGTGTGGTTTTCAGTTGTCTTGGTGTTTCTCCAGTTCTACTCCAGGCGTCTGCAGGTGTGTCTGTCTACTTGGAGAGCTGTGGTGAACCAGGCGGCTTTTCTGGGGCGTTGTCTGACGGGGTTGTGTAGCGGGCGAGCTCGTCTGCATAGTCGGAGATCCAGGTGTGGAGTTCTCTGGCTGTATCGTTTGCGTCGGGTGCCCAGGTGTGGTTGTCTCGGGTGAGGGTGAAGTTAAGTTGCTCGTCAGTAACCTTGCTCCAGTTCCTTCATGGTGGGCATGGGGCTGGTTTGGGTGCCTTGGGTTTGTTGATGGAAAAGTGTACGCAGTGGTGGTCGGTCCATGGCGGCTGCATTGTGTGGCTGAATTGGACGCTGTTTCCTGCCGCGAAGATGGGGGTCGAGGGTGCGTCCTGCTCTGTGGGTCGGTGTGTTGACGGGTTGTTTACATCAGATGCTGGTGAGGTTGTCACGAAGGACAGTGGAGTTGGGGTCACTGGAGTTGTCGAGGTGGAAGTTCAGGTCCCCAATAAGTATGTAGTTTGTTGAGGAGATGGCGTGGGTGGGATGAAGTCGGTGATGGTGATGGCGAAGGGTGTTCGGGGGCCGGGGGTCAGTAGATGAGGGTTCCTCAGAGTGTGGATTTGGGGGTAGTATGGATCTGGGAGTTAAAGTGACAGTTATCTTAAGCAACATAGTTTTCTCATTAATAATTTCACTGCAAATGTTGCAGTGATATCAATGATGTCACAGAAGATGGCATGAGGGGTGTGATATGTGGGGTAATTAGCAGTGTATGGCAAGGGTGCAAGTTATAATTAACTTAGGGCACAAGTTATAGTTAATTGATATAACTATAATTGTAATTGGTGATTTCAGTGGTTTGTGGTTGTTCCCAGCATTAATTGCAAAAAGCCATTAGACAAAGGAAAAAAGCCACTCTATCCCAGGCACTGTTCTGTTGCACTGATTGTGATGCCTAGTGCTTAATTTGAGCTGGTGGTTGCTATTGGGAAGTGGCACTTATTCATTTCAGATAATTAATGAGTACAAGAGAGGGAAAAACAAACAAATGGGAAAGACAGAGGAAGAGAAAGATGGTGGAACTATCAAAAATTAAGAAAGCAGTAACCTGCAAGATCGAGAAAAGGGGGCAGGGAGTATCTTGTTGTGGATTAAAGACTACCAAACTTGGTAAAGGTCGCACCGCTGTTCATTCACATCAGCTGCCAGTTTCTGAGCAGAGATTTGGGCACCAGAGATTTGGGCACCAGCACTTTTTCTTTCACAAATTAAGCACTGGTGAGGCCATATTACGTTCTGAAGCCCCAAGATCTTTCACATAATGTGGAAAATGATGTGGATAAAAATTCAAAGAACATGGAGAGATGGGTATGACGTAGCAGTGGACAGCCTAAGGAGATTCTAATAAAAATGGAGAATCATGATCAGACTTGCTGATAAGCCAAATCACTGTGCCAGAAGTGCTGGTCTGACACGTCAGTGCTTGGGTCACCTTTGTGGCTGTTTGTTGGCCTGTTTTATGACTTGGTGGGCCAGTTTTTACTGTTCATGTCCCTGGAATCACAAAATAAATTGCATGCAGCAAGCACAACTGCATGCAGTCTCCTATACCCAAAGGTCACTGGAATTATGCAATTCTGCGGCTGCAGCAATTTTTTCCATAAATATGAATATGGATTAGTCACATTTACCACATAATCCATCATTTGCTGCATAATCTATTGATTTGAACAAAACAAAAAGTTTCTACCTCAAACAGATCAAAAGTTACGAAAAGTTTGACGCTCCAGGTTCTTGCACACTGGAAGACTTTTCGCAAAGGTTGACCAGTCATCTTTCAGTTCTTTATTGCTGTAGTTGGGTGCTAAATTGGTACTAATTAAGTTGAAATCTTTTCTCAGACACTGTTACCATGGTGTAAAAACAAAAAAATACTAAAATAAAGCTATCACAAAATTTGGCGTCTTATGCCACAAGATGTGGCTTTTCTTGCAGCATAATTTAGTCAACTTTGCCACATAATTTGGTCGCCTCTGCAGCATAAATCCAGTGGCCATGCATAAATATATACCTTGTAAAACACCTACTGCAAGTTCAAAACGGCCACGATTTGCAAATGTGGGTCACTTTTTGTTTTTTTAAGCTATCTGATTCGCTAAGAGGTGTCTCTTTTATTTTTTTTGGTGCCAGAGGCATTTACTGTCCCAAACCGACCCTGTGGAGGATGATACCTTACCAGCTTCTGTTTCATACACACAGCTGAAACTTCTCGAAGGTGCCTCAGAGGCGTCTGTGTGCTAATGCGGAGGGCGGCCCACAATATGCTTATTACACATTATTAAAAAAGCTTCTTAAAGGGTTACCTTTCCAGAAGCCGCCTCCTGAGAACTGCATCCACCTCACCACAGACTTGTTAGCACAACATCTCAACATAGCCAATTCCTGGATGCAAAATGAGAAACGCTGAACTGCAGCCGAATATCTTGTTTCTGGCTCATTTATTCCATTTGCATTTTCATGGATTCACCGAAGCACTCCAAAGTTTACACACGAGGAGTAGTTCTTATGCAGATGGGAGATTTTCTTTCTCTACACGAGTCTCGCGACAGCAGACGTCATGTTTCATTTTCTCAAAATGAAAAAAAAAACACGTCGAAAGACAAAGGCGGCAAATGTTTCATAAAAAGAGGAAGATGTTCTGTCTATCTGTGCTTCCGCCCCCCCCCCCCCACACCTGCTCTAAACTCCCTTGAGTTACATGCATTTGTTTTTTAATCTTGAAAGATTTCTTGTTTTCGCTAATGTTTCTGAAGTTGGAATGCTGATTTAGGTAAAGCTACTCAGCCAGCAAGGTTTATCAACTGTACAATGAAATTGCAGTCTTAATTTCTCCTTTGATTCAAGCCAGCGACACAATCACCATTTTTGTCTCAACAGGGTACTTCTCTAACGTGAAGGAGATAACATAGATAAGTAGGACATTAAAAACGAGAACACGCTAGACAAGTCCATTTTATATGCAAAGCACTTAAAACTGGTAACTAGTCTGCATGAAAAAAATAAGTGAACTGGAAGATAACCAGTGGCGTGTCAAGGGGGAGGCGGTTCGCTCCAGGCGGCCCGAGTTTTAGGGGCGGCGGCCTCCCACCGCTCTTACCTGCAGTCTTGGGGTGGGCACTCCCCTCCCCTTCACACTGGCCGCAGCAGGGCAGCAAACTCATGGACCATCACGGGCGGCCAAAGGGCCATCTATGCCTCTGAAGATAATGGGATCATGTGACTTGCTAAAAATCTTAAAACATAGTCAAGTTGGAAATTTGTGATTCAAGCTAGGGGTGTGCAAAGTTCTTATGCGAGCAAATGTCTCATGTGGATGTTATGTTGTGCAATATGTAATGTATCTTTAACTGTGCACATTCCATATCTTTAACTGTGCACATTCCACATTCTTTAGAATGTAGTGTACTGTGTTCCACTTTCCTCTATGTGTTCTACTTTAATTCAGTTGACGCTGACTGACTACCTGTTAGCTGTGTACCTGCTTGCTTGAGGAATAAACCTACTTAACCAACATTGAAGTGTCCTTCTTCAATACAACAGTGGATCCCGGTTATTAGCCTAAAAATAGTTTGCAGAGTTCTCTGCTTTTCATACATTTATTTCCTCCAGTAGTCTTTACACACAAACTAGCAATATTTCACCATGAGTGCTAGCTGGCGCTGAAAATGGATGTGCGGTGTTTTTTCGCGTTTTAACTTTAAAACAATGTTCCACTGATTTGGTAAATGGATAAATCTTGGTGTGCCTTTTTTCCTCAAAACAGTTTAAAAGAGTCCCAGAGTTTTAATTTTAATGAAAACAATCCATAAGCAAAAAGCTTTGCAAACTGCAGGCAGTAACTCAGGTATTTGTAATAGTTGCAGGAAGTTCATGAGATTAAAACGCAGCAACATTACAGACCCAAGACTTCTTATTTCGTAGTCCAGGCACATACGCCTCAAAAATATCAACTGGCAAAACAATTGACTGACCTCCTATGTTAGCAGGAGGCCTTTTCCTGAAGAGCCAACTGACCATTACCAATTGGACATGAACGGGACCCTGCTGGTGACCTCGGCTGGAGTGAGTCTTGAGCCCCCAAGTGCTCTTACTGAAGTTCTGGGACCCTTGGTTTAAGTACACTAGACATAAAATCCTGAAAAACATGGGACTTAGAACATTTTTGGACTTCAAGACCACCCCGAGGACCTGGACAAACCTTACAAACCAATCCACCCTAGGTGTGTTGCCCCTGGGCTGAAGAAACATGGGGGCATATTACCAAGCAATAGCGATAATTATCGCTATTGCTTGGTTAGCATGAAACAATTATCGCAGAGCTGCGGCGATTTTTATCGCAGATAAACCTTGGTATTACCAAGGTTTATCGCAAATGCGATATAAATCGGCCGCAATGCATGAATATGGCTGAAAAGTCAGCGATATTCATGCATTAGCGAGCTAATGCTCTTAGCCATGTTATCCACCTCCCTTTGGATAACATGGCTAAGAACTGCTCAGGGCAGGTGTTAGCTTTTGGAGATATTCGCGCTTAGCGCGAATATCTCCAAAAGTTGGTAATAGGAGATAGCGATGTTAGCGACTGTTTCCAGTCGCTAACATCTTGGCACGCCCACTTTGCATGTCATTAGTGATAAATACCACTGACATGCAAATTTGGGCTCAAGATGGTCGCTATCTCCTACTAGCTGTCGCTAACTAGTGTTAGCGACAGCTAGGTAATAGGGAGATAATTTTATCTCCGCTTTCTTGGCTTTTAAAGCCAAAAAAGCGGAGATAACCCCCTTGATAATATGCCCCTAGTTTCCCCTATTCTGAGCTTTTCCGTAGTAGCAAATCCAATTCAGCAGAAGTTATCTGGCTTCATGGAGCCCTTGTCGGATACAGCCAGCAGACTTACCCTGCTGGAGTTTGTTTTTATAGCTTTGAAAAAGCGACTAAGGGCCCTGCTACAGGTTTGGTGGTCTTACCGCCGTAGGACCACTTCCACCCCTGCCAGTAGCCCACGGAGCTGGTCACCCAAAGACCCCCATATTACAAGTATTACACAGGGCTGACGGTGTGGTGGCAGGGATCTTGAAGCGGTGGTGAGTACTTTTCATATATATACATTGAAGCCTGTGTGTGCATTTCGACTGAAGATGTGTCGGATGCACACATGCGCATGATATATGCTGAAAAATACTATATATCCATTACCTGGGCTCAGCCCATATTTAAGCAGTCCTGGCAATGGGTACATGGTTCGAAAAGTACTCACCTGTAGATCGCTACAAACAGGGTAGTAATCCTCGGCGTAAAGATCCTGCTGTGCAGGGGGGACCTGAAGAAAGGGATCCATTCCTGGAAGAAGAAAGGGGTGAGTACGCTCCCCAAATCCTTTGTTGACGCCACCTTGAAGCAGTCGGTCAGACGGCTGCAGCCCACTTGCGGAACAGACAAATCAGAATACCAATGGTAGCGTAGCTCACCTGTACCGCACTATGGCGGCTGCCTTTCCCCGACTGCAAACCCAGCAGTTGGTGGTCTGCTGGCGGCCTCTGTGGTCCAGCTGCAGTCTTCGTAAAGCTGGTCCACCCAACTCGTAATACGGTGGTTGGACCACCGAGCTTACTGCACTCAGAGAGCCACTGCTGATATAGAGGTCCATGGGACCACCAAAATTGTAATAAGACCCCAAGTCTGAAGGTAAATATGTTGACCAGGCGAACGTGCCAAAAGTATCCAGCTGGCAAGAGTACTCCCCTGGGTGCTAAACTCAAGTTCTGATCAAAGCTTTTCCACTGAAATCAATGGTTTCACCGTTACCTCGTCCAATGCCTATACAATTTTGTGGAGCCCTCCTAGGATACAGCCTGCTTACTTGTCCAGCTGAAGGATTTTGGCTTTGAAAAAAAAAGTTCTGGGGTAAAACCTCTGACTGTGTCAAACCTGCTTTGTGTATCCTCCCCGTGCTCCATGGAGGTTGGCCTGAAATCGCAGCTAGGTCCTGCCTACCAGAACCATTCCCTATCATTGGCAGTTAGGCGCTTTGTTTACTTAAAACTTTTAAAAATTCATATTTCCAATTACCAATGATTTTTGTCATTTCAAAGTCAATTTACTCATTAGATTTGTCTCTATTTTTATAAATTGAAGTGGGAATTTTCTTATGATGTCATTTTGACTTTATAACTGTTTCAGTAGTTCTAAAGGCTTTACACATTTTCTTAAGTAATGTAATGTAATGTAAAACATACTTATATAGTGCATACTGTCACCCAAAGGGTATCATGGCGCTTTGATTCAACATACATCAGAAGCAGAGAGGGATCACACAGCCCTAGGAAAAAGATGGGACTTCAGCCCCTTTTTAAAAAGAGACAATTCATTCATACTCCTTAAAGAAAGTGTAAGAGAATTCCAGAGTTTAGCAGCAGTGAAGCAAAAAGAGCGGCCACCCATCCGTATCCTCAGGATTCGAGGAACTGCCACCAAATAAGCAGAAGAGGAACGTAGGAGGAACGTAGGAGTCTGGCTGCCGAGTACCAGTAATGCCAAAGGATTTATTCAGCCTGATCAGGGGGCAGAGATAAAGATTAAATAAAATGGGGCTGATCGCAGACCCCTGGGGAACATCTTGCCCCACCATTCTGGTGTCAGACCTAAATGGAGGTAAAGCCACCACTTGATGTTTATTGTGGAGGTAAGAGACCAGCCAGTCCCGGGCCGAGCCGACCACCCCATTCTCTTCCAATCTTCTGATTAGAGTAGAGTGGTTCACCGTATCGAACGCGGCCGAAATGTCGAGCAGTACCAAAAATACTGCTCGACCACTGTCGACACGCGAACAAAGATCATCCAGAACAACCACCAGTGCAGATTCCGTGCCATGAGCTGGCCGGAAGCCAAACTGGGCTACATCTAAGCAGATATTTGCCTCTATAAAGCTTGATAGGGACTTAGTGACATATTTTTCCAAGATTTTAATTGGAAAGGGCAATAAAGAGATGGGCCTATAGTTCTCAGGACAAAGGGGGTCTAAAGTGGCTTTCTTCAATAGAGGGGATACCACCGCCAATTTCCAGCAGTCTGGAACCATGGCAGTGCTAAGAGATTGGCAGCAGGTTGAATATAAGAGAGGAAAAATCTCCGCTTGAGACAGCTTCCATAACTTATGTGGCAGCGGGTCCAACGGAGAACCCGATGAAACACTATTGGCCAAGGTACAAAAATCCTCATAAGATGGAAGGGGAAAGCTAGACAGCATCGAGTAAACAATACTCTCCCTACTATCAGCTGGGGTCAATATAGACAATGACTCGCTAGTAGGCTGGGTGTTGAGAGTACTTGAAGCAGATAGACCACTCAAAATGGCAGTGATCTTGTCCTCAAAAGTAGAAGCCAGAGAATCACACAGTGCCTGCGAAGCAGGAATTCTATTAGTGGCACAAGCCGGGTTGGAAAGTGTGTTAACATTTTTAAAAAGGGTTTGTGACTTATAAGCCGCATGTGCATTGTGACCTCTAAGTACTTGGCTTTAGCGCTTTTTATCTGTGCTTTATAACCCAAGAGCAACTGCTTGAAAATAGTTTTATCTGACTCACGATATTGCTTCCTCCAAGTTCTCTCAGCTGGTCTGCAATGCAGTTTCAGCTGAAAGAGTTCGTTGGAGTACCAGGGGACAGCATGGTTGGGCCTATCCTTCACTTTCCTTAGAGGAATCACTTTATCTAAGGATTCAGTAATCTGTTGACAGAGGCTCAGATAATTCTCCTCAACTCCTTTTTCCAGGGTGAGACCACAAGGCAACAAAGTAGGCAGTGTGGAGAGTTTCAAAAGTTTAGACCACTGCCTACTGAATTTAATGTCACCTGTGCTGTTATCCGTATAAGAGTCATTAGGAAGTTGCAGTGAGAATTGGATGAGGGCATGATCAGTCCAGCATTGAACGGTTATATCCTTAAACCTGACCTAGGTGTCTTCTGCAAAGACCAGATCAAGGATATGGCCCCTCAAATGAGTTTGGGAAAGCACCAGCTGCTGGAGGTGGATATTACTACAGGCCTGGCATAGTTCTTTATAGGCTGTATCCAGGGGACCATTTAACCAAAGGTTGAAATCTCCTAGAATCATAAGCCTGGCATGAGTATTTGAAAGATCGTAAATAAGATCCCTGTCTGCTCTGTCTCAAAGCTACTAGGGGTTGAGCTCAGTTGTAAATGACTGAAACGTTTAACTGGACCTAACAAGACAGTGACTGTATTACTGGTGGTGGACTACCATTCAAATAAATTAATAAACCAATTTCTAGCAACTTCAATATTGTGGCATCCAAGCCATATGAATAGCCTAAGGCAATTGTAGTCAGTGTACAGCCATGGGAAGCTGGCAGCCTACAGACAATTCTTTGGGTCCTGTAGATTTTTCTCTGGGACCCCTGGTAAACAGCAGCAAAGACATTAAAGCTTTCCAAGTACCATCATTTTGGTATTGCTGCTAACAAAACAATATTATTTTGCATTTCTGGGATTTTTTTTTTGGACAGTTTAGCTTGTTTTATGAGTACAACTCTCCTGGTCACAGAATGAGCTGCAATCACTCTAGGAAAAAAGCCCAGAATCAGAATGAGAATAGAATTAAGAAGTTGCAACGCAACATTTTTTTATGCGTCTTCGTTTCTACAGCTAGTTCAGCTTGTACTTTAAGCTGTTTATAGGTGAAAATGTATCTGTATAAATTGTGAAGAAATGCATAAAATGTACGGGAACTAAGATAATGAGCATAATGAGGCAGAATTAGTGAATGTGGGAGGGGTCAGTAGGTTGCCAAAAAGTTCAAAACGTTCTGTAACTTTTTGCTGGTCTTTAACATACATGTAACTGCATATACCTTTATGAAATGAAATGAAGTACTCTTGTTATATCAAAACAAAATACCACACCAAGGAATATGACCCTGGAAAAATGGTTCTGTAACATGTTTTACTGGGAAAATAGTCAAAAGTGTATCACGCTTAGAATAAACAAACAGATGAAGGTTCACTGTGACTAGAGCTGACATACTTCAGTGTCTGTGGTCCATAGATCACTGCATCAATGCCACCCTAGTCATTAGCAACTCTTCATAAGTTTTTTATTAAGCAAAAAGGGGAGAAGTACAAAGGTGCAGAAATTACTTGAGCCTAGTGGTTGCAAGGTCACATGCTGAAGGCCCTCACTCTTTTGTACCTTTGTGATGACTCACTTTCCTCTGAAGTTGCTGAGGTGCCCTGCAGAAAGCAACAGATCAGAGAGTGCAATTGCAGGCTGCAGAGAAGGAGCTGGCCCAAAGCAAACTATCAGGTGTTAGACGTCGACTTTGAGCACTGTGGAGATGGTTTTCTCCATTGTTGTAGGTGTAGCACACCAAATATAGTTTAGGCAGCAATCAGGAAGCAGGCAGAACTACACCAGAACTTGGGTTGGCTCCTGCTTTACTCCCTCTCCTTCCTCTTGGTTCCAACATGCCAACAGTGATTTAATGGTGATTAGGGAGTCAGGAAACTCGTGTCCACCACACTAACTAGCTTCTCAATTTCACAGTTGTACAACGTTCTCTGCCTTACCTGTATCGCCATATGGCCCCTATGTCACACAACCAACGTCACATAACTTGCTACCAATCTCATGTATCACCTTTGATTTTCTCAGCTGCCCTTTAGTTCACTCCATCAACCACTAATCACCATAATTCTGTCTCATAACCCCTATCTATCAACGATGCCAACATGACACACACTTAACCACCACATGTATCTTTTCCTGCCTCGAAATCTTTCTCAATCAGAGCTAGGTCTCACCCATTGACATCAAAGAAATATATTTCAATGTATTCCTCCTCCTCATGTTTCCTCATCAGCATCCACATTTGAGCCTTCCCCCAGCTGCTTAATGGGGTAGCCATTGATGCTACTCATTACTCAACAGCACAGATGTGCTTCTAACGAATTACCCATAGGGAACCTAGATATCTTGTTGCTCAACACATATCTGCACCCACATTGTGGACAGGAAAGCCGACTCGGTAAAGCCGCAAGCGCAAGGTAGGTGTTTTTTTTTTAATGTAAGTTTCCCTCGCCACTACTGTTGATTTCCCCAACAACACCACCCCCTCTGCCCCAACTTACCTGCACTGCCTGGTAATCAGATGTATTTAAATAATGTGCTAAACATAAATCCACATATATTGCAACTATCAACATTTGGGCAGCAATTTTTGATGGCTTGTTACCCATTTATGATGTTTCTAGAACAGGAAGCTGTCACAGAAATGGTGCTACTCTGCACCATGCTATGTCTTCAGAGCTTTCATCTGGCAGGTGTCATAAGTTACTTAAAGCGTGTGGAAGATGGCAAAGATTGCAGTGGCCAGGTACAGGGGTGGAGACCATAGGGAAGGGACTTGATAGGTGTAATCCCTCATGGCTCAGATGTCCTCTTCTAAATTTGAACTTGAATAAATATTTTTATCTGTGACATAGCTCAGAGGGCCAGAGATCTGAACCATTTTTTCAGAAGTAAGTTCATCATCCTTGGGGCCACTATGGTAGCTGTCAGGATTCACCCCCTGTGCTCTCATGGGGGCCAAATTGTGTGACATTCCACTGTTTTAATCATTTTCTGGACTCTCCCATTCATGCACATACTGACTTCCAGTCATTTGGACTCTACTTGGAAATGGCCATCCATTCCCAAGCCATGCCGGGTTTTGTGGAAGCCAGCCTGCTCATCCTGAAACTCCATTACCTAAACTTCCATGCTCACTGCATCGTCTCCACCCCTGCAGGTAAAGGATGGGTGGAGGAATCCAACTAACATGTGACTGGCTGCTGCTAGCCTGCTCACACCTGATGCATGTAATTAATGTGAGCTCATTTTAAGCCTCAACTCTTTTCAGTCCAGGATTGGTCATTACAGATTTGTACCGGTGAGACCTACCGTTGTTTCCTGAACGTTTGTTATCCTTATTTCAAGAATTCCTAAGCTATAGCAATTCCTACACCTAAATTAGCACTGCCTGAAGTGCTACCTTGTTTCCTGAGCTACAGTTATTCTTTGTTTCTGTTCCTGAGCTGCAGCTATTTCTTGTTCCTGATTTAAACTGCTTGCAGTGCTCTCTTGACTCCTTGTGGAATATTCTCAAGAACGTGCGATAATCATCACCAAAATCGGTTAACGCAATGTTCCATATCACCCTCTATTGCAGGAAAACAACTCTGTGTTAACGTCCTACTCACAACATGGCTATAACATGCAATAGCTTCCCGATAACGCGTCAAATGTCTGCGATAAAGTCACCGGGATGACAATAAAAATCTAAACCCCAAAGTGAAAAAAGTTGCGATGGGCCCAACCTTGATAAAAAAATAATCGATAAACTTCACCAGGCCTGCAATTCACACACGTCAGGAGGGAAAAATAACAATAAAAGTAGAAAAAAACACAAACAAAACCAAAACAACTGCAAAGCAAAATGGAGGTAGCCGGAGCAAGTACAGAGGACAACCAGAACCCCACAAGCTCCACGGAGGACCTGCCTGGGACCTCGGGGTCAGGGAAGGGCAAGGACAAGAAGAAGAAGAAGAGGAAGACGCTGTTCAGTCCGCAGGAAAACAGGAACCTCATAACGGAGGTGATAGAACACCATCAACTACTGTTCTGTACTGTTCTGCGCTGCCTCTGTGTTAGTACGGGGGTGGGGGTGGTCCTGGAGGTGGTGGCGGTGGGTGTTGTGGCCCTCTTGGGTCTCCATGCTGCATGTTCATTGGCTCCATGGCTTCTGTTGGTCTTCAGATGTGGCTCTGGGCTGGGCTCCCTTTCATACTGCAGGTAGTCGTCCTGCTTAACACCAGTAAAAGGCAGGTGTTAAATCCCTGCTGTTAATGAGCCTTATCGCCTGTTTTGGGATCTTATCGCCAATCTGGCAGGTCATTGAGAATGTTGCGAAGTGGTGTTGTAGCAGCTTTTTGCACGGGAAATCCTACTCTGCATATCATTAGCATTAGTTGCCGGTGTCATCTGTGGTGATGTTTTTTGCTGCTGCTATCACAGGGAAACTAGTGATATTGGCTGTTTGCACCAGCTTGAGATTAGGGCGATACATTTATCGCCACTTTGGCTGTGCTAAAGTGCTGATAACTTGGCGATAAGTGCTTGAGAATATGCCCCCTTGTTTCTTGAGCTGTAGCATTTTCCTGTTTCCAGAACCAGCACCGCCTGCCAGTGCTACTTAGATTCCAGAGCTATAGCTATCCATTGTTCTTGAAATAGCATTGCTTGCAGTGCTTCCAAGATTACTTGATTCCAGAGCTATTGCTATTCCTTGTTCCTGAACTAGCACTTCCTTCAGAGCGAGCTTTTTTCAGTGATTCCTGATCCAGCACTACTGTAGTGCTCCCTTGAGCCTCTCTCCTTCTGTATTGACCTTTTCACAGACCCTGCCTTTCTTCCCATTACCTTTGTTCTAGTTTCTACTTTGCTGTCTTTCTATTCCTGCTGTCTTGCTTCTATTATTGTATGTTTGTTACTTGCTTTCTTCCAAGTGTGCCCTCTGATTTCCTTCTTTTCATGTTAAGCTCCCCCCTTGTGAAGAACCCGGATTTAAACCCAGCGGCGCCAGGGACACGCCCAAAGTCTTCGGGTTCACCTGTCTTAGAATACAGAGAAACGGGATACTTCTTGGTGGCGTCAAAGATCAAATTTATTAACTGCAGCCAGTAACAGAGGTCCTAGAAGTACAACACGGTGTATGTTCTCCGGAGACTGCTCAACTTTACAAAGCAGGTCGTCCCTTTTTATGCCAAAAATTGTGCTTCAGGCAAACATTCCTTATTTACAGTTGACCAATCCCATGTATACACGACCAAAGCATTGCATGATGACAAACCCACATTTCAGTTGTCCAGCCCATAATAAATTATTAAACAAACCCAACATTCTTCTTTAAACAAGGCCGGACAAACCCATAATAAAAGGACCACAACCCACATCATAAATAGACCATAAAGAAGGAACAGAAACAGATAAAAGTAGGATAAGGCATGTTTGTATATGGTAAAACTTTACGATGTCCTGTGCTCTGATCCTTAATCTTGATCAGCTAAAGGGAAAGAACTGGTTTGGTAAGGTCAGCTTCAGGCAGCAGGGTCAGTTCACTCAGGTCAAACAGGAGTCAGCACAAACTCAAACTAAGGTGCACATGTCCCAGAGACTTGTTCAGCCACAGTCATAGGCCTATGTGAGGGCAACTACAATATGGCTGCCATGCACAAAATGGAACCCAAGGGTTTCAGAACGAAATCGTCAAATACACAGTGAATCCATTGGTGTAACATGACAAAAACACTCATGCTTGCTGAGCTCACTATTTACGGTTCGTTGTTACCAAAATCGTAACGGAACCATAACCTTTATGACCCAGGTTCAGAATTCACGGAACCTCACTTGCTAGCTCCTTGTCTATTGTGCTTATGTTTAGTTCTGTAACAGCAATTGTGGGTGAGGAACTTACTGAGCTTCAGTCTTACCGTGTGGAGCTCTCGAGTGCTTCACCCCACATTCCCTTTATTGTTAATGTTGTTTTATATATATGTCTTGCAAATCCATCTTGGGTATAGTTATTCTGAGTCCTCACCAAGGACCCACGCACCGCCAAAACCAACATCCACGACGGAATGAAGGCCATCGCCGACTGGATGAGGATCAGCCACCTGAAACTGAACTCGGACAAGATGGAGGTCCTCATCCTCGGACCCAACCCCTCAGCCTGGGACGATTCCTGCTGGCCAACCACTCAGCACCGACAACCACCGACTACGTACGCAATCTTGGATTCATCCTCGACTCCTCCCTCTCCATGTCCAAACAGGTCAACGCCGTCTCCTCCTCCTGCCACAACACCCTCTGCATGCTCCGTAGGATCTACAAGTGGATCCCGACCGAAACAAGAAGAACGGTGACACAGGCCATCGTCAGCAGCAGGCTGGACTACGGCAACGCACTCTACACCGGAATCCCAGCCAAACACATACGACGACTACAGCGCGTTCAAAATGCCTCCGCCCGACTTATCATTAACATCCCCCGCCGCAGCCACATCATCCCCCCACCTGAGAAACCTACACTGGCTCCCCGTCGACAAGAGGATCACCTTCAACCTCCTCACCCACGCACACAAAGCACTCTTGAACGCCAGACCAGACTACCTGAACAGCAGACTCAGCTTCCACACCCCGACCAGCCAGCTCCGCTCCGCCAGCCTCGCCCTCGCCGCCGTCCCCCACATCAAACGAAAAACCTCAGGCGGCAGATCCTTCTCCTACCTCGCCGCCAAGGCCTGGAACACCCTTCCTACCCAGCTACGGCAGACCGAAGACCTACTCGCCTTCAGAAGACTCCTCAAGACCTGGCTCTTCGAACAGTAGCGAAGCTCCCCCCCCCCTCTCAGCGCCTTGAGACCCTCATGGGTAAATAGCGCGCTCTACAAATAGATTGATTGATTGACTGATTGATTGATTGAGAAATCCCCTTCTGAGTGCCTATCCGTTCTGACTTCTAGCTACCTTGTTCCTTTGTTCAGGCTCCCCTTTTGGACTCTTACTCCTCTCTGTGTGATCCTGGGCAGTGCTGTGCTCCTCTTTCTACTTGCATTTTATACCCAGTAACCAGCCCTTGCCCAAGTCCCTGACTGGGTCCCAGACAGTCCTGACAGTGCCTGACAGTAGCACAGATGGAGAAGGACTGGTGTTTTTTATCCACGGGAATACATATTTAATACTTCAAATACTACACCCCGAAAACCATGAACATTTAGCTTGTGATCTAATTTCCACACTTATCCAGAGGTGTGGCATTTCTAAATGGGATTTTTTAGAGGGGCACACAAGGGGTCACAGATAAAACTGGTTGGGCCACCTACAATGGGTGATCATGGCGATTGTGCACATATGTGTTATACACACACACACACGCACACGCATACACACACACAACATATCTCACCCCCCATCTCTTTCCTCTTCAGTGGCCACTTGTCACTCTCTCCTGCATGAACTTCCTAGCATTTCCTTCACTTCACTAATCCCCCATACATAATGCACCCTCTCACTTGTATGCACTTAATGTCCTTTAACTTTTGTTCTGTCAATACTTTGACAGGTGTGTACCTCCTTCACACACTTGCATAGAATCACAACTGAAATTGGTGCACCTGACTATTGAACAGTGCACTCAGCAGAGAGGCCAAGGATTGGATGGGCAAGTATTCTGAACCACCTATATGACCCACACAGGCACTGTGAGAAATTTACACTGTGCTCAGGTGAGCTCCACTGCTCTCAATCGTTTTCCGCCCACAACCTGAACACGCACAGCTACATGAGAGTGGCTTTTTTCACCCTGCACACTGTACATGTATAATATGTTGGATAAAATAACTATAGAAACATACGATCTTAGAAAAAATAAAAGCGTTAGGGAAGGGAATGCAAGAGGAAGTAAAATGTGAAATGCAAACAGGAACAACATTGCTGTGCACAGGCTGAGAGGGCAATCTCTATTGTTGCTACCTGCGGCTGCCGCAATGGTGGATCCACCTTATGTAATAAATTCCACTTTGGCACCTCCTGAGAGCGCAAATATCTCTTTAATTTGTGTGGCATTACCCATCGGCTGGCTCCGACGACATTACGCGCCACCTACCTCGGGCCAAGGAACCTGGTAGGAGCATTCTATGTGTGATATATATATATATATATATATATATATATATATATATATATATATATATATATATATATATATATATATATATATATATATATATATATATATCTGTTTAATTACATAATTTTTCTTATTTCTGTTCTTAAAATGAACTATTCTTATGCCCAGTGCTCATTATGTAAATGAGCTGTCAACAAGAACAAACAATCCCGTAAACATATTCATTGCAGAAAGTTTAAGGGGAATATTAAGATAACTACCATGGCAACAGCTATAGCTGAAGATCCTTGGAACACTTTTGCGGTTCTTTTATAGCCCTGCTCAAGCAAATGTCACGTGAATCTGAATTGGAAACAGGTGTTCCTATGCATAAAAAATGAAAAAAGCGGTTACTGAACAGAAAGAATAAAACATATATTTGGCATAAGCTGCCATATATTTAGATGCAGCGAGAGAAGCTGCTAAGCATCCGTCAGTTTCATATTCCTGCAGCATTTTGTCTCCGCCCAAGGCTTCTTGTATGTATAATTTTAACATACAGAATGCGGGAAATGCTTCTTAAGGTTCCTGGAAGAACACTTTACTATGTGGACTCAGAAAAGACTCCTTTGTACTACATTTTCGCCCTTCTGGGGAGTTACTCATTTCCCACATGCACTGGTAACCATGGAACACTTATTCCTTTAAGATCACAGTTCCCGCCCTCCCCTTAAGAAGGCATGGCCTCCCTTGCTACCAATTAACGACCGTTCTGTTTCCGAACTTCCCTTAAAGTGACACAACCTATAAATGATAATAACAATGTTTCAAACTTTTATCAGTAACCATTGAGCTAAAAAGGGGATCTGTCTTAAAAATCTGCCTAGTCGCCCTTTCTGCGCTCCCTGCAATAGAAATTCTGTATTTGCCATGGTGATGGCATAGCCTTGGTTTCATTCACACATAACTTTCTATTGAGAGCAACAATGCCACCCTCATTCTTGAGGTACTATGGCTCTCAGCAGGATTGTATTTAACACTGTAGGCTTGTGAGTCCCACTTGTCAAAGTTTTGTCTGTTGCTTGCGTAAGAATTTCCATTTTTTTCGCTGCGATGTATAGTTTTTTTATTGGACTTCCTAAGCGCATCGGGTATGCCCAGACGTGGGTCCCATAGGAATCAAGCTGTACCTAATTAATGAGACTTAACCCCTTCACTGCGGCGGCTATTCCGCCGCAGTGCTAAGGGTGCGGGGCGAAAGAGCGGCAGGCGCATGCTGGTGACGGAACCGCTCCGTCACCAGCATCGGTTGCGCTGTGCTTATGATGGAGCAGTTCCGTCATGGCCCCGCCCACTCAATAGAACGCTCAGTGCAGGCGCGGAATTCGCGCCGCGCAGGAGCGTCGGGCGGGCCATGACAGAACCGCTCCGTCATCAGCACAGCGCCACCGCAGCTGATGACGGAGCGGTTCCGTCATCAGCAGGGGAGGGGTTAAACAAGGCTGATTGCTTTCTCATGGAGACAGGACCTGGCCTGGCAGATAAGCTGTTAGATCCCATTGGAGCAGGACCAGACCTGATTTGTACGATTGTGCTGTGGCACAGTGGACAACAAAATGGTGTACTGGAGTGTGGCCTACAGTTATTACCAGTGACTGAGATTAAGTCTAGCATTCTACCCACCACCTTTTATTTTTCTTCTATAGCAGGGCAATAAGGGCACTTATACCTGCATCTTTCTAAGCCGAGGCACACCTTCTAAAAGACAATAGCAATATGAATGCGGGCTCTATCTGAGTCTTTCACTGTGTGTGCAAAACTACTACAAAGTTGTAAGAAATTCCTCCAAGAAAGCATGATATTGCAAGTGGCAACATGTCTTGTGCTGAAATGGCCGGTCTGTAAGCATGGGCGAATTTTGCGGATCTCGCGTTCGCGAATTTTGCGGATTTGCGAACTCGCAATCCGCAAAATCCGCGAATTCCCGCGAATTTGCGGATTTTTTTTTTTTTGTGTTCGCCCGTGTTTCTGCCAGTTCGCGAGGGTTTTTACAATTTCGCAATTTGCGAACTTACCTGTCGGGTCGCAAGTTTTGCGAACTTGTTGTTTCTACGTGTCCAGCCTGTTTGGGACACTCTTCTTCATCACTGCCACTCTCTGTCACCACTGCCACTCTCTGACTACTCATGCCACCCTCTGGCCCACCCATGCCACCCTCTGTTTCATCACCACACCCTCTGGTTGTCCAGTGTACATTATTTTCGGCAAAGCAAAGCACACCTTCCCTGCCTCAAGTGACCTGAATTAATTTGGGGCTGATTAATGTGTCACAGAATATTTTTTTAGCTGGCACCTGCTTCCTTAGTGCGCCCTGATTAGTGATCTTTTGCACTTGCTAAGTGCTTTCATTGTTGCAAAATTAGTTACAACACCTGCCCTGCCCCAACTGACAATAATGAATTAGGGGCTGATTAATGGATTTTAACTTCCAGCCTGGCTCCTGCTTGTCTCCCTTAGCTGTAATTCAGGACCTTTGTGGCATATGTGTAACTATTCTGAGGTTCAGAGCAGGGTCACATAATAGTTGCAACTGGCAACTGAACTCTGGAGGGGCCCCTCAGGAAGCACTACAGGAAATGGCTACTAATGATGAGCCTGAACTTTTGAACCTGGCAAGTAGTTTCAGTTTTGCTAAGATCGTATTTCTGCAATTTAGCACTTATTCGCGGGGCGCGAAGTTGTACTGGGAAGCCGCGAACTCACGCGAACAGTGCGAGCAGTGCGAGCAAAATCCGCTGCTCGCGGATTTGCGGATTTTGCGGGAGATTCGCGAATCTCGCGGATTGCGGATTTCCCGAAAATCCGCAAAATCCGCGAGCGAAACGGATTTTCCGCCCATACCTACCGGTCTGTGCTGAGTGAGTAACTGAGTGTGCACAGAATGTGTGTGGTTTGCCTAAGAATCCTTGGTTCTTTCCTTGTGCTCCTCTTTGTGCAGTTTTTACGAACAGTGGAGGGCCTTTCGGTTTGCATATGAGGGCCTGACACATGGTCCACTGTTAAGAGTGACAACAGAGGAGGTAGGGCTTTAAATTCTTTCTAAACCTAGCTCACATCTCCATTCTCTTCCAGACGCCCAAGTGCAAGCCAATGAGTTGCTCCAGGGCTGCGGTGCACCAGTGAGTGATAAGTGGAGAAATGGGTGGAAGGGAAGGAGGAGAAGACATAGTTGTGGCCGGGAAGTTATTACTACTTATCATTTCCTTCAGACATTGGTGGGTGACTTACTGGGCAGGTGACATTGGGTAAAAGGGCACAGGCATCATAAGTCCAGGAGGGGAAGGAGAAGGACATAAACACAGGGAAGGTAGGAGTTGTGTGGCTCTGTAGTTACAAACCCGGCATATAGAAGGTGTGATAGACACACTCACATCAAGTGTGCTAACCATTGTTCACTTGTGCCCATTATTGCCCTGGATCCCAGTTCAGACCTACAAAGGTCTGCATGAGAAATTCTTGAAAATTTGGGCTCATTCTGCCATTATGTGATTAGCCCAGTAACAGACCTACCAATATTTCTCCCTGAACCAAAAAGCCAATAAAAGCCACAGTTAAATGGAGTTATGGCAGGCCGTGAGAACGGTAGAACCAGAAGGAGAGTAGTCAAAAATCGTTTAGGCCCTTTAACCACCATGTCTCACAAGAAACTGTTTTCAGGCACAAAACACTAGGTAAAAGGAAAGTCACCGAAATAATCACTGGCGAGTCAAGCAAGACAAGATGGCAGTGATTGGGAGTCGTGGTCCACTTGATTCTTCCTCAGCGGCAAACCAACAGAGGAAAAAAGTGGACAAGCAGAAGCTACTGGGCAGGACATCAGGATGATGAGAGGGGATGAAGGAGTGTGGACAAGCAATGGAGATGGAGCGAGTAATGGAGAAAGCTGTCAAGGACATATGGAAGGTAGAACGTCCATGGGAATTTCATACCTTTTTGTTACAATTGTTGAAAAAAGCCAGCAGAAGATTCATTCTCTTCTGAACTCAAGAATGTAAATGTAAATGTACATGAATTTATATAGCGCAAATCACCACTGGTTTCTAAGCGCTTGCTTAGGGAACCCGTCCTGGTATTCCCCTGTGAGATAACCCCGGCAGGGTATCCGCAAGGTGGAAGCCAGGCATCCCGCCGCGAGGGGCCGTTGAGGAGATTAAGCAAGCTATTGCCCAGAGTCGCAGAGTGTGAACCCGTGAATCGAGTAGGCACCGGAGCGAGAATTGTCGAGTCCATGGACATATTAGGACTCAAGACCCCGCTGAGCCGGGAATTGAATCCTGGTCCCGGGCTGACCTCTGCTTCCAGGTCTGCCTCCTCTAACCAGTGAGCCACACTTCTCCACAAGAAGGGAGAGGAAGAAAAAAAAAGTCTCATGCGGCTGGCACCGATTTCATGGACAGCTAGCTAGCTCCTGGAACTAGCTTCTTTTTCGGCAGAGAATCACGAATCATAGACTTGTCATACACTTGTACTTCACAAAGCACAACCATGAGAATGTCTTTCTGAAATCTAAAAACTCATCTTGGAGTAATGAGCCCACTACTAGCAAAACAACTTTCCTAATTTCAGTGACTCCAGATTATGAGCTAAGCAGGGTGGAAGCCTTCCACCAAAAGTACCATTAGTCAATTCATATCAGGCACTGATATCCCTTCTTGAAAAGAAACATATACTCAGAGAACAAATCTTGGGCCAGAAGTAAATCTTCTACCCCACTTGTAGCTGTGAAACCTTTAACTGTAAAGACACTAAAACCACACAACTGCTTTGACCCAACTGACTACATACAAGAGCAGGATGCCAACTGAAGTGGTGGCAACATAGTCATAATCCAATATATGTAGTCTGAAAAGCTCTACCAGCACCTGATAAGTTTGAGATCTGCAGTCAGACCTCCTTTTTTGCCGTAGCAAAGTCCTGAGCTTGAACAGTTCCAGTAACAAGGTCTCGGTGTGGAGCAATCAGAAGTCCTAACAGTTAATAATCTCTGAATGTTACCGCTTGCCCTATCATCACAACCCCATTTCCAACCATAATCTGACTATGAAATTCAAAAGGGAAATTTGTGCTGTGAGAGATCTGAAGTTTCATGTACAATAAGATACAAGTAGAACGTCATCATCACAGACACACTAATTCAGCAAACCAAGGCAGGTCCTGCAGAAGAAATCACTGGCCTTGTTGAAAGACGAGGTCAGCCAGAGGTGAGTAAACTGTGGAACCTTAAAAGAGTTTTTGCATCCTGAATGGGATTTGTGGATACACTGTATGATCATCGGATGCAGAGAAGCTAATTTGCCTCAGATCATCTGATGCAGCGAGATCATGACTAGAAAGCATTCATGTCGCGATGATCTTATATGCCTCTTGCCTGAATATCGACATCAAGCAAACAATGGTTACAAGGCGGAAAGCCCTTCCCCACATCCATCACGAGTTTGGCCAATTCTATATTTTTGATGCCCAGTACACACTTCTCCGGCAGCACCATAGTGATTTTGTCATAGTGCATACACTGGACCGCTACATTTTGTCTCCATTCTGCAATTATCCCAACCAAGTTTCTTACCCTATTCTTGTAACCTGCTCTCACTTATTTTTTTGTAACTATTGTACATACTGCTTGCATTTGTTATAATTTACATTTGATCATTGTTATAAACTTTGAGAAACCAAAAGTCTGGCGGCTGTAGTGTGCTTAATAACAACTTTGAACCTAGAGAAAAACAGCAATGTGGGACTTTTTCAACGTAGATGAAGATGAATAGCTTCTACACCACGACAAGTTAATAGCTGGGTCTGAATCTTTCACCATAATGTACATCTTGTAAAGAAACACAACACTGTGGAAAACATGCTTTCCCGAGTTTTTCAATGTGGCGTATCCCTTCCAGTGATAATAACCTTGCTGGGGACATGTAGTTTCAGGGACTTTGATTTAGCTACATACTTTTTACAAAAGAAAATTATGTTGGGGAGGTACTTGCATGAACTTTTCAGTAGATGTATATTTCCATAGCATGACAGGCAATCCTCGTTTTTAAGTCAAGCCTAGCGGCAGCGCGCATGTACTGCACGCTTTGCGAGGCATGCTGGATTAGGGTATGCACAGGAAGCCCCGCCCACAGTCTCCACCCATATTTATCCTTGGCTTGTGTCATTGTTCTTTGTAAATGCAGTCTTCCGAATCGTAAATAGTCTTGTTGGTCCCTCCTTGGTAACACCTTGTCTGCATGTGTTACCTCCCATAACGACTTGACCTTTTACTGGTGGTGTTACACGGTCTGCTTTATAAGTTGGTGAGCACTAGTTTCTTTAATGCTCTTCCCCTACTCCACCCATGACATCACTTTTATAGTGCTCTTCACATATTCCACCCATGACACCCCAGCATCCGCCCGCTTTTATATTATGAAAATGCTTATTTACTTTACAGCGTGTTCTGCTTCAACTATAGCGGCAGCGCTCACTTATTTATTTATTTTATGGCGCGGTCTGAACTTGCTCCTTTTAAAATGTATTATTTACTTAATTATTTTGCAAGCACGGCACGCTTTAATTATAGTGGACACACACTTTATTTTACCCAGGAGAAGCAGCCGATGAGAGCTCGCTGCTTTTTTTTTTTAACAACAACTACCCCCCTAACCCCGTAGCCGTCAGAACTGGAAGAAGGCATCTGCTCGCAGCTGCAGGTTGCCATGAAGTCAGATTTCACTTTTATGGGTAAGTAGAAATGTTTGTTGTAAAATTAAATACAGCCACGGCTCCTGCTGGGCGTTACACCGGGCGGTGACGTCAGGCAGAGGAGGGGCAGGGTGGGGGGTTGTAAAATGCGGGATATGGACGATGGCAGGTAAGTACCGGAAAAAAAAAACGAATTTCGTTACCCGCGCTGCATCGCCAAATGTGATGCAGCAATTTTGTGTTTTAAAAGGCCCTTTCATGCATCATCCCATATAGTTGATCGCTATGTAGTACCCCCATGTGGGCCAACATGGACATGGGCGGTGGGCTGCTTGGTGGTCATGGCAGAAAACCTTACCAATATAGTTTTCATTTTGAAATATATTATTTTTAGGGAAAAAAGAGAAAGTTTGAGCTTTAACATCTTGAAGACTGACTTGACCTATAAAAAATATGCACTTCACTTTTCCTTCCCAAATTCTGCCAGAATGCAGAACTAGCCATAGATGAGAGAGGAACTGACAAACGGGGAAAGGGAATGCTTTAGTCTGCGGGCGGCGAGGATGACAGAATATGGCAAAGAGCTGAATATGTAGCAGATATTATGATAAGTGCTCTGAGTAAAGCGTAGAGGGACATGAGAGAGAAAGATTTAATGAAGCTGTGAATTTTCTGGCAGTACGAGAGAAGAAGTAGATAAGGAACCCCATATATCCTGGGATGGGATACCCGCATTCCCTGCAAACGTAGCCTAGGTAGCACATGTAGGCAATTACTGCTGTTAATTGCCCACACATGCAATTATGGGTCGGAGCTAAAAGTTTAGGGCCTAGATACATGAAGCTAAAAACCGCTCGCAAAGGGGCAGATTCTCAGAATCTGCCCCATTGCAACCGGTATTTTTGCATTTGGGATGCATCATCCCAAACGCAAAAATCGCAAATTGAGAATTCGCTAAATTGCCATTACTTGCATTTAAGGAATCTCAAATTGAGATTCCTTAAATGCAATGCATTAAAGTTTAAAGAATCGCGATTTCGCTAATAGGGCTCGCAAATTACCATGAAGTACAACTTCATGGTAATTTGCAAAAACTTTGAAAAATGCACTTTAGTGCATTTTTCAAAAGTTTTATGTTGCGCACACACATGCCCTAAGGGCATGTGTGTGCGCAACATATGTGCACAGATCAATTTCAGGGGTGCAACAGGATGTCCTTTGGACAGGTAATCAACAGATTTGTTACCAAGCAGACAAAGGCTTATAGTGGGCTGGGTCTTGCCGGGCTGCTAAGCACCGGCAGTTTTTAAAAAGGGCATCGAACCGGGTCACTGTCGGGCTCTGTTTTCATGCCCTGACACACAGGCAGTCCTGTTTTTCCACAAACTGGAGCACTGGAGTTAGCATGCGCACTAGAGTGTAAACAGGAGATGTGCTTGCGCATGCTCACTTTTTACCAATGAAGAGGGCTCAAAGATGGAACCGACATGAAGTCTAAGTTACCCTCTATACTGGACATTTTAGCAAGATGGGCCTTACATGTGAGTTTCTCTGCTTCTGTCCTACTGGCCTTTCAGTCTAACAAACTCTGTAGCGGCCTTCCAGGCCTTTCGGGAATTAAATAAATAAAAAGGCGAATGATGAAAGTAAGTAACACAGATCTCTCTACGTCAGACCTCAGGATGAAAGGGGAGGCTCGTGAAGAAGAAAATAAATAGCCAACCACCTACAAAGGCATGAGGGGTGCCCGGCAAATGCTTTCAATGAATGGTGGGAAGGGTACACAGGGAAGGTGAGCCCCCCCCCATGGAGAGGCAGATGAGGTGGTGTGAGAGGGAGCAAGAAAGTGAGGCAGAGTAACAGAGATAGGAGTACACGAAGAGATGGCAGGGGAGTAGCAAAAACTGTAATATCACTGAGAGAACAGGAGAGACTAAAGGAGACAGGCAGAGCGACAGAGCTGACTGGATAGCAAAAGGGAAGTACATAACAGTGAGAGGGGCTAACAGAAACATAAGGAGTGTAACAGTGAGGGTACAAGAAAGACAGTAACAGAGAGGAGTAACCACAAGAGCATAGAGGAGGCGTGGGGTGGCTAGAAGAGACAGCATGGGAGTAATAGAGACAGTAAAAAGCAGTATAGAGATGAAGTAATAGAGGTAGAAAATACTGCCAGAGAGGGAGAGGACTGACAGACAGGAGAGACATTCCGAGTAAAAGAGTAACTGAGAAAAGACAGGAGGCAATGGCAAGTATCATAAATATGTGCATGCTCTCAGTGAAGTGTTTTGCTATTTTATTATTGTTTATCCTTTGCTGAGAACTCATGATGATTTCCTTAAACACGCACTGCTAGTTCTCACGATTTAAGCCACTCCCCTAACTGAGTTGGCCACACCCCTTTACAGGTTTGCCACACCCCTTCTTGAGACCCCTCAGTTTTTTCATACCACTTAATGCCCTGCCAGCAGATATGGGTAATATGTCTTTTAGCACCCTGCCCCCCAAATAAGTGAGAGCAGAGGGAGCAAGAACTTCATTGTATAGTGAGCAAGGTAGAATCCAGCATACTGTGTTACCTCATCTAACACTTCTCTGATCTTCGGAGTTCGGCTGCCATGGTGCATTGCTATAAACTACAAGTGGCTCCGTTGGGTAGAACCAAAAATTTCGTTGGTGACCAAAGTACTTTTTAGAAACGGATTCAAATGATAACTCAATTACCATGAAATGCACACAACAATAATTCACAGTCAATGAGAAGTTCTCTTTGTCTGTTTAATCAAAATTGACTTTTTTAATATATATTTCAATTTTTAATATTTTTAAATAGGCTAACAAACAAAATAAACATATATTAAAAATAACATAATAAATAGTGACTGATGTGACAAATGGTGAAATAAACCAAAATTATATCAAATTCATACAAAACAAGACACCAACATAAATATAAAAGATCTCTGTCCTATTTTGAATTTCAACAGTAATCCACAATGTCGATAGATGTACGGTTACAGAGACTCAAGACATGAGAGAACACTACGGCAACGTTTCGACCCTGGTATCAGTGCGATTTTAGAATCATCAAGTATGATCTTCCTCAGGATAAGATAAAACCTAGTGTTAGCCTATACACCAAAAGGAGGGAAAGGAAAACGAATAATAGAAAAGTGTGTGCATGTTATAAGATGTCATAATGTGGGGCATGAATGATTGCCCGGAGAGTAACTCACCACAGCATTCCAAAAGTAAATATGGGTCGACTCCTCCAATTATGGTAGGAGCTTGGCAGCGGAAGGTTAACGCCAACTCTAGACAATTGTCAAGGTATGGTTCAATCTCTGTGGGTAAATGATGTGGAAAAATCACTTATTCTGATTATTGGTCAGTAGTCTTAAGTAATCTAAGAGGCCAAACCCTCACCATAAGGTTTCTGTCATGAGGCATCAATAAAGGGCCCATGTGTAAACTAAGGGGTGTTCCCTGGTTCGTGTTGATCAATGTCTTTAAGTATGGGCAATCTGTTGAAAAACAATATAGTTTACCCTCAAGCTATACCCATATATCAGTGCTCTGTGGGGATTGTGTGGAGATAAAAAAGGCTTACCCTAACGAGTCGCGAGTCGTGTATCGTGTTAAACAGAGAAGCACCTGCACCAGCTCTCGGTGCTACATCCGCAGGAAAAATTATTCAATCTCCTGATGTGGAAGAGTAAATCAACCTTCCAATAGACTGCCTGGTACTATGTGTAGGAGGGTGTCCTTAACTGGGACACGTGATTCAATAAATGATAATATGTCCCATGATAACATAAACCAAGTTAATAGATACTATACGATACAGGGGATAAGCAGCACAGAGTTAGCCACCAACTTGTGACTTTGTATTATTAATGGACATTTGACATGACCACTTGACTTTACAAATGGCGAAGTAAATGGCTGGAGCCTATTCAGCCACTGCAGCTCGACCTCCTGCCAGCCCTCACCCTGATGCAGCTGCCTGCACATGTCCACCTGACTGTGGCCGTGCCTTCTGACTGATACAACAGACATCTTGGTACAGTAAGGAAGAAAGAAGCCATCAGAGAACTATCTACTCTCACATGGCCGTATCATCAACGGGGCCTGCGAGGGAGGAGAATGCCACCAGTCATGCCACGGCTTGCCTATGTTGCAAGCTGCCCATGTGGTGAGGAGTGTTAATGCAAACAATGTGTGAGCTTGCAGGAGTACGGCAGAGAAGCTGTGCACACCTTGGTCCACCATGGGGATCTGGCAGCTTAAGTAGGCTCCCAAGACTTCAGGCAGAGAACCCTGCTTGTAAATGGCATAGATGAGGCACATTAAATGAAGCACTAGAGGAGTGAGCAAATGCGCTGAAGGTACAAAGAGAGACAAACAATGCAGCAGAGTTTCCAACAAAAAAAGAGGGTTTTCTGAATAACAATACATGCTCATAAGCCATGGTTACTGTAGCGTCGTGCTACTAATAATGACAGACACTCACATCTATTCACTAGGAGCTTTATTCATGCGTCCTATCTCCATCCTGTCCCTACTCTAACTGACCAGTTCCTTTACCCGGCTCCTCCTGTTTCTGCTCCTCCCATGACTCTGCCCCCCAACCACTAGACTACCTCACACAGCTCTACATCTCCCCCTTTTCTCAACAAAGTGAGCTTAATGTCCTCAGTGTTCGCAGTTCTTCAATCCACCACACGGGTTGGCGGACAGCCTGTTCTTCAAGCCTCAGTAGTGTCGAATCAGTGGTGGGTTTGGCTTTGGTCACTCTTTCTGGTGTCTTGATCAGGGTATTCTTGACCACGTTGCGTGTGAACTGTTCGCTCTCACAGTCTGCAGTCCTCATGTTTCCTTCTGGTGGTGTAACGGTTGGGTTGGGTGCTCGGTCCCTTTCATGAGTGGATAATGTTCTGGTCCTCTTATGGGCATCTGCGCCTGCTTTTGCTTCCGCTTGTCTTGTCCGGTCGAGGGTAACACTGTCTTCCACTTCAGGGTCATGCACACCAGACAGTACGGTACTATCTGACGAAACTGTCTTGGTTTGGTTCGGTGACTCAGTCACAGCCTCGGGTTGTCTGACGAACTCGTGGGTTACCTGTGCATAGGCATGTTTCTCTCTCATCTGATGATCTCTCTCTACTGACATGTCCGACTTTCTTTGCGGAGTGGCTGGCAGGTCCCTTCCCGTCCGGTGACTAAGGTCCACTGTCTCTGTTTTCTTTTTATAGGTCCTTTGAGTCAGCCTTTCGGACCCCTTCAGGGGTGACGGTGTCTGGTCTATGTCCGGATATATTTGTGATTGACATGACAGATTGTCTTGTGGCGTGACTGAGTATTCAGAGACCTGAGTGTGTGTTATGTTGCTCTTGACAGGAAGGGTGTCCTTTGGTTCTATGGCGCGTTCGGGTGGTTGACGCCATGGCTGTTGTCGGGACCATGACTTGGTCGACTCACGGGATCGAACAGCCATGCTCTCTGGGTCAGAGAAGTCTCTTGTTGATCTCCAGGATCGGACGGACGCGCTCTCTGAACCAGAGGAGTTCCTGGCCATGGACGTGCTTTCTGGGTCAGAGAAGTCCTTTGTCGACCTCCAGGATCGGATAGATGTGCACTCAGTGTCAGAGAGATCCTTCTCCCCATTCCTTCTCCAACGTTTCTTTGAAACTGTCTTTGGTAATGGATTTTTGAAGTCCGTAGTCCATGACGAATTGCTCTTCCCCTTTGAGTTGTCGTTGAGATGTTTCTCCGTGTGCCTTTGTTGGAACGTCTTCAATGCTGTCTCATTTGGGAGGTTGTTTGATGATCCTGTGCTTGTTCCTTGTGCTTGATCCCAAGCTTTTGCCTCTTTGTCCTCTTTTTTGGTTCGTTGCAATGGAGGATCAGTCCGTCTTGTGCGACCTGTTTCTCCTTCTCTCTTGTTTGATGCTCTAACACTTCTGATTTGAGTTTTATGTGTTTTTCGGCCAGATGTTTCCTTGGACTCGTCTTCACTGCTTGTCGACTGATGTTCCTGCGCCGACTTCCGGTGTTGACCAGTGCGACCCCTTCTTCTATGGTTATTCTTTCTCTCCCACTTGCTGTGCCGGATGCCCTCTTGTCCAGGGGTGCGATCTGTCCCACTTGATGCTCTTTCCCCATCAGAGCATTGTGTGTCATACCTTGAGTGACTCCTTGAGGAACTCCTGGGAGGTGAATAACTTCTTGGAGCGGTCTTTTGGATGGTTGACTCTGGGTCATCTGACTCCGAGTAATCCTTGGTTGACTTCGAGTAGTCGGATGTTGGGGAGTCTGACTCTGAGTAATCTGTGTCACTTTCTTTGTCACTGTGTCTTTCCCGTTGTCTTTTTGCTGGTCTGCCTTCCCTCTCTCTCCTTTCAGTTCTGTTTGTTTTCTGAGTTCTATCTTCCCCGGTATCTTGATGGTTTGCGCTTAGGTGCACGTCCTTCAATCCTTCTCTTGCTTCGATTTGCATTCCAATTTCGGCCTTCTTGATGATTTCCTTTAACGACCAATGCCCTTGCAGGATCTTGCGCTTTGTGTCAGGGTTTGTGCAACCTTCAACGATCCGAAGTCGAACCGCATCCTCATTTGTGAAAGTGTTGAAGTGGCAACCTCGTACCATACTTTGCAAACGAGTGATGAAATTTGGCAGTGGTTCGCCTGGTTCCTGCCGTGCTGTATTGAAAGCCATGCGATTATGATCCACATCTGTCTGCGCGTTGAGATGAGCACAGAGCTCCCTTTGGAGTCTTTTATAAATTTCTGTGTCCTCTTTGGAAAATGTCCTGATTGGGCATCGGCCCTCCGGACCCACCAAATGGAGGAGTAGTATCAGACATTTCCTCTCTCTTTGCTCACCATTGGCTTTTAAGAAATCTTCTAGTGCTTCGAGCCAGCGGTGTCGTTTGAGATCCGAGATCCAATCATCAGTCTGCATCGCCGGGGGCGGTACTTCACTGTATGGAGTGACCCGCCGTGCTATGTCTCCACCCGCCATGAGAGAGGGAGATTCTGGTCAAGGTCTTTGGTTTGGTCGTTTGCTTAGAGATTGATGGTCTTTGTAACCAACGAAGTATGCATCGGCGAATGAACTTGGATGGTTCTGCTCTCTCCGGGGTCCTCTGTAGGACTGCCCTCCTCTGGGTCTTCTGCAGTTCTGTTCAGCAGCTCTTCTCTCTTCGGCGCTCTTCAGTTTGCGCTCAGTGTCGTCGTTATCTGTCTCTTGCATTTGCTAATGCTTGTTCCATTGTGCTGTTGTCGTTGCTTGGTTCTTGTGTTCGCTTGTGCCTCTTGTTTTACAGACACGTGTTGCTTCAGTGCATGCACCACTGCACATTTGTTTGCGTTTCTCAATGTCCGCGTTGCCACCCGTGCTGACATTTGTTTTTGTCAACGCATGTATGGTAAGTAACTCTTGAGGTTGCCCGTGCTTGTTAGTTGATTTACTCTTGTGTGTGCACGTGTTTGTTCTGTTTCAGTTGCCAAGCCGTGTTCATTGTTGTTCATGCGCCGTTATCCACGCTTGTGTGTTTGCCTTGCCACTGCCTATTTCTTGGCATTTACCAGTGTATGTTTATTGTCATGTACCAAGGCTTGTCGATTGCATGTGTTTGTTTCCTTCCGCCACTGCTTGTTGTTTCTATTCGCCACGACTCGTCTGTTGGCTCTTGACAGTACTTGTTTGTTCCTTGCCAATGCTTGTTTGGCCTTCGCCAATGTTTGTTTGGCCTTTGCCAGTGTTTGTTTGGTCTTCGCCAATGCTTGTTGATTTACTTTCGCTAATGCTTGTTTGCGTGCAACTGCCAATGCTTGTCTGTGTGTATCTTGCCTTTGCCAATGCTTGTTTGGTCTTCGCCGATGCTTGTTTGATTCACTTTCGCCAATGCTTGTTTGCATGCAACTGCCAATGCTTGTTTGTATGTCTCTCGCCTTTGCCAATGCTTGTTTGGTCCTTGCCAATGCTTGTTTGTTTGCATGTATCAATGTTTGTTTCTTTGTTCTTGCCAATGTTTGTTCACTTTCTGGCTGTTGCCTGACTCCAAGATGGCCGCCTATAAATCACACAGGGTATGTCCTTGAAATCCGCCTGACTCAAAGATGGCCGCCGCTATGGGAATCTCGTTTCCCACGAGATCTCAGTCTCATTCAAGCCTCCAGACTCACGTCTCTTCACTCGGCACTCACCGGCAGCCGATTTTCAGGCGGACAGCACTTCCAGACGCGCATCTGGGCATCCACGTGGCAGGTAGGATCGGGGTGAGCTCCCGACCTCCGTTTCTTCAGCTGCCCCGCCACTCCTCACGCATCCGGGGTGAGCACCCGGTCCTAGCGCTCGGTCGCGCTTTTCCCGCCGGGGCAGATCCAGCGTTCTCTAGCTTGGGCCCCACGACGGACACCACGGGGAAAGATCAGGGTGGTCTCCCGACGTCGCGTTCCCTCCCTTGGACTCACGCTTCAGGGGTGAGTTTTTGAAGTTCGTTTTGGCGCGCAATTGCGCTCGCTGATTCTTCCAGCGATTCCCTCGCCTAGCAGCATGCTCCACGCAGCCTTCTCGTCCACGGAGCTTCAGGCAGGCAGGCAAATGTTCCCGGCGGCTCGCTCCTCGCCGCAATGTTCCTTTTTATCTCGATGGTCGCGATGGCAAAACTCCTCATCAGCGCCACCTGGGACAGGATCACACAGTGTCACGAGATCGGTGTGGTGTGCACGATGTGCCCGATCCCACCCTCGTCGCCAGCTGTAGCGTTGTGCTACTAATAATGACAGACACTCACATCTATTCACTAGGAGCTTTATTCATGCGTCCAATCTCCATCCTGTCCTTACTCTAACTGACCAGTTCCTTTCCCTGGCTCCTCCTGTTCCTGCTCCTCCCATGACTCCGCCCCCCAACCACTAGACTACCTCACACAGCTCTACAGTTACCTGCAACTATCTTAAAAGTAGTGCAACACACTCAAAGTGGCAAAAGCCAACCATTCTCAACAAGAGCGACCCACGCAGGGGAGGAGAGTGCACAATGGAGCAACAATTAGCCAGTCTTCATAGGAAACTCGCAAAAAGCAAACATTCCAGCGAGTCCTTCTTGATCCTCTGTGTGGGCAGTTTAGAAAGAGAATTGCAGCTACAGCAGTTAAAAAACACAGGAATCGACTGCCCCTGCTGCACCTTTCTCGAAAAGACATTTACAGGCTGTCACACTCTTTGCTAGAGGCAAGCCCACCACCCATGTATGCAACAATTGTTGCCGCACTAAACACTCGTTTTGATGCCAGGGCAAGCCCTGCTTGCAAGAGGTTCCTTTTCAAGTGAGTGTGACAAGACCCTGGAGAATTGATCACTACCTATAAAATGAAACTTAACAAGCTCGCCAGCCCTTGCACCTTTCAAGCAGAGGTGCAGAGGATCTGGGTGTAGATTACTCAAGGCTGTGCATCTTCGAAGCCGTGGGAACAAATCCTCAAGGAACCCTGAAAGCCCCTGCCTAACATGCTGCATCGGGTAGAATGAAAGAGCTACCAAAGGCCAGAGTTTCACACATGGAAGCAGTCCTACATCAGCCAATAATCATCGAGCCAGTTGACCTGGTCTCCCAACACAAACCTATGGAAAAGAGCAATGAACAATATAACTTCACACATCTCTGTGGATACTGTAGATGACATTTCCACACACCAAGTGATTCCAGCAAGAGGAGAGAAATGTGTGTCATTTGGCAAGGTGATTCATTTTTCCCAAGTATGCCAATCCATTCACAACATAGAGACTACTGCAACCAACATGTTAAATGCAATTGTGATTTACCCCGGGGAAGGTGATGATGGTGACATGGACAATGATGAGGTGGATGGCACAGGCCATACTGTGTTTTCGGTGGGTCAAGCGAAGTGTTTTTGTATATGGCTAGACCCAATCCTTGCCCTTGAAAGGCATGAGCATAACCTATATCATGCAAGATCCAATTAATGAACCGGGCAATGTATATGTTACCTAAGTGGGGACCAGCATGTTACTGAGCTTTCGGACAGCTGAGAACCTCTGATAATTCAGTTTTCATTTGGAGTTCATGTCACGAACATAGACTGTCTGTTATTGAGAGCAGCTTATTCAGAGGAGGAGGTTGTCTAAAAGAGAAGCTTGTTAAGTTACACTTTGATCACACGATGAAACCAACAGCACTTAGGCATCGGTAAGTGGCTTTCTACTTGCGGCCGAAGGTAGAAGCCGAACTAAAGAAACTAGGAAACTAGAAAAAGCAGACCGGTGATGTAACAAAACTTGAGGGGGTCCGCCCTGCAAAGTACATTGAGGGAGCCCCCCCCCCCCCCCGCTCCAGACCCAGTCAGGAGATATCAGGCCTGGGGAGGAGGGGGCCCCCTGGAGCTCTGGGTCACCCCGCACTGCGGGGCCTGCAGAAGCTATTATTACGCCACTGAAGCAGACATAACATGAAAGGTGGAGGGGCTCATGTAATGAGGTCCCCATTAGTGGTAACTTACAAGCCAAAACAACCTGCATTGAAAAGCTCCCTTCTAAATCTGGTAGATAAAAGAGAGAAACATATCACCCCAATTGTCAACAACACTGCCAGTGAATTAAGTGGCGTGAGGTGGTTTTAAAAAATGGACCTCCGATCAAGGCATCACCAAATGATGGAAGATCCCTGATCACACTGCATAACCAAGTTTTCACATCACCTGGGCATCTGCTGTTATAAGTATCTGAACGTCAGTATCTCCAGTGTAGCGGAAGTGCTTCAGAGTACCATAAAAGCTGTGCTATTTGGGCTTAGCGGTGCCATCGACATTAGGGAGGAACATGATCTCAGGGGGTCTAGAAGGTGTTCTAAAGAATTCAACACTGTGATCTCATGTTGCATAAGGAAAAATGGGAATTCCTAAAGACAAAGATCAGCCTTTTCAGATACTGCTTCTCGGTTTAAGGTGTGACCTTGGACCCAACTATCAGCTCTCTCAGGATCTCACAAAATTGAGTACTCCATGGGTCTGAGACAAATCACAACAAAGCACACAAAAATGTGTTCCAGAGAACCAAAGAGCCTGACACTTTAAAATGTATTTTGATCCCATGAAAGCAACTGAACTGTCTGTGGATGCTAGCCAGACAGGCAGCACAACAACATAGTGTAGGGAGTGGGCCCTTATAGCCTACGCCACCCAGACTCTCACTCCAACAGCACCGAGATGCTCTCAAAATGAACAAAAGGCCATTGCAATTTACTGGGGTGTCATCATTTGCATTTATATTTGTATTGACAATTTTTTTGTGGTGTATACTGACCACAAACCACTGATTTCTCTGATTCAGGAGTCAGCGTCCGAAATGGTCCATAGTATTGAAAAGTGGACACTCCAATTGCAGGAGTATTCATTCTGGGCAGAGTTCAAACCCGGAGTGTACAACTCATCAGACTACGGCCTTGGTGTCTCCAGGTAAAAGGCTAGGTAGAGAGCTATTGCCAAGACTGTCCAAATTGCCTATGGCAATCAGAAGCCATTACTCAATGTCACTACTGTACTGTATTGTAATATACTTAAAAAAAAAATTGTTCAATAAAATACTTTGAAATAAAAAAAAACAGGCAATACAGCAATTTGTCCGCAATTACAGACGCTTCATGCAACAACATGGAGGCCACAGAGTCCCAAGCATGTATGGGACAGGTTGTCACTGACGTCCTCCCGCATCATTCCAGCTCAACACTGCACCAGGTAGATGATGTACAGGTGCTACAGAAGCAAAGGATGCAAAATGCAGTGGCCAGTTAACGAAGATGAGCCAAAAATGTGATGGGTATGTACTTGTTCAAGACCATCATCCTAGAAATCAATTTAGGCTTCTGTTGAAGCAAGTTTCCTGGTACGCGGTAAGATGCCAAGGCATGATAATGACAGTGCAAAAGAAAGTGACGAGGTCATCAGGGATGCGTCATTCTTCAAAACATTCCATGGCCATGGATTACAGGTCCTTACAGGGCATCAACTGGTGACAGATCTTCTGGCCCCATCTACATAGGAGAATGTTTCTGGCTCCAAACTCTCAGGATGCGTTGGTCCCATGCCACACCAGGGAACTATCTAGCGGATTGTCAAGATGGCAGAGCCAAACCCCGGTATGACTTTGGTACCAGTCCTACTCAATCTACCCAAAACTGAGACTTTAAAGTTAGTGGGGATATAATTGTTGTTTAATGTGACAGCAGTTCAGTTTGTAGTTTTATTTTATTATGTTTGGGTGGAATGTAATGATTGGGCCTTGGACAACAGGTTGTACTATGTATGGGACGGTGGCCTTCACTGGGACCCCGTGATTCAGAGTTAGATAGTATGTCCCATGACGATGTAAAGCAAACTAATAAATACTGTGTGAGCCCAGGTATGGGCAGTATAGTTAGCCATCAACCTCTGCCCGCATGTAATTAATGATCGTTGGTAATGACCACGCAACTTCACACTCATCAGAGGGGTAGTGAGCTGGAAGGCACTGAATGCTACCTGAGCAGGCCTATAATGCCCATTATCGCTCCCAAAAGGCTTTGGTTTTTTTGTTAGAACATTCTGTCCTCTAGTGACAGAATGCTCTAATAGCCTTATAGCCCTTCGTAGAGGGCTATACCGCTATTAAAGTCCCTCTCCCTTGTTAAAGGCCCTCGCCTTCGGCTCTGGGCCTTTAATGCTGGAGAGGGCCTGTAATAGCCGGTATAGCCCTCTACGAAGGGCTATAAGGCTATATTATAGCCCGCAAAAGAAGCATTCCAGTGAACCGTCCAGCTCCCAACGTTCCACTATGGGTGCTAATTATGGCCACCTTGGACCTCCGTGCTGGCACAGATTCATGTGTTCTCTGTAATGATGCCAGTATAACAACAAAATACCCGAGCTTTAATGAGCACAACAGCGCAACATTGTTATATTCATCTACTGTTGTGATAGCGATGAAGACGCCTCTGAGTTCAGTCTCCTGCTCGTTGCATTGTGTTCCATTTTTCATTCATGTTCCCTGAACAATAAGAAAACCACCATGGCAATTATCACGGCTCACAATTACTGTGAAATATGTTTAGAGTAACTACTAAGTACACGAATAGGGCAATCTTGATGTCAGTTGCAAATGTATCATTCCTATTTTTCAAATTATTGTTGTTTTTAATAACATGGTAGAAGCTAGCATAGTAATATTCATGAGGATGTATATTCATGGTAAGTTTATAATAGGATTTCATGCTGAAAGCTGATAGAATTTGGAATAAAAACTCCTTTATCAACATTTCAGTCATACTTTTAGTTTCTCTGCAGCCTGATGTCGTTTACTTATCCTAAACAGTACAGCTGACAGCGACGAACAATTTCCGCCATTAAGCATGTTTAAAATGCCAAATTAGATAAGTATCTATTTGATATACTTCATTTACTCAGATATTTTATTTGTGAATGGAAGTCAAAATATGTCCTGTTGCCCATAATTTTTTGTGTGCATACTCCAGTATTAAGAATATATATTACATATTTACATATGAATATTTGTATATGTTTCAGGACTGACTAAGGAGATTGGTTTATATTTGATGAGATGGGCTAGTGATATTAGTCAGTCCTGTTTAAGCCATAGAGGTATCAACACTTGGAAATTAAAAGCACAGACAGCAATAAAGAGGGTGAAGTTTCTTTCGAACACATAAGCTGTTAAAGAAAAGGTGAAGTATGTAAATATGAAGTGTTGGACTTGGCCCTTTTTGCAGGGTCATCCCTAAACCGTTTGCCTTTCCCCTAGCCTTTTCTCTGACATGGTGTTGGTGGTATTAGGAACCTGGGCACTTGAGCACTGCTGTACAGTGTAAAGTGCATGTGCTCTCTGTGTTAAATAAGGTAAGATTGGTCTACACCTGTTTGGCCTAATTAATTTACCTGTCAGTCCCTTATAAAGTGGTATCTCATATACCCAGGCTGGTAAATTAAATGCTACTGGTGGGCTTGCAGCGCTGATTGCGCCACCCTCCAAAGTAGCCTTTCAAACCTATCTATTGCAGGGCCTGTGCGTGCAGTGTTACTGCCGCTGTGATGTGGCACCATAAGTTTGTGCCATGTCTGTGAGCCCCCTTTTACTGCATGTCAGTCACCCCTAAGGTAGGCTCTAGCTAGCCCTATGGGCAGGGTGCATTGTGGGTAAAAGGTAGGACATGTACCTTAAGTGTGTGACATGTCCTGGTAGTGACAAACAGCCATTTTGGTTTCTCACTACTGTGAGGCTGGCCTCCCATAGGAACACATTCAGGATTACCTGATAAGTGTGCCAGTGGTAATTCCTGATATGAGAAGGAGCAGCGTGGCCAAGTTGGGTACATTTAGAACGGTAATAATAAATGCTGCGCAAAGGTGTGCGCAGATTTATTATAATTATTTTAGAAATGAGACTTTTAGAAGTTGGCATTTCTGTGTGCTAGGTGTCTGCCTGCCTGATGTGAATTGCATGTCTGGCTTTTGAGTGACAGGGGCTGGTGAGGTGTGTGTGGCTCCAGGAAGGGCAGGGTGAGTCAGCTCTAGGCTGAATGGGACGTCTGCATTTGAAGTAGTGGGAGGAGAAGTCTCTTGTCCCTGAATAAGTCTGTGCCTAGTCTGTACAATGCTGGCTCTGCCCCCTTGTGGTGTGTCTGATGACGAGCCCCTACCTGACAAAGCGGAAAAGGAGCCAGCTAAACAAAATGCTCCAATTCCCCCTGAACCTGTTTTGGCTGGTAACCCCAAGCCCTGTGCCAGGGCAGACAAAGCCAAGATGCCATATAAATTTAGGGGCCGTGACCTCATGTGTGTTGTGTTGTTCCTGTGCCTGCGGGGTTTGCTGCTGCTGGGCCTCAGGAGGAGCAGCCACGAAAAACTGCCTCCCTGCTGGAGGGCCCTGTGTGCTGGCCTGCCTGGGCCCAGCTTTGCTCCCTTAAACTCTAAGGACTTTGGATTCTAGTGCCTTGTGAGCACTTAGCCTTTTTTTGCTCTAGGAGAGGGTGTGGCTTGGCAGGGTGAGACTGTGACACGCCCAAGGGAATACCGGCTTATGAGAGTCCTCCTGCGCTGTTTTATTGAGCTGGCTCCCACCCTGCATTTTGCCAAGCCGAGCGGGAGCCTACCTCGCATTATGAATATTTTAAAGGCAGGTGCCCATCCCACATTGTGGTGCCTTTAGAGTGGGTGCTCACCATGCTTTTATACTTTTATTTATAAGGTGGGTGCCCACCCCGCATTGCGGCCCATAAAGAAAAGCCCAACCCGGAAGCCAGGCAGAGTCCGCCTGACTGTGGGCGGGGCTTAGAAGCAGTCCGGCGGAGCAGGGAGAGGGAGTACCGCCGGCTTAAGGATTAAAAGTGCATAAGGATTCAAAACATTCGACGCATATTAAATAGTGAGGTGGTATTAAACAGTTGCAAATTATAATTATTAGACACCCTAAGCAGAGAAACATTTATAATTCATGTATAACGTAAGCACAATTACTAATGCAAACATATCATTAATTCATGGCTTGGATGGTGACTATTCAGTCAGAGATTTGCATGGACTGTTTAGAACAGGGGTGAGCAAGGGGGAAAAAAGGGGGGTTCATGATGGATCGAATACAGGGACCATTGACTGAGTAATTAGAGTCAGGAGGCCAATGGTAGGTGAGAAAGCAGAATTCTATGAATGGAGGAGATCTCCATTCATAGAATTCTGCTTTCTAACCAACCATAGACACCATCCAAGCCATGAATTAATGGTATGTTTGCGCCAAATGTTTTTAATCCTTATGCACTTTGATTTATTGAACTGCAAGTGTTCCCCTTGTCCACCACTTCTTTATTTGTCTCTTCGAAATCACCATAGTGACGACGCTTCAGGTCCCATAACGCGAGCGCTACCACGTTGCCGCCCTTCAACAGGGACGCGTAACCATAGCGACGACCTCGCTTCCTCCTCCTTACTGACTGGCCTATCCCTGCTGCCCGACACCAGCACACTGCAGCTGACGTAATTTCCCCGCCCATAGCCCTCGGTCCGGGTCCCGCCCAAACGCGGAAGTGTATTATCACTCCCCGATCGACCCGGCTCAAAACTGTTTTTCCCGAGACCGCAACGGCGCGCTGATTCAATCAGGTAATCATTGACACCGACCTTATCACTTCCCCTCAACCTATTCACAATTGAATACTAATATTCTGCACTTACTCTCCAGTGCATACGCAGCACGGCGGATCCGTACGGCCGGCTAAAACGCTGAGTCCTTTAGCCAGGTACGTGACTATCAGTCTCTACCCACTGTGGCGCTAATCTCCTATGCCAAACCGAATTTTTGTCTACGCCTCCAATCTACTCAGCCAACCTTGCCCTTTCTTGCTCTCTCCCCAGCTCTCCCCAGCAGGCCAGAATCCATTCAGACTGAGACTCCCTAAGCTGCCTTAAGCCATCGCCCCAGTGTGGGTTACAAGGTTTCCATTCATCCAGGATCCATCCAGGTAACCCCAAAACCCACCCTTTTTACCTGCTCTTCATCTGGGCACACAGGACCCCCCTAATATCTCCTCCCTTCCTTCACAGCACGCCCTCATTCAGACAACCAGTCCTGATGATGATCCGAAATGTACCGAATCGAAACGCCATCGACCTAACAGCTGACCAATAGGCGCACCTCTTCTTCGTGGCTCTAGATTCAAACTTAATCAACTGTGCCCACTGTGATATCACAATGTCACATGCGCCGCTAAGCCACTCACTGTAAATAGTTTGTACCTTATGCACAGTGCGCCAACAACGCTATTCTTCCTTCACTTGCGTCGCCACCTGCACTTTTATTCACGTTTGTTGCACCAAGTTCCCTGTGGTTGTCATTACATTCTAGGGTACATTCTACTAGTGCTGTCCTTAACTGTATATATCCGACCTTGAAACTAATGTTACCACATAAAGATGAATAATTACCTTTTGACTAAAAAATGAGTAATCTTCTTCTTGTCCACCTAAGTAATGCTATGTGCATGCTATTTATAATTGTCTGTTGACTTTCACCTTTCAGGACATTGTGTTCTAGTTGCAATATAAAACAGACACCCCACACATATCCCTGCACTACGTGGCAGGCACCATGCACTGCCTGCTACATGGTGCAGGGATATGTAGTCGGACCATAGGTGCCCCGCAGGTCCTGTGTCTGGGGGCCAGGGCATTAGGGGGGCCCGCTAGGGGCCCTCAATGTACTATTCCACCAGGCTTTTTATGACGGGTTCACCGCCATGAAAGGGCCAGCGGAAAGGAACATCATAATGCCTACGGTGGTGCCTGGTAGGGACTGCCACTATTGTAGGCATTACTCTGTTTCGA
Organism: Lissotriton vulgaris; assembly: GCF_964263255.1. Taxonomy (NCBI): domain Eukaryota; kingdom Metazoa; phylum Chordata; class Amphibia; order Caudata; family Salamandridae; genus Lissotriton; species Lissotriton vulgaris. The sequence continues at coordinate 1,644,811,605 of NC_141689.1, forward strand.
TGGACCGACGGACTCCTTGAGACCGTCGGATCGGTGGCGGTCAGTCTTTTCGACCACTACACAGCTGCCCGCCATCCAAATGTGGCGGGCTATGAAGTTGATGAAAATAGTGGAGACCGCCACTGACAGGTTGTCGGTGGCGGTCTCCCCGCCTTTGTAATCAGGCCCTTTGCTCTCTAATACAGAGAAAATGGCTGAATGAATTGCACCAATTTTGGCAAAAAGCTAGTACTCTACTCAAAACTGGTTCCTTATGTCATTTGGTATACATTAATTCAACCTTTTCAGCTAAATTGGCGCTTAAAGAGGGGCTTGTATTGGGTATGAAGGGTTTCACAATCAGTAAAAGTTACTTATAAATGGTTGGTTGACATCACAGTACTTATACAGTGCCGAAATCAAAAATAAATTGGGCGAGGGAAATTTTTCTATTGTAAGCCATTTGAGTACAGAAGTTCTGGGGCCAGTACCAAGGTACCAAGCTGTTTGGTTGCCAATCTGCAACTATGAAACACATTGTTATGGTGGCCATTACAGGACTTGGGAACACGTCTTGTGTCCTAAAACATTTTTGAAAAAGGGCATAAGTGGGCAGGGTAGGGCACCAGGATCCACAGGCTGTTTTGTAGGGGCCCAGATGGACCCCCAAGGTTTACATCTTTTTATGTTATTTTGGGTTATGTGCACCATGGTATTCTCATGGTCTTCAAAGCAGACTTCCAGTGAGGTATTGTGGTACTCTCACAGGAGCAGCCACTCAAGCTTCCTTCCCTTAGTCTTGCAATACCATTTAAACTCTCCTGAGAATGCTTGTACAGTACTGCATTATCAAGAGGTGGAATTTTGTGTGGCGGATACCGAAGGAGTAACACATTACAAAAATATCTGCCAAAAAAGAAGGAATGAATGTGGCTTGGGTGTGTATAGTTGAAGGACGTGTGCAGTGGCAGTTGACCACATACCGGGGTGTGGCACAGGAACTGGCGGGGGAACTGTAAATATCATTTAATATGTCATCAGTGATGTCATCAATGATGTCATAGTGATGCAATAGGTGAGGCCATAAGCAGTGCATGCAAGGGCACATGCTATAGTTAGCCCAGTTAGCTCTAACCTGTAACCTTTGATTTTTCAGTGAATTTCTGTTTTTTTTTAACATAAGATAAGAGCCTATTACCATTCCTAACTATAATGTCACGTTACCTTCGTTTTTACATTGAATTTCAGTTTTTAAAGATAAGATCGTATTACCATTTCTAACTATAATGTCACTTTAACCTTTGTTTTTTTCAGAGGATTTCTTTCAGTAGATAGATAGATAGATAGATAGATAGATAGATAGATAGATAGATAGATAGATAGATAGATAGATAGATAGATAGAACTGCTATTGAAAGTGGCTGTTCCCATTTCCAATCATAAAAAAATACAATAGGACTGAAGTGATCAGAACATTCTATTTTTTTCTACGTTTTCCTAAAATTCCCAATTCAGTGGTAATGGGGGTTACTTACCGAAATTGAATTTGGAGATGTGCACATACTTTATTACAGCACCTTCTGGGTTTTACAAGGACATATTTACCATGCAAAGCATAGTTAGGGTTGTAAAATTGCATGTTGATGTAGGTGGGGAATACTGATCTTATCATAGTTCTTAAATCCTCAGAAGACAAGCGAGAATTGTGTTGTAATTCCACCCCCAGAACTTACTGCACCCCTAGTATCTCGAATTGTAGGCGACGTATTAATGCATTGATAGTCATGCAGCACTAGAAATGACAAAATTGGTCTCAACATTGATGAAATAGTAAATACATTTTAAAAAACAATATAATGTACAGCACAACCTTTTTCTTTGCATATCGCAGATTTAGCAACCTGAAGAATTTATGAATATAGGTGGATGAATCCTCACCAATGCTGAAATAGGGTTCTGATCACTTTGATGAAGAATAAATATCTTTTTTTAAACTATAATCTTTGCAAAAGTATTACATGCAAGAATTACCAAATTTTATCATGTGTTATAGCTCACAGGATATAAACCGGATCATGAGGAAAGTTATAATGACGCTGAGAAAACATAAAGATGACAGTGGTATTAAGATCTTGAGATCACTTGTGGCATGTCGCTTTTAGTCAATCATGTTCTCAAAAGTCAGCAGTACTACAGCAACCATCTATAGATAGTAATGGACATAGAATGTTATCACAAAAGAAGGCATTGGAGGAATTGCAATTTTTTGCTTCAGAAGGGACAAATAAATATGAGAACTTTATGTGCTTTGTATGTTATGAGAAGTGATGGCGATCACCATATTAACATTCGTGATTGGTATATGAAATAGTTATGTGCAAAGTTTACACATCCCCTGTCTCTTTAGGTGCATTTGAAAACTTCTTCCTTGGAAAATTATTTTCTCTTTCTGAATTTGGACGACTTCACCCAGTTGATGATAAACATGACGAGACTCCACTGATGGCTGGTCAGGGATATCCTATGTATGGAATATTGTGTGTCAGTTGATTAACAAAAAGAGGTAGGATGAGGGAGGGATTCGACATTTTGGGCAGGGTGGCGGGGGATTCTGTAAGACAGCATAGGAAAGAGCAAGTGCAAGAAGGTGAGGGGAGCATCACAGAGATTTTAAGGCATATCTTTAGTAGTGGGGGTAGGATTGCTGCAGAACAGCATAGGGAATCTTACATGTGGAGGTGCTATAGGGCAGCAAGGGACAGTTTGACTGTGGGACTGAAAAGGGGCAAACAGGGACAATGCACAATATTGAGTAGTCATGTTGGACTTTGCCTTTGGTGGGTGCATGGAATCAGATGTTCTGTTGCAGCTCGTAACAGTCCACCCATTGCCTGGCACAGCTCACACATGTTTGATTAAGCAGCTGTTTTTCTTTTGAGGTACCTTATCAAGCATAAAAATGCATTTGTAAAGTTGCTAGTTATCGACCCTAATTTGAAAATCATATTACCTTCAGGATCCATAACATTATTTACAATCAATAGAACAATATATTGTGGACCCCACCTATTTCTAGGTGTAGTTTCACAGGTTAACAGTTTGCAAGATGTGTTGTAACCAATTTCTTAAAATATACAGAGTGGGCTTTGGCTTCGTCTTTGTCACATCAGGCTTTTGGTTGTTTGTTGTATTATTCCACAATCTGTTGAATGCTTGCATTGGTATTCATGAGGGACTAATTTACATCTTAAAAATACACTGAATCCTGACACACTACATGTATTGCCTCATAGATGCACTGCTCACAGAAAACAATTATTTTTTGTTTTGTTGTTTGACTATATCAGGCTTTTTAAACATATTTTAGTCGGGACTCAAAGTGCAAGCCAGAACTGCTGGTTTTGCCAATGTGTGTTATTTCTTGGCACAGCGGTAATGTAAGCAGTACATAATTGACAAAAGTTCCAGCTGTTGCGAGAGTGTTGATTACATGCATTGTCATTGAAAGTTTCCAATAAGTATTTCAGCTTGTGTGGACACAAAACTCTGAATGATGTACTTTGTGATTTGCATACTGTACTAACACAGGCATGCTTTCATTTAATCCTGACTTTGATAATCTATTGCAGTAGATGTGGCTGACTTTACTTACCTGTAATCTTTATTATTTCAAGTGCTTCTCTTCCTCCTTCCTCAGGCCTTAATTTTGAGGGGATTAACCAGTGTTAAGAACTGTGACCAGGAAGAGGGACAACGTAAGAAAAATAAACTAATTAGCAATAAGTCAAAACATTTGATTTAATAATGACTTCTTCTTTCTTTTCTTTGTAGATTTATAGAGCGCAGACGGATCATCCCCAAGGGGATCTCTCGGGGCTTTGAGGAAAAGGTAATTGTTGGGCGTGCACATCTAAAACAGCCATGTGATTTCCTGCATCACAAGGATACTTTAAAACTGTCTGTCTGAACAGACCTTAATTGTAATTATAGAAATATGCAGTTCTGCAAAAATTGGCATAGGAACACGTAAGAAAACGTAATACTGTATCATAAACAACATCTATCACTGTCTAGTGGGAGTGGTTTTTTGGAAAATTTTGTAACCAACGGTAGAAGGCGAAAGTGTTAAATTAAAAAGGCTTCTAGTCTAGAGTTGAAGGTGTTTCAGAAAGGTTCTGGATATACGAGTACCACAGCATGAAGCTGTGATAAAACTCCTAATTAGGTGAAATTTGTGTTATGCCTGTGTAACCTCATGTAATATCGTGAATTTTAGCTTAGGCTTGTTGCAAAAAAATTCCTGGAATTCTGACATTATGCCAGGTGATGTGATTACAGTGCATTTTTTGCAACTTCTTTTAGCATGGAAACAACAGGAATGACTAGAAGGGGGACTGCTTTTGTTTGTGGCACTTGTGTTTTTTAGTTATTTTTTCAGTGAAATGTGACCTTGTATCCAAAATGGACGCAAAGGGGCATTTCGTTATAAAATATAGCTCTAAATATCAGTCTTCCATTTAATGAATTTTCACATAATTTTTGCAGAATGTCATGTAATTACAGAAAAGCAAATAATGCAAATTTTTCCTACCACTATGCCTATGCGCCTTCTACCTGATTTGGAAAATTATTCCAGTCCCACATACCACAAGATTCAAAAGAGTGAGCACAAGTTGGAGTCTTCAGGTCTACAAGATACCAATAACAGATGGACTTTTGAATGATGTCATGGTGAAGCAATGCTTATTGTAAGTATATTCATGACGTTCAGACTGATCACAAGGTTATTACTATGTATCTTGGTGGCAGACAAAGAGTCTTCTTAAATTGTAATGATACCATAATGATAAAGAAATTCAATGGTGAAAATTGACATTGTTTTATATGAGAAGATTTATTTGAGGTAAGGGCATGTATGTGTGTCACATGGCACTTTGAAAAATGCAAAAATGTGCGTTTTTCAAGGAATTCGCAACTTACCAACAACTAGAAGTTGGCGGTAATTTGCGATTCCTTAAGGACATTTTGCTAATTTTTTTGGCTTCTTACATTGCATTTAAGGAATCGCAAAATTTGTGATTCCTTAAATGCAATCGCCAAATAAGGAATAGCAAATTTTGCGATTCCTTATTTTGCATGCAGATTTGTGTGATACATACCATTTATCGAAAATGCGTTCGCAAGTGCCGAAATTCTGCAAATTTCGGCCTTTGCGAACGCATTTGGGCTTAATACATATGGCCCTAAGTGATGTTCCCAGAATCAAAGGATGTTCAGGGTCATTGCTGAGACTCGACCCCAGTTCCTTAGATTCGAGGTCGATTGCTCTAGCCGTTAGGGCAACTCCTCTCCCCAGAGCCCTCTTTTCTAAATTGATTTTACTTTCATTATTTACTTTTGAATATTGGCTGCTTTCCTTTCTTTATTTCATTCTCTCAGCTCTTAAAGTTATCTAAAACTCTCATTATTTATGTTTTTGAAAATCTTTAGGTTGATTACCAAATTATCAGCGATTCAATATAGAAATTGAATGATGATGGATATGAAGATGATGGTAGTTTTGAAGATAATACATACGTACCATAGTGCAGAGAATAATTCTTTTCCTTCATTAGTAATATGATAAACAGCTATAGTGAACCCTTGAAACACATTCTGTAAGTATTCTAAGAGGTAAACACATGGAATTATTGGACTTTTAACAAACTATTTACATGTTTCTTTTATTATATAAATAGTTAAGTAATATTAAAAGCATACAAATGCAATTTGGAGAAAAACTTTACCAAGAAGGAAGCAGTGTTGGTTTGTAATTTATTATTTAATGAATTCATTGGAATATTTATTGTTCTTTCTCATGCAAATTATAAGATGTGAAAAACCATCCCACATATCGTAGGTATGTGAGACAATGTACTCTTTATCTTGTGGTCAATCCACCCCAGTACCGTCCATTTACAAGTGATACTTTCAGGAATGGAGGATTACTATGCTTGACCACTTTTCCTATCATAAAACCACAATGAATTCCCAATTCTGTGGAGTTTAATGCATGTATTTACCACCTATGCTGAGTAGGTGGTAAATGGACCTTTAGGTGGGCAAGGGGAGGGAATTGGGAGTTGGCAGGGAAGTGGCAGGTAATTACTGGCAGTGGCGAGCATTATATTAGACTTTTCTAACTCACATGGTGCCATTGTGTGACACATGTTATTGGCTCCCTTCACATGGTAACCCAGTGAGGAGCTGATATCACACAGTGTGCGCAGAATTAACTGGAAATCCTACAGAGAGCAGGTTTTTACTAATTCTTTGGAGGTTCTGTGCAGCCAATATCCATTACAGGGCGTGAAACGGGCCCAGGACTTTGGCAGTAGGCTTAGAAGATTCACTTTTTTGTGTTACAAGGGGTGAGGCAGGGAGAAAGTACCTTATGCTGTCTCTGCCATAAAGCCACACATCATCCAAGGCCCTCCCCCCGCCTTAAACAGTAAAAATATTTCACAAGTTGGCAGGTCTGTAAAATGCTCCCCCTGTGTCTGAAAAAAAAATCAGGGCATGAGACTTGACTGCCACTGCAGCCAAAGTTGCAGGTCGTATTTTTTTTGACAGATTTGCTAATTGGAACAATTGGATATTGTTTTCTTATAGCCAGTAAAAACAGGTGTGGAAAAACCCAGATGGCGCAGAATGGGCTTGGTTAACAAAAGGTAAACTTACACTACGTGTAACTTTATTATTCATTTAGTATTCACAAACTGCAAATTTATTTTCATTAATAGTAATTTTCCTACTGCGGGGACTCCACACACAAAAAGATAGGAGAGGCCTATATTTTATGTGCAAAGTCTGCAGTTCATAAAATTACATTTAGTAAAAATAAACTTGCAGTTCCTGAATACTAACCAAATAGTAAAGTTGTGCAAAAGTGTAAGCTTACCTTTGGGCATCAGGCCAACGTGTTATTTCCGGTCGGCTTCATCTGCAATCATGACCATATTATGATCCTACCCTAGTTTTAGGGACAATATGCCATTACAAATTGCAGATCAATATTGAAACAAAATGACCTTTGTATTAACAAATTTAGGGGCATATTATCAAGGGATTTATCTCTGCTGTTTTTGGCTTTAAAAGCCAAGAAAGCGGAGATACAATTATCTCCCTATCAGCAACAGGGTGCTAACACGCAAATTCGCATGTTAGCACCCTTTTTTCTACACTTCCTCTTGCATCTCTAATGAGATGCAAAGGGGGCGTTTCAGAGAAAAATAATAGGAGAAATGTTGTTAAGCGACATTTCTCCTATTATCAAGGATTTAGCTAACCCTGTTAGTGATAAAAAAGCAGCGCTAACTGCGGTTAGCTCTGCTTTTTTTTACACCTGGTATTTTCCTGACTTAGCCAGGATATCCTATGGAAGGTGGATATCATGGCTAAGTTTGTGAGCCCCTATCATCAAGCTAACGCCAAACTTCGAGAGATTATTGTTGGTTTTCCAGCGATAATCTCTCATTCGGCAGTTAGCGCAAGGATTTTTATCACTTCTGAGATAAGCGTTGCAAGTAGCATGCTATCTCAGTGATTAAAATCCACACTACCCAGCGATAATTATCCTAGCGCTAAGTGCGCTTAGCGATAATTATCGCTAGGGCTTGATAATATGGCCCATAGTTGGTAACAAGATATGTGTCAAAGGGGTTGAGCTTTTAATGCACTTTGTAATGTAGCATGCTGTATTGTGTATACAAATGCATCGAATGAAACAACTGTATGTTTTTGTAATAGTAAATTTTAACTGCACCCACACTGTCAAGGAGCAAGGGTAGTTAAGGATTTCACAATGTCACTTACCCTTAAGATATTCATGCTACATATTTTTTTGAACATGTTCACTGATCTGCACGCAACCTAATGCTGTTTTGAAGTATAAAATGCAAAAATTCGCGAAAAAATAGGAGGAAATAAACACATCACAGGCATGACCTTGAGGTGCCCCTGCGCGGAATCACTTTTAATCAAACCACAGGCAAAGTTGATTTGATGTCACAACTGTATTTGTGAGTGTGGGCATATAAATCTGCCAAATGACTTCAAGTAGAAAGCAATTTAAAAGAGAAAAGACTCGTGTGTACAAGCCAGCTGTCACTACATGCTTTCAGTGGTTTATCCTGCGGTGGTAGTGAATATTTCAAATCTTTATGTTATCTTGCAGATCACTGACCCTACAATTATTAGGCATATGGACAAACTTTATAGTGATACCTGTTGCTTGTATACCTCCCTGACATCCCTTTTGAAATGATGTTTTCACAATTTGGATCCCATGTAACCCATTGTCCCTTGATGGCTCAGTGGGACATTCAGAAGCACATATTATCTTGTATGAGTCATGGTAGTAGAATAATAGTCCAGATAGCTTTAATTTTTAATCCCTTTGATCACCAACCCAGACACTTTTGTATGCTAAGTTCTCAAAAATTACTGATCGTATTGACAACAAGAAAATGCTTGTCCTTGAGGAAAACGTCTACCTTCCTGTCAAGTTTGGTGCAATTCCTTTCAGCAGTTTTTTTTCTGTAGAGTAGAGCACAGAATCCTTTAGAGGTTTCAATGAGAAATTTCGCTTTTTTGGGCCCAACACCCACTTTTCTTCTTCTGGAATGTTCAGGGTGGAGAAAGAATAGACCCAGTTTTACTGACTGGAAAATCTAGCTACCGTATTTTCCGGCGTATAAGACGACTCGGCGTATAAGAAGACCCCCTACTTTTCCTGATAAAATGTAGGTTTCATGCTATACTCACCGTATAAGACTACCCCCACTTCCAACGCAGTCCTGCATAGCGATTTTGGTCATTCACTGCGCCATTTGTTCTATTTTCCTATTACTTTTTATTTGCTATCGATACTTGCACAGTGCTTCCACAGTGCCACCATCACCTACGTAACATTAGTTCTTGTGTTTGAGTGCCCTCCATTTATTTCAATATTATACCGTACCTCTACTTGCACACATGTCACTTTTTCATCCTGTAATGCACCATTTTCTATTGAGAAGCGGTCTGAAACCTTCGGGTGAAGTCCACACTATGTAAAAACGCATGAACACATACCGTAAAGTTTGGTACCCGGCATATAAGACGACCCCCAACTTTCCAGAACATTTTAAGGGGTTAAAAAGTCGTCTTATACGCCGGAAAATACGGTACTAAAATCGCTTCAAGAATGAGGCGTGGATGCAGCACTGCTCCGGCCACTCCGCTGTTGGATTCCTTTCTATGGCAAGATGGGGCATGTAATGCTCCGCCAGCCAGGCCACATACTTCATACTTCCCTTACCTCAGCTAATTCTTCTCCAACACCCCACCAGGCAGAGGCACCCCACTCACATTTACCCTTTATATGTGAATGTTTATTCCCACTGAATTGGGCATTTCATACAGAAATCCATCCAGAAAAACTGGGTCCACACAGTTATTCCCCATTCCATGGACATTAACTCATAAAAGGTAAGTGCAGAGATACTGGCCAGAATTATTAAAACATGCCACCTGGTATCTCTGCACCTAATTGCTCCTAATTCATAATCGAGTTTAAGATGTTAGCAGTGGTCAATTAAAAAATAACTTCAGTGGGTTTGCAACAATATATGCACTTTAACTTCATATGGTCCTACTGACCAGTTTTCATTTTCCTTTCTTTTGCTTCCATCTCGAGTTTTATATGCAACAATAATAAACACATTCTTCAGTAAAATGTGCACAGCATAGAAAAGGGCCTGTGAACTAACCCATTGTGCCCTCGGGGTACATATATGCTAGGGAGAGGTCTAGTAAGAAGGCTCAGTGAGTTAAGTACATCCTTCTGAATGCATGTGTATGTCGCAGATGACATTATCAAATCTTTGTAAGACGGACTCAACGTTTCATTTTCCCAAGGTTGAGGACTTGAGAACTGTTGAGCTGGTGAAAAGTAAACCATTACTTACAGCACTATAGACAATGGTTGATTCGTGCTGGTTGTTGCCAGTGGTTACAAATGACATTTGTTTGAGGGGGTCGGGACTCTTTGCGACTTCCTGAACTGTCTCAGACCCTGCTTGAGCAGAACATTAATCTTTCCATCTTTTCCAGTGAGCATAGAAATAGAAGAATGAGAGCCAATATAGTGATCTTTCACCATTTCCTAGATTTGCCAGCTTTTCTTCTATATCCATGAACAAAATTGGCATTGAAATTATGGCCATTGTTCTCTCTCCTGGCTAATGTCCATGCTGCTCTGGGTTGTAGCGGCACTCCAGGTAAAGCCTGCCTCATAATTTGGGGGAATGACACTTTTTTTGTTGCAATTTTTTGTTCGTGCAAATTAAGCCCTGACTACTTAAATATGAAACAGTGATAGTAAGTAATATTTGTATTAAAAAGAAAGTACCTTTTTGGAAAATCTTAAATTTCATAGGTAACATTTTGGGAAATTGCATTAGTGTGCACAGATATTTTCCTGGACAAGCATTGAAAAGTAAGTAAAGTAGGAGTGGCAGATTCACAAAAACTTTTTGATGCATAAGGTGCACATGGAAAAAGTTACAACTTACTTATTCGTAACTGTGCAGGGGTTTCCAAAGGGTGAATCTGCTAAGTTATGCAGGCTGAGATGTCAAATATTGCACAGAAAATGTACGGCCTCCTCTTTCTTGTTTTTTGTAGGGACAGCATCTCTCCTTTTCAAGGTGAGCTGCTACTGTTGAATCCCTTTGGCCTTCCATGCAAGTAAATCGGGAAAATCTATAGGGCAGTAGGAATCATTGGTAAGCATTCTATAGGAAACATGTTTTTTGTTTAGAAGTCCTAAGGGCCTGATCTAAATTTTGGTGGTTGGCTCCTCCTCTGGCAGGGCGATGGATTAGTTTACTCTGCAACCCTGGCAGATGTGCTGATGGACAAATTTAGAAATGTCCACCAGCCCCGCCGACATTTCTAGCAATAGCAGGAACAGGTTCCCCTCAATACATTTGTACCTTTGTCCTATTGCTCCATCAACACGACGACGCCGTACTGCAAACTTACAATTTTTTTTTAAATTAAATAAAAGAAATCCTAAAGTGGGACTTTAAAAAAAAACAATGCACCCCTTGTCATAGGAGTTTCCTTTTGTGTGAGGGGCATTGAGATCTTTTAAATGCCCTTTACTGCCAGGTTTTTCTTGGCAGTGATGGGCATTGAAAAATGGCTATGTCCACCCATCTAAATTAGGTGGGTACTGGGTAGACATACAGCCAAACCTCCAACAGCCTTTACTCCATGGGGCTGTCAGAGGAGTTTGACTATGGCGGAGTCATTTTCATTGTCGTCAAACTATGGTCCTTCAGCTTTTAAATTGGGTTGGGAGATCTTAGCCTTAAGCCTTGTCAGAAAAAGAACTCTTTTACAGTTGTGATGGAAGTTCATCTTTACCGAGAATTAAATCGGGCCCCACATTTGTTGATTATAATATTGTTTCTCATTTCTCATTCCTATTGAGTACTTATACCATGTAGTATTCCCCACAGTGGAAGCAACATTAAGCTGACATATGTTACTCCCATAACTTACTTTCGTCTTTGAGCTTCTTCAAGGTTTGGAAGTTTCATTACATTCACGTCATATACACATTTGTGGTTCATGCTGTAGTAGGTTTGTGAGTCTACGACCTTGGCACTGTTTCCTATGACAGTTGCACAGTTGCTTTCTGCTGTGAACAGATCTTCATTAAAATGTATTATTTGATCAGTATTATGCCTGCATAATACTACAAACTCCCTCCTGCATCTGTGACAATGTGTCTACTATGACTGGGTTGCTTCTGCAAGATATGCTAAGTCACTGCATATTCTTGTGGATGCTCTCAGAAAAGAATTAGGAGGTGCCAGGTAAATAGCAATGCAAATAGACATGCAATGCACACATAAATTAGTTGGCATTCACAAACATTAGCAATGCATAGACCACGCATATCTGCACTTATAAACTTACATCTGAAGGATGACAATTGACAGTGTGGGCATAAGATGCAGAAACAAATCATGAAAACATATTTTCAATGAATAGGAAAAAATATATATGCTTAAATGTCAATGTTCCCAAATTCATGCACAAAATCAAACTATGCTAAATGGAAACTGCAGACAGTTTAGGGAAACATGTGCATCCTAGGAAAATTATTCAAATTATCAGTTTCTGTCGTGCATGGCTGGAATTTCTGAACTGCTGAGTTTTTGTGAACCCTGTATGCATACTTTTCGTTGCTGATCATTGGCCAGTTTTACTAAGTTGACTTCCATGTTCAAAATCTTTGTTTGGTAATGTACATCACCCAGGGCTTTAAGTGGGTCGGGTCTCACCGGGTCTGAGTTTCTTTAAGGGGGCCTCGAAACGGGTCTCTATCGGGCTCTATTTTGTGTATTTTTCCGGATTGCAGTGAAAACAGGCACATTGATGAGTGCTGCTCCAATGCTCACTTCTCACGAGTGGAGAAGTTACGGCATGACCTCATTCCAGGTGAGGTTGTAGGGGAAGGGAAGAGTAATTTTCTCTCTGGATTTTCCTTTTCTTTTTGAAACTCAGGAGCAGAAACATCGTCGTGGTGTCTCCAGGGTTTCAAGTGGAAGCTTTTTCAATATTATATACAAGCCATAGTTGCTGCTTATTTATCTCATGCATCTAACAACCATTGACAAAGCCATTAGTCTTTACTTGTAGGCAACCGCGGTCGGCTGTAGGAGTTCCAGCAGGGCGGTGACGTGGGGAGGGGGAGGGGCAGGATGGGGGGTAGTAATGTATGGATTACGGAGTTTAACAGGTAAGTAAACATATAAATAAATAAAACAAATTTTGTTGCGCGCACTGCATCGCATTTGGTGATGCAGTGCACGCAACGAAATTTGTTTTATTTATTTAAATGTTTACTTACCTGTTAAACTCCGTAATCCATACATTACTACCCCCCCACCCTGCCCCTCCCCACGTCACCGCCCTGCTGGAACTCCTACTGCCGACCGCGGCTGCTTGTAGGTATGATGTTACTTGTTGTATCATATATCTGGATGCAATGACAGGAACATCAAAATACAAGTCGGGCGGCACATTATGCTAAGCACAGATTTTTAGCTTATATGTTTTTAAGCCACACCCTTAATTACATTGGCCATGCCCTTTGAGAGACACCCCCGTTTTTTCATCCCGCTTAAAGCCCTGACATCACGATCTTAGCAGTGCTGTACTTTGCCAGACATACTTTGTGATTCATATTTTACTAATGTAGTGTGCTCTCTGTATGAAATTCTCTTGGTGACTAAATCAAGGGAGTTACAGATAACCGACTCGATCAAATGCATTCTTTCTATTCTATCTCAGAAAGATGGGAGGTTGCGTGTTCCCACCGTCTGATGAAAACACACACCTCTACCAGCCGTCGAAGTGGGCAGGATCGGCAGGGCACGGTGTGCCCCTACTTCTTTAATTCCAAGAATTCCGTTCCCCTACTTTTTTATTTTAAAAATGCATCCCAGGACGCAATAAATCACCATCGCCTATAAATAAAGCTCAGAGTTCCTGGCGTTTGTGACGGGTGGTGCGGCAGAGAAGTAACAGGACTCTGTCTTTTCTTTCTTGCCCAGAGGAGAAAAAGACAGTGTCCACTTCTGCTCTGCCACTTCTGCTCCCCCTATTCTTTTCTTCTTCCCTCTCTTTCTGTCTAGCTGTTCTACATTTACTGAAAACCGTAACTTCAAGACAGGGTTCTCACTCTTTCCTCCCCTTTCTTTTATTTGCTCCCCTGTGAAATGGATCCAAAAATGAAAGACACTTTTGCTGCAAATGCCGTATTTTTCTGACATTTTAATTCCAAAGTGCACCATCGGGAATGAAACGTTAAAATATGAAAAATAACTAGAGAAAGTAAGACAGAGTGGTAGCAAACTGGCCAGATTGATTTCTTTAACACCAAACACATTGGCACCACTTTTACAGTGTTTGCCAGTGAAGCGCTATTTTTGTTTTCTTGTCTTTGTTTTCCATGGGCTTGCAACTAGTGCACCAATCCTGGAGGTACTGCAATGTGTGGATTGGAAAACAAAATGTGTACTGCGGCTCTGCGTCCAGGGATGTGGTCTTTTTACAATGCTGCTTACGTTTTGTAAGGATATAAGCAATGGACATTGAAATGGGTCCATTCATGGCCCTGTAGTCATGTAGTTAGCTTTTCAGGTAAAAGCACTCATTGATTTCTGAACAAGTGGGTAGTAGTTGAAGGCAGTGTGAGTTTTTCTCAGTGGGGCAGTATAGTGTTCAGTGGGGGAGAGGGTGTGGCACTATGGCTAGAGCTGCTGAATTTGGAACTGGGGTACCAAGTTCAGCCTTAATAACCAGTCCACCAGACCACTCTCCTGAGAGAGCACAATCCCATGCTAGACCTTAGAAGGCTTCGTAAGACCTAAGAAGCCCGTGTGTCTGAGCACCAGCAGGTGGACCGTAGAGTGGCAAGTGTTGGTTAACTTTCAAGGCTTGTCCACCACAATCCATACTGAAGTTCACCCCCAGTCTTGTGGGCAGGCCTATGAAGCAGCACAGCCTAGAACAACAGTGACTCTGGCACTGAGGTCACAGGACCCATGAGCAGGGAGGCTCTAGGGTGGGGCGACCAGTGTGACTGCACTGGGCACTAACTTTGGGTGGGGGGGGCATCATGTTTGGAAGTATATTATGGTTTTTAAAAGCGCTTGCTGCCTCCTTCCTTGCCTCCGGCAACAATAAAAATGTCATGATGACTCTGGGGATTAATGTTCTTCCTAGAGAGAGATCGAAATTTTGTCTAGTGGAAGTTGTGACTCATGGAAAGGTAGCTCAGAGGGTTACTGTATCTTCTGCAAAGAACATGTACCATGCAGATGACAAAGTGCACATAATGTAAATAGGTCAGTGGCTACTGCTTTTGTCAGAGAGATCCTTTTGTTTGTTGCAGTTTATAGTTAAAATCCTAACATAGAACAGTGAGCTATTAACTGTCATCTAAGAGCTGCATACAAACTGCACGGCATAAATTAGAGCGTTCTGTTTTTCCCCAGTCTTTGATTATCCTAATGTTTCAAAAATGGTTCTTTTGGACAGAAGTCAATTCTGATTATTAAAGAGAACCACCAACCATTTTATTACATTTTAAATCCTGAGTTTGTGTTTTTCCAGACAAATCACTATTGAATTATTCAGCCTACTAGTATGGTTGTCATGTGATTCCTACACCTTGTAGTCCTTAGTCTTATGTAACATTTTCTATACAGTGATTTACACACATATTGTTTGTCTCTTTGTAATGTGTGTGATGTAAAGTGCTCTGACACTCTACAATGGTATGAGTGGTGCTGTAAATAAAATTAAATGCATCTGATAGAGAGTGTGGGTATGGAGACTTGAGGGGCTGTTAAATGGTGGTAGTGAGGGAATCCATGGCAGAGGTGGTCATGGGGGGCATTAACAAACATTAATGCACAGGGCACCCCTTACGTCTATCATTTCATCTGCTGCTGGCGAGTTATACTTTGCAGAACTACCTTTAATGCCTCGCTAATAGGACGGCTTGACACCTGGGGAGCAGAGTTAATCTGGAAGTGTGGGTACATGGGTCCAACAACTATTCACCTAATGGGTTACCCGCCACACCAGCACCATTGTAGTCAAATGACCTCCTGGTGTGTTTATAAATATTTTGCTATCTATTGATCACCGTAAGTTGAATATGCTTTGTATTTGTTGCGTCATTGTGCACCAAGAACGATGCGTACACATGTTCCGGCAAATTCTATGGATCATGATTGCTGCCTGCCCACTGGATTGTTGGCTCAAAAGCTGTGTTTATTGTTTATTATTGACAGGCTGCCAACCCAGGGTTGTAGGCTCGAAGCTGTGTGAGACTGTGAAACCTTTCAATAATTTTTTTTTTTATTAAAAGAATGCACAGGGCACCACCAGTGCTAAGGCCAGCCCTGCCCTTGAGGCCAGTCTGCCTCTCCATTGGCCTTGTTTCAGCAGTAGTAGCTGCAACTAACCAGGGATGGGCAATGCAGGGTTTGTAAGCACACCAAACTAAATTTGCAAACATCGCAGTCTCTCTGCTTCATTCACAAGCACTTTTATCATGTGCTGCCTGCTGTGGGGCCACTGGAAATAATTATGCAGCAAAGGAAGACAAAATTATGCCACAGTGTTGACTAAATTATGCATTAAAAAAAGGCTGCAGTTAATGCAGTATATTTTCTGATATTTTATTATTTTGACATGTGTACACATGCTAACAGTCTATGGAAAGATTTTGCATTATTAGTACCAGTGTAACATACAAATGCAGCAGTGAGAAAGGTGATCAGTCAACCTTTTCAATAAGCCACCCATTCCGCAGCAACACAAATCACATTTTTTATTAACTTTTGAGCTATAAACAATTTATTAGTTTAAATGGTCAGATCATGCAGCAGATCCTGCATTATGAGGCAAATATGGCAGAGCCACGGCACACCATCATGTAACGAGACGATCTAGTAACAGATACCTGAGAGATGATGTGTCACCATATTTGGAGGACCAGAACCCGAGCGATAATGATGTGCTATAATTGTAGATGAGGCGTAATCACTAACGTATGTGATGTTTGGCCTATGATTTATCTGATGTCCCTTATGGGAGCCTGTAAAGAAAAACCCGAATAAAAAGATGTAGTAAAAAAAAAAGAGGCAAATATTGCAGAGCCATAATTATATAGAAAACATTCACAAACTGGGATGTTTTGCTATTCATGTTTGAACTGCTGTTCTGGAAAAAGGCAGAAGTGCTGATGACAGAAACTCCATGGCTCGGAGACAAACGGCTTGTGCTTCCACATTTTATCGTATTTGGTACATTCTGTGATTAGAAGCATATCCCACTTTGTGAATGTGTGTTAATTTCAATAACTCATTATAACCTTAAATAATCATGTGTGTCCATTGGTTGATTAAACTGGACAGTGAAATGCCAAACAAATACTAAAAATTGGAATGTTTACGCATTCTGGCCATGCATCTGGCTCCGCCCAGTGATCCAATCCTTGGGTTATTCCCGCCCTCTGATTCTCCGCCCACAGTTCCCCTACTTTTTTCCCCACTTCGACCACTGACCTTTACAGAACGTACCTAAATACACTGAACTAATTCACTAACATCCTAGAAGCCTTTACATTGTGATTGATGGTGCTTTTAATCTTATCTTTGAGATGTCAAATCTAATGTTAATTGGCGAACATCAAGAAGTTGTAGCCAACGTTTAATCTCACAGAATGTGCCCTTTCTGGTCTATATGCAAATTAGAAGAACGGGAAGCTGGCTACTGGTTCATCGTCTTAAATGACGCAGTTGCTTTTCTCGCAGCATTAAATGATCTACAGTTAATATTTCATTATTTCACGCGAAACCGTTAAAAACGAGTGGTTTCTCATCTAAAACAGTCAATTAATGTTTGCCTTTCTGGCCCAATAAAGAACTTCTGACCACGTGTGGCTTGTTTATAACAAAGAAGGAGGGTCAGAGTTTACCCCTTTTTTTGGTACCATGAATCTTTATTTGGTTTTAAATACCACCATAATTAACGCGCTTTTTTAATTTTTTACAACGTGCTCATGTATAGCGTCTCATAGACACATGTTTTATTTCTAAGCTCTTTTAATAGCACGGGCTCTTGTGAGGAATTGGTGGCCGGTCAGAGCCCCGTTTTGCATCACACCAGTGCCGTTGTTTGTCTTCAGCTGAGGCAGATGTTTGTGGAAGCATCATTCGGTGACACTTCAAACGGCAAAGGCGGGATCACGAGTGGCGGGCTGTGCTTACAGCCGTGAAGCGGGCTGTGCTCGTTTTAGAAACATTCTTGCCTCGAGGCCAAAGAGTATGTGAACGCTCAGAGAGGTGAATGATCAAAAATAGGTTATGCGTGAAGGTTACGCATCAACCAAGTGGAATAAACACGGAAGGGTAAAATAATGTGTGAATATTACACCGATGCATCCAAAAAATGGAGTCAAAGCCATCAGCCTAGAGTTAAATGTTGAGAAAATAGGACACCGAATTGCAGTTATATTAATAGCGTTTAAATGTAATATATTTATCTTTTAAAAGCAATGACGACCCAACGTCTGTTTATTCTCTGCCTCCCCAAGTTGCACTACAGGCCAGAAGGGCTGTTTTGTGGGACTGGAGATGCTGTTGAGGAATTCTACCCCCAGGTAACTAGCACCCATCTCTCCAGGGCCCTGGGTGGCCAGATTCAGACACAATGTGTACATGCCCTGACAGCTAGATCAGTGGTTCTTTACTTGGGCTGCGTGGACCCTGGGGGTCTGCAACTGTTTATAAAATTAAATACTATTAGCAGATTAATAAAGTAGACATGTAAAAATGGTAAGTGTAAAATTGAAATGTTAAAGCGTTCTGTACATGTGAAGAAATTAGACACAGGAAGTTACATTTAAGTTGGTATCCTTGTCTTGGAACATATGGGTAGCTCAAGTTCAGCAAACAGTGGTATGGACAACTTGTTAACCTTAATTTAAGCACTAGTATGCACTGACAAAAAAAAGAGAGCATGCATAGGAGCAAAAAAAAAAGACAAAGCAACATGCTAGAGCTTGGCAAATCATTTTCAATTTTAGAAATAAATCCACATTTTCAAGTTTCAAGCTTCCAAATAAAATGTAAAAAAATATTTCTGTTTACCTTTTTTCAGCATATTAGGCAAAATATGTATTAATGTATGCATTTTTTAATCTATACTTGCTTATGTAAGTATTTATGTCTTGCTTTGAAGTCTAAATCGTAAAAATTGCTTAGGTAGGTCTGCTGTGTCCAGTGGAAATTAACTGGTGGTCCCAGAAGTCAAACGTTTAAAAACAGCTGGTTTACTGGGAAATATTCCCCACCTCATTCCACGTAGAAGGGTTTGCTAATTTATTAGTGGGCCTTCCTATATATACCTTTGCCACACTGGATACTCTTTTAAATTTCACCTCTGGAACCTTTACACTCTTCCTTGGAATGCTCCCACCTCATCATTTGACTGCCAGGCTGACTGTCATTATGCAGGCACTTCGCAAACTGTTTCTGGGAATGTTTGATTCCGAAGGTGTTCCTGCAAAGAGGGCTAGTTGTTATATTCTATTAGGATACTCTATAAGTACAAGTATTGCCCAATAATTGATTATTTAATGACATAAGAATCTGAGTCTGTTTCTTAACCAATAGCTGATGTTTATTAATATATGATAAGCACTGTACAATGCCGTTTGTCTTAAGTATTGCTTTTATGGATGTTTTTATACTTCCAAGTTAAGTATCTGATGATGATGATGATGACTGGCTCCCCCAAAAATAATGCAAAATGCCAGCTATTGCAGTCTGTACACAAAGCACTACATGGCTTCTCCTCCAACAACTCTGTGACACCTTCTGCTTCTACTCTCCAATCTGGAACCGAAGATCTGCTAGCCTTAATCTCCGAGTTGCATCCAAAATGTCGTGTATCTTCTCCAGGTTTCAGTCCTTTCCCCTCTATGAGCTCTACCCTGGAACTCCCTGTCACCAAGCATTTGTTCAAGCCTTTCTCTCCTGAAGTTTAAAGATCATTAAAATGTCAAGTCTTGCTACAAGAAGAGCATAAGTGATCACAATCCCCATTTCAGCAAAGCCAGTGTAACCTTTGCAGTTTATACCTGTACGCTTCATTAGTTGTAGACAGGCCCACTGGGATTAGGCAATTATTAAGCTACAACATTTTCTGAGTAATTTTGGATTTCCCCATTTGCCAGGTAATCCATCATCTGATGCCTAATCTGCAGATTTCAACCCCAAAAATAGTTTCTTGCTCAAATGGATCAAAAGTTACTTAAAAAAAGCAGCAACACGTGCTGTGCAGAAGAAGGCTCTTCACAAAGATTCCTTGGTTAATTGTCTGTTGCTTATTGCTGTATTTGGATGTTATATTTGTACAAATGAGGTGAAGCATTTGCCCAGGTAGTGTTAACATGTCAAAATATTGAGGTAATTCTGTGCAAATTGTGGCGCATTTGCTGCATAATTTGCAGAAAATAGTCCCAGGCACTGAAATAAAAGTGGTTCCCATTAATAAATTAAATAGCAAAAACGTGGCCCATGTTTGCAAATGGGAGTTTTGAACATGTAAAGACGAGATATACAAGTATTTTGCACGGTACAGTGCTTGAAATGGAAAAATTGAAGAGCAGGTACCTTGTACCAGAGTACTCGCTTGTTTCTGAGAAATGCCAGTACTCTCTAATTAAAAGTATTATGTCTCCCTTGAGAAGTGCAGGTACTTTTCCTCTCGAAGTAAAAAAGCGCCAGTACTCAGTCCCGGACAGTACCAGCCCGTTTAAAGCACTATCAAGGAATGAAAGAATGCATAGATTCCAGCTTGCTGCAGGACATGTTTGAAGTAATATCAGGGAAATTAACAGTAAAAAAAGTCCATCCAGATCATAAAACAGGCTCAGAAGCAGCCGCAAAAACGGCCTTCACACAGACCTAGACCTGTCAGTTCAGTTCTTCAGACTCTGCCTGCTTGTCCTGCAGGCCACTCCGACCCTGCTGGAGGATGGAGCAGGGCCCTGGTGCCATGCTCCTGTGAGAAATACATCATTCACGCCGGTCTTTTTGCAATGATTTAGAGAACTGTGTCCCCTCCTTAGTACTATTACAGTGCCTTAGAACCACCACACACTCTGGCAAATGCAGTAGAGACCTTTGAATGCCCTCAATGACTATACTTCTGAATGAAACTGGAAGCAGCTGTTCTTATTCTGGGAGGTGGGTTCTATTTCTCCCCCAGATCTGTGATGTTGATTTTGTGTTTGACACTGACATTTGAAGAGGGGCGGGCTCTTTTGCATGGAGCATGTCCACATGGACATTATCCCTGACTACCACGCTACATGGCAGTGGTGCCGAGGAGTGCAGCAGATGGTGGCATGTTGTCACCTACGGCACGCACCGACTGTTTTTTATGATAAGTGTGCAGTGGCACCTTCCTGGTTGAGCAGTGCATGGCAGCCGCGGCCGGCAGTGGGAGAACTGAATTTCGTTGCGCGCACTGCATCTCATTTGGGGATGCAGTGCACTCAACGAAATTCGTTTTATTTATTTAAATGTTTACTTACCTGTAAAACTCCGTAATCCGTGCATTACTACCCCCCACCCTGCCCCTCCCCCTCACCATGTCACTGCCCTGCAGGTACTCGCACTGCCGGCCGCGGCTGGTGGATGGAAGTCGTAACTATTTCTGAGCACAGCGGGTGACGATAATGTAGTTGGGCGGGAGTTGGCGGTGATGACAGATCCCCTTCTCCTATCTCCTTGACTGAGCCCTCCAGAATGCGACATGTTCTATATGTTCTGCTTGCAACTGGATTTGGAATATGATCATGATCCCGAATTAGATACTGACAATCCTGACTGCCAAGATTACTGTTTTTTCCTTGAGACTTATACAGCTTTGTTCCTGCTAGCCACGACTATGTGCCTTTGGGTGCAGTTAATACACTGCAGATTAAGGGATCTAGCCCTCACTCTGTAATGCGCATCCGATAGACTTACATGATGACCACAAAAGAGGGATGTAGGAGGTGGGGACGTATGTAGCATATATGTATTTGATACCGTCTCACACGGCATGCTGTTACCCACGGCTATGGAATTTTGGTGTGTGCTCCCTGCCACTAAAGTGGCTGGCCTCTTACCTTCAAGGCTGCATCTTCCAGGTAGTTCAGACTCCTTTTGCTTCTGAAGTGCTGCCTCTGTCCCAGGGGGTGCCCAGGGCTCTATGTCAAGCCCCGCGTTACTTAACATCTATATGCCCTCATTGGCAGATGTCATCAGCAAACACAATACCATATTATTTTAGAGCAGATGACCAGCACTTACCATACATTTCTTTCAAAATAAACATGCATTTCATATGATCTCAGTCAATCCATCCAAGTTTGTTTATATAGAAACAAGTTCCTTTATTCATATTTTTCTTAATCTTTTTCCATATACTTTTCTCCAGTGTAGCCAATGCATGTCGTCTATTCCAAGAGACTCATTCAGGACTTTGCATTGTCTTTATACCTGAGCCTGTTGTATATGTAGAAGGCTACCGGTCCATTAGCTCGTAGGCGCGTGTTATCCTTGTCTGTGTTAATCTTATAGTCCAATAGATACAGCATTCCGCAATAAATCATATTCCGGCCCAGGTTGGCATCAGAACCCAAGGTCGCTCTGTCTTGCAAACATCGTGGTGCAGCGTACACCAAGTCTTGAATAGAAATGTCACCATGGTGTCTTATGCCGATGACACACAATTGATTATCACTCTTGCTTAGGATGAAGGATGATCTGCAATTAATTTCATGTCCTTCTTGGTAGACCTGGCTCAGTAGATGAACTCTAGCAGCCTAAATCTTAATGCCAATAAAATAGAGATGCTCATTGTTGGAAAGCAACCTTCCGTGTGATCCTGAGCATGGTGGCCCTAGTCCTAGCCCAAAGCCTGAGGTGGAAAACCTAGGAATATGGTACGATCTAAATCTCTCCTTTGACAAACAAATAGCTTGCTTGGCTGAAAAATGCTTTGCCTTACTTAAAATGTCACCAACATTTCTGACTTGCTTCTCATGGCGGCGAGGAAGTCAGTAGTGCAGGTCTCAAGACTGGAATCCTGTGACAGCCTCTATATCGGAGTCTAACTGGGCAGAATCCAGAAGCTCCAGAGAGTGTGTGACTTCTTTTGAAACTCCCTAGATGAGCACGTGTCCCCAGCCTTGTCTCAACTTCATTGGCTCCCACTGGAAAAACGCATCAATTTTAAGGCAATGTGCCTTTCAAAAGTTTTTTAATAATAGAGGGCCACACTATCTCCACGACTTGGAGAAACACTATTAACCGGCCGTAGCCTCAGATCCTCAGGTACAGCAGTTGCTGATCTTGGGGCATATTATCAAGCACGGCGTTAACATTATCGCCGCTTTAGCGGCAGAAAACTGCCACTAAATCAGCGATAATGGGCTTGATAATACACCGTAGAGAATTCCCATAGAATCCCATGTTCACACCAGAACATGGGCTTCTATGGGAATTCACAAGGGCGTATTATCAAGCCCATTACCTCCGCTTTAGCGGCAGTTTTCTGCCGCTAAAGCGGCGATAATATTAACGCTGTTTCTTGATAATATGCCGCCTCGTGTGCTAAGAAAGCCAGGATGAGTGGCTGTTCCTTTGGCTTTTGAGTCTCCAAGCTTTGGAACACCCTTCTCTTGTACCTGAGACTTGAACCTGCTGAGGCTATCCTTAGAAAAAACTGAAAACATGGCTCTTTAGACAGAGATAATTTCTTTACTTTACAGTGGCCATGGCATTCACTTTGTGCCTGCTTGATTTTTTTCTAGGGTTCTCTTAGCTTTTCTGCATCGCTTTTCTGTCTTTTTCCTGCTCTATTAAGGTAGTAATCCTAGCGTGGGGACGCTGCAGCTGGAGTAATCTGAGCACTTTTAAAAACCACTAACATAACATAACAAGTAAACAACTATGATTAATGCACTGCTAACTACTATGTATGCACAGATGGCAAGTTTTGTAAAAGACAATAGAATAAAAATGTAAAAAAAGAGTTTGCAGTGGTGCCTCACTGCCTTCTAGGCTCTCTGCGTGTAACATATCTTAAATAACTGGGAGAAAAAATGGCTTCCAAAGTTACTATAAAGTGAAACGTTAAGTACTATAAAAACACTAAAATTGATGCTGTCCAAAATATAAAAAAATGTAAAATAAAAGTGACAAGAATAGCATAGTTGATCTGCAAGTCAAAACCTCTGCAAGCAAAACTGGAAGGTTATTAATAAAGTTAGTTTTGCAAGCATGGGTGTAATTTACACATGTGTCTCATCTGCATTTGTTTCTGCATTTTTCATCAGCATCAAGAATAATGATTGTAGTTGTCAAGAGAATGTCAAGGGATTAGCAAGAAAACGCAATGCAGATTAGGCGAACACTTACAAAGCTGTAACCTTGTGGTTTTCTCACCAGAATGCGCAGACCTTCTCAGTGCAAAAAAGTGTGAGGAAGTACAAAGATTCCCACTCCTTTTGTAAGGTGTATTTATGTAAGGGAAGATATCCGTCAGGGCCAGACTGGCCGTAGTGGGCACCGGGCATTTCCCTGGTGGGCCGGAGGGCCGTTTTTTTTTTTTTACAGGGGACCAGTTTTGCAGCAGTGCTGGAATATCGGCCCTCTGTAAGAAAAGCAGGATCGGTGCTTCGTGGCTACACCACCCCCCCCCCCCCTACCCCCCCTGGGCTGGTGGAGAAACAACCTTTCAGGGATGGTTGCAGTTCCAAGTCCGGCCCTGACATACGTGTAAAGAATTTGTTTTAAAAATACACAACTCAAGTAGATTCTTAACAATGTGATGACTTCAAACGTGAGGTTATAGACAGCAGACACACACCAGAGATAGACTGGAAACCAAAAGGAGCGCTAGGAAATGTTATTGCAGCAATTCCCATACTGGCGAAGCCCAGATACTGCAATGGGGGTTTGTGGGGGCTCCCCCACAGAAAGTTTTGAAAAAAATCTGCTATGGCTACATATTATCATGATAAGCTGCCTTGTCCTTAACTTTTTCCCCACTCTAAAATTTCTTCTGCGCTCTCATCTTCTTTCTTAATCCCTCTTAATTTTCTCTTCTCTAATCGTAACTTACTTTCTCCCTCTTGATTTTCTCTTCTTTAATCGTAACTTACTTTCTCCCTTATCCATCATTTCTTCTACTCCCTCCATCGTACTATCGCTTTCTTGTTCTTCGGCCTACCCCCACTTTGGTCTTCTTCCTTCTCCTTTTCTCTCTCCTCATTTTATTTTCTTAATTCCCCATACTTACTTTAATCGTTTCCTACTGTGTGTAATCCCTCTTCTTAATTTGTAAGAGAACAAGTGCTGCGCTCAATGTTTTGCTCAGAAGCTCGTGTCCCATGCTTATTCAATGCCATTGCAAAGAATACCAAGGCTCCCTAGCCTTTAATACCCCTCATGCCTCTTTAATCCATCAACAGAGGCTCCCTGGTCTTGAATCCCCCTCATGCCTCTCTTATCCATTGCCAGAGGCTCCCTGGTCTTGAATCCACCTTGTGCCTCTCTAATCCATCGCCAGAGGCTCCCTGGTCTTGAATCCACCTCATGCCTCTCTAATCCATCAACAGAGGCTCCCTGGTCTTGAATCCACCGCATGCCTCTCTTATCCATTGCGTGAGACTCCCAGGTCTTGAATCCACCTCATGCCTCTCTAATCCATCACCAGAGGCTCCCTGGTTTTGAATCCACCTCATGCCTCTCTAATCCATCGCCGGAGGCTCCCTTGTCTTGAATCCACCTCATGCCTCTCTAATCCATCAACAGAGCCACCCTGGTCTTGAATCCACCTCATGCCTCACTAATCCATCAACAGAGCCACCCTGGTCTTGAATTCACTTCATGCCTCTCTTATCCATCACGAAAGGCTCCCTGGTCTTGAATTCACCTCATGCCTCTCTAATCCATGAACAGAGGCTCCCTGGTCTTGAATCCACTGCATGCCTCTCTTATCCATTGCCTGAGACTCCCAGGTCTTGAATCCACCTCATGCCTTTCTAATCCATCACCAGAGGCTCCCTGGTTTGGAATCCACCTCATGCCTCTCTAATCCATTCCCAGAGGCTCCCTGGTCTTGAATCCACCTCATGCCTCTCTAATCCATCAACAGAGCCACCCTGGTCTTGAATCCACCTCATGCCTCACTAATCCATCAACAGAGCCACCCTGGTCTTGAATCCACCTCATGCCTCTCTTATCCATCACGAAAGGCTCCCTGGTCTTGAATCCACCTCATGCCTCTCTAATCCATCAACAGAGGCTCCCTGGTCTTGAATCCACCGCATGACTCTCTTATCCATTGCCTGAGACTCCCAGGTCTTGAATCCATCTCATGCCTCTCTAATCCATCACCAGAGGCTCCCTGGTTTTGAATCCACCTCATGCCTCTCTAATCCATTGCCAGAGGCTCGCTGGTCTTGAATCCACCTCATGCCTCTCTAATCCATCAACAGAGCCACCCTGGTCTTGAATCCACCTCATGCCTCACTAATCCATCAACAGAGCAACCCTGGTCTTGAATCCACCTCATGCCTCTCTTATCCATCACGAAAGGCTCCCTGGTCTTGAATCCACCTCATGCCTCTCTAATCCATCAACAGAGGCTCCCTGGTCTTGAATCCACCGCATACCTCTCTTATCCATTGCCTGAGACTCCCAGGTCTTGAATCCACCTCATGCCTCTCTAATCCATCACCAGAGGCTCCCTGGTTTTGAATCCACCTCATGCCTCTGTAATCCATTGCCAGAGGCTCCCTGGTCTTGAATCCATCTCATGCCTCTCTAATCCATCAACAGAGCCACCCTGGTCTTGAATCCACCTCATGCCTCACTAATACATCAACAGACCCACCCTGGTCTTGAATCCACCTCATGCCTCTCTTATCCATCACGAAAGGCTCCCTAGTCTTGAATCCACCTCATGCCTCTCTAATCCATCAACAGAGGCTCCCTGGTCTTGAATCCACTGCATGCCTCTCTTATCCATTGCCTGAGACTCCCAGGTCTTGAATCCACCTCATGCCTCTCTAATCCATCACCAGAGGCTCCCTGGTTTTGAATCCACCTCATGCCTCTCTAATCCATTGCCAGAGGCTCCCTGGTCTTGAATCCACCTCATGCCTCTCTAATCCATCAACAGAGCCACCCTGGTCTTGAATCCACCTCATGCCTAACTAATCCATCAACAGAGCCACCCTGGTCTTGAATCCACCTCATGCCTCTCTTATCCATCACGAAAGGCTCCCTGGTCTTGAATCCACCTCATGCCTCTCTAATACATCAACAGAGGCTCCCTGGTCTTGAATCCACCGCATGCCCCTCTTATCCATTGCCTGAGACTCCCAGGTCTTGAATCCACCTCATGCCTCTCTAATCCATCACCAGAGGATCCCTGGTTTTGAATCCACCTCATGCCTCTCTAATCCATTGCCAGAGGCTCCCTGGTCTTGAATCCACCCCATGCCTCTCCAATCCATCAACAGAGCCACCCTGGTCTTGAATCCACCTCATGCCTCACTAATCCATCAACAGAGCCACCCTGGTCTTGAATCCACCTCATGCCTCTCTTATCCATCACAAAAGGCTCCCTGGTCTTGAATCCACCTCATGCCTCTCTAATCCATCAACAGAGGCTCCCTGGTCTTGAATTCACCTCATGCCTCTCTTATCCTTTGCCTGAGACTCCCAGGTCTTGAATCCATCTCATGCCTCTCTAATCCATCACCAGAGGCTCCCTGGTTTTGAATCCACCTCATGCCTCTCTAATCCATTGCCAGAGGCTCCCTACTCTTGAATCCACCTCATGCCTCTCCAAACCATCAACAGAGCCACTCTGGTCTTGAATCCACCTCATGCCTCACTAATCCATCAACAGAGCCACCCTGGTCTTGAATCCACCTCATGCCTCTCTTATCCATCACGAAATGCTCCCTGGTCTTGAATTCACCTTATGCCTCTCTAATCATCACCAGAGGCTCCCTGGTCTTGAATCCACCTCATGCCTTGCTAATTCATCACCAGAGGCTCCCTAGTCTTGAATCCACCTCATGCCTCTCTAATCCATCACCAGAGACACATTGCCTCTTTATCTCTAACTTGCAGGTTCCGGACTTCTCCCATTGTCACAATGTGCCCATCTTTCTCGTCCCCCCTTTTTTCCCCTTGTGTGTTTTTCTGTCTTTTGTCCAAGAGTGATTAGGAAAATTAAGCGCCAGTCACCAATACATGATTGCCAGTGGTGCCCCACCTGCAACAAACCGGCTCAAATTAAGCACCATGTAATCCTCTATATTCCCTTTCTCTCTCGTCCTTAATCCCGCTTTTTTTCTTCCTCACCTTTTCTCACTGCCTTCTCTTTTCCTCTGCCTCCTTTCTTCACACCCATCTGCCCTTTTCTCACTCTGCTTTCTCATTGTCACCCTTCTTTCTATTCCTGTTTTTTCTCACCTCTTACTTATTTCACTCCCTCTTCTTTACTGCCAAGGACACAGGCAAATAATGACAGAGATGTCGCCTACGGGACTGTACCTGAGTGAGAGAGGGTTGAGCTGCAGACCGCTCAGAGTTTGAACCCTTGAGGGATGAATCCCTCCCCAAAATTCCAGAAGAATCTGATCAATGGCTAGTTCCAGTATGAGGCACATGGAAGAATGAATATGTTTTGTTGTTAACTAAATAGTGAGGGACAGTTTTTGAAATTGGTTTGCAAAAGCAATCCTATAACTAACACCAGCAAACATCCCTGCAGCATTGTACGGTGCTAAAACTACAAGGGGCAGATATACAAGCCCCTTGCGCCACTTTTGCGTCACTTTTAACATGGGAAAAGTGACGCAAAAGTGGCGCAAGGGGCTTGTAAATCTGTCCCCAAGAGTTTCAAGAGTTGTCTTTGGTTCCCAGTCTAGTGTTAGCCTTGACAAGTAGATGAACACAACTAGCAGAATTGAAATATTTCCTCTGGCGGTGGAAGAGTATTAAGGACTCATCGATATGCAAATAGAGCCACCATTACTACAGCAAACAAGAATGCTAGGAAGAATTCACCACAGACTGTTCATAGACAGCCACAGTCTCCTTCTACACGAGAGAGGCTTCCAATAGGATAATGACTTCCCTGCTGATGGTTTTGATCATATGTTTCCTGACATCTGAGAGTAACAGATAGTCGAATCAAGCAGCAGGCTAATATTTGAAACATTAAAGAAGAGGATTAGAAAAAAAAACTTTAATAGAGGAAAGTGCAATGAATCCATAGAACAACTTGTGGGCATAAGGCCTACAGCCTCTGAATAATCACTTGAGTACATTCAAAAGGATGGTTGATGGAATAGGTAAAAGGACAAAAGCAAAAAACACAGTTGATGGACAGAATGCAGAACAATGTCATACATTCACCCCAGTACAGAGATCTGGGCCTAAATCCATCGTTTTCTTGCACTCCACACCACCCCAGTTCAGACATAGCCATATGCAAATCAGTCTGACCCTGTGCCTCATGGGAACAGTCCAGCCCAAACTGCCAAGCCATGCCATCCCTGGACCGGAAACAAGCTTCCGAGGACCGGTTTCTGGCATTCCAGCCGTCTATAACAATAGGTAAAAGGACAACATCACTAATGAATAGTTAATCTATATGACATGGAGGGTCTAAGTGTCAAGACCAAGTATAGAAATAGAGCTAGAGTAAATGGGAATGGCTGTCCTTACCGGATAGTAAATTTGTGGTTTCTCTGTGGAACTTCTCTAACGGATAACTATGGTGCGATTGGGATTTACTTTACAGCTAACTCTGGAATATGTGCAGCACATCTTTAGTAGCCTAACATTTTTACATGTTATGCTATCATTCTGTATAATCAGATTTGTATGCTGCTTGAGAATTGAGAATGTACAGAAGTGCAGGTGCTCAGTACTTGAAAGTACCTTCCCATTTCAAATAATGACCAGGTAACATTAGCCCTTCCATCTGCAGTAATAGGAACTTAAGAATCTTTTACTCTATTCACCATGAAGGGTCTTTTGCTCTTGTGTTATCTTTTACAAATGGGGAGAAGCTTTCTTTGGTAATTTGCGTAGTGAGGGTTGCTATTGTTTTACTGTTGGTTAAAGAGGATGAAGTGATGAAACCGTTCATTACTAAGTAAAACATATATACATAGTTGAAAGAGGTGTTACAGACTAACCTTTGAGTGTTTGTAAATTTACCCATGGTCTGCTATCTAGGATGTCCCTTAGGACACCCAGCCTACCTACTTCATCACATCACGAAACCCTGAGTCAATCATTTTACGTCTCTGTTCCTTATTACCTCTACCTGCATGTTGCATATGTGAATGCATTTAAAAAAGCAATAAACAACAATATTGACCCCTGCAAATGTTACAAATAATTTCCATTGCCTTTAACTTTGTTATGAAATATGAGGACTTTGGAGGACCCTTGTTTTGAAAAGAAACTGAACAAAATGTTGTTTACAACGGCAGTGTCCTATGGGGGGGGGATGTATGTCTGTGTGTGTGTATATATGTGTGTGTGTGTGTACAGAAATGTATTCTTTAAAAGCCAACAATTAACTACCTTGAAGACATATACAATCAAGGCGCATTCATGTAGACGTATGCATAATAAATCTATCATTCCCTATAAATGATTGCCTTCAGACTGTTTTGGCATTAATCAAATTATTTTGGAACATAATACTCGATATTCCAATAGTATAACATTTATTTGCTTCGTAGCGTACTCCATTGGAAATCACAATATCTGATTCCCATACAAGGTAGACAAGTGGATAGTGGAGAAGTGTGGCTCACTGGTTAGAAGTGGCAGACCCTGAAGCAGAGGTCAGCCCGGGACCAGGGTTCAATTCCTGACGCGGCAGGGTCTTGGGTCAATGTCCACGGACTCGATTATTCTCGCCTAGGTGCCTATGCTAACCATGGGTGCCACTCTGCAACTCTGGCCAATAGCTTGCTTAATCTCCACAACGGGTCCTATCAGCGCCGGGGATGCCTGGCTTCACCTTGGAGGGTGCCCAGGAGGGACCATCTCACAGGGAAAGTCAGGACGGATTCCCCAGCGGTATACAGCGCCAGGATACACCGAGTGATGGGGTAACAGTGCGCTTTACAAGTATACATACATTTACATTTACATTTACAAGGCTCAGAAGACCTGCTTTTCTTTTCTGGTCTCGTGCAAAACTCTTCATTCGAAAGTATTTCACATGGCTTCAAATTGTAGATAAGTTATTCCAACAGATCTGATTTTTATTGCCTATCAATTTGCAGACAGGCAGTGATGTGTGTTATTCAGCTCTGGTTCCTAAATGCATATCTTAGGTGCGAGTCAATCCTAGTTTCCTATATGTTGGGAGGGAGAGCTGTAAAATACATTTCTGTCAGAATACACTTGGGAGACCAGCTACAAGTTCGACATGTTTAAGTAAGCTTCCACAGCATGTAATCCAATTATTCGCAAGCCGAGGCAGACCACAAGCCTCCTTGAATTATCCTTAGCACGCACGTTGTACCTTGCGAATTCAGATGTTTTACTGAGAAATTGGATCAGTTCATTTTTAACATTTCTGCCTGCATCACTTTGAAATTGTAGTTTGTTCCATTGGGATGAATTAAGTTGACTGTTACTGTGAAAACCACTAAATATTTCGTTTTTATTCTTTATTTTGAAAAGATAGACTTAAAAATAACTTTAATCATCATCAACATACATTGTACACATTTCCAACAAGAATACTAAACAATTGTAAACATAGCCTCAACACTTAATTGGACGTTGAACGTGTCTTTTCAATTGTCTATTTTTCAAGCAAATAGGAAGACAGGGATGAAGCCAAGCAGCCCACACGGGCACGCCAATGCCAGGGGAAGGGAGGCGCCGAGGAGAGGCCAGAGGAAAAGGCAAGCAGGCCGGCCCCAACCCATTCAACACCAGGCACAGGACCGCAGATCACCAAGGGGGTGAAAGACCAATACCAAAAGAGCAGAAAAGGCAACGCCAACCCTTACCACACAGGCAAAAGAAGAGCCTATCAAAGGGGCAGTGAGACCAAGACAGACAGCGTAAAAGCCAATGCCCCACCACCAGACCGGAAGGCTTGTGGCAACACCAGAATCCAAGGAGGATCAAGCCTGGATAACCCAAAGGCGAACAACCCACCGAGGGGGAAGGGACAAGAAAAGGGATAGGGCAGAAACCGGACCAAAGCAGACCCAACAACAGCAGAGCCACCAAAAGACCCAGAAAGACCAGGGACCAGAGACACCACAGGCACTAAACCAGCCACTGAGCCAGAATGCACCGGCCAGAAAAAAACAGCAGGAAGGCGCACAGGACCATCAAAGCCTCAAGGGGGAAGTGACAGGACCAAGCAGACATCGCAGGCACCCCACACGTTGGTCCAATGGCAACCAGGCACACCAGGGACATCTCGAGCACAGACCCCACATTGCTACTGCCCCAGGATGGTGTCAAAGCCAGGTGTAATACACAGCTGAGAAAAGAGGATAAACAGGCCCCCAAGCAGTAGTAAAACTTCGAAAAGCTGCAACGCAGGCAGGCTGACACCAGACCACATTGGCAGCAACGCCAACACCCTGACCAGCCAGGCAGAAGCATCAGGGGAGAAACAAAGGAGCCACAGAGGTAGATGTGAAGGACGACCCACAACACCCAGCCTCTACAGGCAGCAAATGATCCGGCAACAGGGAGACAAAGGACCCCCCAAAACGACCAAGGCACCCTCAAAGGAACGAAAGATGGAAGAAGAAAACAACAACATGGCACTCCCCCCTACAAGCCAGCCCAGGCGCAACCCACAACCCTGCGCAAGGCAACAGGCAAACACCAACCGGCAACCAGGGATGCCAGGGGCACCCCCGGTGCAGCCCCAAACCATCTGCCAACTATGGACAGCTGCAGGACACCAGCGAGAGGCAGCATAGGCACAGCGCACCAGCGAACCCCAGCACCAAGGACTACGCCAGGCCAGAGAGAGGGCACAACACCAAGCACCCACCTCCCCCCAGGGGAGAACAGAAGCCAAAAAGAAAGGAGGCCAGGAACCCTAAGGGCCCAAGGCAGGCCACAAGAATTGTGACAGACGGACAGAAAAGTAAGGAAAGTATGAACAAAAGCTGCCCAGCGGGACACTCCCTTGGGAGGCAGATGCCACACAACACCGTCAACCACCACCACCCGGCCCAGGCACAGTCCAGCAACACAGTGCTGGTCAACAGGACAGACCAGAAAATATCCTGCAAGAGAGAGCCACCAAGAGCGGGGAGACAGAAAACATATCCCAAGCATCAGGGAGGCTGGGGACTCCAAAGTCAAAAGCCAGAAAGCCAGAACAGGAAAAAAACTGATATACGGTACTGACCCCCAGGGCAGGCACAAGCAAGAACACACTGCCTGCCCCCACCAGCCAGCCCAGGAACTGACAACCAACTCAGCGCCAGGCATATGGTCACCCGGAAAAACCCACTGAAAGACAGAGACCCAAACACAGTTCACGAAACAGGGAGGTCGGGGTCTCAAAAGGCCGGTGACAAGTCTACAGCATCTGGCAGTCCCAGGCAATCTCCCAGGTAAGGCACCAACCAGAGCCAAACCTGCATAACTGCTGAGATCAGCAGAACAGTTGCATAAATGGTGGCACAGCCGTAGGCAGAACCAGGACTGGAAAAAAACGATATGCGGTACTCAACCCCGGGGCAGGCAGATACCTCCCTGCACCGTCTGCCCCCACCAGCCAGCCAAGGCGCCCTCCACCGGACCAGTGCCGGACAATTACAGGAAACAACAATACCAGCCAGACAGGCACTCCAGGGGCACTGCCAAGACTGGCCTAAGTCACCCCACAGCAGTAGCAGCACGTCTTCCAGAGCGGCCCAGCCACAGGAAGAAGTTCCCTTCAAACCGGAACAGACCGGGAAGACTGGTACCCCAGCCACAAAGGCTGGCTATCCTACAATCATGGCTCCTGGCAAGCCCAGCAGGCTTAGAGACAGCGCAGCAGCACATTGAGGACAGCCCAGCAGCCCAACGGGATCCAGAGAAGACTACAGCACAAAGCAGCAGCAGGTAAGTACAACTGGCAACCACGTCCCATTCTGTCGGCAGACAGAAAAAAAGAACAGGCAGAGTGCTGGGTAGGTACTGCTAATGTACTCCCAGTGGGAGTAGGTGGGATTAGGAGTCCCAGCATTCCGCTGTTCTTTTTTTCTGTTGTGGAGATGGTCGTCTCCAATTAGAAAAGGAATGGTATGAGGACCGGATAGACTGGGGGTAATGGCTGATGTTCCATTCACAAACAAAAAACAGACCTGCACCCCCCTGGATCACTTGAATTCCAGTAACCCTCGTCTGGTGAGTCAATGGCCCTCTCTAGGTACACAGCTGTGCAAAAAGGCTACATCTGCATTGAAATTTAGATTTATGTATGTGGATCCACAACTTCTTCTGTAGATTCCATAAAGAATGCAAAGTCTTATACTCACTTTTAAGAAATATGTTAAACATTTCCCATTAAATTTATAGAGCTTTTTAAAAGGATCTTGGCATATAAGTGTGCACCTTATAGAATGATACCAGTACGTGTAGGTCTCATGCTGGATGTATGCTGGGCTTAATAATAACTGAAAAAGGGGAAAAAGTGATCATAAATTTAGGAGTACCAAATAAAGACTGCATTACAGAAAGCGTGTTTGGGACACAATGGGTGTTTCCGCCCACTTTTTGTTTCTCAGGCCAATTTGGTATTGAAGAAGGGGCCATAAACGTTTGTGTGCTCCCTTCTATGAAACGGATTGTGGTGGCACACATTTTGTATTGGCGCAATCACAGTGCGTGGTTCTCTTGTTTGCAAATAAACAAACACTTTGTGGCATTGGGCTGTATGACAGATGCAGCTTTAGAGACTATGAAGCTGTGGGCAGGCACACTGACTGTCTGTTACAGAGCGATGATGTATAATCGGTGCTCCCCTAAAGGACAACCCCTAGGGAGGAGTCATAGGAAACTCCCCCAGGCGAGTGCTGTAACACACTGCACCAGCCAGCAGGGGGATGCTTCAGCTCTTCTGGAAACAGAAGCCAATGCACATCCAGTGATGGAGCTGCAGTTTCAATCTCCTCTCCCTGTATCTCTCTTGACTCGTCAATGCCGCCCACGACTACTACTTGCTGTTATTGGTTTGGTTATTGTTTTTCTTATGGCTATTGCTTTATTGTATTCATTTGTAACTATACTTTGTGGTGAGCTCTCCCATATTTTGGGAGCCGGATTGGTTCCCATATGTCTCTGCTCTCTGAAAATATTTAAAGCACTCTGATACCCGTATAAGTCATGTTTGCGCCATAAAAAACATATAAAACTATCTTGGGAGCCTGATTGGTTTCCATATGTCTCTGCTCTCTGAAAATATGTAAAGCGCTCTGATACCCGTATAAGTCATGTTTGCGCCATATAAAACATACAAAACTATCTTGGGAGCCTGACTGGTTTCCATATGTCTCTGCTCTCTGAAAATATGTAAAGCACTCTGATACCCGTATAAGTCATGTTTGCGACAAATAAAACATATAAAACTATCTTGGGAGCCTGGTTGGCTTCCATATGTCTCTGCTCTCTGAAAATATGTAAAGCGCTCTGATGCCCGTATAAGTCATATTTGCACCATATAAAACATATAAAACTATCTTGGGAGCCTGGTTGGTTTCCTTATGTCTCTGCACTCTGGAAATATGTAAAACGGTCTGATACCCGTATGTCATGTTTGTGCCATATAAAACTTTTTCAATAAATAAAATAAAATGCTGCTCTGTGTTTCACCAGTGTGTTCTCCTCAGCAGACACAAGCTCTCTGATTTCGTGCCTCCACTAAAGACATCACATTTTTTGTGTCATCCAGCACACTCTACCTGTCTGCATCAAGCACACCCAGTTATGGGTGGTGTGTGGAGGCACAAACCTGTCCAGTGCGCCCCGTCTGTAATTCAGGCCAGAGCCTTCCCCACCCTGCTGAGGCAAAGAAACAAGCACTGTGTGGGCATGAATCGACAAAATGTGCTTAGACAATATACCTATGGTGACACTGCAGAAAAAAGTGACTGCAGTGTGTGTTTGCAGGTGACTGGCCACTCCGTGCTGCCCAATGTTGCACCTGTAATCCACTTTATCACGTGTATTCTAAAAATGGCCTCTCATGTGTGAATCACATGCTAGGCTCGATTGTCACTGGGGCCTCCCTCCAGATGAGGCCTGCCCCAGTCCTCAGCTGCTATCTAAAAGAGGGGGCAGAGTTTCAAGAGATCTCGAGGCACAGAAAAGGGTCGAAGATCAGGTGCAATTACAAAGAGGTTCATTATGCACTCATCTTTCAGGAAACTTTAAAGGATGCACACCTCTTTGGCACACAAGAAGTTAAATTCAGAAAGGTCTGCCTCTGATATGGCCATTTATCACAAACTGCAATGTCTCGACATTTTTTCATCTATTTGTTGCTATTGTAACCCATACAAATAGTGCTACTTTTAGAAGTAAAACAAAGCGGAATGATAAGAGGCTGAGTTGCCCCTGCCAGGAGTCTAACCTGTCACCTTCTGGTTACCTGCAGCTCTTAGCAATCTTTTCTCAACCCTCTGAGCTATCTTTCCTTTATTTATTGCTGTAGGAACAATGGCGATAGGCTGAAGAGCGACATAGCTTACCTCGACCTTTTGGCACTGGATTATGAACCTTGAAGAAATCACGCTAAAATTAAACCGAACAGAAGATCTGTTTTTTTTTTATCGAACCATTGCAAAAGTCTTACACTATACCGAGCTCCTGTTAGGGCAATGAAAAAATCCACCCCAAATCATTCTGAAAATATAATTTAAAAATGACTCCCTGACAAAGACGGTTAATGTGATGCGCCGTATTTAGAGTCTGTGGGAGATGCCGCCCACCGCTGCGTACCTTTTTTTAGCCCTCCCGAGGAGATGCGTCCCTTCCCGCGTCTTCATTATTCCGTCATTACTCTGGGCTGGCACGGTGCTTATGCCTCGTTCTTTTTTCATGTCAACTAAATTCCCATCATATTACGAGCGCTGACAGGTTAGTTTAACATGAACGGCACACAGTCGTCGCGTGGATGCAACACCAGGCCGCTTTATTTAGATGCTGCACGTGGACAGATCTTTTTCGCGGAATTGTACTTGACTGGCATCATTGTGTCTCCGCAAGGCGTGGGGCTGAGGGGATGAAACATGTATATCCGCTCGGGAGGGAGAGAGCAGGCTGTCTGAGGCACCCAGGCCTCAATCTAGGCTCTTAAACTAGCTGTTGCAATATGAATGATACATTTATTTATTTTTTCCAAGCGAATGAGCTACTGTAGCCCTCCAGCCACCTGTGGGTAGCTCACCTGTGTGCAGCCCAACCTAATATATTCCAAACTTTTGTTTATTTGATTTAATATATGTGTACCAAAATTGAAAGTGTTAATAAGTGGCAGAATGTGAGTATTTTCAAAGCTTATATGCTGATTTTTGGGCAACAAATTGCTGAACTTGCAGAATAAATTTAAATCTGATATTTTGGTTATGAATATCGCAGCATTGCTATGATACTCATATTTGTACCTTGGTGCCTGGGGCATCGCCGCTAAGGCTTTTCGTTATTACCCACATTGAGGCATTAAAAATTGGCCTCGTCTTTTTGACATTACAGCTGGCAAACCTCCCTGGCACACTGGAGTGACCACTCCTGGTAATCTTGCATGCGGTGGGCACTAATGTAATCCTGTCTGATGCAATCACAATTATAACAATAATAATATTAGTAGCTCGGGATGATTTTTATTGAGCATAGGTAGTAGCTCTTATTACAGAAAAGGTTGGAGACCCCTGGTGTAGTATATGATTTTTTATGTAATCCCTAGACATTGCCTTGAAACTCACGAGTAAAGGGACGAGGTGATCCGCTATGTATGGGGATCACCCACTGAAAAGTCTTGCCCAACTCAGGGCCGGACTGGGAACGAAAAACCGACCCTGGCAAAGTGCTCGGCCGTCCTGGTTCTGTAACAAAAACAGCCACCAGGGGCCCAACACCAGCCCCCACCCTTGCGGCGCACCGGGGGATTGCCCGTGCCCACTACAGCCAGTCCGGCCTTGGCCCAACTACAGAGAGACAGGGAATTCTGAAAAAAGTGGAGACACTATGCCTATTAGAACGTAGATGAAGAGTAATATCAATAATACCAAACACAAAACTCCCTAAATTGTTATGCAACCACTTAGTTTCTTTGAAAAGGGGTACAAGAACAACCCCTAAAAAAGACAATACAGACACAGCTAACATTACTCAGGTGAGGACCATAAGACCTCGACCCCTCTTCTGCAGAGCACCATGCAGTGAGATAAGACATTATTCTCACTCAATCAGGTTAGTTTGGACGATCGCTAAACGTGTCGCCCTGATACAACACCACCATCGGAAAATTCCTTACCATACGTACCATTTTCTTTTCTCTTCCTCAGGCCGCATGCCAAAAGGAAGAATGAATGCCCCAACCATTGATGGAAAGTCTCTATTATGTAAACTCACAACTGCAGATATCAATCTGCCGTGATAACCCACCGCTGCAAGAGACCAAAGAATCGTTGAATGGTGAGCTGTACAAAACTGCGTACCCTACTACTTCCCCACATTTGCAGCTACACTTATCCTAAATCCATCATACTCTAACATAGGTGCTCGGATGGGGTAGAAGGACATTCCAGGGCATTCAGGAATGCCCAGATATGAACTACTTTGAGGGAAAAAGCAAATTTGCATTGCATGTCTCTGGAGATTCACCTGCCACATCCACATTTGGAAGACCATTCGGAATATACATGCATATAATGTAGGCATAGGTTACATAAATTACAAAATTCATGATACACATAAACATAAATCCAAAGCAAAATATGAATGCATCGATTATGACTTTTGCCAGGAGCTAGTCTGACTTACGTTTGGTGAAAGTTTAGAACATTGGACGTTGTGGTTTCTATCAATGACACATAATATGAATAGGGTTGTAAAATGGTGTTACTTTCTTAAAATAATATGGAAAAGCCATTCATTTTTTATGTCTCTTCTAAAGGTTGTGGTTACCCACGACACACTTCGGAGCGTCGTTTTTGTCCTTTCAGGTGTTTCGAACGGAAGACTTTTTCACACAACACTTTCTGTGAGGTGTTATTTGTAAATTTATTTGCACCCAGAGGCAGTCACAGAATAAACAACCTTTGCAAGTATATGGGAAGGTGCAACATTGCGTGTCAAACAGATTAGCATGCTTTTTAGCTTATCTTGAGGAAAAGTTGTTTTCCAAGCATTGCACAGTGGGGCATATCTACAAGAAATTGCCGGAGTGCGTTGTTACGCCAAATCTGGCAACACTGTGCTCTGACATTTTCAAAACGCAGGGATGCAACATATTTACAAAAATACTGCACGAATCTGTGTTTACTCTAGTGCTGGTGCTAAAAAAGCTTCTTAGCGCCAGCGCAGGCACCCTGCCGCCACATTGCAAGAGTGCCTGCGTCGCATGGGTGATTGTTTATCTGCAGGAAGGAACACCTTTCTGCACATAAACAATCAATTATGGTGATTTGCTCTTTCTATCTGTGCTGCAGAATGCAGCAAAGATAGAAAGCAATTTCTCCTATATATCGCCCTTCTAAGACAAGGTATTCACCGGCCTTAGCTATTCACGCTGCCCCAGCTTTGAAATCTGGGGCTGCATCAATAAGTGATGGGTGTTGCGGTGGAACGCCCACGGCAACACCCATTGCATGCCCCTTTCACGCTAAGTGCTACGTGAAAAGGGTCCGTATTTATAAGGTGGCGCTAAGCCACAAAAAGTGCCTTAACCCCTTCGGGGCTGATGACGAGCTGGGCTCGTCATGGCGTAACCTCCTCGCACGCTGATGCCGAGCCCAGCTCATCATGAATAATGGGATTTACTAAATCTGAGCATGCGAGCGGAATTCCGCTCGCACGCATGTGGTTAACATTGCTTTGCAAGGCATATCACCATCAGAAAGTCACTAAAAGTAACATTCTGGTGGCGATATCCACATGCCCAAGTGTTTTTTTCATTGACAATATATTTTCCACCGGATACTAAGTGCAAAGGACAGAAGGTTAGACAATTCCTCAAGCAGAGAAATTCACAAACTAGGGAACGCACTTTAGTGAATCAAATTAGCTTTTTGCCTTGCATGTCTGTGTATATGACACAGAGCACCCAGGACTGCAATTGACTAGACTTAGGTACAACAAACCATGGAGTTTCAATCTCTCCTATGAAAAGGTTGGAAAGAATTAAAAACACAGCAGCATGACAAATAAAGGCACCTACAGATTCACAAGCACATTTCACTGGCTCTGAATGTTCTGCAGAGGTCACCTGATATAAAAGATCCATCTTTAAGTTATTGAGCATAATGCACAAGGAAATAAACTAAACTA
Source organism: Lissotriton vulgaris (assembly GCF_964263255.1). Classification (NCBI taxonomy): domain Eukaryota; kingdom Metazoa; phylum Chordata; class Amphibia; order Caudata; family Salamandridae; genus Lissotriton; species Lissotriton vulgaris. Next base: position 1,644,851,843 of record NC_141689.1, read on the forward strand.
CACCATTATTTACACTGAAAAAAACTTAAGGAATACTCAAAGAAATTGATTCTATGTTCCAGTTTGGCACTGCAATTAACTTTTCCCCAAAATTCGAAGAAAACTGTCAGTGGTACATACTTCTCTGTTCAAACCACAAACATATGAAATTCTCTGCCAGCAACAACCTGGATTTTGGAAAGATGCTGACATCATGGTTCTTCTCCCCCTGATCCTCAGAATCCAAATAGAGCATGGTTCTCCAAAGTCGGTCCTGGTGGGCCGGATCCATGCCAGATTTCTAAGATAACTACATTTATCTAAATGGGGACATGCAAAAAATCTGGCAAGGATCCGGTCCTCCAGGACCAACTTTGGAGAGCCGTGAAATAGAGTAAAGATCTCACTATCAAACGGACTTGATGTAGCACTGAGAAACTAGTAGGATTAAGTACCCGACACACTGGCCTAAATTAATGGTGCTTTAGAGCAACATTAGGAAGGAACAAAGATACCAGGAGTCATCTTGAAATAAGAAAGAAGATCTGCTCAGATCACACAGAAGACCCGTAATAGCACCAACGAAATGCCCGCCATTTCCAGTACTCACATTATCTGAAGAACACAACTCTGGAGTTATTCGTAAAAAAAACTTGGCATGACCCTGCATGCAAGATGTGCATGAACTTCATGACAGGCTTGTTCCCTACTCCTACCCTGACTAACTCAATTCATGTCAGAACAAATTGCATTTCTGTCTTATACTCCTTCACCTTCCAGACTAAATCCTACAGAGGTAGTCCCCCCCTCTAGACTCAATGACCCATGCAGTGAATGCATGACCCAAAATACAGCCATCTGTATTTCTTAACAATGATACTCCCAGCCCTTACCACAGCGCAACAGGACAATTAAATAATTGCATGATACACTTTCCATTGTATTGCCTCCATTCCCTCTAATCAATGTGATACAACTGGGAAGGAGATTTTATGAACCACTGCATCCAAAACAATTAACAGCTAAACTAGAAACTGTTGCAACTAATCTGTACATGGATCAGTGTGTTAATCATCTGCACAAGGGGCAGTAAGTTATATATAAACATACAATGCATTTCAACACAATTTCTGCAAGGATGTGGGTCATGACCTGTGGGTAAGTGGTAGAGGGTGTTAGAAGACCTGAAGGGAGTCAAAGAAGTTGCTTCAGTTTGGAAAAGGCTGTAGCTCTAAGACTGTGGAGTCTCTGAATGAAAACTGGGTGCACTCTTAACAAAGAAAGGACTGGAGTTATGGGGCCCGATTCACAGAACTAATTTAAGACAAAATCCTAAACTTACTACTTTTGGTATTCACAGAATGCACTTACTACTTTTGGTATTCACAGAATCCACTTGCTACGTTTGGTATTCACAGAATGAATTTACGACTACTATTTTTACCTCCGCACTCAGGCAGGAGATTCCGCCTGGAGGTGGAGACTCCAGCCCATAGGTGAGACTTCTGGCCTGTAGGTGGGACTTCCGGCCCGGAGGTGGGACTTCTGGCCCGGAGGTGGAGATTTCGGCCATGGCTAAATCTCCACCACCGGCCGGAATCCCCACCTCCAGGCCAGAAATCCCACCTCCGGGCCGGAAGTCCCACCGATGGGCCAGAATCTCCGCCTCCGGGCCGGAATCTCCGACCCGAGTGCGGACGTAAAGTTGGTAGTCATAAATCCATTCTGTGAATACCAAAAGTAGTAACTGCATTCTGTGAATACCAAAAGTAGTAAGTTTAGGATTTTGTCTTAAGTTAATTCTGTGAATCGGGCCCATGGTGCACAGGCAAGACACGATCACAGATTTGCAAGCACGCCTCCTATGTTTACTCCCAGAGGAGTAGGGAAAAGGTGGGCTCAGTCGCAGCCGCCACAGCTAAGCGTGGTGGGGTGGGGCACATCGGGGGGAAGTCAACAGAATAGGTATTGTTTATTTATTCATTATACCTATGCCGTCGTCTGTCGACTTACACCCCTTCCCACCCCACCTGGCCCATGCCACTGTGCTTACCTGTGCCGGCCACCGCTGGGTGGGATACATGTTAATTAGAGCACACAATGGCGTTTTTCAGGGCCTGGCCCTCTATTAGTGGAACTAATGTGCACAAACTATGTGCCTTTGTAGAGAAAATATTTAGTGGAGACTTATCTACACGAGCCCCTCAGACAGCAGGTGCTGTCACAGATAAGCGGTGTGGGGCAGGGGTGGAGCGGGGTGGGGTAAGTCGACAGACAATGGAATAGGTATAATTAAAGAAATAAATAATACCTATTCCGTCGTCTCTCAACTTCCCCTGCGGCGCCCTGCCCCACCCCACCGCGCTTACCTGTGTCGGCCGCCGCTGCCCACACTAGGAAGTTTAGGGCAAATCCTTCAGCCAGTAGAAATATATTGTCACTGAATTAAGATGGACTTCAGCACTCTTAAAGAGGCAGCATTTCTGTCCAGACTTTTGGCACTACAGAAACAAGGACAAAGGACATAGGTCTGTTACTCAAAACAGAGATGTATTCAAATGCAAACCCATCGTTAGGATTTACACAGCTCTTCCATGAAACACGAATACGGAAACCTTGTGAGACCCCAGAGTGCTAAATGGTAGACTCTGACCTATAGTTGCAATGTCCCATACTGTCTCATATATTGGTGCAAGACCTCCATTGCAATGCTGGATTGGCCAGTTATCCCTTATGGACTAGAGCCATTGGAGGCTGGTGTCTGAAGGACTGCAGGACTGGCTCTGTATCTGACTCCACAGGGTTTGTGGTAGCAGGCACGGCAGGCAAGAAGAAAGAGAAAGAAAGAAAGGAAGTGACTGGAAAGAAAGAGAGAGGAAAGAAAGAGGTGGGAAGGGAGCACAGCTGGTTTGAACACTTTTGCTGCTTTTTGTCCTCAGCCTCACTCCGCCTCATATTGTATCTTAAAACCAATACAGTTCTACCTATTAACAAAAAGTTAACCTCTTCCAATCCATGGTTCAGCCCATATCTTGCCTTCCAGTGTCTTTATTATCAAGCGCTACCTCTTACATGAGCAGTTAATACCTTCTCATTCTAGTCAGTGATTGTTCTGCTCTCTCCCAGTACCTTTTTTACTCTTGTAGTACTTGTGTCAGCATGTAATTGTGTCCTTTGTCATTTCACTCTAAAGTAACCAACGAGGAAGCCATAGAACTGCTTATGAGCACGGCCTCACGCTTGGGTAATGTGTACTGCAGTTTATTTTAAAATTCTGCCCATGTTAGTTTCATTGGTGCTTTGGTCCTGCTGTGCTTCTCAGGACTAATATCTAACATGGCCTTTAGATTTCTGTATCACTTCACACAGCAGCACTTTACTATAGAACTCCAATGTGTGAATGCCACTTTCCATAGTGGTACTCGCACACTTCTCTTGGTCCATGGGGCTGTCCCTAAAAATGCCCAAGCTTGAAGGGATCCCTTTTCTGTGTCCTGCTCTGTGAGGCATGCTGTAATCGCCCTGTGGGCTTTGACCACTCGTTGGCCAAGTCCATTATTTTTCCTTTGTTCCTTTGTGTGCCTTCCTCAATGTCTTTCTTTTATGGGGTGAATCTGTGCATTTGTCCCTCCTTTTGGTGTGTTTGTCACACCCATGACGACTAGCACTCTCTTACATGGGGCATTTCGCCTCTGGCCATTTATTTCTTGCGGCGCACTATTTTTACATTAGTTTCTAGCCGGAACACGAGTGCTCGTGTTTGAGCCACTGTTTACGCCCATACCATAATTTTTACATCTCCTCGCAACACGCCACACAATAGGAGATGCTGCGCCTCTAATCCATGTTAACACATTATTATTAATTGATGCGTTTTGGGACATAAAAAATTTACAATATCTCCCCAAGGTATCGAAGCTCATCAGTGAATTTAGAGTTTGTCATCTCATTTATGTTTACTCCATGTCATTTACAGGAGTTCTCACAATGCGAAGGAGTAGTAAAAATAGGACTATGTCTTGTCGACAGCCTTTAGTGGCCTAGCGGCTGAAGTTTCATCGCAAGGCTGACACAGGAGCAGGCTCTTCTGGATTAGTAATAACATGGGAACATCACGATTCAGGTTAGTTTTCCAGGTTGGGAGGAAATGCTCTTTCCTCTATTATCAGGTGCCCTACTGCCCTTTTGTTCTCCCATCAATAACACTGTGAGGAAAGACACCAGTGGAAACTGACCATCACACCGGCACTGTTTTTCTATAAAAGAGGGAGGGGTCAGGTGCACAACACCCATTGGGCTCACGGTACTTCAGGCCCCCCCGTCGTTTGTGTCAGCCCGGGCGGAGACAGCTTGCGGGCTGGCGAGCATCTTATTGCAGCTGCACCCGACTACTGAATAGATCTTTAAAAGACCATTTACTTGTAAACAAGGCTTTTGTTGTGTGTCACCCCTTCTTCCAGCCACTCTGTCCGTGGTTGGAAGAATTAGCCCCCCCGGAAATATTTTCCAGCCCCCCCTCCCCCGAAATTTGGTTCTAGTTGCCCGCCTGGGAGGGGTGTCTAAGAGGAATGGAGGATGGAGGAGCATGGACTAACACGATACACCTCACCTTATCAGGTAACAACGTGTTCCTCTGCTCTGCCTCCTTCTTCACTTTTTAATACGTTCAGTTTATTGTCAAAATATGTTCCCATATACTCTATCTAATAAAACTATGAAGAAAGTGTGACAGGACGGGTTTGAATTATTGGCCTGGTGACTAAGCATCGTGTGCATCTGCAGCTTTTGTGTTGTGATGAGAATGGATGCCTACACCCGGGCACCCAGAGGCATCAGTGGGACATGAAATCATAAAGTAACTGGTGGTCTTGTAAAACACTCCAATGCTTTTGGTTAGAGTTTGCACTGTATAAAACTGCAAAAAAGGGCGCCTGTGTGTTTGGCAGAGAATATGTTTAGAAGGATTCACTAAGGCACATTAAGATACAGCGACTTGCATTGGATTATGAACCACAAAAATATGATTGGAATTTCATCTGACCACTTTTCCATAGCAAACATTTGCTTCTTCTGCGGTATGGACAGTACACATTTTATTTTGAAACACATTCTGGCACTCCTGCTTCCCAAGCCTGGAAAGTATAATATAATAATATAAAAATGTGCTGCTTAGAGGGGTTTGTTTAGGCTTTCCTCACCATATGCCTGTTTTTCTCGGGTGCCGGAGTTCCAGTGAGGCGGCAAGAGAAGGCTGTATTTGCACATTGCCCCCAAAGAAATCTGGTAGATGGGGGATTAATTTATGGGGCATGTGTTTTTAGTTGGGTTCCCTTCTTTTCAGGTCGAGCCTACTAGGCAGTGCATACGCTGGCTGTTGCTAAGCATATTGTGGTTTATCATGAATATAGAGGGGCTTGGAACCCGCCACTGAGGACACCATCCGCCTGATGAATTCCATCCACTCTGGATCCCCCACAGACCCATGCCCTCACCACATCTTCAACAAAGCAGATTCCGTCATAGCTCCGCACCTCCGAGACGTCATCAACTGCTCCTTCAACTCCGCTACCTTCCCAGAAGACTGGAAACACGCTGAACTCACCGCCCTTCTGAAAAAACCCACAGCGGACCCCACCGAACTCAAAAACTACCGCCCCATCTCGCTTCTTCCATTCCCGGCCAAAGTCATCGAGAAAGCCGTCAACAACCAGCTCGCCGCCTTCCTCGAAGCCAACAAATCACTCGACCCCTCACAATCTGGCTTCCGAGCCAAACACAGCACTGAGACCGCCCTCATCGCAGCAACAGACGACATTCGAACTCTACTGGACAATGGAGACACAGTCGCCCTCATCCTCCTCGACCTCTCTGCAGCCTTCGACACAGTCTGCCACAACACCCTTTTACAACGCCTCAGAAACATCGGAATCCAAGGAAAAGCACTGGAATGGATCACCTCGTTCCTCACCGGAAGAACCCAGAGAGTCCGCCTCCCACCATTCAAGTCCGAGGCCTCTGAAATCATCTGCGGCGTACCCCAAGGATCCTCACTCAGTCCCACCCTCTTCAACGTATATATGAGCCCCCTTGCGGCCATCGCCCGCCAACACAACCTCAACATCATCTCTTACGCGGATGACACTCAACTGATCCTTTCTCTCACCAAGGACCCCAGCACCGCCAAAACTAACCTACACGAAGGAATGAAAGAAGTCGCCGAATGGATGAAACAAAGCCGTCTGAAACTGAACTCAGACAAAACAGAAGTTCTCATCTTAGGTACTTCCCCCTCTGCATGGGACGACTCCTGGTGGCCGGAAGCCCTCGGAAAAGCACCCATCCCGACAGACCACGCACGGAACCTTGGCATCATCCTGGATTCTTCACTCTCAATGAACAGACAAGTCAGCGCCGTATCCTCTTCCTGCTTCAACATTCTTCGCATGCTCAGAAAAACATTTCGCTGGATCCCCTCCGAAACAAGGAAAACAGTCACCCACGCTCTAGTCACGAGCAGACTGGACTACGGAAACACCCTCTACGCAGGTACCACCGCTAAACTCCAGAAGAAACTACAACGAATCCAAAACGCCTCAGCCAGGCTCATATTAGACATCCCACGCAATGAACACATCTCTGGTCACCTTAAAGACCTCCACTGGCTACCCGTCAATAAGAGGATCACTTTCCGACTGCTTACCCACGCACACAAATCACTCTACGACATCGGACCAGATTGCCTTAATTCTCGAATGTCCTTCTACACCCCCTCCCGCCAACTTCGCTCTTCCAGCCAAGCCTTCGCCACTGTACCTCGCATCAACAAGACCACCATGGGAGGCAGATCCTTTTCTTACCTGGCTGCCAAAACATGGAACTCACTCCCCGCTTACCTTCGCCTCACCCAGAATCACCTAGCGTTCAGAAAGCAGCTTAAAACGTGGATATTTGACAAATAATCCTCCTCCCCTTCCTAAGCGCCTTGAAACCCTCTGGGTATGTAGTGCGCTATACAAATTTTATGACTTGACTTGACTTGACTTATTCGTGCCCCAGCATATCAATATTGTGTTTGTCAGTCACATGGAGAATTGCCTGTTAATCATCGCTTTGAAATGGGTGGCATCTCGGCTTTCATCGCTTGTTTTTTAGGTATAAAGGAGTGGCACTCAGGGACACCTGTCAATGCGCACTTATTTGGAGTGTGTAGGGTTACCACTGGGCTTAATTTTTACGGACATGAGCAGTATTTGAATGTTGGGGTCAGAACAATAATTCTGAAAATCACTTACAGCTGGTATTATTTTCCTGTTTCTGTACAAACAGCAAATATAAGAAGAAATCACTTTTAAATGTGTTGTATAGCTGTCCTAATGCTCTCTGGCTGATAATTACAATGAACAAAGACAGAAAGGCCATTTTAAAAATGATATAGATAATTTTATAGAACGTTCTCCTTAAGTATCATGTCTGGCTGTTGCAAAAGAATGTATGCATTTACCAACTATGTCTTTACCATTCATATGTCTTTGCCAAGCAAGTCATGTAAACCCTCCCATACACAAAGACATATATATATATATATATATATATGTATATATATATATATATATATATATATATATATATATAATATATATATATATATATATATATATATATATATATATATATATATATATATATATATATATATATAGCAATATATATATAGCAATATATATCAAAACATGCCTTCCTGTGTGACTTTCTTGTGCCACTTGAGACCCAGCAGGGCCCCTCTACCCTTCACAATGTAACACCCAAATACAGCGAGAAGTCTGGTATAAGGGGGAATAATTTCTGGGGCATTTGTGTTTTTGGTTGCTGCCTTCCTTTTTAGGTCGAGCCTACTGTAATGTGCCTATTAGTTTAGGAGCTTATTTGTTAAAGCAATACACTGCTTTGAATTTTTAAGACATTTTATCATATTTTCATTAAACAGCACGGAAGTCCATCCTTGGGTGTGTTTTGTCGTTCACCAGTGGTACGTGAAGTAACAGACGATGTTGTAGCACCCAGGATAATGTGCTGCTTCGCTAAATAATTATAAGGTCCCAAAAGTGAGACCTATTGACTTTGCCAATGCTTGTTTTTTTCTAGGTACAGGGCGATTAAGTGATTTTCCCATAATCACAGTGTTTTCAGCCGACGCTGGGACTCGTAGGTCACATGTCCTTCCTGACACATGACATAATTTACCAAAAGGCAACATGTGCAGACCAGTGGAGACAATTCGGCTCTGGAAGACGTCATATGCAAACGCGCTTACATAAATCAGAAATATGCACTCATTTTCCACTTATGAATGCCGAGCTCGCCACGTCTCATTGACTAATGCACTGTGGGACCTTACCGCCTTCCTCCGAAAGAAAGCATTTGTTTCTTCCGCCCCTCTCTTCCCTCCGGTACAGTGCCACGCACAAGTAAGTCCAATTTTTATGCAAATGAGACAGGAATGTGATTTCCCTGCCCAATGTGAATATAGAGATACTTGACAAACCCGCAGCCGCCATGAGGCAGCGCTGGATATACAGAGCTTTCCTTGCCTAGATTTGATAAAGCATGTAATTGGCGAGCAGTCCCAAGACATCCACTTGAAAATTTTAGCAGATTGGATTCTTTTGAATCCTAAGAATGCATATGATGTAGGTTTGCTTGCATTTCCTGTCTTGACTTAATTCCTGCAGGCTTTGAAAATCAAGAGAAATGAGGTCTCCAACAAAGAGCCCGGACTCAGAACGAGGCAATGCCACATGAACTTCACGAAAGAAGGACAACGAGAGAGGATATTCGAAGACTAGGAAAGGGAATACAACAGAAAGAGGACTCGCGCAATAACCACTCCACGCTGTAAGTTAGCATAAAAGGCCATTTTATTAGGACACGGTTGACAACCATAGTTAAACATAACATCAATAAACATCTAACAATCCCCAACCTCAGTTTTTTCATCCATCATCCACTCCCACACTCCAGTTACTCACTCTCAATTCACTCAGCGACCTCTTTCTTTATACCATTCGCTTCCTCACTCATATTTCAACCTCCTACAGCATCTCCTGCCATCGCACTCCTGCATGCCGCACCCCCATCATGCACCTGTCTCCCCCTCCTCGGAAGGGTGAGTATGCCCCACCCCTCCCAAGTATTGCTAGCATCAACCTCAACCCGTCCTAAACTGGCATGCTATTCAGGGCAAATACCCTGTCCCACTCCTAAAAACATGTAGGGTGAGAGGGTGGTCAAAACTTTTCTAACCCTTCCCTAATGGCGCTGGGGACAGGGAGAGGATGAACTTCCCCTCCTGCCCCCTATAAACCCTACCTTAACCCCACCCCTAAACCCACCCCTAAACTACCTAACACCCTGTCCTATGCTATCGCGTGAACATCCCGGGAGAAGACTGGTCTGCCGACCTCACTTGCCCCGGGGGCCGAATGGTAGCTGGGAGAGAGAGTGGAGTAAGAGGCATTGCTATAGAAAAAAGGAGGGAGGGAATATATTAATAAGAGACCGAAAAAAAGTAAGAGGTGTAAAGAGGGCTAGACAAGTAGACAGACAGACAGACAGACAGACAGACACCAACACTCCCAAGCCAACGGACCACGCACGTAACCTGGGCTTCATCCTGGACTCCTCCCTCTCGATGACCAGACAACGCCGTTTCATCATCGTGCTTCAACACCCTGCGCATTCTCCGCAAGATCTTCTGATGAATCCCCACCGAAACCAGGAAGACGGTCACCCAGGCACTCGTCACCAGCCGACTGGACTACGGGAACACCCTCTACGCGGGAACCACAGCCAAACTACAGAAAAGACTCCAGCGCATACAGAATGCCTCCGCACGACTCATCCTGGACATCCCCCGACACAACCACATCTCCGTCCACCTGAGAGACCTGCACTGGCTCCCCGTCAGCAAGAGGATCACTTTCAGACTCCTCACCCACGCACACAAGGCTCTCCACTACCTGGGCCCCAAGTACCTCAACAACCGCCTGACTTTCTACACGCCCACCCGCCAGCTACGATCGACCAGCCTCGCCCTCGCCGCCGTACCACGCATCCGCAGAGCCACCGCCAGAGGAAGATCTTTCTCCTACCTGGCGGCCAAGACATGGAACTCCCTCCCCATCAACCTACGGATGACCCAGGACCATCTCTCCTTCAGGAAGCAACTCAGTGACGGACCCTTCCCCCCTCAGCGCCTTGAGACCCCTCCGGGTGAGCTGTGCTCTATACAATTATGTGATTGATTGATTGGTCATGCAGGGGGTGCTTCCGCCTGTATCATGCTCCTCGTCTCCTTCACTTCTCAAAGGAAGACACAGCACTCGCGGGGGAGAGTCAATAGATTTATTGTGACTCTTAACCGCACCAGGCGCGTTTCAGCACTGGCCTTCCTCAGTGGTACGAGGGCGCGTCAGAAACGGCCATATTTTATATTTACCCCGTGACCACATTTCCTGTTTGTTCCTTGTAAACATAAACATAGGACAAGTACATATGTGTTCAAAGTGGCGCCATATTGGAACAGCAAACCTTAACAAAAGTATATACATGTAATCTACATATATACAAAATGCATTGAAATGGCTAAAACTCTAGTCAGTTCATTCAAGATAATATAGCCGGTTTGTAATTTACAATTTACAATTTACATTACTGAAGTGAAGCCCTGAATGGGCACATCAACCCTTCATCTTCCAATATATAATGCACCACTTGTTCGTTCTGGCCCTGGATGGGCAAATTCTCCACTCGACATGTCCATAACTACAAAAGTGCCACTAAAATCCAAACAAACAAAATAACCATAAAATAAAGTAAAGTACAAAACAACTTGATCTATTTTCCTTCCTTCCTTCCTTTGAACATCATAGATTCCATTCATCTTAACATCAGAACCTATCGAGCAAAAGTGCAGAGCCGTTCAGTATGTGTGTGCATAAGATATCTCGCCCAAACAACCTCAGATTCCAACCAAAGTATTTACATTTCTAATATATACAATATGAATATAATTATTTTATACAGTAGCAACAGATAACCCCTTTTTCCCTCACCTAAATCCAGGATTTGTGAGCTTGTTCCCCTGTAATGGGGAATAACAGGTGGACCCATGAGTATTGGGTCCAATGCTTCATTTTTTTTCCTCTTCCTAAGCATCTATGGAGGAAGAGACTGGGGGCACAGTAAGTGAAGAGCAACATGAAAGGCGTTTGCTTCTCCCTCCAAGGTGCAGAAGGAGGGTGGGTGTGGGCCAGGCGCAGCAGCTTGTGGCATCTCCTGCCGCCCTCTGCCGCACCACAGGAGGCTTAAGCCCCAACCTTTCAGGAATGGGATTACTGAGCCTGGGTCTTTTTTTAACCAGCGATTGTGGGCCTGGAAATATTGGGAAATCTAAATGGCCCATTGCAAGATCTCCCCTGGGGATACTGCAATGAGCCACTCCTCCTCCTTAAACTAAGCTTGCATTTATTCACCATCGTTGTTTTCCTGTAGCATTCTATTTGTGTCTGAACCACGGCAAAACATAACTAAAAAACAAAGGGTCCCGAAACACAAGTTAAGAAAAAATAATACTATAGGTACAAAAATAATGCCCAGGAAATATAAAATCAATTGTTAAAACAAACGTTCATTTTTATATGAGTGTAAGCTTGGTTTGCAGAAGTAGGTACCCCTATGGGGCGCACCTAAACACGTATCAAAAGAACCCACAGGCAAAAAAGTTTGTGACAAAAAGAATGACTAAGCTCACAGTCGCACTTCTGTCAGATACAACACTGCTGCACCCAAGAATCAATTTTGCATAATCACAAAGTTCAGAGGGATTAGTTTGACAATGATTTGATCTGATGACCATCTGGGATCATCATCAGGACAAAACAGTGTTTGCCTGGTACATAAACCAATATGGATGCAAGTTAAATCAAAATAAGAACCTAATGCTAATTGATTTAGCATTGAATGTTGGGTGAAAACTCAATAAGGGTAACCAGAGAGGCCAGGTGATGCCCAAATCCCAAAATCCAGAAAACAAGCCCACTGGCTCTAAAGTAGTTCAATCCTCAGTAAATGCTACAGTAAAAAAAAACAATGAAATATACCGGAGGGGCGGGACGTGCCCTGTGTTACAAAGTAGTCCAGAATATGCCAGGAAAACAAGGTATGCTGACTCATAGTGTCCGCTAGCTGTGCCAAGAAGCAATACAGCAGCACAACTGAGACCCCTTTTCCTGGGAGCTGGTGGTGCCAGTGATGTGCTAGTGATTTCTAAAATGACCTACTCCTCTGCATTAGCTCCTCTCATACACTATAAATCTGAATCAGGTTATGTGTTCCAGGTTATGTAACCAGACAGCTCTGAGAAGGACATATGTGGGGAATTATTATTATGAATGTCTACAAGACTGAACTTCCTCTCAGAGAAAGTGATCAAGTGGGGTACGGCAATCTCATACAACAATATATTTGGACCATGAAACCATGGGGCCTATTCATAAACTTAATTTTGTATTATGTTTAGTAGTGCTACAAGAATAATACTAATGTACTACAAAATGCTATTCATAAACCTACGTGCAGAGGATCTGCCTTTGTCTTTCCTATTTTTTTCTGTGAGGAGAGTTCCACCCCAACTGCAGTTTTCTAAGTACATATTTTAGTAGTAAATGTCAGAGGGGAGAAGGGAGTGGCTGGAAAAAGGGAATATTTATGAATAATGGAGCAGGTTTAAGGGTAAAGTAAAGAGGAGTTAAGAGAAGGTTAGGCGGGGTCTGGGGTTTAACATGCTCCCACTCACAAAAGAGTCAATCCATTGCTATTTACAACGTGTATGTCTACAGTTACTAGAGACAAAAAAGACCCAAAACAGTTGTAAATGTAAACCAGCTCAGAAATGAAGTAGATCCAACAAAATATGTGGCCACTCAGAGGTACTGCAAAAACCCTCCCAAGAAAATAATGGAGGTGGGCCTAAGAATAAATCCCCATAGGAAATAATGTTGCATTAAACTAAATTCATTTATATAGTTAAAAATATAAATACATTTAAAGTAAAAATATACAAAAATAAAAATCTTTTTTTATTTTATCATATTTTAATAACATTTATTTAATTTAAAATTAATGTAACGTCAGAAAAATAATTGTACTTCATTTTGATATATTAAAGTTTATTAAATATATAATTCAAAATGAAGTTAATAGTGCTGTAGCATTTTCAAATGTTGTTCTCTATATGAAATCTATATATAGAATGAATTTACAATAATACTTTACATAATAATATATTTACTAATTTGTTAAGTTTAATAAACTGTTTACATTTCCCCTACACTTTACCATAGGGAGATTTCCACCATCAGGCCACTTACATGTAGAACAAAAATGCTACAGCACGACTAACTTAATGCCTTATACTATTGGCTATTTTGTGCATTATTCTGCTCCCATAGGGTGCTTACAATGCAATGATGGGGGAATATTTTAGATCTCAAAAGTACACTGAATCGTCATACATTATATTTTATGTTACTAATGTATTGCATACAGAAATCAATAATTTTTGGTTGTGTTTCAAGGCAGCAGTCTTTTTTAAGTATTTAAGTGAGCACACATAAAGCATGCAGGGCCTATAGGTTTGTTACTGCTTGCTGTTTTTAGTTTTATTTTTAGAGGCAATGCAGTTACTACATTGATGCTGTGCCAGGTTACGTCCATCAGTGCTTTGTCATAAATTAAGGGGTATCAACCTGTATCCACATGAAATGGCCGCTGTGTATCTCTGTCCTTCAGGCGTGTGTTGGAATCTGTGAACTGCTGAAATTTGACTTTAACATTTTCTGTGTAGTGGGCTTTTCCTGTGCTCCCGGCCTCTGAACTCTTCCTTTCCAGAGGCATTCATCATTGCAGCAGGAGTTCTTACAGCCTGGAAACCTGGCAGAAATATGCCTCCTCGGAGCACACAGTCAGAGCACAGGTTTGGAGCCTGCTAGGCAGCCCACTTCATTCATCATTGTATTCTCCATTAGGAGAGGGCCCTGTGCCTCAAGGAAGAAGGACACATAGCAATGTATAATGTTATAATACCTGAGTGTATGTTTAGTGGCCAATACCTGGTCGCAGCAGTGACCGGCCGCGGCCCGTGCAGGTAAGAGCGGTGCGGCCGGGTGGGGGGCATTTCAAAGACGACGAGGGAAAGTTAATTATTTAATATTCCCTCATGGTCGTCTGTCGAACCCCCCATCCCCCTACCCACCTAAACCACCATCTTCTTTTCTCAACATTCCAATCGTCACTTTGGCTACACTTGAGGAAATCTCTGCCCAACTAAACTATTCTGGATAGCTTCCAAGTGTAACAGTTATATCTAAAAATATTAATTCTTGACCCCTTGTCATTTTTATGGACCTTGTCTAAAATATAGCAGCAGAAATAGCAGCAGACTATATCTGTTTAAATGGCTGCTGACGTTTCAGTAAAAGTACATACAAATAATAGCAGAACGATAAAAATAAATAAAGCGATTGCAGAAACTTTGTGTGATTTGCGACCACAAATTACCTGCGAGTTGACCGCCTGACGTCATGCCATCCTCAATGCATTTCTATTACTGTTGGTACAAAGCTAATGGTGATTGGCTGCCTACATTGTTGTCATCATTTCTAGAGGAGTATACTACACCCATGAAATAGAGAAATCAATAGATCATCTTTAAAAAGAATCAATGCACTCGAGAGATCCACTCCCCGGCTCCCAGAGTACCTGTATCCCATCTATGTGCCGCAGATTAACAAGCAGGCACCACGCGCAACCGGCAATTTTGTGGATAACATTTCAACGAGGATGGTCTATTATTTTTTTTCTTATTATTTTCTTGCCTGTGGAAAGAAAGAAGAAGTGCTGCGACTACATATGGGGATTGATCGCCTTACTGCATCCAGCGCAACTAGAACATAATAGTACTGACTCCAATTTGGACTGAGCGCCTGGTGTGGTCGGCTTCAGGGCTGATATGAGGCATAGATGCACTTATTGTAGACAAGCATGGGATAAAGCGAGCACGAGCATCACGGAGGAAGCCAATAATGCAGATGAGGTTTGCTTCTATGGCCCTGATCACAAATGGTCCCGAGGGTCCAGGTAAAATCCAGTACCCAGGGGTTCGCTGATGCCTAAGTGCCTTTATAATCTCCGGTTATGAGTTCCCATTTTGAATGAGGAGTAGCAGGCGGATTTTGCAGCTTTTCCACAACAACATCAGCATGTCTAGCAACTGACTGCCTTTTTTTCACTGTTAAGATTTGTCAGGTTTGACCTTCTGAAATTAATCTAGGAATAGGGACTTTTTGAGACCCTGTAATGACTGGGCGTGGTAAAAGCTCCACCACTTCTGAATGTGCTCCATGCACCAGCAGTTACCATTAAAAGGAGCATTTGAAATATTGCCCTATGTTTTAGGGTTGAAGGGAACCAATATGTGGCATAAAAGTGTTGTAATGATCCATTGTGTTGAGATGTAAGATTAAGATTATCTTGGAAGGCGAGTTTTGGTCTAACTACAGATTCCTGAGGTGGTGCACTTAGCATGGCTACCAAAGCCCTCGGTCAAGTCTAACACTAATAGATAGTCCCGGCCTTGTATTCAGAGGCATTTTGCCTTGTAGGGCTAATTTTTACAATTCTCTTGTCAGCAATTTAATAAATATCCCAGCATTCAAAGTGCAATTGATGAAAAAGAAGCAAATGGCTGGCAGTGTTAAACTATGTGGATCTTCTTGACAGCTATGATTCGAGCACTTGGAGTCTACCACTGACAAGAGTCACTCTACTGTTCCGATAATTTATCACCGTCTATTAGGAGTACTTTCTCTCCTTCCATGCTGGTAGTTCCTCCAGAGTCTTCATATATTTCTTTCTCCATCTTTAGATTCGCGTTTCCCTTCCTCGTCTTAGACCACCAGCTGCCTGTCTTCTCCACTTACCCTGCTGTTCACAGACTCTGCTGGTCTGGATTAACTTGACACATGTATAAGCAGGACTTTGATGAAACAATAGCCGTGATGGGACCACGTTAAATTGCACAATTGGGGGTATAATTATAAAGAAAGTAACGCAGTGCAACAAGTCACCTTGCTGTGCTGATTTACAGGGATAGGGCAGGAATGCACCTTATTTATCCCAATACAGGGCACTCCTTTCCTTTCCCCAGTGCTGGCACACACTGGGCTGCTATTCAAATGCAGCACCCTTGCACCAGTAACAGTAAATCTAGGAATGCATCAAAATCCATGGGGGTTGCATGGGAACACCTGCACAACGCCTTCCCAGGGCAGAGTATTGCAACACAGCGATGTGTGCTGCGTTTAGTTGGGGAACAGCGTTTACAACGCAACTTTTACCACGCAGTACCTTTACCACTCAACTTTTACAACGCAAGTCGTTACAACGACTTGCGCTGGGGGGCGCTGTAGGATAGGGAATAGTTTATTTACTATCCAAAACCTTCACTAATATCCACGGGGCCTGGAGTTGGAATAGTACATTAAACTATTCACTATCCAGCGCCCCCCAAAGCAAATCGTTGTAACAACTTGTGTTGTAAAACCTGCATGGTAAAGGCATGCGTTGTAAAAGCATGCGTAGTAACGACATACATCCGTTTAGTTACTCCTGATTTATCAAGGCACTCAGACCACTCAAAGTGGCCTTGTGTGGCTTGATAAAGGGTATTTTAGGTTTGCGTCGCACACATATCACGTTTCGTTGTCATGGCCGGACTGGCTACTGGGCGTTTTGGAATGCTGCTGAGCTGGGGGCTGATTTCGTTGATGGGGACCTGCGTGTACTGAACAAAATTAGTTTTGCTTTAATTATTTCGAAGCACACGCAAGTCTTCATGAACAAAATCAGCCCCCACCACAGTGAAATCAGCCCCCAGCTCGGCAGCATTCCAAAACGCCCGGTAGTCAGTCCGGCCCTGTGCGTGGTGCAAACACAATACATTCCTCTTTATAAATATGCCCCTTGGATTCAGAACCTCTGTCTTGACGCTTGCCCTCAGGGAGGGGACACACTTTATAATAGTGAAGGGCTGTGATTCAATGACCATGTACATATTAGAGCCATGTTAGAAGGCTACTGTGTTACATTCCATTACAAAAAGCAGGTGTTAGCAGGATTACTTCTTAGGTTTCAGCACTGTAGGAGTGCTCAAAATGGTTTTGTTTGATATGGTGTTTTTCTTACAGCTTGTCATTTAACACACGTGGGCCTGTTTCACAAAGCTATATACACATGTAAATCAATCTGCACGTAGCTGGATGTTCGAGTATACAGGATTCTCGAAAGAATAGACTGCACTCGCAAATCTAGTTACTCTTGTGGAGCATTACCCCAAGGTCATGTAACATTTGTCTAGAGTAAATACCGAGCAAGGGGGGGAGAGTTGCTTTCCAATCAACATATATGTCTTAAAAGTTTGTGAACGCCTTCAAACCAGCGCCAAACTGGGAACCCTAAGCAGCCCTGGCAATTTTGAAGGACCAGCCCCCGAGGGGAAGGGTGGTTGGGGAGGTGCAAGTGTCAAGCACTGCTGTTTTTGTTACTGGGGTGCCAATATTGTATCACAACTGCACAACCGGCCCCCAGTAAAATAAAAACGCCCCCCATTTCTGCAAAACTGACTCCCACCCTTAAGGCCTCATGGGAAAATGCCCGATGCCTGCACTTCCAGTCCAGCCCTGCTGCAAAAATGTACATTTCTGTCAATTTCCAAACATCCCTCTGACTCTTTGTAGCCCTGGAAATAGTAGGAAATGTGCTAATTGCCAAGGGCTGGAGAAAACCAGGTTGGTATGGAGAAAGGAACACACCCAAACTTCATAGGGTGTAGGGAGGGAAAAGGGGTTTTCCCAGGGGGAACTATATCTTCCCTTTTTTCCCTGTAGAGAGAAAAAAGAAAAAAAAATCGGTTGCACAGTGGCGTTCGTGTACACATTTACACGGGGAAAAGATAAATTGAAGTAAGATGGGGTAGAACAGCTTTCCATGAATCCTGTCATAAAGGGTTTTGATGCCTAAGAAAACGAAAACTATTCCCATTCAGTACAATAAAGCTCCGCACAGGGCCTCATTTAAGAGGCCGTGCGTCACTTTTAAGCCGCCGGTGCATCACTTTTTGTGGCACACCAGTGGCATAAAAAATGCACCTTGTTGCGCCATATTTACAAAGTGACGCATCTAGGTAGATGCGTCACTTTGTAAACCCCTGCGCCACATTATACCTGCGCCAGGTATAATGTATGCAAGGGGGGCGCATTGATGCAAAGGAAAGGTCGTAGAATGACGCAGTAAAGTCTATGAGATTTCACTGCGTCACTTTTAGGACACCGTTGCATCAAAATCTTGCGCCTGCCTCACAGCAGGCGTAAGACTGACGCAGGCCCTTTCACATGGGGCTTGCCCCATGTGAAAGGACGCATTGCTGGGGTTGCGTCACTTTTGTGACACACTCCAGCAATGCGTCACTTTTGCGCTTACAGATACGTCAGAAATACTGACGTATCTGTAACTCCTTGCGACATGATGCGTCATACATTAAATATGACGCATCATGAATGTCGCAAGAGTGCGCACTGAGAAGTGACGCATTGTTGCTTTCACGCAGCGATGCGTCATTTCTCATAAATGAGGACCTAGGTTTTACCTTTTTTTGTGACTCGGACCCCATATCTTTTCACTTCCTTCACAGTGTCACGGATTTCCCTCCTTTGCACTCACATCACTTTCCCTTTCAGCAGCACATTCGCATGTAAAATCATACCACTCTCGTGGACAAAAATCAAAAGGGCAGGAATAACCGGGAGGGAAAACAGAAATGCGCATCATAGCAGGAAAATGAATATTAGATTTTGTTTATAGACAGTGGAGTAGCAAAGGTGCCCTTGGCCCGAATTCAACCATGGAAAATGTCCGCCTTCCCAGCTTCTCTGGTAAAAGACCGCCATAACGGGTTTAATTGACTCCTCACTACCCTGGCCCCGGTGTCACTGCACTTGTTGCAGTATTGATGGCTACGCTTCTGTTTAAAGAACGAGTTGGGAGAATGAATGGCAGGAAGAAACCTTTACAAAAATGACGAATCCTGCATTTGTAATGGAGCGCACCGCTACAAGGGCATTGATCTAGTAATGATGTAAACAAGTATGCGGGGTTCATGAAACAAAAGCATTCACTTTGCCTTGCTTGTTACGTACAGATGCAGATGTGTCTCTGGAGGTTTTGCGTGGGTGTCTCTATGGATGCCGAGTCACCAACATGCAAGGGGCAGCGGAAGTGACAGCATATTCGTTCAACTCCAGATGACACAACAGGAAGTGACTTCATATGACCTTTGAACCCGGTGACATCGCAGGAGGTGGTTCTTTGACCATGATGGCAATACTGGAGCTGCCTACACTTAAGTTAAAACCTACAGAATTTGATAATGACCTAGTCTATGTAAATCATAGATACCTCACTTACGTAATGTGCAGCTAGCCACATCTCATCCATGTGCATGTAGCTTAGTGCCTTTTCATATGTGGGCGTAAACCTATTTGCGAAGATTCTCATGTCATCTGTATGAACTGATTACTCTTGCACTTTTATGCCCAGTCTAGTATGCTTACCTTTTTATATCTGGATTCCACTATCCCTGAACACTCTGCCACCTCTGATAACTCTACACATAACCCACACATGTGTTCCTAACTTGGTTACAGGCACTATGCTTTACACATAAACTAGGACACATTCTTGACACAGCACATGTAACACACAAAAGCAAATTCCTAAAACAGGCATGGCCCAACAAACAATCCCAAAACACATAGTTCAACATCTACATGGCCCGCTCGCAGCCACAGCCAGTAACCATGGACTCAACATCGTCCCCTATGCCGAACGACACCAAACTGATCCTCTACCTCACCAATGAGTTCACAATCGCCACAAAGAACTTCCACGATGGGATGAAGGCAATTGCTACCTAGATGAGGGACAGCGGCCACAGGCTCAACTCGGACAAAAGACCTCATCCTGAGACCCAACACCTCGGCTTGGGAAGACTCATGGTGGCCTTCCGCATTAGGAATCCCCCTCCATGCCCATGGATCATACACAAAACCTCAGCACCATACTGGACTACTTGCTCACGATGAACTGCCAGATTAAAGCCATCTCCTCTTCATGCTTCCACACTCTCTGCCAGCTTCGAAAGACCTTCAAAGGAATCCCACTGAAGCCAGAAAGACAGTCAACCATGCACTCATCAGCAGCAGACTCGACTACGGCTACACACTCTATGCAGGCGCCTCCGTGAAACTCCACAGGAAACTGCAGAACGTCCAGACTTGTCCTCCCATACCTTATGCAGCCACATCTCCGAAGACTGGAGAGAACTCCTCTGGCTCCCAATCAACAAAAGAATCATACTCAAGCTCCTCACACACACCTACAAAGTCCTTCATGACGCTGGACTGGCATACCTGATACACAGCTTCTCATTCCACGTATCCACCAGACACCTCCGCTCTGCCGAACTGGCCCTGGCCACTGTCCCTCGGATCCACAACGCCAGAACCGGAAGAAGATCCTTCTCCTACCTCACCAAGACCTGGAACACCCTGCCTCTCCACCTCATGCTGTCCCCGTCGCTCACTCAATTCAAGTAAGCCTCAAGACCTGGCTCTTCAACTGAACCTCAGCGCCCAGAGGGACCTGCAGACACCTACTCCTTCCAGCGCCTTGAGACCCTAGGGGGTGAATAGTTGCGCTTAACAAATACTGATTGATCGATGGATTGATGTACATGCCTTCAACAGACAACTAGACAAACTGGTCTAGCCACACTGCAGGGTAAGCAAATACATGTGTGTTATACACTCAGAACAGCCCAATACACCTTCCTAATACAAAAAGAGGTACATAAAGACACAGATCTCATATGCACAAATGCTTAGCACATGCATGCTACCTACACCAGCCGCGGTCGGTAGTGGGAGTACCTGCCGGGCGGTGACGTGGGGAGGGGGAGGGTGCAGGGTGGGGGATAGTAAACTATGGATTTGGGGATGCATTGCACGCAAAAAAAAGTTGTTTTGTCACCGCCCGGCAGGTACTCTCACTACCGACTGCTGCTGACCTACACTGTCGATAAGAGACAATAGGTTCATAATGACCCGCAAACGCATAGAAAAGTGAAAGACCAATTCTACACACAAACACATACCAACATTCTCTTTCTCTATCAGCCTTCAAACTTTCTCATACCATCTGTGAATAGCTCATTCAATGTAAGTTATTTTTTTCTATTCATTCTGTCAATTTTATTTGATATATTTCTGACGGGAGAAACAAGATGTGTAGCAGAAAGGGAAAATTAAAACCTGGTCTGTATCTGACACACACCCTTGTAGAGTCATATATTTTAAACTTATAGGCTTGAATAACTGGTCCACAAGGGTAGTTCAGATCCAAAATGCACAACTTTAAAGGCCTGTAGACTTATAATACACCCAGTCTTTTAGTCCCGTCCTTTCTTGATCAACAAATTGCTCTTCAAGACTGTTGTTTTCCACAGTTTCAAACTTATAGACTTGTCGGACATACACACATATGGACAAATACTACGCTAACATATTACCTACAAATACAAACACATGTTACCTACACTCACTGTCAGATACATATTAAACAGACACACTCACTGTCATAAATACAAACAGAAGAATTACTTACATCAGGGCCATAGCCAGGACTATAGGTTTTGTGCGGTATGGCCCTGAGTAATGGTATTAGTATGAAATAATAGTTTAGTGATCTAGATATCCCTACAAAATCCAGGCAAAATTGTGCAATATAGTGACATTTTCAAGCACGGGATGCATTTTTTATGATGAGTGTATTCTTCCTTGATTATGTGATCCATAGTGTATTTAAAACCATGTTGGGGGGCTTGGCCAAGAAGGTGGTCGGATAAGACGTAGCTTTGTGTCCCTCCGACTGCACCGATTCATAGCATCGCCATAGCTCTCTCCCATGGGGCTCTGGGGATGGTGGAGCTCGCTGGTCTGATCCTGGGGTCTCCGCTGGAGTAACAGAGCCCACCTGAAAACAGAAGTGTGGTGTTTTTGTGCTCCGGATGTCGGCTGCGGAGATAGGCATGGCCCAGGTTCATGTCCTGAAAAAGCAGTGAGGCGCTAAAAGGCTCCCAATCCCGGGCATCGGAGCAGTGTAATCCAGACTCTCATCCCATGCTGATGAATATACAGTGAAACTGGGAGCCCCTGAGGACACTGGGTGGCACCCGAGGGTTTGGCAACTGGAGTGCACTAGAAGCAGCACACATTCATGGCAGTCAGAGAGAAGGAGTAGGCCCTGGGGAAACAGTGCGTGCCTAGGGGGGGGAAGGTGCCTGTCTGGAACGGTGGAGCAGGCTCGCACCCAACTGAAGAAACAAGCAGCATTGAAACATTAAGCCAAGGGTGGTAGAGCGGTGTGTCCCTCACGCCGAGCTGGGTCTGTCCGGGACTGTGGCGAGCACGGAAACCACCTGGGCAGCGACTCAGCACCAGAGGAGCCGCCACTCATTATGCGGTAGGTGTAGCATAAGAGCATGGCTCACTCCAGGAAGCTGCGAGCGCCTGAGTAGAGGTGTATGACCTAGTTGCTCAGCCCCCGAGATTCTGGCACAGCGTGGGATAGACGGACCCCTTAATGGTGCATATTATCTCCTAAAGCGGGCACTGCAGGAACAGTTGGATGGGTGGGACCGGTCCCGAATACTGGGATTCTCGCAGTGCCCTACCTTCACTAGCAGATGCTCATGGGAAGCTACCCACTAACGAAAGAAGTGCACCATTGGCCTCCACTTGACCTGCACCAATACTGAAGGGGAAGACAGACTTGACAATAGAGGGCAGGCATGCTCAGTTCTGCCCCCTGTGACTGTATCGTTGACAGATACCCTCTCCGAGGGTGGGAGGCACGCTGATCTCAATCGATGGCCAAGCGGACTCCCTCCCCCCCCCCGTGAAAGCCATGAAAGTGGCACATTCATAGCCCTACCAAAAGCATTAATACAGACAATGTGCACTCAAGGGAGAAGCTTGCCCCACGGAGATGCTAGCTTATATTCAAGAGTCCTTGAGTTTGACGAATATGTTGTGCCCCCCCCCAGCAAAGAGCGGTGGTACGCTGGTCACCCTGGCGTCAGGGGCCCGCCACACGTCAGTGATGTAAGAGATGACATGGTGCAGGAGTGCAACGCAGCAATTCATGTGAGAAGAGAGTCGCAACCACAACCATCACGCCATACATAGCCAGCCGTTGGACAAGAGCGGCATCACTGAAAACCAGCACATAACGGCCATCTTTGGGCGGTCGTGGGCTTCAGTGACACATGCCCAGGAACAAAGAGAATCCCTCTATATAACGTCTCCCAGCATATGTGAGCAGCATACAAGAGACTCCAGTGGAGCAGTTATCTGCTGACAACATCGATATCAGTGATCCTTAAGCCCTCGAAGGGTCCCAGCTAATGTGGGTCCTACATACCTATCTCCTTACTCAACATTAATGCAAAGCTCTTCGCCAGGATCCTGGCAGCCCAGTTAAATCCACTGATGGCTGGTATTGTGGACCCAGACCCAGCAGGTTTTGTACCCACATGCCAGGGGGGTGATAATACTAAAAGACTCACTCTAACTTATGGACGGTATCCATAGATCACACAAAGAAGCTCTGCTCCTGTCCATAGACGCTGAAAAAGCATTTGACAGGGTGTGTTGACAATATCTCTTTGATACACTGCACCATTTTTGGGTTTGGGGAAAAGTTATAAATTGGGTTTGTTGCATTTATCATGCCCCACAAGCATTTGTCCAAGTGCACGGGATGTCGTCCGACTTATTTCCGATTGCCTGTGGCACAAGACATGGATGCCCGCTGTCTCCACTGCTCTTCGCTCTATACATTGAGACGTTCGCATAAAGAATCCGGGATGACCCACGGATTGAGAACATCAGATTTGGGAAAGACACCCATAAAATCTGCCTCTATGCAGATGATGTGATTCTCTCGTTGATGGACATACTAATTTCTTTGACGGCAATGGTGGACGAACTAGAGAGCTTTGGAAAGACCTTGGGCTTTAAAGTCAACTTAATCAAGTCCCAGATCCTAAATATCTTGTTACCCCTTGCCCATGAAGAAAGTCTTCAGAGCAAATTCCCGCTGTCCTGGGCGGAGCAATCCATACCTTATATGGGCTTTCTGCTTGCCCCATCTATACTACAGACCCTAGCATAAAACTATACAAAAGAGGGTGGTGATGGACGGAGCATCTGAATCAATCAAACACTCACACCCAGTCAAAAGATCTGGGTTTAATCCATCACCGTTTTTTAGCCCACTCTGCCACCCCAGTTCAGACATGGCTATATGCAAATCAGTCTGACCCTGTGCCTCATGGGAACAGTCCAGCCCGAACTGCCAAGCCATGTGTTCCCTGGACCGGAAACAAGCTTCCGAGGACCGGTTTCTGGCATTCCAGCCGTCTTCAGCCGGGCTTGCTTGAATCCAGTGGCAAAGTGAGCAAGGGACTCACGTCTGAGCATACCCTGCCACACTTATGGCGGTCAAAAGCGGTACAAAAGAGGGTGGTGATGGACGGAGCATCTGAATCAATCAAACACTCACACCCAGTCAAAAGATCTGGGTTTAATCCATCACCGTTCTTTAGCCCACTCTGCCACCCCAGTTCAGACATGGCTATATGCAAATCAGTCTGACCCTGTGCCTCATGGGAACAGTCCAGCCCGAACTGCCAAGCCATGTCTTCCCTGGACCGGAAACAAGCTTCCGAGGACCGGTTTCTGGTATTCCAGCCGTCTTCAGCCCGGCTTGCTTGAATCCAGTGGCAAAGTGAGCAAGGGACTCGCGTCTGAGCATACCCTGCCACACTTGCATAAAACTAATCTGCACTTTTAGACCAAACATTGAACGCCCTGGATGGGTGGACCTGCCT
This sequence comes from Lissotriton vulgaris, assembly GCF_964263255.1. Lineage (NCBI taxonomy): Eukaryota > Metazoa > Chordata > Amphibia > Caudata > Salamandridae > Lissotriton > Lissotriton vulgaris. The sequence continues at coordinate 1,644,876,945 of NC_141689.1, forward strand.
GAAGCTGGCTTGGTTTGGGCAGATTGCGGCGGCCAAGATGACGGTGCTTCTGACATTCTTTACATCTTTCAAACACTGCAGTTAGCCCAGCTGCCAAAGGTTCTTTGTAATCTACAACTTGCAATAATACATTTGTCTGGGGAGGGTAATGGCCTCGATTATCGATTGCCCAAATGATGCAATCCAAGCGTGAAAGAGGGGTAGAACTACCACTAGTCCACAGATACCTACAGGCAGCACACCTCCACTAGATAACTGAATGGAACCGGCCATTATCCGAGAAATGCTGGTCCTTCATGGACCAAACAGTGGCGGGAGCAAACATATGGGGAGAAGTCTGGCTCCCATGCAAACATGGAGCGTGGAGACTGCACTCGTCCCCGGTAACCTCATCAACTTTAAAAGTGTGGGAAACAGTAACTGGTAGAAGGGGCTTACAACATTCCCTTTCCCGATGTCAGCAATAGTAGACAACCCAGACTTCCCTCTGGGATGCAGCTCAGAGATGGAGAGAACAAGGGTGTAAACTAGTTGGCTCCCTATTTGACCCCAATGGGATTATTCCTTTTGAACAACTAGGGCAGGACTATGCTCTGCCACAGACTGATGCATTTCACTACCTCCAACTGCGTCATTGGGTCACCGCCCTGGAATATCATGCAGCGGCCTTATGGCCACTCACGGTCTTCAAAAGGTGGCTAATGCGCAAAAATGATGATAAACATCTCATCTCTGTGCTTTAAGCAATGCTCTCCACAAGAGAGGGGGAGGGTGGACCAAAGGGCAGTTTCTATGAGAGGAAGAGTTGGGTCCAGCGCTCTGTGATAAAGAGTGGGCAGACATACATTACAGAGCACATCACACGGTCCATAGCACCGCAGGGACAGAATTGGCTTACATAGTGATAACATACTGAGATCTTACTCCAGCCTGCATTAATCACTGGGATAAGTGATGTTCAGAGAGATGCTGGAGGGGATGTGGTTTGCCAGGTTCTCTAGTCCACTTGCTATCGCATTGCCTGAGGCTGGTACGCTTCTGGGAGCAGGTTTTGGACAAGATAGACAAAGCATTTGACACCACACTCCCACGCTTCCCAGCATTTGTTATCTTGGGGCTGCTGAATCCTTTGACTTTCCCCCTTTACTCTCTGAAAGGCAGTGAGACAAGTAATACTGGCCCGATGGGGCAACCCGAATATTCCAGCCATACTGCATGGCTACATAATCTTTGGTTGACTCTGGCAATGGAACGCATGTCCTTAGTTTCGGAACACAAGGGGAGACTTACGCTGAGCTCCGGGTTCCTTTCCTCCAGATCCTCTGGATGGAATTACGAGAGATCACCTGCCCCAAATACTTACAAATACTACGACTTCTCCCTGGGGATGGGACGAAACCAGAATCAACCCCACAGATGGAGGCCGCAGACCGACACATGTTTTAATTAACACACACTTCGAAAATTAGGTAACCGGTGCAGGGACGGGGAGGCAGGGAGTGGGTGAGGAGGATCGGGATGTTGTCCTTTTGTTATCCCAGGTTGCTTTGTTTTTTTCACAACAATTTTATTGATAAAGAATGAGCATATGAAATAGAGTGTCCCCCTACAGTCAGGATGGTACCACCAAACATACCGATACAATCATAAAATAGGACTGAGTGTCCAGTCGAGGAACCAATGTAATTCAAGGATACAAAGAAACATTTTCCCCTTCTTTATCTTTTCAGTTACCTACCTACCCAACTCCCAGAACCCTCCCCTGGATCCCACCCTAATCCCATGCATGTGTGTACGTACAGTGTCGATGTAAATTCCTGATGTGGCAATTGCGTGTGTGGGGAAATGGGGTCGCCGGGCCATATGGGGCTAAAGATCTTCCTCCTGTTCTGCCGGGGGGTCCAGTGTCAAGCCCCTGTAGACCGCCCACCTCTTCCATACCTTAAAGTGCTTACGGGGGCATCCCCGAGCTTCAAAGATCGGTCTCTCCAGACCCATACAGAAGTCTATGCCAGCCTTCCATGCACTCAGGGGGGGGGCCTCACATCCTTCCATGCTCGGGCTAGGTCTCTTTTGGCCACCACTAGCCCCAGGAGGAGCAGGTGCCTCTTGTAGATATTGCCACCAACCCCCTCTAGGATGTGCAGTAGGCCCAGACGGTGAGTACGGGGGAGGGTCCAGCCCAGCACCTCCGATAGGCAGCCCCACACACCCCTCCAGAAGCTAACCAGTCTGGGGCACGACCATACTGTGTGGAGCAACCCCACACCGCAAAGGTTGCTTTGTTTTGATCCAGTATAATATAGTTCTAATGTCGCTGCCAGACTCCGGGCTCATCCGTAAATACACCTTGCCGGCCAATGGTTGTAGGCACTCAGCTGTGTGACAAGCTACGGATCTCTTTGAATAAACAGGATGGTTCCATAAAAGCATGTTGGACCAATATTATCAGCTAAGCTGAATAGAATGTAATTACAACTTTATAAAGGGGTTTTGCACAACAACTTGTGAAAATGAGTGATACAGATTACGTGTGTCAGTGTGTGGCACATTGGTCAAAACTGGCTAAAATCTCAAAATAATTCTACAGAAAGCTTGGTGAGAAGGAAGAGAGCAGGGGTCTCTTTAAACTAATTTATTCGTGGAAGCTATTGTAAATTGTTGATATTTAAGTTCCAATGATCCCTTCCAATTGTCAAACCTGCTTGAGTTTTTAATGTGACTGTCCCAAGCACTAACTTTTATTTCGATGGTTAGGTTGATTTGTATTAACCGAGTTTCAGGTTCCTCAAATTCAGAGCAGCAGTGACTGTCTTGTATAGGACTGCTGCTACAAAACCTATACTTGGAAAATCAGAAACGTGGAAAATAAAAATAAAACTTTCTGCAATCATCTGAAATAAACATTAAAAACTAAGGGAGAAATGTCAAAAACTCTACTGGAGAGAGGTCTGTTATTTGAAAGGCATTATCTCCTGCCTTTCTCTAGGACTCTTCAACTCGTTTTCACTTCCATGTAGTGCATTTATTTATTTTTACCTCTGGGATATTGCTAGCTCTTAAACAGCAGAAAGTTCACCTTCTTGCCTGCACAACTTTTAGGTCTTCCTTGGCTGTCAAAAAAACCCAACTTCAAAGTTACTGCAAGCCATTTGAAGGCACTGCTATTCTTGGAGGCGGGCTTAGGCGGGTTGCTTTTGATTTCTCGTTGCCTTGCTCTGCCACATCCTTTGTGCCTGACCGGTGGATCAAATAAATCCCCACCCGTTCCATTCCCCTGTACATCTGCAATACATAGGAGGCTGCTGAAGGGTCAGAAACCATAGCGAACATAGGGCCTCATTTATGAGGCTGTGCATCACTTTTATGCCACCGGTGCGTCACTTTTTGTGACGCACCAGTGGCGTAAAAAATGCGCCTTGTTGCGCCATATTTACAAAGTGACGCATCTAGGTAGCTGTGTCACTTTGTAAACCCCTGCACCACATTATACCTGCGCCAGGTATAATGTATGCAAGGGGGGCGTTTTGATGCAAGAAAGGGTCATGGAAGTGACGCAGTGAAATCTATAAGTATTCACTGCGCCATTTCTTGCCCGTTATTGCGTCAAAATCTTACGCTCCCGGCTTCATGGCAGGCGTAAGACTGACGCAGGCACTAACAACATGGACTTGCCCATGTGAAATTACACATTGCTGGAGTTGCGTCACTTTTTTGACACACTCCAGCAATGCGTCACTTTTGCGCCATACAGATACGTCAGAAATACTGACGTATCTGTAACTCCTTGCGCAATGATGCGTCATACTGTAAATATGACGCATCATTGGTATCGCAAGGAGGGCGCAATGAAAAGTGACGCATCGCTGTTTTCACGCAGCGATGCGTCACTTTTCATAAATGAGGCCGATAGGACGGACTTCTCCTAAGGGACAAATGCATACCTTTACCAGTTTGTTTTGCGATCTCTGAGTGAGAGAAAGGGGAAGCCAGGGGTCACAAGTGCAAGCCCTAAATGACTTCCATGGGTGTGTCACAAGACCGCCTTTTCCTACTGTAGAGAGTAAATTGTGTCCCATTACTTACATGATTAATTGTGATAAGAATGTTTTAAGGGCATTGGGGAACGAAATATCGCAGGCACAGGATCAAAAGTACCTTGCGAATAAAACCTCAGAACATTGTATGACTGTGGAATGGAAAAATGAACAATCCTTTCCCTATGTTGTCAGATTACCCGACTGTTGGTTGAGAAGAGAGGTTTTAAAGACAAGAACTGGGGTAAACCCGTGCTATATAAATAATGTGGTGAAAAGCTTAATGATCGATAAAATGGGAAGATGTATTTGCACTTTGGGCTCTTCATGTGATATGTTACATATTTTAATAGATTGCCAGAAGTTTCGTTTTATTCTAATAATTTTTTTAAGACCGATTTTTTGTAAATATGAGTTTAAGTCTAGGGCCCAGGCTGTAACTTTGCTGACGGAAATGAACCACTTAGATATTGCTGTTGCTATTGGGAAGTTCATACAAAGAGTGAAGGCACTTCTTCTTAACGGTTTTAAATGAGTTTTTAACCCACTCAGATTAATTAATTAATAGAGGCTGTATTAATTGTATTGTATTTTAAGATGTGTTTAGTGTATTTAATATTATGTAATTTTAGATGTATTTTACTATATGCAATGTTTGAGGACCAACGGTCCAAATAAACGTAAATTAAAACTTGAAACTACTGTAGAGAGTGGGTGAGCAGTGAACTTAATGCACCAGGATACTTTTTTTTCACATGCTAAGGTGCTATGCACAACATTTCTCTGCCCTAAGTGGAGGGGCTTTTTGTGCCTCAGTACTACGCGGAAAACAGGGTCTTTTTTGTTGCTCTTTCCTCTCTGGAAAACAGTCTACATTTGCTGCTTGTCATCCTTGGTGACAACCTCGAGTTCCCTTACCACACAACTATTCATGTATTTACAGCATCAAAATGAACCTTTATTAGATACTTTCTTACATATGTGTCTTTAATGAAAATTTGACAACAGCAAAATAACTATCTTTCAGCACCATACAGCAGTGCTGGGCTGAAGATTTTCCAGAGACTGGAGGGAGACTATTTGGTGTGTTCTATTATATGAAGTTATAACTTGTACTGTCATTCCTGGGGCTCTAAGCACTGGGGGCTTATTTACAAGCCCCTTGCACAGCCGGTGTACCACTTTTTTCCACATAAAATGTGACACACCTGCGGCATGTAAATAAGACCCTATTTATATATATAAAACACTTCTAGAGTGCTGCTGATCTATGGGGGAAGCCTGGTCAAGGAGGAAACTAGAGAGAGACTGACCCTGTTACTCCTGTATGTTGGGCAAATGCTGCAGCAGCACTGGGAGAGGCAGCAGCACAGAAAGCACAACAGAAACAGCTCATCTGACTTTGACAGGGAGGTTGGTGTCTCCAGGTGAAAGACAATTCTGAGCTCAATGGACGATTGAAAAGTTTTTCCAGCATGCTGAAGAATCCAGGGACAACGCCGGTCATCATCTCCTCTTCCAGAGATTCTCTCAATATGGGATTCTGGGATGAGTTATTTTTGTGTGAGGGCGGGATCAGTCATGGTAACCAGCTTCCAATGCTTGCAGCCATGTGGCACAGGAGTTCACCTCCACCTCTTTCATTTTTACATAAGAAGTTTGATGAGCCATCTTCACTCTCACGGGAAACAACCTTTAGTACGCGGTCAAAACACCGCAATACATTCACTACGCAGCTTTTACAACGCAAGTCGTTACCACAACTTGCACAGGAGGGCGCTCTAGACTAAGGAATAGTGTGATTTACTATTCCAATACCTTCCCTACTGTACGTAGACTGGAGTTGGAATAGTAAATGTAAATTGATACTTGTATAGCGCACTACTCACCTGCAAGGGTCTCAAGGCGCTTGTACGAATACCACTGTGGAACCCATCCTGGCTTTCCCTGTGAGGCGTCCACTCCTGGGCACCCCCAAGGTGGAGGCCAGGTATCCTTAGCGTTGTGGGGGCCGTTGTGGAGATTAAGCAAGCTATTGCCCAGAGTTGCAGAGTGGGACTCCATGATTGAAATAGGCACCGAGGCGAGAATTATCAGGTCTGTGGAATTTTGAACCCAAGACCCGCCGAGGCGGGGAATCGAACCCTGGTCCCGGGCCAGACCTCTGCATCAGGGTCTGCCGCTCTAACCATTGAAATAATATGTTGCTTTTGATTGCAAGGTGGTCATGATATGGTGATTAGGTATCGGGAATGAGTAACGTAAACAGATGTGGGTAGAAGATCAAAGATGGGACGAGGTAGAATTTGTTTGATGTTAAGACGACAGATGTATCCAAAGACAAGTTAGGATGGGTGGGAACAAAAGTGACTGATTTAAAGAAGAAGTACTCCAAAGCATGAAGCATGTACAACAATGTGTGTAAACATGAATTATTCACCGACTTATGTTGATATTGGTTGGCATCATTTTTTTAAAAAAAAAATGCATTCTAGTAATTCTTGTAAATATTGACTTTCAGTGTCCCCTGACGAAGGGCAATGACCTGCCCGAAATGCATTGGGCCAAGAATAAAGAACCACTGCTTGGAACACTCTGTTGTACTGAGATCATATTTTCATAATGGAAGCCTGGATGGGCATACGTGAATATTAGAAACCTCTCAACTACAATTTGAAAATTTGTGGATCAGTCAAGAGAACTGAGACTTTGATAGGTATAATTGTGGACAAGAATGAGTATTGGATAAAATGGATTAAGAATGGTTGATATTACTACGGAAACGCTGTGCAGCCAGGGAGTGGAGGGTGTGTTCCACCCTCCCCATTTGTTTGCTCTAACCATTGAGCCACACTTCTCCAAATCATACTATTCCTAAGTCCAGCACCCTACAGCGCAAGTCGTGGTGACTTGGATTGTAAAAGTTGCGTTGTGATGTACCGCGATAATTTTGATCGCGTTGTAACGTCATACACCCACTCTCACAGTACCTGGACTTTTATGTACACAGAGGAGCTGCCAGATTATCACCACTGTGAAATATCCATGTATTGTGGACCCTGGGAATAATAATTCGCATTTGTAAAGTGCATACATATCACAGGCGCCGGGGTAGTCGGATGATTAAGTGAGCTCTTTGCCCAGAGTCACATGATGCTGAGCTGAACTGCCATCAGAGATCGAGCCGCGAGCCCCGTGCTCTGGAGTCAGACCCTCCGGCCGCTGTGCCACAGCTTGGAAGATACATTTACCATTCTAACTACAGTCCTAGAATATTTTGGAAAAGTGCAGCTTTGCACAAAATACTCCAAATAGCTCATTTAGGGCCTGATGTAGGTAAACTTCAATTTACCACTTCTGAAATACCGAATCATACCGATTCGGTATTTGAGAAGTGGTAAATTGGAGGGGGGGAGATGTGGGTATTTCAGAATCGGTAAATACCGAATCTGTAAGATTCGGTATTTACCGATTCTGTAAATACCGAATCGGTATCCCCCATTGATTCGTATGGGCCTTGAAGCCCATAGGAATCAAAGGGCATTACCGAATCGGTATTTACCGATTCGGTAATTACCGATTTCTGCAAGGGTGCAGGGGGTGTCACTTTGACACCCCCTAGCACCCCCAATACAGGCTTGGGTGCCATGTGGCAGGCATACATGCCCTAGGGGCAGGTCTGCCTGCCACATGGCATAGGTGTGCATGCACACCGGAATCGGTATTTTACCATGAAGTTGTATTTCATGGTAAAATACCGATTCGGTAACACCTGTGGGACTCAGAAGAGTCCCACCTACATTAGGAATTTACCGAATCGGTAGAATTACCGAATCGGTATTTTACCGAATCGGTATTTTACCGATTAGGTAATTTTACCGATTCGGTAAATGTGCAGTTACCTACATATGCCCTCGGAAACGGGCACCTACATACCAAATGGCCATTTACCGGTCGGAAACGGCCGAAATCGGCCGTTTCCGACAGGTATTAAGGCTCCTACATCGGGCCCTATCTATTCTAACTCTAGTCATAGAATGATTAAGAAAAGTTGAAAATTCTCCAACTATTTTATGAAATGATTGAAAGTTTTATTTTGTATTGCGGGAAATGGTGACCTGAGAGAGCCGCCTCTTGATGCAAAAAACTAGGAACAACTATGTCTGGGTCACCATCAACATTTACCTCCAAGGGTAACTTTTCAGTTACTGCTTTCTAATACATGATATGATGTGTGATCTCTTTTTCTAAGTTTTTTTTTAATTAATCCTGTGAAGAAAAAAAAAGTATGACTTCATTGATTGAGGCTAACGATCTTGCGCTGCCCCTCCTGAATGTCTTTAAGGGAATCTGCAAAGTTTTTCCACATGTTTAACTGGTTGGAAATGGGATAAAGAAGAGGTCATTAATGAGGCAACTTAAATCTGATCATATATCTCTCACAGGGCGACCTGTACATTGACTCCAGTTAACACAAGAGAATTATTTTTTTATTCAAAGGTCTAAAAATCCCTCTAAACGAGGCTAAATGGGTCCTAATATACACATTTCAAAGGTATCATCCAGCTGAATTTAATATGGGTATCAATACTTTATGTTAAAAATCTATAATTTTGCCTTAACTCATCACCAACCGTAAGGGAGACACAGCACGCTACCGCCTTTTTAGTGCTGCAGTGTTACCAGTGCGGGTCCTGGCCTCAACTTGAAGTTGGCCCAAGGATTTGTCGAGCAAATTATAAAATAATCATCTCAACATAAACTCCGCGTTTCAAGCTTTCGACTAGCAGGAGTAGAGTAAAATGCTTCTTGAGTGGGTGGCATCAGCGAACAAATGAAACTCATTACTTATTCATCTGAGAAGAGAAATCCCTACTTTGGAACTTAAGAACCTTCTTAAAATAGCCATCTATTTTGTTTGAATATACAATACCAGCACACTTCACTGATCCTGTTCTCTCTAAGTCAATATTGTAACATCTAACACTAATACAGATTCCACGGACGTTGAACCGAGCAACACCAGTCCTTATTGTAAAGAGAAAAAAAAGTACAAGGGTACAAAGTTTTCTTTAAAGATCCCTATAATAGAGCTGCCAAATACTAGGTTTAACAAATACCAAGACTGGCATGTTTTGTTTCACCTCATGCTACTTTCTCCCACTATCCAAAACATCCTGGGCCTCATTTATGAAAAGTGACGCATCGCTGCGAGAAAACAGCGATGCGTCACTTTTCATTGCGACCTCCTTGCGACCCCAATGATGCGTCATATTTACAATATGACGCATCATTGCGCAAGGAATTACAGATACGTCAATATTTCTGACGTATCTGTAAGCGCAAAAGTGACACATTGCTGGAGTGTATCACAAAAGTGACGCAACTCCAGCAATGCGTCCTTTCACATGGGGAAATCCCCATGTGAAAGGGCTTGCATCAGTCTTACGCCTGCTGTGAGGCAGGCGCAAGATTTTGACGCAACAGCGTCCTAAAAGTGACGCAGTGAAATCTCAAAGATTTCACTGCGTCACTATTACGAGGCTTTTTGCGGGGGAACGCCCCCTCTGCATACATTATACCTGACGCAGGTATAATGTAGCGCAGGGGTTTACAAAGTGACGCATCTGCTTAGATGCGCCACTTTGTAAATAGTGCGCAACAGGAGGCATGTTTTATGCCGCCGATGCGTCACAAAAAGTGACGCACCGGCGGCGTAAAAGTGACGCACAGCCTCATAAATGAGGCCGCTTGTCTCTCGCTCTTGCAGGTTATTTTCCATCTTCTCTTTCTTCCATTTCATTCTCCTTTGTTTCACTTTCTTCTACTTTTCTCTCTGTTGCTGTGGCAACCACTGATGACAAATAAGTCCCAGTTCCCTAACAAGGGTGGAGACTCCACTGGTTCCATCTGTGCAAGCAATAGCACAAATGAAAACACTAACCACTGCTATTGTGTCTCTGTCCATGACTAGCATGGACAGAAGCAGTCCTAGGCACTATGTATGATCCTGCCAGCAGTAGTTATGTTGTATGTTGGCAAAGGCAGAATGACTCTGAGTGCTCAGAGCTCCAACACCACAGACAGCGAGAGTGACCCCTCTGAGATGGCAGGGGATCTCATGAATCCGCTGGCTGACCCAGTGATAGTGCAGTAGCAGCTGATGTGATAGATTTTGATTGCAGGAGATGATAAAGGCCTTGAGCTGATTGCCAACCTTTATCACTAAAGACCACACCAAGCATATAAAAAGGGCAGAAGTAAGATGAGACATCAAATTCACCGGCAGTAATGTCACTGCAAGGTTTGATTAGTAGTAAAGGGTGAGAAAATGACTCACAAAATTACCCCAAAGAAGGTCTCCCATCTGCATCCACTGACAAAGTAGAATCACTTTAGTCAGATGTCACAAATAAATAGTCCTGCTCTACAATAAGTACTAAACAATGCTTTTACCGTGGTAGTTGTGTACCAGAAACCAGGATATCATTTTATTGCCTTACAAAAAAACCCCAAGCCTACTTTTGTCTCATCAGCATTACCACAAAAAAAGCCCTACTGTGGACAAGAGTTTGGATTTTAACAAACATAACATGAAGATTAGCATCTAGGATAAAGCAAATTAGAATACTTCAATTTTTCCCCTGTCAAGAATTTGGAACACATGCTCTACATCTTACAAGACCTGGGATCGATTAATCGGGACTGGTATTACATCTCACAGCCTATGGTCCATGTGACATATTCTAGGGCAGATGCAGTGTCTGCAACAGCATCTGTGCAAAGATATCTGGTGTTGTGCTTCTGCAACTGACATTACTGTAGTTTGCCGGGGTAAACCCCATACAAACCATCTTAACGTGTATGACTTACGTGTGAACAAGGTCGTGTGCACTGCCCTGCTTAGACATCCAGTGTTTCCTTTGAGCAGGTGGTTGAGGTGGGGCGCAAAAGTTCTCCTTTCTGGGGACTGGCACTTATTTTCCCTCCTCTGACTTTGAGCCAACGCAAGAGAGAGAAAAACACAGGAGGGAAAGAAGGAGGAAGAGAAAGGCAGAAAAACAGTAACATAAGGGGAATGCAGGGATGAAAAAGAACCCGTAAGAGTGAATTAAAGGGACAGGGAGCGTCTGGTGGTGAATTTAAGAGGCAGAAGGGGGAATCAAGACTTCAGCGTGAGTATTTGGCACTCTGACATTTAGTAGTGCCAGCTGCGGCCTTCTATTATTAATTTATTTATATAATTAAGCGCTAGACAGCCCCAAGCCACATTCGCTCAAAACACGGTTCCAGACCTGCATGCACTGAAGTTGCGAGCCCTGGAGAGCATCAACGGGCACAATATTCAGTTCATTACAGGCAATGAGTCAACTGAGAAAAATATACATTGTGTGGTTGTGCACCATCAATGTGCATTGAGGACATTGTGTGTCTGTGGCGCTCGCCCACTTCTATGCAGATGTCGTTTTAGTTTATTATGTGTCCACTGTTGTCTCATTCTGAGCGTAGAGTTTAGGTTGAAAGGTGGGCCTGCTCCCTTTGTTTCTTAGAGTAGGAATCTTGTTTGAGCTAATCGTATCATACAATACATAAGGAGACTCACCTCGTGCAACCCAACTTCTCGTCTCCAATAATTTGCTGTTATTCATAATGTGGTTGCAGCATACAGTTGAATTATAATAATCATCTTCCTGCTGAATTATTTATGCTGCTCTGTTTCAAAAGTTCGAAGAGAAGACATTCGGTACTTGCCGCTTCAATTGAAGTCATGCCTGACAACGGTTCAGCTGTACCCACCAATTTAAAGATTGTGAAATAGAAAATGACTTTACAATCTGAGGGGCATATTACCAAGCAATAGCGAAAATTATCGCTATTGCTTTTTTAGAGACAAACAAGTATCGCCGACCTGCGGCGATTTTTATCGCAGATAAAAATCGGCCGCAATGCATGAATATCGCTGAAAAGTCAGTGATATTCAGGCATTTTCGAGCTAATGCTCTAGCCATGTTATCCACCTCCCATTGGATAACATGGCTAAGAACTGCTCAAGGCAGGTGTTAGCTTTTGGAGATATTCGCGCTTAGCGCGAATATCTCCAAAAGTTGGTAATAGGAGATAGCGATGTTAGCGACTGTTTCCAGTCGCTAACATCTTGGCACGCCCACTTTGCATTTCATTAGTGATAAATTTCTCTGACATGCAAAGTGGGGCCCAAGATGGTCGCTATCTCCTACTAGCTGTCGCTAACTGGTGTTAGCGACAGCTAGGTAATAGGGAGATCATTTTATCTCCGCTTTCTTGGCTTTTAAAGCAAAAAAAGCAGAGATAAACCCACTTGATAATATGCCCCTGAGTTTTTCACTGTTCACGCTATCGCTGAGCTCATTAGGAAAGCCTCTACACATAGTGCACTGATCTCCTTCACAATGGCATCTCTTGATGCGATTCTCGAGAGGAGAGGGCCACAGATAAAACTGGTAAGCCACCCACAATGGGTGATTGTAAGAAAACTGGGCTCTTCACAGAGGTCCCCCCACTTTTGCCCCATTTGGACTACTAGATACTGGTTTTCCACTCTGACAGTGCACAGCAACCTGCTAACCAGGCTCCAGTGCATGTGCTCTCTCCCAAAACTTTTTTGTTCAACTTGGTAATCCCAAATTGACAAAGACGTTACCGCTTAAAAGTCCATAGTACATCTGATCCTACACTCAATACGGGTCAGCTTTGGCGAACTTGGGAGTCTACCTTAGGATTCCAACTGGACCTATCTCACTCAGTGAGGACACCGTCTCTACAGATCATACTACTTTGACCCACTATTGGTAACCAATCTTTTGATCCTCACATCTTTGTCTAACCTCGTTGACAGCACTGAACTATACTTTTTTTGCCCTGACGAAGTTCCTTAAGGCAAATGGAACGAAACGCGTTGGCTGTGCCTATGTCCAATGAATACCACTAAATAAAGAAGAAGATATTTAATACTTTACTGCCTTTTTTGACTTTAATTGTGTGCACCTTCCATTTTATGTTTTCATTGTACCAGGGGTAACTAGGGCATAGGCATGTCCAAATCTACTCCCCTCCAGTGCAGAGTCCCCCAGGGCTCATCCCTGAGCTCTACCCTATTCAATGTTTATATGGCCCCACTGGAGGAGGTAGTAGCCCCGTTCGGGATTAAATGCGTCACCTACGCTGATGACACCCAACTAGTCGTCTCGCTGACGCAAAATTCGGGATGCTCAGACAACCTCTCGGCCTGCCTCTCGGAAATTTTCTCCTGGATGTCTAACTCCAAGCTCAAATTAAACGGAGCAAAAACCGAGATTCTAATTCTGGGTCACCAACTCTCCTCTCTACCCAATACATCTTGGCCCCCCTGCATGGGAGAGGTGCCCTCACCAAAAGACAAAATCAAGAGCCTGGGGGTATGGTTCGAGCCTGAACTAACCTTCAGGGCACATGCCCAGAAAGTGGCAGGCACATGTTTCGGCCTGCTCCGAACTGTGCGGAAAGTCCTCCCACTGCTACCCTTCCAATCTAGAAAATTACTAATTCAGGGACTGATCCTGTCCAGATTGGATTATAGTAATGCTCTGCTCCTGGCAGCCCCGGAAGCCACTATCAACACCCTACAACGAGTACAAAACGCTGCTGCCAGGATGCTCCTGGGTGCCCCAAGAAGAGCATCAGCAAAACCATTGTTGAAAACCTTGCACTGGCTCCCAGTGCGCGAGCGCATCTCCTTTAAATCATCATGCATCGTCCACAAAGCTCTTCAAGGTAAAGGACCCCAGGCCCTAAGTAGCCTGATACGCCCGTATAGACCCTCACGGGCCTTGAGATCGGACCTCGAAAACCTGGTCATAGTCCCCAGAATTAGGAAAGCCCGCTCGGGAGGCGGTCGCTTCTCGGTAAATGCAGCAAAGACCTGGAACGCCCTCCCGAGACACATTCGCACTGAACCGTCCCTTAGCAAATTTCGCAAATGTCTTAAATTCTTTCTTTTTCCCAAAGCCCCTTAAATTCCCCTGCCCCCTTCAGAGCTTCTTATTTTCGCATGGTAGCGCTGGGACGCTTACGGGCAGCCATGCGCTTTATAAATCCAATTTCATTTCATTCATTTCATTTCATAGGTGGAAATGGGTCCCCAGGACTGCAACACAGTTTTGTGCCACCCTGGGTGACCCAAGCAAACTACTGATAGCAGGTCTGCCATTGCAGACTGCAGGAGCATTGTAAACGGTTTGAACTCGACTGTGGCCGCACCATGTTTGGCACAGTCAAATGCACTGTTTTTAATAACTGTCAGACACTGCTAAGGTAGGCCTCCTCATCCCAGGAGGCAGAGTGCAGTATATTAAAGGTGATGACATATAAGTGCAAGCCTATATTTCCAGATAGTGGCGCTCCCCATTCAATCAATCAGGTGTTTCTACTAGTGTAAGCGTGACTACTCACCCGTAAGGGTCTCAAGGCATTTGGGGGTGGTCGCAGGTTCCAGTCCATCAAGGAGTGAGTCTGTCGAAGAGCCAGGTTTTGAGGTTTCTTGCGAAGATGAGGAGCGATGTTGTCTGTCTGAGGTGGAGCCAAAGATCGTTCCAGGCTCTGGCCGCGTGGAAGGCAAAGGAGCGGCCTCCCAATCTGGTCTTTCTGATGCGGGGGACCACAGCATAGGGGAGCTGGACTGATCCTAAAGGCCTTTGGGATGCGTGGAATTTGAGTCGGCTGTTCAGGTATGCTGGTCTGGTGTCGTGGAGGGCCTTGTGAGCATGGGTTAGCATCTTGAAGGTGACTCTAGCTTCAATGGGGAGCCAGTGGAGTGTGTGCAGGGGCTGGGGGATGTGGCAGTGTCTTGGCAGGTTGAGGACCAGTCTTGCGGCAGTGTTTTGGATGTTCTGTAGCTTGCGGGTGAGGTTTTGTTTATTTCGGCATGGAGTGCGTTGCCATAGTCGAGCCTGCTGGTGACCAGGGTGTGAGCGACGGTCTTTCTGTGTTTGAGGGGGATCTATTTGAAGGTCTTACGTAGGAGGCAGAGGGTGTGGAAGCAGGAGGACGAGACAGAGTTGATCTGGCGGTCCATTTTGAGCTCTGAGTCCAGGATGATTCCCAGGTTGCGTGCGTCGTCCATGGGGGTGGGCGGGCTTCCGAGGGCAGAGGGTCACCAGATGTTATTTCAGGCATCAGGGTTTGGGCCCATGATGAGTACTTCCGTTTTGTTGGTGTTTAGTTGTAGGCAGCTGTTTTTCATCATCATTGGAAACCAAAATAAGTATCAGCAGTCCATAGAATAACATAGGCTGCCACCCACGCATTCTCCAGGTTGCCAGCTCTTTTATGGTACAGCTCAAATCTGTCATGTTTTGTATCAGAAAAAGTACCTTATTCCCCATGACTCAAATCTCATGCCCTTGGTGATGTGGCATACACCCAGGTGTCTACCTTTGGTAGGCCCACCTTTTTGCCCCAGTTCCCTGTGCTCTGGCCAGCAAGGCTGCATTTCACGCACCTGCTATGGCCAAGACACGATTTTGACCTCCTGCCAGGCAGTGTGATCATGTGTAGAAGTCAGGAACAAAGACTTGAGCAGGAAGGAGGTCACACCTCCCTCCTCCAAAGCAGGCTAGTGAAGTGGCACATCAAGTCAGTGAGCGTCAAAGGCTGCAGCATCTCTGATATGCATCAGTTCTGACTCAAAGTTGAGAAAACAGCCCTATCCCTGCCTCAGACACATTTGCACCCAGGCAGGTGGGAAATTAGCAATGCAGAGGGATGTACAGTCCCAGAAAGCTAACCACGCCTCCAGATTGAGCAGCCTGGTCTGTACATCACAATTTGATTCCTGCCTTCTTTAGGAATGACCGAATAGAGAGTTCTGGGTAGAAAAGGTGACCTAAACCCCCTGATGTGGTTACCTCATGGGAGGATTAGCTACAGGGACTAGCTCTCTATTGGCTACTAACTCCCAGACCTCTAATTCCCTTAAGTCTAGGTTTTAGGGGACCAACCTGACACCAGAACCTCAGATTTGAACAACTTCCGTTAAGGAAGGAAGAAGAGGAGACCTGTGTTGTTGACAACACAACTTTGCCCACAGCACCAACACAAAAGCGGGATACTATGTCCCTGTGGCAACTGATGTGAAAGTGAGTGAACAAGCCTCGTCCTTGGCTAAAACTCGGTACTCTCTGAAATAGAGTGACCCTTGTGAAAGCCAGAAGCACCCTGAGACTCCCCTGGATTAGTGGCACTAGTCCCCTGCAAACTGCAGGTAAAAGTACTCAAAGGATCTAAAGAATCACTGGCAATTTGCGCCCTCTGTGGGATCACTCAAATTCAGGTGGTCCAGTGCATTGTGGGAGTTGTAGTCTCAGCTGCCAAAATGTTTCTGTTTTCCGCACTCCTCGGGACCCAGTGAAGTGGCAGTACCTTTTTGCTGTGTTAACTGTTAACAAAGGTTGTTGTTCGCCAATCTGACAACTAACCTCCACACTCGACACTGCACCTACAGGAATTACTGTGAAACCTTCATTCGATTCCAGCAACTGTGTATCTTTTGTATTTTGCATACTGTCTCTGGCAGTACCATGTAAGCAGTAAAAACAGCATCCTTGCAGCTCCCGCTCAGTACTAGGGACAGCCAAGCCAACTCTGCACCTGGACTCCACAGGCTAAGTAAAATTTATCTGGCTTTCCTGACATGGTGCAGGGGCCCGCATGACCTTTATTCTGTAAGAGTTCCTCGTATCTCCACGTAACTCGACCTGCAAGTGACCGATTATCACTTGTCGTTTTTGCGATTGACTGCAATGTTATAATTTTTAATGTATTTTTTTGCACTGATTTAATATTGATTCTAAAATCCATAACTCTGGTGACATGTATGCTAATCCATCATATCAATTACTTACCAACCATGGGGCACTCTAAAATGCCTAACAAATGTTCCTCTAGTAACGCCTGACTGCTCTATGCCACTCTACGATGGCTTAGCTAAGGATTGATTAGTGTAAATCCAAGTACCATCTTTAGGGTGTTGTGATAGTTTTACATGGTGAAGTCTGACCCCACTCCACATGTTGCTCCACTTTCCTACAGTGATTATGATGATTGTACACATTTGTGTATTATATATAGACATATACACGCACACAGCAACACACACACACATATATATATATATATATAGAGAGAGAGAGAGAAAGAGAGGGAGGGGAGGAAGGGAATCTCAAGTGAGATGGGGTTATGCCCCTGTAGGGCTGGATCCCCCTAACCTTTTCTTCAAGCTGCACAATACAGAGTTTGCACACTATCTCAGATAAGATTTAACTTTTATATTATGGGTGATTGTGTTTAGGGTGAAATTGTAATTCTGTTTGTCCCACTGCAGTGCATACTACAGCACTGATTATGGTACACAGACAAAATATCGATTTTTAAATATCGATATACAAAATATCGAAGTTTAAATATCGATGGGAAAAAATATCGAAGGTAAGTAATATCGACAGTCTTAATATCGATATTGGTATGATATCAGTAATATCGAAGTTGTAAATATCGATGTCAATAATATCGAAATTAATAACTTTGATGTTACTAATATCAATTTTTAAATAAATTTAGTGTATATTATATTGTATTTATTATGTTTTATTATTTATTTTTAATGTAATTTAATTAAATATTGTCTTTTACTACTGTAGCGGGTTGTGGGTTTATAGGGGAATAGGGTGGGAAGTAATTTAATTATGTTAAATTAATTATTATTTAGTAGGAATTTTTAATTAATTAATTGAGAAATAATTTTTAATTATTTTTAATTAATTGATTAATTGATAAATATGTTCTGTAGCGGGTTATGGGTTTATAGGGGAATAGGGTGGGAAGTAATTTAATAATAATTAATTAATTGATATATGTTTGTACATATTTTAATTAATAATTAATTGGTAATTAATTTCTATTAATTAGTTACTTAATTAATATAATTGTTTACATATTTATAATTATTAATTAGTTGGTAATTAATTAATATTAATTATTTAATTACATTAATTATAGTAATTTTTTTATATATAATTTATTATTATTCTTAATTAATTAATTGGGAAAAATAATATTAATTATTAAATTAAATTAATTACAGCAAATGTGCTAATATATTTACTTTATTGTTATTGTTAATTAATAATTAATTGGTAATTAAATAATATTAATTAATTTTGGGTAAAGGAGTATTTTTAGGGTTCAGGGTCAGTTTTCAGTTTTTGGGTAAAGGGGTATTTTTAGGGTTCTGGGTCAGTTTTCAGTTTTTGGGTAAAGGGGTATTTTTAGGGTTCAGGGTCAGTTTTCAGTTCATGGGTAAAGGGGTATTTTTAGGGTTCAGGGTCAGTTTTCAGTTTTTGGGTAAAGGGGTATTTTTAGGGTTCAGGGTCAGTTTTCAGTTTTTGGGTAAAGGGGTATTTTTAGGGTTCTGGGTCAGTTTTCAGTTTTTGGGTAAAGGGGTATTTTTAGGGTTCTGGGTCAGTTTTCAGTTCATGGCTAAAGGGGTATTTTTAGGTTTCAGGGTCAGTTTTGGGTTTTTGGGGTACAGGGATATTTTTAGGGTTCAGGGTCAGTTTTGGGTTTTTGGGGTATAGGCGTACAGGGTAAAAACAAAAAAATATTACATTAAATCAAATAAATTACATGAAAAAAATTAAAATTACTTTAAATTATTAAGTGTTTTATTTATTTTAAATGTATATGTATTAGTTTTAATTTTGTTTTAATATTTTTATTTAATAGTTGTAAAATTATATGTATTTTAAAATTATTTTTACAGTATTATTAATACATTTAAAAAAACGATATTTTTGATTCCGATATTTTTGTACTACAATATTATTTTTTCGATATTTTTGTACTTACCTTAATGAAGATACGATTCCGATATTTTTGCTGTCGATATTTTTGCTCCGATATTTTTGCATTTCGATATTCTGTCTGTCGATATTATGTCAGACATTCACTGATTATAATACTGCCAAATATGGCCCACTTGAGCTCTATTTTTACATCATTTTTGCACACATCTATTGTTGTGCTTAGTTGGACATGGCACGTTATGCAGAGGCATCCCAAAACCTTCTTGCCTACTCTCCTCCTTTTTTGCAGAATACATTTTTGTTGGCCTTATGATCCAGCGCTCTTTACCACTACAAACCAGTGTAAAAGTGCTTGTGCTCTCTCCTTAAAATATGTTGGATTGGCTTATACTCATTTGGCATTTTTAATGTACCTGTAAATCCCTAGTAAAATGGCACTACCTGTGCCCAGAGCCTGTAAATCAAACGCTACTAGTGGGTCTGCAGCACTGAATGTGCCACCCATTTAAGTAACACTTAAACATGTCTCAGGCCTGTTTTTGCAGCCATGAGTGTGTTCAGTTTTAAACTGCAGATTGTCAGGCCAAAACCTTCCTTATTAATACATATGTCACCCTTAGAGCAGTCCCTAAACAGCCCAAAGGACAGAGTGCAATGAGTTTAAGAAAGTAGGACATGTACTTTTAAGTTTTATGTTTCCTAGTAGTGAAAAACTCTTAAATTAATTCTTCATTACTGCAAGACCTACTTCTCCCATAGGATGACATTGGAATTACTTTATTAAATTTTATAAGTGTTATTTCCAAATGGGACTAGGTAAGCAGTTCATGTTTGGTGTCCCTTGAATTGCAATTTCAAATCCTAACTTATGGTGAAGTCGGGTTTTAAATAGCAATTTTCAAAATGCCACTTTTAGAAAGTTGGCCTTTTCTCACCTTAGCCATTAAGGGGCTTTTTTACAAGCTCCTTGTGCCGCCAGTGCATCACTTTTCCCCATGTTAAAAGTGATGCCCTGGCGGCACAAAGGACTTGTAAATAAGCCCCTTAGTGCTAACAGCCTGTCTCTGGATCACATGACAGGGTGTGGATGACAGTTGGGCTTTGTGTATTACTCCTAGACAACCAGACACAATGGGGAGCTTAGGTGTGACTGGACGGGCGATCACTGGTAGGATGCGAGAGGGGACGGGGGAGCGGGCCCAGCTACACTTACATTTGAATAGGCTGTGTCCTGGGTCCATACAAAGGGCTCTATACCCCTGCAGTTAGTCTAGAGTCAGGGCCAGAAAGGCAAGGCACCTGTGCACTTCATAGGCATTCCTCTAGAAGCTTCTTCCCACTTCAAAGGCACAACTGGGTGTATATACTGACCCACAGACACCACCACTTTAGAACACTTCTGAACCTGTGGATACTCTGCCAGGAGGAAGGACTGCTGTGCTGCTGAAAGGACTGGACTGCCACTATGCTGGACAGCTGCTCTGAAGGAACTGCTACCCTGCTGACGTGCTGCATCCTGGACTCTTGTCTGTGTGAGAAGAGAACTGGACCTGCAGCTTCACTCTTGAACCCAGGACTCCAGAGTCACTGTTAGGGCTAGTCTACGGGCCTCCTGGTGTGAGCCTTAGGGACATAAAATGATCCCCAACACCCTGCACCAGCCCCTGGACCCAGCTGCTGTGAATGACTGACCCCCAAATGGTGCCCCCTCAGGTCCTAGACCCTTGGAGTGGCTCAAGAGGGCTGAATTCAAGCTTTTGGGCATGTTATGACTGCGAACACGCCCGTTTGCACCGTGACCTCATCGCTCACACCGTGATTCAGCACGAAGCTCCTTCAGCCCGACTACTCATGCTCCAGCATCAACCACTTGCGGGGACTGCCAGCTCGAAGCTCCAGCAAAGCCAAGCCACGAAGCTGGCTGGCTCTTTATGCTACGCTGACAGCCTCCGACAATGCTGTCCCTGCTATTCGCAGCCCTCTCCAATGCGAAAAGGATTCATGGCATGGACTCAAAATAGTAAACTTCAGAGGCCTAACCTGGTGACTATATCCGGATTGCACTCCATCGCAATTGGCCTGAAAGTCAGACTTTGACCCAGTCCAGCGCAACTAGATATCCCACAGTGTGGTTCGACTAATTGGATTTCTGCAATTTCGGGCTCGTTATATTTATTACATTTTGCCCTATTTGTCTAATTTGGTGAAGGATACTTTTTTGTGTGATGTCTTCACTGTATTACAAAGTTAAATTCACACATTTCCTCTAACTTAAGCCTGACCACTCTGTGCCAAGCTACCAGGGGGTTGAGCACAGGTTAATCTGGGGTCGGCTTATGCTTCACACCGGCAAGGATTGTGATTGCTGCTTCTCCAGGGCTCACACTTCATTTAAGCAACAACCCAATTACTCACATGCTTGCTTGATTCTATCATGGATTTTCAGTTACAATGATAATTGCCTTTATCAAGTTAGAAATCTTATGATGTTATTCCTTTCTGTATATGAAAATGTACAATGTGATTTTTGGTAGGAGAGACACACAAGTAGATTGAACAAGTTGCATATAAATACGATTTTTTATATTTGGTTTATTGAAATTCTGTACAGCTAGGCATTGGTGATAATTCTATGTCCAATATGGATTCCACTTAGGAAATGTCATCTATGTGGGATATACTGAACCTTTTATGCACATTGTTCTGCAGATGTTTTGGCAATATAGTGGATCTGAATTACAAATTGCACCCTTTCAAGAGGCCACCCATTTCAATCTGCAGCATGTAATGTGCACCTCTTTCACAGTTTTCTATGTTTACGTTGGATTTTTATGGGTTGGTGACAGTGGTGGCCATGTGATCATGTCCCCTGAAGGCCGAAATGTTTCATGTGGTGCTTTAATTAACATCCACCTTGTGTATGAAGTATTTTCTTTTATCAAGATATTTTATATATATTTATATATATATACATATATATATTTATATATATATACATATATATATACATATAGACTGGGGTGGTGCTGAAAGAAGCAAAGAGAAGTCTCTTCGCTACAGTCTTCGCCGTATTACCACACTCCCTCCGTATTACAGCCTCCCTCCAGATGCCCGAGTGTGGTAATACGGCGAGGACTGTAGCGAGGAGACTTCTCTTTGCTTCTTTCAGCACGACACATCATGGAAATCACCACCACCCCAGAGCCTACCCACCAAGCTTCAGCTTCGAGGTAATCTAACCTAGATGACTGTAAGCGCACAATGAAGCACAACCTACTAACAGGAACATTTGAACTCACCATAAATACTACAGCTACCAGCATGCCTGGCAGCACAGCGCAATGAGCCACACCCACTTAGGGCGGCCCCGGATTTAAATAAATTGCATTTGAATCATGCCGGTGAGTTGCTGTGCATTTGTGAATTTGTCCATGAGGAAGGGGCGCTGTTCTGCCCCGAAACGCGTCAGACTTCTGCTGCAATTTCTGGAGGGAGGCTGTGAGGTTGTTTGGGGCAGGAAAAGACTGGATAGTCTTGATGTGCCGTAGGCAGCCCTCCCGAAGCGCTTGGCGCCTTGCTCTAAAAAATTTTCCGGTTAGCCATAACCGTGGGAGGGGCTCCGCTTCGTCAGATGCCCGGGTGTGGTAATACGGCGAAGACTGTAGCGAGGAGACTTCTCTTTGCTTCTTTCAGCACGACACATCATGGAAATCACCACCACCCCAGAGCCTACCCACCAACCTTCAACTTTGAGGTAATCTAACCTAGATGACTGTAAGCGCACAATGAAGCACAACCTACTAACAGGAACATTTGAACTCACCATAAATACTACAGCTACCAGCAGGCCTGGCAGCAGAGCGCAATGAGTCACACCCACTTAAGGCGGCCCCGGATTTAAATAAATTGCAATTGAATCATGCGGGTGAGTTGCTGTGCATTTGTGACTTTGTCCATGAGGAAGGGGCGCTGTTCTGCCCCGAAACGCATCGGACTTCTGCTGCAATTTCTGGAGGGAGGCTGTGAGGTTGTTTGGTGCAGGAAAAGACTGGATAGTCTCGATGTGCCGTGGGCAGCCCTCCCGAAGCGCTTGGTGCCTTGCTCTAAAACTTTTTTCCGGTTAGCCATAACCGTGGGAGGGGCTCCGCTTCGTCAGATGCCCGAGTGTGGTAATACGGCGAGGACTGTAGCGAGGAGACTTCTCTTTGCTTTTTTCAGCACGACACATCATGGAAATGACCACCACCCCAGAGCCTACCCACCAACCTTCAACTTCGAGGTAACCTAACCTAGATGACTGTAAGCGCACAATGAAGCACAACCTACTAACAGGAACATTTGAACTCACCATAAATACTACAGCTACCAGCATGCCTGGCAGCACAGCGCAATGAGCCACACCCACTTAGAGCGGCCCCGGATTTAAATAAATTGCATTTGAATCATGCGGGTGAGTTGCTGTGCATTTGTGACTTTGTCCATGAGGAAGGGGCGCTGTTCTGCCCCGAAACGCGTCAGACTTCGGCTGCAATTTCTGGAGGGAGGCTGTGAGGTTGTTTGGGGCAGGAAAAGACTGGATAGTCTCGATGTGCCGTGGGCAGCCCTTCCGAAGCGCTTGGCGCCTTGCTCTAAAATATATATATATATATATATATATATAGAGAGAGAGCCCAAACCTTTGAGGTGGGTAATCTCAGGAACCACAGCACCAATCACAACACCCAATACAGCGTTGGAAAGGGCAGTTGCGGCAGAAGGACATAGGCTATGCAGACTCCCACCATATACATTTAAAAGGTAAAAGAACCATGCCAGCAAAGTAGTCCCTTGTGGGCGTGTCTGCGTTATGCTGTGGGTGTGTGCTGGGGGCGTGACAAATGCTGGGGGCGTGTGGTACATTCCGCCCTTTATGCCATGTCTCTTATCATGTGCTAATCCCACCCTGCTCCCTTTAAATACCCCTGCACTCCATAATCATAACCCACCCTTACTGCTTAAAACACCCCAACACCCTTAAACACTAACCCATCTTAACCCTATAAATATACCCTGTACCCCAAAACCCAAACCTATCCCTAAACGCTAAAAATACCCCTGTACCCCAAAACCCAAAGCTAGCCCTGAACCCTATAAATACCCCTGTACCTCAAAGCCCAATCCTACCCCTGAACCCTAAAAATACCCCTGTACCCCAAACCCAAACCTAGCCCTGAACCCTAAAAATACCACTGAACCCCAAAACCCAAGCCTACCCCTGAACCCTAAAATACCCCTGTACCCTAAAACCCAAACCTACCCCATAACCCTTAAAATACCCCTGTAGCCAAAAACCCAAACCTACCCCTGAACCCTAAAAATACCCCTGTACCCCAAAACCCAAACCTAGCCTTGAACCCCAAAAATAACCCTGTACCCCAAAACCCAAACCTACCCCTGAACCCTAAAATACTCCTGTACCCCAAAATCCAAATCTAGCCCTGAACTCTAAAAATACCCCTGTACCCCAAAACCCAAACCTACCCCTGAACCCTAAAAATACCCATATACCCCAAAACCCAAACCTAGCCCTGAACCCTAAAAATACCCCTGTACCCCAAACCCCATACCTATCCCTACACCCTAAAACTACCCCTGTACCCCATAACCCAAAACTATATCTGAACCCTTAATATACCCAAACACCCCAAAACATATACCTCAGTACCCCAAAACATATACCCCTATACCCATACTTACCTTATCCATACATAAAAAAACCATGCTTTTACCATTCATGCATTTACAACGAATTTTGTATGGTATGCGGAAAGAAAGTTGCGGGATAATGGGTGTATACCCTCCCCCAGTAAGTACATTGGTGGCACAGCGGCCCACATCTTCAGCAACATACTCATATTTTCTCACCACACATTTGAAAAATGCACAGGTCTCTCTCAGTGATGGCCAGCACCGACATACACTTTTAGACACACCTCCCGCCACAAGTTCTAGATTTGCGAACTTTAGAGCTGGGGAGCTACGTTCGAATCTCGGCATCAGCTCAACATCCTGTGATTCCAGGCAAATCGCTTTGTCTCCCCGTGCCTACCACAAATGAATGTGTGCTTCTGTAATGTAAATTGTGCTCATGCCATGTTGTCGAGTTCGCGCTATAATATTGCAAGGAAAAATAAAGCAGGGAAACTCGAGTTCACACACTACTGAACGCGCACTCTTAAGTGCATCAGCAGTGCACTGTGAATCGGAGCGTTTCACAGGCCTGTCACAGATAAGAAATGCTATCAAAACAAAATCCCACAAAACAATATACTACTGGCCGGCAGCAATTCATACCCGGACAACGTCGGGACGGGCTGCTAGTACATATATATATATATATATAAGCCGCCATCAACCGCATCTCTGTTGGATCCGTGGTGGAATTGGTTCGGCGGCTTCTCCCTGATTCCAGCGATTGCCACAGAAACGGACTGGCGTCGGTACGTGTTCGATCGAGTTGGAGGGCTCGCAAGAAGACTGCGCACGCCGGTGAGTGGGGGCATTTTGGAAATATCAGGAAGGGAGTTGCAACATCAGACAAAGACAAGAAACAAAATTGACCTTCGTCAGTTTGAACAAACATTTTAAGCGTTTACTAAACAGCCTGCCATGTCAGCGGCGGCAGAACAGGAGAGAGAGAGAGAGTTAGCGGCAGAGAGCATGTTTTCCATTCAACCAGCGGGGGCGCGTGACATATTACAACAGCCGTCCTCAGAACCTGATAAAGACTGTGATGCAAAAGCTCTCCTAAAACTCTTCGAGGCGAAATCCAAGTTAGAAATCACAAAGTGGTGGGAGAACAAATCCCTTTCCGAATACAGTAAAGTGGGGCGAGCCCCCGTGGGTTGAGGATTCTGTTGGCCCCAAGTTTCGATAGATCAAATCCGGAAATGCTCCGTGAATGGGGAGAAAGCAACCTTCAGGCATCAATGAATTTGGTACAAATTCTATGCAAATATGCCAAAATAGACCGCATGAAATCTTGAAAGAACTGGAAGAAATAACATCTCAACTTGAAAAACTGCCACCAACAGAATGTATCAACAAAACAAAAGCAGACATCGCAGAAAGACTCAAAAAACACGAGGATAAAATCAAGGCGAGAAAAGCCCACAAATTTGCTAGGGACTTGGCCGACTATGAAAACGGCCAAATTTTCACGTTTTCCAGAAAATATGACCTGGCCAAAAGGAAACAATATTGTGATAAAACTTCGACCGCCACAAAAAATGCAGAACAAGCTGTAAGTGCCAATGAAGATGCGTCTAATGATATGTGTCAATAACCAGTGGTTCGAGCATTTCAAGCGCATCAGGGGAAACGATCTCCTACAAACGACCAATCCTAAATATGAGTGAGGAGCTCGATTTTTTAGTCGAGGAGAGACTCAAGACATTGCGTCTGAGGACACAAAAAAAGCAAGACACAAGTACAGGAATAAGCGCCGAAGAGAGCAGCGCAAAAAGCTCAAAAACCGCCACAAAAAGAAAACGTTTAGGAGAAAGAAGAAATGCAATTAGACAATACTGTTATCAACTTGACCAACGTAGTTCTTACCAAAGCAGAACAACAACTTTTGTCATTAGGTTTGAACTTTTGTCCTGGTGAAAACTTTGATTATGCACGTACCAGAATTGATGTTTTTTGTTTTATACGAAAACTCAAACTGAAGAAATATTACACATTAAAAGCAGATAAAAATCAAATATGTGCGTCTGATAACAATGTGCATAACTGTGAAGAGACTCCGTTTTTGCAGGCTGCTGATGTTGAGGGGGTGTTAACTATGCATGACCTTCTTGAAGAAGAGGGGTCCAGTGATAGTCAAACACTGGATCCAATTGATGTTTCCACCCAAGACAGGTTGCGTAAAATTGATTTCATCCAACAAGGGGCGGGTTTAAGTCCTTTAAAAAATAAGTCTAATTTTGTCCCACTGATGCTGAAAGACTCGATTGATACCTACCATGACATGATCATAAAAGACCTGAAACAACTTAACATCAGTACTAAAAAGAACAAATATCAGCGTGGCGCTGTATTTAGGAGACTTGCATATGATAAGTTGGTCAAAAAACTTGGTGAAAATTGTGATATCGTGATTAAGAAATCCGATAAAGGGGGTAACCTTGTGTTATGGCCTAAAAACAGTATATAACTGAAGCTGAAAAACATTTAGGCAATGAGCAATGTTATCAGAAAGCCACTTCCAAAGAATATGAGAATAACTTTGCAAAAATTGTTAGCCCAGTGGAGAAGGGAAGGCTTGCTCTCCAATGAGGAAAGTAAATTTATATTCAAAGAACATCCGGTCCTACCTGTTTTGTATCTTATTCCTAAGATACACAAGCAGGTGGTACCTGTACCTGGCAGGCCTATCATATCCGCCATAAATAGCGCTAGCGAAAACATCGGTCAGTACATCGACCATTTCTTACAGGATTTGGTAAAATCACTCCCAAGTTTTGTAAAGGACACTGGTGATTTTCTCACAAAAATTAAAAATGTAGAGTGGTCCAATGAATTATGTCTAATGACTTTAGACATAGAATCCTTGTATACCAGCATTAACCACACACAAGGATTAGCTGCGGTTAGACACTTTTTAGCCACCAGACCCTTTGAGCTGTATGCGCACAAAATGATTGTGGAATTAATTGATTGGTGTTTACACAACAATTTTTTCATGTTCAATAACATCTTGTACAAACAGAAGAGAGGAGTCGCCATGGGGGCCTGTTTCTCCCCCAGCTACGCGTGTTTACACGTGGGCTGGTGGGAGGAGCAGGTCCTTAGGCACCAATATGGGGAGGTCTTTGATCAACATATGGCGTTGTATCTCCGATACATCGACGACGTTTTCATCATCTGGCGCGGTGACACAGCATCCGCACAGTGTTTCGTCGATAGTATCAATAACAACAACCTTAACCTGACTTTTACTTCCCATATACACACCACCCAAATAGAGTTTCTGGATGTCAAGCTCAGGATTGTCAACAACACACTACAAAGTACATTACACAGGAAAAACATGGCTGGCAATATCACACTGCACGCCAATAGTTCACATCCTAAGCACCTCATCGCTAGTATACCCTACGGAGAGGTCCTTAGACTTAAACATATCTGTAGTGATGAGGATGACTTCCGAAACTGTGTTGAAGAGATGCGCACCAGGCTAAAGGTGAGAGGTTATAGCAACAAAATCATCAATGCAGCTATTAACAAAGCAGAAGAACGTCCTAGAAGCAGCTTATTCAAAGATGGGTCCACTCAGTCTACATCTGAAAATACCAACTCAGACAATCCCAGACTAATTCTGACCTATTCACGTCAGGAAAGGAAAATCAGAGCCATTGTTCACAAACATTGGCCGATTGTCCTCACTGACAATGTTCTGGGTGAAAGATTATCCATTCCCCCCGCTGTGACTTTCAGAAAGGGAAGATCCATGGGCAATGACCTGGATAAAAATTCTCCAGAGACTAGAAAACCGACAATATGGTTACAGCCAGCAAAAGGTTTCAAAAAATGTACCACATGTCGGGCCTGCAAATTCGGCTGTAACAAGTCAACATACGAGACCCCTTTCAATACTTCCCCTATATCCATCAAGGGGAATTTTAATTGTAAAACGGACTTTGCTGTCTACATCCTGACATGCACCTGTGGTTTAAATTATGTGGGAAGCACAAAGCTACAGGTGCATGTCAGGATCTTACAACACTTGAGAGCCATCCTCCACAACGATGCAGCTTATCCCGTGGCCAGGCATTTTGCCAAATGCCATAACAGAGACATTAATTGTCTTTCTTATTTTGTCATTGCACCTGTTCCAAAATCCAAACGCGGCGGCAATAGGGAGAAGAAGTTAAGACAGCTGGAGACCAAGTTTATACTAGAATTAGACAGCAAATGGCCGAGGGGTCTTAATAACTCGGAGGACATGTACACATATCTGTAAAAAATCTGTAAAAAATCTGTAAAAACTTTGTAAATAGTGGTTTTATATGTCTGTATTTACACAGTGCATTATAGTCGTGAATTTGCACTTTGTCTTCAGCCCATGTGTGTATTTACACATTTTTTCTGCTACGCTTACTCTCATGACTCTCCTCTGTCCTGAAAATAGCCTATATTGACTTTTACAACAAGACATATATTTCATGGCTTTTTCCATATGTCCTATGGACACTGGTAAATATTGATTTCAATAATGAATTATATGATAGTATATGTTTAAGTGTATATAGTAATGTATAGCTATGAATTTTTAACATTGGCTAATATGTCAATATCAATTGCACGTTGGACACTTTATATTTATTACCTTTTGCACTTTTGCACAAGATTTAGCACTTTTTGGATGTATTTTGCACTGTTTATGGTCAAGTAGGACTTATACCATTCTTATATTGAATGCATGAATGTAGGGGTAAATTTACTTGTGATATATATCATTTGATCAAAGTAGTGCTTGTTTAAGGTTTTGTAGTTTGACCCAAAGTATAATAACTTTGGGCATAATATTGTAGATATGTGATACAAGGATTTATCCTGTTATACAAGGTTATGTTCGAACAATGAATATTAACTCGCCTTAAATTTCAATCAAAGATCAATGTGTTACAAACTATTAACTTGCATTAAAGCGGTTATTTTTCTATTTTTGTAAATCACCCGGTAAGACGAATATCCACTCGGTAGTCTTTTCTTCATGTTCATTAATCATGTGACTTGCAGTCCACTCAGCGTAGGGCGTGTGCACATTTGGTGTAAAAAACGTATACAAAACATGATGGTCGCAATGTTTGCTGAATGTGATCAAGGGCTCTCGAAACCCGAAATGCGTCGTTGCAGGCTGGTGAAATGCAAATAAACCAACATCTTGCCTGAATTGTTGTGGTGGTCTGAGTTCCTTCCTCGCCGCAAGCCGGAAGTGGTGGGAATTGTTTGGTGCATATATATATATATATATATATATATATATATATATATATATATATATATATATATATATATATATATATATATATATATATATATATATATATACATATATATACATATATATACATATATATACATATATATATACATATATATATATATACATATATATATACATATATATATATATATACATATATATATATATATATACATATATATATATATATATATATACATATATATATATATATATATATATATATATATATATATATATATATATATATATGATAGTCTAAACTGTTTAAGCAATGTGAATTATATAATACTATAGTCTGTGAAATGGGCAAGATCTTCGCAATGTCTCGATCACTCCCATTCTCCACTTCACCCCACTCTCTTATGAAGTCAACTTGTTTACACTCTTTTTTCCCATATCTTTTTGAAACAATGAATCTGTATATCTCACCCCTCATCTCTTTCCTCTTCTCATTCTCTCCTGCATAAACGTCATTCAATCTCCATTACTACACCAATTGACCATCACATCCTACTCAAGCACTCACGTGTATGCACTGCATTTTATTTACCTTTTGCCATGCCAATATTTTGACAGCTGTGTACCTCCTTCACACACTTCTCCATAGAATCAAAATTTCAATTGGGATACCTGACCATTGCTCTATGCGTTCTGCATAGAGGCCACAGTTTAGATGAACAGGTATTCTAAGCTCCTTTATAAATCACTGGCAAGCACTGTGAGGAATTGCCACCATGTTCCCTGAACAACCTGAACTCACACAGCTACACAGGAGCACCTCTTTTCACAATGTGCACTACACATGAGAAATATGTTGCATTAAAAAAAACAACAGAAAGTCATCATCCTGGAAGAAGCATATGCTCTGAGGGAATTCAAGACTAAGTATAACGTAAAAAGTGAAACAGGAACAACATCCCTATTTCCAGGCTGAGAGCTCAGTGTCTGTCTTCGCTGGTTGCAACTGCTGCAGGTCCTGGGGCTCCGGTGGAGGGAGGGAGGTGAGGGGGGGGGGGGCGGGCAAGGGCAGTCAGAACATTTACAGACCCCTCTAGCGACGTTACTGCTCCTTAAACCAAATGCATTGAGGCTGATCAGAAGTGTTGTTTCTGCACATTTTGAAATCAGTGCCCTTTCTAGCTCTGGAATACATGCATATGTATAGGATTATCCTGCTCCAGGGTGCAGAAAGCATTGCAGTGAGTATCGATGTGTGTGTCACGGGAAAATACAGACATTTAAAAAATTGTTGATTTCAGCTCCTTGCTAGGTTCTTTCCTCACTGACCACTTCCGGCGTATTCTCAGATGCTGTAATTTCGTCTCTCTGCTCTTCCAGCAATGTCATTATTTCTGCTCTAAATTTCACCTCTTCATCCCCAGCCCACATCGAAAAGGTGTGGCGCCGCGTCTAGGGCGACTGACTCCGGAATCTGGGGATCACGGTTAGATCACCGGTGGCAGATTAGCCCAGCACCATGTGACTCTGGGCAATAGCTTGCTTAATCTTCCCGATGGCCCCCAGCGCCTAGAATCCTTACGGGTGATTGTGCGCTTTACAAATGTGGATTATTATTATTATTATTATTATTATCGGGCTCTATCATTTGAAAAGTCATCACAGTAGATTAGCCGGCTCCTCCCAGGCCCCTTTTTCATTTGCACTTTCGTGAGGCATCCATGAAGGAGCTCTGTGCATCTCACCTCAGTGCTTCCAGCTTGATCCCACACTCTGGGTTCCATACAGCTCACCTCCACCATCCCTGGGTGATCATGAACTCTGTGCTCCATGTATCTCACCTCTTGCCTCACTGTGGTATCCTGAGCTCTGTGCTCCATACATTTCACTTCCACCTTTCCTGTGTGATCCCTAGCGCTGTGTTCCACACATCGCACCTCTTGCCTCCCTGTGTGCCTTCCCTGTGTGACCCTGACCTCTGTGCTCTATACATCTCACATCTTGCCTCCCTGTGTGACCCAGAGCTCTGTGCTTCATACAGCTAACCCTCCATCTTCCCTGTGTGATCCTGAGCTCTGTGTGTCATACATCTCACCTCTGCCTATCTACGTTATATTGAACTCTGTGCTCCATACATCTTACCTCCGCCATCCTCGTGTGATCCTGAGCTCTGTGTTCCATACATCTCAACTCTTGCCTCCCTGTGTGATACTGAGCCCTGCGCTCTGTACATCTCGCCTCTTGCCTCTCTGTGTGAAACTGAGCCCTGTGCTCTATACATCTCATCACTTGTCTCCCTGTGTGATACTGAGCCCTGTACATCTCACCTCTTGCCTCCCTGTGTAATCTTTAGCTAGCTCTGTGCTCAATACATCTCCTCGTCCCTGCCGCTGTGCTCATCTGCAGCCCCTCCCCCCTCCAGTGACCCTTCCTGTGTTTCCCGCCTTCCAGCTGTCCAGTAGCCACGCAGCACTACTTAATGGCGGCCGTTGCGCGATGAAAGTGCAGTTCCTTGACCTTCTAGGGGACTTGCTCCCTTCACAGCACATGCCCGCCTGGTAGCTGCTGCTGCCCCATTGCTGCTGTTGACCCTCCACCCACTGGCTCCTGCCTGTGCCTCCTCCCTGGTGGTATAGTGGTAGAGTGTCACTGCTCTGGTGCTGGGCACTCTGTCTCTCTTTTCTGCTTTTTCCGCTTTCTGCCTTTATTTCAGCTTTTTTCCCTGATTCTGCTTCTTGCCCTTATTCTGCTTTCTTACTTTTACCTTTGTTATTCTTTAATTTCGATGCCCTCACCCCTGCAATCCCCTGCGGCTCCGCCCCCACTAGTGACCGTTCCCACTCCTGCGTTTCCTGCCTCCTAGCTATCCAGCCCCTGTCACACTACTTAATGGCAGCTGCTAGGTGTCAGCGCTGCTGGCGCACCAAAGGCAAGCCTGTCTGTGCCCATCCACACCTGAACGATGCCCAGCACCATGGACCCTGTTTCTCGGACTCTCCATCGATACAATGCCTGCACCCTCCTAGATCTCCACACAGGACGTCACACCGACTGCCACCTCGCAGCTCCGAAGAATACCCAAAGAACCTTCTCATGCCAGAACCTCAGCCACACCATCACCTACACCAACACTCCAGCTCCTCTCGCTGCTCAGCTGACCAACAATGCACCCAACCGGCTCAACTGCATCCCCCTCAACACGTGCTCCCTTTACAAACACGCCACAGTAATCTGGGACCTCCTCGACTCCGGCATGCCAGACATCACTTTCCTCATGGAAACCTGGACCAACCCCAGCTCAGGCCCAGAAATCGCCACTGCCATCCCCGAGGCCATCCGCGATGGATAGAAAATCCACAGCAAGGACTGGGCGACCAACCAGGAGGAGATATCGCCAACTAGGACACCCTCCACCTGACCACCCACTCAAACGACTCTACAACAACCATGGAACACCTTCACTTCCAGATCCAGATCACTGCACCCAAGCCTACACTCCTGAAGTGAACCCCGCTCACCACGGACGACACACTTAAGGAATTGAAAAGCATCCACTCCGGAGCCCTATCGGACCCATGACCGCACCACTTATCTTACAGAGCAGCCCCCTCCATTGCCCCCGAAATACAGTGCACCATTAACTGCTCTATCAAGACTGCCACCTTTGCAGATGACTGTAAACATGCCAAAATCAACCCCCTGCTGAAAAAGCCATCAGACGACTCAACAGACCTCGAAAACTTCCAACCCATCTCCTTGTTCCTCTTTGCAGCAAAGATCGCCATCAAACCCCAACCCTCGGAATTCATCGAAGGGAACCACATCCTGGACATCTCCCAATCCTAATTCCGAAGCAATCACAGCACCAACACCGCACTCCTCACCGCCACTGACAACATCCAAGCCCTCCTTGACCGGGGTGAAATGGCTGCCCTCATCCTGCTAGACCTCTTGCTTGACTTCGACACCATCTCACACTGCACCCTAATCACAAGACTCCACAACACCGACATCCGCGGGAAGGCCCTGGACTAGATCCAATCCTTCCTCTCTGGTCGAACTCAACGAGCCAGACTACCCCCATTCAGCTGCAAACCTACACAAATCAGCTGCAGAGTGCCCTAGGGCTCCTCCCTGAGCCCCACCCTCTTTAACATCTACATTGCTCCCCTCACTGCCATTGTAAAAAAACGGATGTATGACGTTACAACGCATACTTTTACCACGCATGCCTTTACAACGCGGTATTTACAATGAAAACCTTTACAACTCATGGTGCTTTGGGGTGCTGGATAGTGAATAGTTTAATTTACTATTCCAACTCCAGTCCTCGTGGACACTAGGGAAGGTGCTGGATAGTAAATTAAACGTATTCCCTATCCTAGAGCGCCCCCAGCGCAATGCGTTGTAATGGTTGTCGTTGTAAATACCGCGTTGTAAAGGCACTGCGTTGTAAAAGTTGCGTCGTAAAGGACGTTTCCCTAAAAAAACAGGCACTATACATTGTCATCTATGCTGACGACACCCAGCTGATCATATCCCTCACTAACGAACCCTTGCTACCAGAATCAACTTCTACAGCAGGATGAATGCAATTGCCTCCTGGATGGAGGACAGCTGCCTTAAACTCAACTCGGGCAAAACTGAAGTACTTATCCTGGGATCCACCCCCTCTGCCTGGGACAACCCCTGGTGGCCTGCTGGACTGCGAACCTCACACACCCCATGGACCACGCATGCAACCTCTGTATCATACTGGACTCCTTGCTCACAATGAACTGCCAGATCAACGCGGAATCCTCCCCATGCTTCCACACACTATGCTTGCTTTGAAAGACTTTCAGATGGATCCCCACCGAAGCAAGAAAAATGGGCACCAATGTCCTCATCACCAGCAGACTCCACTACAGCAATGTACTCTACGCCGGCATCACCCAGAAACTCCTCAGGAAACTACAGAACATTCAAAATGCCGCAGCCAGACTGGTCCTCAAAACCCCCACTGCAGCCACATCAACAAACACTTTTGTGACCTTCACTGGCTCCCAGTCGACAAAAGAATCCCCTTCAAGCTCCTCACTCACACCTACAGAGCCTTCCAAGGCCACGGACAAGGATATCTGAAGCACTGCCTCGCATTTCACACTCCCATCAGACACCTCCGTTCTGCCAAGCTGGCCATCGCCTCTGTCCTCGGAACCACAATACAAAATCTGGAGGAAGATCCTTTACCGTTGCTGCACCAATTCAGAAAGGATCTCAAGACCTGGCGCTTCAACTTAACCCAGACAGGTCAGGAACCCCCCTCTGAGCACCTTGAGGCCCTCACTAGTGAGTAGCTGTGCTATACAAACCCCTGATTGATTGATCTCACCTCTGCCTTCCTGTGTGATCTTGGGGCATATTATCAAGGGGGTTTATCTCCGCTTTTTTGGCTTTAAAAGCCAAGAAAGCGGAGATAAAATGATCTCCCTATTACCTAGCTGTCGCTAACACCAGTTAGCGACAGCTAGTAGGAGATAGCGACCATCTTGGGCCCCACTTTGCATGTCAGTGATATTTATCACTAATGAGATGCAAAGTGGGCGTGCCAAGATGTTAGCGACTGAAAACAGTCGCTAACATCGCTATCTCCTATTACCAACTTTTGGAGATATTCGCGCTAAGCGTGAATATCTCCAAAAGCTAACACCTGCCCTGAGCAGTTCTTAGCCATGTTATCCAATGGGAGGTGGATAACATGGCTAAGAGCATTAGCTCGGTAATGCATGAATATCACTGACTTTTCAGCGATATTCATGCATTGCGGTGATTTTTATCGCATTTGCGATAAACCTTGGTAATACCAAGGTTTATTTGCGGTAAAAATCGCCGCAGATCAGCTGTAAATTTTTGTCTCTAACCAAGCAAATTATCGCTATTGCTTGGTAATATGCCCCCTTGAGTTCTGCGCTCTTTGCACCTCATCTCTGCCTTCCTGTGTAATCTTGAGCTCTGTGATCCATACATCTCACTTCCACCTTTCCTATGTGATTATAAGCTGTGTGCTTCATGTATGTCACCTCTTGCCTCCTTGTGTGATCCTGGGCTCTGTGCTCCATATTTCTCACCGCTACCTCTCTCAGTGTGATCCACTCCACTGCTTGAAAGTACTGGACTTCCAGCTTACACGTTTC
The DNA here is from genome assembly GCF_964263255.1 of Lissotriton vulgaris. Classification (NCBI taxonomy): domain Eukaryota; kingdom Metazoa; phylum Chordata; class Amphibia; order Caudata; family Salamandridae; genus Lissotriton; species Lissotriton vulgaris. The sequence continues at coordinate 1,644,913,027 of NC_141689.1, forward strand.
ATATCTAAGGGTTCATTATGTGCAGCTGAGCAACAGGTGCAGACCAAAGGGACGCGCATGTCAAGGAAAGCACAGTGCAACAGCACAGAACTTTGCACTGCTGACTTAAAGCCATCACATAAGTACATATTTAAGTTAAGTCAGGAACCACGCAAGGACTATAGTGCTTCCCAAGAAAAATAGAATAGTGCTCTGATTTGAAGCCTCTGTACTGAAGAAAAAACCCCCACCAACAACATATTTTGCTTTGTACTGTAAGATAACAGCACTACTACATACCTTGCCTCGGCGCTTGGAGCTGAAAGGGTAGAATTAAATCAATGATGCCCTCCAGTTTTCAAAGTTCCAGTGCCGGCTACGAGTTAGAGAACCGAGAAGAACAGAATATTACCCTCCCACAACTCAAATTCCGGTGATTCGGGCCCCATGAGCAATATTTGTGGGGCACACCACAACGCCAGAGTACGCAGGGATGATAAAGAAGATAAATAAACTGAGACAGAGGAACGTTTCGTACAAATATTAATTAATGTGACGGATCTTAGACACAAAATAGATTCATATTTGTCTATTTTTATGTCATTTCTGTAGTGTGTTTTTTTTCAGAACGCTGGACACAATGTAAAAAAAACCAAAACATTTATAGAAGTAAAGTACAAAAATGTATAACCGAATCCTGTCATGACAAACATTAGGACCCTGCACTTTGACAAAATACTTCAGATAATAAATCCTCAAGAAGTGTCAGAGTTGAAGTAAGACACGGTGATGGGATATGTACGTTTCATAGTTTAGGAGCCAACAGAGAGAACCACCACAGTTGTGACTGACTACAATGACCCAAAGGAGAAGAACAACCTTCCTTGGAGGGTTTTGTGCTGTACTGTAAGGAGGATGAAAAGGGGTGCCTATCAAAAGGACATACCCAAAGATGCATAACTGGGAATTAGTTGCAAGAGGTGTGGCCTTTGTCATTAAGGGTGTGGCCTAAAGCATGTGAACTATAATCTTCTGCTTGACCTACTGTGCCACCTGGCTAGTGGGAACACCTCCCTCCATATCCCGGACTTTTGCGGGGTAGCTTTATGCACACTGGCCGTTGTAGTCATGTTTTGTTTCTTTGGAACTAATTAGACTAACACATCCAGAATCAATGATTTGTTGGTGAAAAGTTAGAACTGTCCGTACAGACCTAGAAACAGGTGGTCAGCCCAAAACTGGCTAACATGCCTCCAACTGTGTTGTCCTGTTAGAGCATAAAATCATATCACACAACAACTTACATATACACACAAAACATACCAGACCTACTGGCTTGAATAATGATTGTTATCAATGACTTTGATTAAATATCAGAAAAAGAAAATGATCAGCATAATTTGCAATTACTTTTATTGAATATCAGATAAAGATATTGGTCAGGATAATTAGAGTTAAAATGTTTAAATTCTAATAATATGAGATTTTGAAAATTTTAGAAAATATGAGATTGTAAATTAAGCACTACAAAGATCTGTGGAAGCATGAGTGACCTTCAAGTGTCTCAGTCCATGCAGTTTCCCACTTCACATCACTTTCCTCTGCAGTTTCTGCCTTGGATTTGTTTCTTCTTAATTTCTCCCCTCCACATATCCAGTTCGGAAAGCTGTTCTTCTCCATTTCTCACATTTCATCTCCTTCTTCATCACTGTCTTTTCAACCTTTCTTGCAAGTACTTCCATGTGTCTCCTACACCTCACCAGTGACAAACTTGTTTTTGGGATGGGAAGTCTTCTGCATGTCTCTGGAGAGAGCGTTTCCCCTGCCTTTATGCTAATCTCCAGGTAAGTCACTCAAAAGCTTCTATATGGTTTCTAGATCCTTACCTCAGTGAGCATGACAATCATACATGTCCACCGAGGGTCTCCCTGTTTACAGGGATTGAAACCCTAGAGCTTGGTTCAGAGGTCGAGGGGGCATGTCTAGTGCACCCCTATTTTTTTCAGAGAGTGGCTACTACCCTCTCTACCCAGGCTGTGGTAGAATGACAGTGGTGGCAGCAATACATCTACAGTCAGGAGAGGTGAGTCCCTAGCCACCTTCCTGATCAAGTCTGTGCAGTCTATCCCTTGCCTGGGGTCCTGTTGCCTTTGTCTACCTGACATGTGTTTGTGAGCCAGTGGATGTACTGGGGAAGAATGGTGAGTTGAGCCATTGTGTGTAATACGAGCTGTTCTGCAGGACATCCCAGCTCTCCCATGCCCCTCCCATTTCCTTGGAGAGGCCTGGTGGGCTGGGGTAGACACTCAGCTCTTATCTGGTTTAGCTGCACTAAGTCTGCTAAGAGGACCCCCCCTCCTCTCCGGGTCAATGCCTCCTGGTCTGGAGTTAATTAAAATTCCTCTCTAGGGAATAGCAGTGGTTGGTACAAGGGAAAGCCATATGTCAGCCTGTGCATGCTTGGGTCAGGCAGTGAACACACTCATTAATAGTTTGTGATTGGAGGTGTAAACAGAATTTAAAACTAGCAGAGCCTCTGATTGGATCAGCCTATCAATCAGAGGTGATACTAGTCTGGCCTGAGTGGTCAACTGTTGTTCAAGACTGGTCTATGACTGGAGAGGTGGCCGCACCAGGTCTGTCCAAAGGAAACCAGCCACAACACGCGGTGTGAAGCCAAGATAAAACACTTGCTCACTGCGCCTGGAATTTGGGGACGTTTTCTCTTTGGCTGATGGATTCTGTTGCAAAGGAATGAGCCAAGATCAGCTGTTTCTGTAAGGCTTGTTGAACTGGAGGTTTGCACAAGGAAATTGCAGATACCTGCCCGAGGAGGAATGTAAGCTTGCAGCACTTCAAGGGATCCAGTGTGTAAAGGAAGTTTGCAGCACATCAAGGGAGCCAAAGAAGAGGAAGCTTGATATCAGGCCTGGAAGGTGAGATCGTATTGTCAGACCCCTCCTCTGTGCTGTGGGCAACTGTACAAACAGTAGCTGGTGAATAGAGGCCAGGAAACAGGCCCCCCCACCTTTCTTTTTGTGATAGCTGAGCATATTAGGGTGAACTGGCACTCTGACCTGCACTTCCTCCTACAGCTAACCAGTGGCTACTGGACTAGTGGGACTCCAGTAAACTGTGACAAGACATTAGGCACCTGTGATCAGATCCCTGATGCCACAAGGGCCCTAGCTTCATTCAGGACGGGAGGGCACTTCTGTTGCTTTGGGTGGGGGTTATGGGGCTGATCACAAACCTTTGACTTCATATCATATGTGGAAACTATATCCTTTTAATCCAAAGACTGGTATCAAAGCTCTAGAGAATGAAAGCAACCCAGTGCAAGATGGTCTTTAAGATGCAATGCTAATTGTGTGTCTACATGCTCACTGTGTTTTATAGTGCTTGGCATCTATGCACTATACTGTTTGGGGTCAGAACTCTGGTCCAGAGGGGTGTAGAGACATCTGGTTTTCAATATTTTCCTAGTTTTATGTGTAGTATAATTCTATTGTGTGTATTAAAGTACTTTTCTTTTATAAAAGTAAAGCAATAACTGGACATTGCTTTTATCATCTGGTAGTACGGTGTGCACTGTATTCTGAATGTCTAACCTCACCTCACCTCCTTAAGGTGAGGTGAGGTGAGTAAGCCTTGGACTGCTCTGTCAAGAGAGAGTCAAGTGCTAGAGAGGAGTACTTGGTTATCCAGTACTGGGTCCACCAGTACTGAGGCCCCAGAACACCAGTGCCCAGGTGCTCATGCCTAACACATGTGCACACTCCTCACCTGTAAATACTTCTTTTTACTCTTATTTACCCTGTCAATGTTTCAAAAGCTACATACTTCCTTCTGTATTCAACTGGTATTTGTTTGAAATGAGACAAAGGCTTGTGCGTATAATTATGCAGACTGGCCTAAACTGAGCTCTCCTTACCCTCCACTGGGAAGCAATCCTGCTTAATACAAAGAAACCCCTCTTCAAATAGCTACAGAAAAATGTGTCCAGTTACGCTTTGTGCTGATACTTGTTTATCAACTTTGTAAGGATGAAATACTGAATTGATCCATGGGATTCAATGAGTGACCTGATTGTCATGTAATGAAGGTTGACCCACTTCATTACCCTAACAGTTGGTTACACTATGGGCCTGATTCACAAGGGTAATCTTACACTTTTGTGTAAGTTTACAGATTTTTTTGCTACTCACAAACTATTAATAGAAACTTCACTATTAAGGAGACACAGTAGTTGGGGCAGAGAACTCAGCACAACAAAAGATAGGCCTGTCCTATCTTTTTATGTGGAGTGCTTTTTGCTCTGAGAACTCTGTCTTCGCAGTTGTAAACTTACTATTAACTCATAGTTTGTGAATAGCAACAAAATATAGGACTGTCCTATTTCTTTATGTACAGAGTTCTCTGCCCTGCCTGTAGTGTTTCCACACTTACTGCTCTCGCAGTATGTGAATAGCAAAATAAATTTGTAAAAGTACATAAAAATGTGAGTTTACCTTTATAAGTCAGTCTCAACGTTGGCAGTACTCCAAACACATTCTTAAAATAATAATAATGGTCTTTATCATGGTTCAGCTTAGCCTTACTCTACAGAATTAATTTGGAGTAAAAATATAGCCAAAATCAAGTCCGAATTATAGTTAATTTGGTTTCAAAGACAAGGTACTGTAGTTACAATGTTCAAAGAAGGCAGTCAGATATACACTAGTGAAGAATGAGGAAACTGATGCATAACAACTGTTAACACTAACACAAAATAGCATCATGTGTATATGTAGCATCTATGAGGATGACAAGTCTACATTGACAGTCCTAGATTGGTGCTATGTTAGTTATGTTGGGGGCCCCTGCAAGCCACATTTGCTGCTTATCTGCAGGTCTCTACCCCCTTTCATGCTCCTGGCCTAATTTGGGGTGTCACTCTTTGGGAATGGCATACATTTTCATGGCATTGGCAGACACAGGTTGCTATCTGGCTGGGTGCTCAGTGGGTGTGGCTTTAGTTTTTTCCACCTTCCCCTGCCCCTCATAAGGCCCTATGAGGTGCATAGTAGCCAACATTTACTTAATGAAAAAAGATAAGATTTTCATTTTGACCACATAATGATGACCATTGGGAATGCCCGGTGTTGTTCAATTTCTAGTGATCTGTGATCTTCTATAGCCGTAGAGCCCACCATAGCGGGCTCTACCAGCCATTAAAGGTCCGCTTCAGCGTTAAAGGCTCGAGCCGAAGGAAAGTGCCTTTAACAAGGGAGCGGGCCTTGAATGGCCGGTAGAGCTTGCTACGGAGGGTTCTAAGGTTATTAGAACATTCCGCCCGCAGAGGGCAAAATGTTCTAATTAGTAAAAGCAAATGCCTCTTGGAGCCGAGGGGCTTTAAATCCTCTCTGGTTCAGAGAGGCCTTTGTTCACAGCAACGGCTGTGAACAAAGTAAAACCTTGGAATGGTGGAGCTCGGGGCTTCTACCAGCCATTAGAAGCCCAGAGCACTCCAATGTTTTCAATTGAGTTCCCAACATTCTAATGTCCTAATGTCGAATAGACTTCAACTCCAAGTATGCTTTAGAGGATTGAAGCTTCAAGTTTACTCATTCCTTCCAGATCTGTGTGGTTCTGTAGGCATTGGTTTCGATGCACCTGTACCATCCATCATGTGCATTCTCATTTTGAACGCTGTCTTTTTTTAAGCCCCCCTCCTTATTTTTCACACAGCTGCTGCCTCGATCATGACATTAATGGAAATCAAAGTATGTGTAATGGAACAGGGATGTGATGAAAGGATCACATGGTTTCTCGCCTGATAATATCACAAAGAAATATATAAAATTATAGATGGACAACTGTCAATAATGGGCATGTTTTTCTCAGTGCAGTTCTGAGTGACATTAACTAGAAAATGAGAGCAAAGTTAAAATTTTCTATGATGTCACTTAGAACCCCAAGGTGAAATACATAAGTTGTTAATTTTTTACCCATCTATAATTTTATGTTATTCATGCCCCCAAAAACATCTGCACCTGCTTTCAACTAATATGCATGGCAGAGGAGTAACGGGGAAGCCATACATAACACATACCCTCCACTTCTAAAGATAGGAAAAATACCTGTGCAGCAGTCACCCACCTCCAACACCAACTGGGCCTCCTCTCCTGATGCTATGCACTGCTCTGCAGCGCCCCCTAAAAAGCTCTCAGAAGCTGTTACAGAGTTTCTTGGAATGCTTTATGATGTAGCAATGGAGAGCAATGGTGGGAAACAGCTTTTCTTCTCCTCTGTCTCTTGCCCCCACTGCGTGTGCTCTCTGCCCTCTGATCTTCCCTTCCAGTTTTTGAAAGATGGTGAGGCAAACCAGCCCTGCAGCATTTGTAAACATTTCTTTTATATAGCGCATGATTCCAAAAAGCAAAGATTTCCATGATTCCACCCTTTGCTGATTGTGCTGTTAAAAAATGCTGATTTCAGAATATTTCAAACAGTATCAAAAATTGCAGGGTTGTAAAAGAGAACTTTGATGTGAGTTCTTTTCAGCTTCACAAAAGAGGGCTTGATTTACAAAGGTAACTTACACTTTTGAGTGAGTTTACACTCTGGAGTAAGTTTACTACTTTCATTATTCACAACCTCTGAGTGTACGCTTACTACAAAAGTGTCAGTAGTATGTCTCCACCCCAGAGTAAAGCAAGTGACTTACTCTTGTATGGGTGGGTGGCGTCCCTCTCTAAACCCTCCCTGATCCACCATGAACCCCTTTAACTCCTCCCTAATCCCATCCTATTTAGGAGTAAGTCTGCCTATTTTCCTGCACACTCACCTGTGTTCCTCCCACATTTACTACTAAAAAACATACATACGTGTGCAGAGAATCTGCAGTCAGGCTGAGAACTCCACACATATAAGTATAGGTAAAATGTACATTTTGTAGTGTGTTCTGAAGTATTTCAAAATTTACTACAAAGTTCTCTTTGTGAATCAGGCCCATAGAAAGCATTCTAGGCATTCGCCAAAGAAGGAAATTGTCTATGCATCCAATGCAACATTTGTAATTCATGTATGCTCTTTGTCCAATCTTAATATTGGATAACTCCATAACTGTTTTAATAATATGAGTTTTGAGGTGGAGCAAGCCTACATTGATGCGTTGTTTGCGACTCACAAACTTCAGATTCCAGTCCCGGCAGGGTCGTCTAATCTGAGAACTTCAGCCATCTGAAGTCATTTAAATCTGTGTCATATTAGGTTGGCTAAAAGTCAGGGACACTGGATTATGCGGTGGTAGGACTAAATAATGTGGCAAGGATTGACTATATTATGTACCTAGAAAAACCCACAAAGCAATCCATTACATGTTGTGGTAGTATTACTTATTTTGTCACTTTTGCTCATGTTGACATTGTATGGGCATTCATTTTATTTCATTCATTAATTTAACCAGACAACCTGTAAAAAGGACCTTCCACTTCTATGTAACATGTGTTACCGTGCTTTTAGTGTCATTTTATTTATTTGAACCAATTTTGTTCTTAAAATCAGCAGATTATGCAGTTGATAGCAAATGCATCAAATTCAGAACTATGCAGAAAACACTGCAGCCACAGAATTGCATAATTCCAGGGGCCCTGCTAATCTTTTTTATTAAACTATTTCACTTGAAAGCACTTCAGGTACAAATGTTTTCTACATTGCAAATTTGGATTGTTAAAGATTGAATCCTTCGTTCCATCCTGCAATGTTTTGTGTTTCACGCTAAATACAAAATGTGCTTCCACAAGGCTTCAGTTAATTGGACAAATGTCTGATTTGGGGGTGTGGTGAATGGGTCTCACCTTTTTGAGTCTTGACAAGAGCAACATTCGGTGTTTTTCTAACTTTATGTTTTCGTAAAAAATATAATTAAAAAATAAATACATGCATATGTATGGGCCCGATTCACAGAACTAACTTAAGACAAAAACCTAAACTTACTACTTGTGGTATTCACAGAAAGCAATTAATAGTCGTTAAGTTAGGATTTTGTCTTAAGTTTGACTTAAGACAAACTTAAGACGGACTTAAGACAGACTTAAGACAGACTTAAGACAGACTTAAGACAGACTTAAGACAGACTTAAGACAGACTAAAGACAAACTTAAGACAGACTAAAGACAGACTTAAGTAAGGATTTTGTCTTAAGTTTGTCTTAAGTCTGTCTTAAGTCAGTCTTAAGTTTGCCTTAAGTCTGTCTTAAGTCTGTCTTAAGTCTGTTTTAAGTATGTCTTAAGTTTGTCTTAAGTCAAACGTAAGACAAAATCCTAACTTTAGGACTCCTAAATGCCTTCTGTGACTACCGAAAGTCTTAAAGTTAGGATTTTTCTCAGTTTAGGAGTCCTAAAGTTAGGAGTCCTAACTTTACTACTCCCAAACTGAGAAAAATCCTAACTTTAAGACTTTCGGTATTCACAGAAGGCATTTAGGAGTCCTAAAGTTAGGAGTCCTTACTTTACTACTCCTAAACTGAGAAAAAATCCTAACTTTAAGACTTTCGGTATTCACAGAAGGCATTTAGGATTCCTAAAGTTAGGAGTCCTAACTTTACTACTCCTAAACTGAGAAAAATCCTAACTTTAAGACTTTCGGTATTCACAGAAGGCATTTAGGAGTCCTAAAGTTAGGACTACTAACTTCTGTGAATACCAAAATGAGTAAGTGCCTTCTGTGAATACCAAAATGGTAGTAAGTTTAGGATTTTGTCTTAAGTTAGTTCTGTGAATCGGACCTGATGTATCTACAGATAATTTAGGTATGCCCTCTGCATCCACTAAACTGTTCGCCTGTCATTCACATTTTGTTTCCACCCACCAGAGCATACAGCATGGTACAACAGGTTAGAGCGCCTCATCCATTGGGTCTTTTGCATTGTGAGCGATGGCATTATTGCCTTATTAAATGTGTACTGCTGCCTGAAAAGGAATACACTTGAGTGTCAGGGCAGGTGTCCATGGGATGCTGGGCTACTTCTTTATTATTATGTTTTTTTCCTATCGCATACGTTTGCAAAAAAGGCATTGGACGTTTGCCTAGGCATTATCTATAGGCTTTGTCAATGCTTGTTATTTACGATATGAATACCTTGAGACAATGAAAAATGGTGAATAGGTCACTAAGTTATGACCCCTAGTCCCCCATATGCACTTTTTGCAAGATAAAAGGGGTGCAACCTAGAGGTCAAGGGGGTTAAGAGGTGCAATGTTTGTGCTCTTCAAAAGTACGTTCAGATTTGACATGTCAACAACTATAGCTTAATTGGATTTGGGAAGCCACTGTGGTTTTAACCTCATGCGTACAATCTCTTCATTAGGCGCTAGACACGTGCCTATTGTGCCTGCGGTCAAATTAGGCCCTAATTGCAAAAATAGGACCAATTACGTCTGCCTCAATCTAGCTAGGTACATTACTGCCTACAACAAGCTTACCTTTTTTCAGCCAACTACCGCCTTTAAAAAAAAAAAGCCAATAATGGCAGCATGTTGTGTGCGAAAGAGCACCGGAAATTTTACATTAGTGCATCTTCAAAGAACAGTATCTTTCATTTACTCTATTGAGAGAAATGATAAGTCAGCCTGCTGAAGAATCAGCACTAGCAAATTAAGCTCGGCATGTGATCACAAAGCCAGAGGAGACGCAGAAGGGGAAGGTCAGAATGCGGCGCTTTATCTTGGGAATCTACAACATTAATGTAGGATCTGCATTTTTTGTCCTTTCACCTAAAGACCCTCCAACAGTTGATTGGGTGGGACATGTTCTTTGCTGTCACCGGAGAAATTTATCCCAGGAAAGAATATATTTTAAATGAACTCTTTTTTAAATAGCTGTGGGGCAGTGATTACCCATGCCCCTCATACAATTATATTTTAATTTTTTGGGTGCTTCCTTTTCCTTTTAATACAATTTTTGTGGGGCATTTTTTGCAATCGAGAGCCCTCTTGTGGCCATTTTGTAGTTGTTCTGTAAGGCAACTTCCTTTTCTGACTTTAATTTAGCAATGGCACTAATATATTTAAAAACTGAGCATGCATCCAATATAAAAATGTGTATTACTTAAGGAGCTAGCCTGACACTATCCAATGCAACACTAAACAATACATCTGTTGATTCTAACTATACCAGCCTCTATCTACTATGACCCTCCTCTTAACAATATGAAACCAAACCAATTAAAAAATCAATCTTCAAACCTAGAGGGCACTCAGATTCCCGAAGTTCTATAAGGCCATACAAGAGGTAAAAAGCACTGCATAAATGAATGCCACATAACATAAAATCATTGACTTGCCTTTAAAAACATCTTTAGAAAAATGCATTGTGACTCTTCCAAAGCATGAAAGGCTAGGCCTGAGATAAGCAAGAAGCATGAATAGGCTATGGCACCAGACACCAGGCCTCTGGTTTTTGAAGATTCTGAATGACAACACTTGCGGAATACATGATGCATCCCGCACGCATTGCGAATTGGGCAGTGAATACTTTTCATTAACACAGAGCACCCACTAAATTGTACGTAGAATGTTGTGCTAAATCCAATAGTGATCTGTCAAAGCGGTAATAACATTACCATCAGAATGTGCAGCATTACCTGTGAATTTTTGGCTTTTGGCCTATAAATGGAAAATAACTTGAAGTAATAACGTCACAGGGTTTTCCACATATATGTGCTTGTTGTTGCCACCAGCTTATTGCCAGGGGTTACCATAATAAAAAGAGGTATTAATATATTTCTCTCAGCTAAACAGCAGAAATATGCATGGATTCTTTTACTACACATTTCTTCCGTTTCTGCTGCAGGACTCTAGGTGAGTCAAAAAGCAGCTGCTTAACAGTCAAATAACATACCACCTACCATACCTGCAATCAAACATGCATGCTTGATTCACCAGACAGTGTTTTAAATGGTCAGTTACTGTAAGGCACTGAAGACCTGGACTTCTTTAACTTGTTTTAGCGAGTACCAAAACTTCTCAGTAGCTAACAGGTACTTCGGGGTAATTCATGCCTGCAATTCTCTATTTTATTTCCAAGCACTGATCAAATATACTTTCTCCACAATGAGGTCCTGTCATTCAGGCTTATCTAGTGCTATATGTTTTTGCAGTTGAGTTTGTCATTTAAAAAAATATATATATCTATACTACTATTATAAAGAGAGAACACAAACCTTTTGGCAAGGTAAACTCGGGAACCACAGCGCCAATCCACACACCCAATACATTGTTGTAATCCTTAGGGTGTGCAGATGGACATAGGCTATAGAAAATAAAACAAAAACGTAAATTTAAAAATATAGCTTAAAAAAAAAGTAGTGCCCTGAAAGTAGTGCCGGCCACGACGCTGCGCTGGCCCGACGTAGCGCTGGCCGCAGCGTAGGTGATGACGAGAAGGAGCGGCGGTGAAGTGAGGAGCGCGGGTAGGAGCGGCAGCTCAGGTGCGTCATGAGGAGGAGGAGCGGCGGTGAAGTGAGGAGCACGGGGAGGATCGGCGGCTCAGGTAAGGCTCTGGGACACGGGAAATGTCGGGGCAGGAGGGAGCCGGTGCGGGAGGTTGGCCCTGAACAAATGCGGCTGAGGTAAGGCTCAGGCTCTGGGCGCAGCATTTCAGGCTTGCGTGCACTCCCGCCCCGGCCCCCGCCCGCCACGACATTGTCCGGGACACAGATAATGTCGTGGCGGGTGGGGGCCGGGGCGGGAGTGCACGCAAGCCTGAAATGCTGCCCCCAGCCCCCTTCTGCCCCAGGCAACGCTGGGGCGGGCTGCTAGTTATATATATATCCATACTAATATAATAAAGAGAGAGCCCAAACCTTTGAGGCGGGTAATCTCAGGAACCACAGCACCAATCACAACACCCAATACAGCGTTGGAAAGGGCAGTGCAGCAGAAGGACATAGGCTATGCAGACGCCCACCATATACATTTAAAAGGTAAAAGAACCGCGCCAGCAAAGTAGTCCCTTGTGGGCGTGTCTGCGTTGTGGGGTGGGCGTGTGCTGGGGGTGTGACAAACGCTGGGGGCGTGTGGTACGTTCCGCCCTTCATGCCATGTCTCATATCGTGTGCTAATCCCACCCTGCTCCCTTTAAATACATCTGTACCCCATAGTCATAACCCACCCTTACTCCTTAAAATACCCCAATGCCCTTAAACACTAACCCATCTTAACCATATAAATATACCCTGTACCCCAAACCCCAAACCTATCCCTAAACCCTAAAAATACCCCTGTACCACAAAACCCAAACCTAGCCTTGAACCCTATAAATACCCCTGTACCTCAAAACCCCAAACCTACCACTGAACCCTAAAAATACCCCTGTACCCCAAGACCCAAACCTAGCCCTAAACCCTAAAAATACCACTGTACCCCAAAACCCAAACCTACCCCTGAACCCTAAAATACCCCTGTACCCCAAAACCCAAACCTACCCCTGAACCCTAAAAATACCCTGTACCCCAAACCCCAAACCTATCCCTGAACCCTAAAAATAACCCTGTACCCCAAAACTCAAACCTACCCCTGAACCCTAAAATACCCCTGTACCCCAAAACCCAAACCGAGCCCTGAACCCTAAAAATACCCCTGTACCCCAAAACACAAACCTAGCCCTGAACCCTTAAAATACCCCTGTACCCCAAAACCCAAACCTACCTCTGAACCCTAAAAATACCCCTATACCCCAAAACCTAAACCTAGCCCTGAACCCTAAAAATACCCCTGTACCCCAAAGCCCAAACCTACTCCTGAACCCTAAAAATACCGCTTGTACCCCAAAACCCATACCTATCCCTAAACCCTAAAACTACCCCTGTACCCCATAACCCAAAACTATATCTGAACCCTTAAAATACCCGAACACCCCAAAACATATACCTCAGTACCCCAAAACATATACCCCGGTTCCCATACTTACCTTATCCAAACATTAAAACAAAACATGCTTTTACCATTCATGCATTTACAACGAATTTCGTTGTAAATGTATGCGTGGTAAAAGCATATAAAATGTAATGCCATGCGTTATAATGGCATTGCGGAGTCATGGTACTTTCGTAATGAAAGTATGCTGAGTGATGGTATGCGGAAAGAAAGTTGCAGAATAATGGGTGTTTACCCTCCCCCGGTAAGTACATTGGTGGCACGGCGGCCCACATCTCCAGCAACATACTCATATTTTCTCACCACCCATTTGAAAAATGCACAGGTCTCTCACATTGATGACCAGCACCGACATACACTTTTAGACACACCTCCCGCCACAAGTTCTAGAATTATGAACTTTAGAGCTGGGGAGCTTCCTTCGAATCTCGGCATCAGCTCAACATCCTGTGATTCCAGGCAAATCGCTTTGTCTCCCCGTGCCTACCACAAATGAATGTGTTCTTCTGTAATGTAAATTGTGCTCATGCCATGTTGTGGAGTTCGCGCTATATAATATTGCAAGGAAAAATAAAGTAGGGAAACTCGAGTTCACACACTACTGAACGCGCACTCTTAAGTGCATCAGCAGTGCACTGTGAATCGGAGCGTTTCACAGGCCTGTCACAGATAAGAAATGCTATCAAAACGAAATCCTACAAAACAATATAATACTGGCCGTCAGCAATTCATACCCGGACCCTGAAATGTGTGCACTTTATCATATTTATTTGCATTTATTTGATTTGATATATTGTATTATATATTTTTCTTAAATCACAAACTCAACTTGAAAAGCACACGATCATCCCCGAGCCACCATGTCTGAAGGCCCACTTAGGCCTGATGGGTTTCTTGCCAGGGGACGGTAAGGGCAATTGTCATTTGACAAATTAGAGAACATCTTCTCAAACAATACAGTTGCTTCCAAGATTGCAATCTATTAGCACGCACATCACATTGATTGCGACGCGGCGGCATGATTTATCTCCAGGGAGGGAGCGCGCCATAGCTCACTGGCAGTGTCGGCCTGTGTGAGTTATGTGCCGCCTCCAACACGCGCGAGATCAGCCATAACTCACGCGCTACTTTAGGAGCCTGTCTTCGGAGCTCCTAACTCCATGACTCGGAGAGTTGTCGCGTGCGATAAAAAAGTTCGACGCGCGTTTTTCAGCGTGTCTAAAGTTTGCTTCTGAACTTCTGAAGTCTGTTTCTGTTTGACACCCCTCATTATGGCAGCCTCCAGCAGTAATTGATTAGGCTGCGGCAGGATCAAGCGAGATATAGATTAAATTCAACCCAGGACAGAAATTAATGTATGATACCGATATGATTTATGTTTTTAATATTTTGTCACAACGGATAATGTGCTCAGAGAAGACAACCAGTGTCACAGGCCCGGCACGGGGTGTGCTTTTTTCCTTCCTTTGAGATTATGCTGTTCTCACTCCTGTTTCATCAAACCCTGCTGAAGGCATGCCAACTTCCAGTTTAGAGACGCTGGGCCCGGGCAGCCGTGTACTCTTACCTCAGAGCTACAGAGCGCGTGCACATCTGCCCCGTTTCCTCTTTGTCTTCCACGTACAGGCTGCCACGGCTGTTGCTTGTGTTTCAGGCAAGACACCACAGCACGATAGAAGGCTCGTCTTTTTACTGTGGCAGTAATTCCAAACAATGGTTGGGCGCCTCTGATAGGCCGCCCCTGTGCTCGACCAAAAGATATGTTTTGTATTCCTTTCTTCTGTTCGTCTGACTGTACAAAACACAACATGCATCTTATTTTGCTGTTTCCTAAGGGGACTACAGATTATGAACTTTGTCTTCAGTAGGATTTTATGATATTTTTTATTGTTGTACTGTTATGGCTTTCAGTAGCCGAATAAAGTTAATTTTGACTGACTGATAACAAAACACAATAAATATGTTTTATTTCAAAGAATTCATTTCCCATCCTACTCTCAAAGGAAAGCATAGTAAAAAGTACGGCCACTAAATTTTCTCGCCACTGGCCAATTTATGCTACTCAATTTACCTTGTGATTTTCTTACTGTTGATCATGCTTTAAGTAAATACATGATGTGGAGAAGTGTGGCTCACTGGTTAGAGCGGCAGACTCTGAAGCAGAGATCAGGCCCGGGGCCAGCGTTCAAGTCCCAAAGCGGCAGGGTCTTGGGCTCAATGTCTGCGGACTCGATAATTCTCACCTCAGCGCCTTCTCTAATCATGGGTTCCACGCTGCAACCCTGGGCAATAGCTTGCTTAATCTCCACAACAGTCCCTCCAACACTGGGATGCCTGGCTTCACCTTGGGGGTGCCCAGGAGGGGCATCTCACAGGGAGAGCCAGGAAGGGCTCCACAGCGTTATACAGTGCCGGGATGCCCCGTTGCTGGGGCAGTTGTGCACTTTACAAGTATATTACATTTACATGATGCCATTGTGCATTAAAGAGATTGGTGAAATGGCAATTGTGTGTCTGCTTATGTTTTAAACGCCCCACGCTGATTGCTGTGTGTTTTTGATCCCTATCTCTAGTGATAATGTGATTATAAATCTACTTGATAGGTCTTGCATCCCTCAAGAATATATATCCTCAAGTGGCTAGCCATGTCAGACTTCAGAGCACTTAACTTCCACGGTGGTGCAAGCACTTACAAGAAATAGCAAAAGATCTACCTTACGTCAACCCCACCCACTCTGAATGTGGTGAAAAGCCTCCTTGTAGGTGACGCTGGGGCTTTGTGCTAAAAGTGCAACTTATTCAACCCAAGGGTACTTATTTGGTCCTCAAGTACATTTTCCTTTGTAGCTCCTGTGCATCCCTTGTGCACCACACCTCTCAGTTCAACATATTTTCGACCAAGTAGGGCCTACTGGCACATTAGAACTGGTTCTAGTTTTTAGAAGGACTACATTGTTGATGGTCTTTTTATGAGCTTTTAAGCATGAGGGCACATTTTATCTCTCTGTACATTTCTCAGTGCCCTGCTCATTTGCTTAATTGATGGCACTGAAGTCCAGGTCATGTCCCCCAGGAGCCAGAACTCTGTAACTAATACTGCAAGGATATGTGCTTTCACCCTATCAGCTGCATTCTCTTTCAGATTGTAACTCTATCTACCCAGGTTTCTTGATACCCATTCTGAATTCAAACCCCTTGCATGCAGGAGAGCTTTTATCAACCCTTGTCGATACATTCATTGGGTTGTCTCAAAAAGGTACGTCGGATCTGGCACCAGGGCATGATACCTAAAGTAAGTTAGCATTAGACCTCTGCTCCTAGGAAACCGGATGCTTAGTCAACTACAGACCAACATCCTGAATGAGAAGGAAACTCCTTTGCCTGTCCTATGTATTTTAAAGTCTTTTGAGCCTGGATAACTCATGTGTGATTGACACCATCTGAAAGTATTTTAGGTCTTCTGAAGTGAAAGTTCAAACCACGTGCACCAGCTGGTTACTAGCCCTTGTGATACCAAATTTACATGCTTGGTACATGCCACCACCACAAGGGCCGCTGGGCTATTTCATAGATTCTTTATCTATAGCACTGAACACATGAAAAACTGTACCAACACGCACTACATGAAGGAAAATTGTTCACTTATTCTCTGCTGGCACCACTGTACGGAGAGCGGCATTCTCAAAGATTTCAGTGAAATTGCCTCCCACATCACAAACAGCTTTGAGAGGCATTCACCAGATAACTCTTTTTTAAGTAGTCGGTCAACAGGCTAACAGGAGAGAACTAATTGACATATTGGTGCAGATTTACGAGCCCCTTGCGCCACGTTTACGCCACTGTTGCGTCACGCAAGGCGGCGTAAACGTGGCGCATCCCTACGAGGCATTTACAACGTGATGCATCTATGGAGATGCGTCACGGTGTAAGGCCCTGCGCCACATGAAACCTGCGTCAGGTTTCATGTAGGCGTTCCAGTGCAGAGGGGGGCGTTCCGTCGCAGGATCGCCCCTGGAAAGTGACTCAGTGAAATCTACAAGATTTCACTGAGTCACTTTCCCAAAGCTGCTACGTCAATTCCTTACGCCTGCTTGAAGCAGGCGTAAGGAGTGACGCACCATGTAATGTATGGGTGGCCCCTGTGCATTGCAGGAGTTGCGTTGCACTTGCGACGCGCCTCCAGCAATGCGCCGCCCGTAAGCCAAAAGATGCGCCACGCATCTGCCCTTCCTTGCACCATGGTGCGCCGCATTTACAATGCGGCGCATCATGGGTGGCGCAAGGATTGATTTGCGTGACGTATCTTTACTATCGCATCTCTGCCGATTTACAGAGATGCGTCAGGCAACGTAAATCTGCCCCATTGTTTTTTGTAAGAGGATGGCGATTGGAATGATTCAGAGGAAACTGTTCTGAATCCTCTGAACTCCAAACTGCCCTATGGGGATAGCATATGAGCTCTATTCACATTGAAGACTATTGAATGTTGAATTGGTGTGTGCGTTGTGTTTGTGGACTGCAGGGTGGGATATAGTATGCATCTGTACATGGAGCAAGATTAGAATGGGAATATTGGTGGATCAATGAATGGGGGAAATTTGTGCCTGGATATAGATTCGAGCAGACTGGGTAGCTATAGAGCGTCTCTCTCTATGTATATGTTTGTTTAGGAAAAATATTAAACTCATCAATCGTATGCAAGTCTTCACTCATCCTGTCCACAAAGACTCACTCAGAAACATTTATAAAACAGGTATCTTGAAACTCCCCACTTTGTAACCTATTTTAGTTAAGCACAATCTTGCATTTTAGACCCATCACTTTCTTTCATACTTAAAGTGATCAACAAAGAAGCAATGCACTTTGACCTCTGCTCTTTTAAACTCGGTTGGCCTCTTTCCAAAGCTCAGCTTTAAGATCTTCTACTCACTGTGATCCTCTGCGTTAGGTTTGTAGACATGGTATCATGCTATGAGAGTGACAGTCAAGAAATCTGTTTTTTTTGGCAGAAAAGACATACAATGGTTGAACTCGAGTCAATTGTACAAGGGACAAGAAGGATATAGCCACCAGTGTGCACTGCAGTAGTTTGCAGTGGGGTCCTGTAACATACACCTGTAACATACGCCTGGCTCAAACATTAAATTGATGCGTGGATGCTTATCTTGAAGCACTTTTCTAATTAAGAAACAGGACGCATCTTCACCTCATGAATATTCATTCTGATATGTGTGAGCAGGAGAAGCACGCATAACCCCAATAAAGTTGTTAATATGGTCACTTTGCACATTTAAACTTCAAATTGTAAATCCCGTCAGGCTCAGGTATGAGTAAAGGATTGTTTATTAAACGCATCAGTGCGAAGTTAATTAATACGATGAGTAACTTTTAATACTTCTCTGAATGGTCTGATACCTATGTGACTAGAATGATGCTGATATACTGGCTATTAAAATTTTGAACATGAACTAGGACATTTCATTGTAGAAGGTTCTTCCAAGAAGAGTAGTAATGCCGTTAGACAGTGCTTATTTTGTGCTGGTGCTTTCCGTTGCTAAACACCAGCACTTATTTCTCAGAGCCGGGTCTACTACACTGGGCGGCATGTATCCTGAAATTTGTTTTTTAGCACGGTGTACACTCTTGCCCAGGGTGACATATGCGCAGCTGCATCCATTTTCACAGTGCTAAAAAACAAATTTCAGGTAACATGCTGCCTGAAACTAAACACCACCACAGAGCCTTTCATGAAAGCAACCCCGAGTTTTTTAAATTTTATTTACTATTAGTGAGGCAGCCGCCCAGTGTAGTAGGCAGCGTTGTGTCATCATGATGGTGACAAAACTAGATCCCTCGTGGACCCCAGGTTCTGGGCCCTTCCAATCCGAGGCCCCTACTGTTCTACGTCCTCCAGGACTCTCAGGCCCTCCTCAGGCCTTGGCTGCCCGAGCTCTGCTCCTTTCTCCGGGCCGCCATGGCAGCTGGGGTGGGGCGACAGCTCTTAACTGACTCTCCGGCAATGCTTTCACTTTCAGTTGCGGGCGTAGCCTTCACTTTGAGGCATAACAACAGTTTAACCAGTGTTGAAACTGAAAAAACGTTACTCCTTGAAGCCATAAATTGGGGTGGTTAAGGTGTGGTAACGAAAACGGGGTAGGTTCAAAAAGCATCCTGACCGGTCAATTCATACATTCATTTTATTTTTAATCTTTTTCCACAAGGGAATTGGCAAGAAAATGAAATGTGACAGTGAATTGGAGCACCATTAGTTCTGTCACAGCAGCCCCCTTGCATAGATGGTCAAAGGCCTTTCAGCTTCTATGAGTCAAAGCACGCTAACTGAGAGGATTTGATGCCCATAGGTCTTGCGCACGTGGGATCTATTGGCTTTGTCAATGTTTTTTAGTGATGTATTGTATTGTGGTGTGGTATGCAATGGCCTGTCATTCCACAGGGTGGTATGGTATGGCCTGTCATTGTATGGTATAGTACGTGAGCAGTGTGCCTGTATGAGTGCAGGTTGACTTGTGTGCCTATATTAGTGCAGGGTGAGTTGTGTGCTTGTATGAGTGCAGGGTGAGTGGTGCGCTTGTATGAGTACAGGGTGAGTGGTGTGCCTGTATGAGTGCTGGGTGAGTAGTGTGCTTGTATGAGTGCAGGGTGAGTGGTGTGCCTGTATGAGTGCAGGGTGAGTGGTGTGCTTGTATGAGTGCAGGGTGAGTGGGTGCTTGTATGAGTGCAGGGTGAGTGGTGTGCCTGTATGAGTGCAGGGTGAGTGGTGTGCCTGTATGAGTGTAGGGTGAGTGGTGTGCTTGTATGATTGCAGGGTGAGTGGTGTGCCTGTATGAGTGCTGGGTGAGTGGTGTGCTTGTATGAGTGCAGGGTGAGTGGTGTGCTTGTATGAGTGCAGGGTGAGTGGTGTGCCTGTATGAGTGAAGGGTGAGTGGTGTGCTTGTATGAGTGCAGGGTGAGTGGTGTGCTTGTATGAGTGCAGGGTGAGTGGTGTGCTTGTATGAGTGCAGGGTGAGTGGTGTGCCTGTATGAGTGCAGGGTGAGTGGTGTGCTTGTATGAGTGCAGGGTGAGTGGTGTGCCTGTATGAGTGCTGGGTGAGTGGTGTGCTTGTATGAGTGCAGGGTGAGTGGTGTGCTTGTATGAGTGCAGGGTGAGTGGTGTGCTTGTATGAGTTCTGGGTGAGTGGTGTGCATGTATGAGTGCAGGGTGAGTGGTGTGCCTGTATGAGTGCAGGGTGAGTGGTGTGCCTGTATGAGTGCAGTTTGACATGTGTGCCTGTGAGTGCAGGGTGTGTGATGTGCCTGTATGACTGCAGGCTGAGTGGTGTGCCTGTGTGCATGCTGAGTAGTGTGCCTGCATGAGTGTAGAATGAGCGGTGTGCCTTTTAGAATGCCAGGTGAACACTGTGCCAGTATGAGTGCAGGGTGAACACTGTGCCTGTAGGAGTGCAGGGTGAGCAGTGTGCATGTATGAATGCATAGTGAGCTGTATGAGTGCACGGTGAGCACTGTACCTGTATGAGTGCAGGGTGAGCAGTTTGCCTGTATGTGTGCAGAGTGAGGTCCTTTCGGGTGGTTTGATAAGAAATGCAGAAGTGCCCTTACTGCATTAAAAAATATCCTGCACTGTAGCTCATCTACGAGAGTAGAGATCAGAACTGCGAGACGGAACTATCGCCTTGCCTTAAGCTTTAGGAAAAAAGAACTGAAATTAAAAGCGTGGGCTAACCTGCATGAAGCATGTAACAAAAGGGACAACGTTGCCTTTTGGAAGGCCGCGAGCGCTCCATTTTACCAGGAGCGAGCGGGCCCCTCAATAGACAACGCAATCTCTGCACAGGAATGGGTCCAACACTTCCAGAAACTTTATAGCTGTTCAGTCCCTACTGGTGAGGATCACACGACTACAAGATCTACAAATGTAATAGAGGGTTTTAGCTATCCAATAGATATTTCCTTTACTCTAGAAGAAGTTCAAAGAGCTTTAAAAGAAAGTCCAGCGGCAAAAGCGCCAGGACCAGACAAGGTCCCATTAGATGTTTTTAAAAATCTCCCTGACCTTTGGGCCCCAATTTTAACAAACGTCCTTAATTCCTCTAATAAAGTCGGATTCATCAAAACCTGGCAAGAGGCTATCCTGGTCCCTATACACAAAAAAGGGGATAGAAATGATCCTGCCTGCTACAGGCCCATCTCGCTCTTAGATGGCCTAATGAAAACAGCCGGCAGAATCATCCTTACCAGGATGCAGGAGTGGCTCGAAGAAAAAGATATCCTATCTACAATGCAGTACGGCTTTACTAGAGGAAAGGGAACAATTGAACAAGGTTTAAATCTTGCCCTTATTATGTCAAAATATGTTCATGTCAAAAAGGTTAATTTGTACATAACATATGTAGATCTCAGTTCTGCTTTCGATTGTGTGAGGCATGACACCCTGTGGCAGATCTTAGAAGATATCGGCCTAGATAGCAGGATCATAATCTTTATTAAAGAACTCTACTCGGGGGCTGGTGCACGGGTGAGGTTCGGCAAGGGAGGCGAATGTTCTGATTTCTTCCCTATTCGTAGAGGAGTAAGGCAGGGGTGCATTCTTGCACCCCTGCTTTTTAATCTGTACATAAATGATGTGAGAACCTTGCTAACAGAAAAGTATAATCACTATCCAGTGATCAAAGGAAAACCCATACCCATACTCCTCTACGCCGACGATGCGGCTATCTTGTCACAGACTAAGAGAGGCCTACAAAACGCAGTAAATACATTCTCTGAGTACATGAATAAGAGGGGTTTATCTATAAATGTGTCCAAGACTTTCACCATGTCCTGTGGCCCAAGGAAAATCAGAGCTCCATGTAATATAAATTTGGACAATAAGTGTGTTGAATTAGCAGACATTTTCTGTTACCTTGGGGTTCGTATGGACAGACAAGGTAATTGGAAACCAGCAGTGAAAGCAAGAGCGTTGGCATTCACCAAAGCAACGGGAGCTCTCCTCAACTTTGCGAAGAAGATTGGATCAAGGCCACCAAGGGAACTTTTACAAATTTATAAATCTA
Organism: Lissotriton vulgaris; assembly: GCF_964263255.1. NCBI lineage: Eukaryota > Metazoa > Chordata > Amphibia > Caudata > Salamandridae > Lissotriton > Lissotriton vulgaris. The sequence goes on from NC_141689.1 coordinate 1,644,934,997, forward strand.
AATGTCTTTCCATTGGCACCTATGGGGCTGGGTTATGGGGATACAGTCTGTGGAAATCATCCAACGAATAGAGAACAAATTCTTAAGGTATGTCTTGGCAGTGCCGCCCAGCACATCAATATATGTCCTGCATGCAGAATTGGCCATACAACATATCTCTGATACCATTAAGATGGCACCAATTTTATTGTGGCATAACAGCTGGACCAACCCTGCCACAAATCTCAACAGAGCGGTAGCAGAGGACTGCCTGCAGTGCTGCGGGGTAAAAAACATCATGTGGCTTAATTATGTTAAGAGTCTGTGCTTTGAGATCGGTTGTCCAGAATATTTCTCTAACCCAGCCACCATGGACTCTATCTCCAGATCCACACTAAAGAAAATACTGACTGAACATTGTGAATCAAACAGATGGAAAACCCAAAGGGTCAAGATGTCAGTCAGAAATCACGATGAAGTGACACTACATAGAAACATCCAGTTGTACCTTACTGTTGACCAACCCTTTTTTTATCGTAGAATATTCATCTTTCCGATTTGAAACATTTTTCAGACTTATTACTCTTCCAAGGTGTAACGACTGGTCCAAAGATAAACTAATTTGCCCCTGTGATAAGTTGTCAGTTCAATCTAATATTCACTGCACTTTATATTGCACTTTATACGCACTTCCAAGGCGACAAATATTACGGCCCCTTTTGTTAAAGTGGGGCATAAGAAAATCGAGAGAAGCCTATAATAAATTGCGATCCTTGGAAGATTACTATACAATTAATACTGTAATGATGTATTTAAGAGCAATATTGAAATTCAGACGGGACATTACGCTAGAATAAGTAACGTTATATTGATGATATAACGGTTCTGTCCGAGGTTATGCTCTATTTATTATTGAATACCTAATTCCCACATGTCGCTCCAATTTTATCGTATACATGGATTTTTAATACTGTTTTTGTAACAAGAATTAGTTTTTCTGCTTTGTTGATTGTATGTATGCTTTTATGAATTGTTTTTAACATTTCGAATAAAGCTTTTGAACTGAACTGAGTGGTGTGTGGTGGGTGTATGTGTATCTGTGCAGGGTGAACACTGTGCTTGTATGAGTGCAGGGTGAACAGTATGCCTATATGAGTGCAGGGTGAACAGGTGCCTGTGCGTGTGCAGGGTGAGCACTGTGCCTGTATGAGTGCAGGGTGAGCAGTTTGCCTGTTTGTGTGCAGGGTGAGTAGTGTGCATGAATATGTGCGGGGTTTGGGGTGTCCCTGTATGAGTGCAGGGTGAGCTCTGTGCCTGTATGAGTGCAGGGTGAGCACTGTGCCTGTATGAGTGCAGGGTGAGTGGTGTGCCTGTATGAGTGCAGGGTGAGCACTGTGTCTGTATGAGTCCAGAGGGAGGACTGTGCCTGTATGTGTGCAGGGTGAGCACTGTGCCTGTGTGAGTTCAGGGTGAGCACTGTGCCTGTATGAGTTCAGGGTGAGCACTGTGCCTGTATTAGTGCAGGATGAGCACTGTGCCTGTATTAGTGCAGGGTGAGCGATTTGCCTGTATGTGTGCAGGGTGAGCACTGTGCCTTTATGAGTGAAGTGTGAGCCATGTGCTTGTATGAGTGCAGGGTGAGCGATGTGCCTGTATGACCACAGGCTGAGAGGTGCGCCTTCAAGACTGCAGGATGAGCACTGTGCCTGTATGAGTGCAGAATGAGCATAGGGGCTTTGTGAATAGAGGGCGAGTGGTCCAAAAAAAAGCCTGCAAAGATGGACTTTTCTGACTCGGCATGTGCAGTTTACAGAACTTTATTTTCGCTGTAACGCCTGAGTCATTTGCACCTCTGAAAAGTGCCATTTTCAGAAACCACAGCATACATACTGTACATATGAAGGGTCTGCATTGTATACTCTAGACATATTTTTGACTATGCATTTTACATGAGCCTATGTCATATTCACATTTTGAAGACCTGATATATGCTTATAATCAGAGGTTTTAGATGTCTATATTGGGCATATGACAGGATTGAATGGTACATAAATCCGTTACAGGTCGTGCATATGCCAGAGAGGTGCATAATGTTCATTTAGCAGGGTCCAATATATTCTTCGAGTGATAGATGCCTTCATATTGGGCTTGATCCTCTGAACTCTCTCATGTCATTTATCCTTTGGCAACAAAATGTACACATATTAGTGGTAAATTTGTCAAATTCTCAGAGCAAAAGAATTGAGAAGTGGGTAAGGTTTGGAACTGTTTTTACTACTAGACTGTTCTGGGCAGTTTAGAGTGTTATTTGAAAATCCAGCCTGGGGAGTCACAAAATCAAACAGAAGTAGATAGTCATTTCAGCACAACCTTAGAGTCAGGACTTTCATGGTCAGAAAGGTTCATTATGCTTGGTTCCAAAAGTCATGACATCCAGTCTCTTTTGCTGTGTTGCCTTGATTTTATTAAGATATCTTCCCCAAGGAGCTGGAAAATCAACATGTGTTTCAAGTCAACCATCATATTACCAAGGTAGGAATTCAGTTGCTATTACATCTCGCTTTTAGTGCCAGTTGGGGATGTAGGCTGAGCCAGTTGAATAAGTGGGTGTGGCCTCCTACAAAAATTTGAGCACCTGGACTTCATATTTTACAAATTAAGCACTGCCGTTAGATACACTGTGCTCAGATCCACACACTGTACGACTGGCTTTATCTTCAATTACTTATCTCTCACAGAATTAGTAGGTATTCTTGACCATGTTAATGCATCATTATGTGTTAACTATGATAAATGGATGTGTAAGTGTAACATTACACCATGACGAGCCATGTACTCACAAGAACGGCTCTCACTGAGTGCTCGGCATAGTTTGCCTGGATCTCTGCTAGATCATGAAGTTCTCAGTGAATGATTTCCCACCTGAAAGCTCCTTAGAGGGGTTATTTTTTAGAAAATCAGACAAGAGCTCTCCTCACAGAATCCTGCTCCAGCGGCACTCAATGAGAAAAATGTCCCTTATCAGAATCGGCCGCCCTCAACCTTCGGCAGAGCTTTCTCCCTATGAGTAACATTTTAGAGAAGTGCACTGTATGCTCTCTGAAATGTTTTTATTAGTATGATGGAGTTTAACCTTGGGCTAATGCTACAGACACCAGATATCAGCAGCTTTTGGGAAGGGAAGGTTTTCAACAGGAATGGCATTGGCAATACCATGGCTACAGACATGTACGGTCCATATTGTCACGTATATTCATCAGGAGTCAACCATAGCCGGATTCATGAGCATTGCTTGATTCCAAGATCAGTCCCCCAACCGGCTGTTTAATGGGGAATGGGGAATAGCTGATTCGCTCAGGCAGTGTAAGAAACAGGTTACATTATCCAGGAATCTCTCTGTCATTACTTGACTGGGCGAGCTACTCAATATGGGCCAACAAATATCCAAGACTTCTAAAACTAAAAAGTTTATCATAAAGAGGGAATTAGAACAGGCATGTCATCTCGCATTAGTCTCTAGAGGGCCAGTAGTTGATCCATGCAATGCCCTACCAGTAAAACTGTATAAATGAGTTGGCGGCCTACTTTATCCACGAAAGGGAAGAACGGATTTCCCCAATGTGAGAAACATAAGAGCACCATTACGATATCACGGTACATGAATCCTGTTAATAATACATTTTAGTCCCTGCCATCCATGAGATGAATGCCATATGTCTAAATACTGTGTGCTGATGTGAAAAACACATGTACCTGCATACTTATTATGCTTAAAGTGTTCAAAATGGTTACCATATCCCTGGTTTTAACCTTCATTCAGCAAGGATAGTGTTGCTATCTGCAGTATGTCTATTTGTCTACCTCCTAACCCTAGTCTTTAGTTGTTTCCCCTATTTTTGGTGTGGTTCAAGGTTCTATCCATAAAGGCTCCCTAACTACCACTCCTTAATTTGCTGCATGTTCAGCTTTCTTTAGCTGGTCAACTGACAAAGGCTTCCTAAACAGACCTCAAGAGTGAAAATCACCACTCACCTGGTATCACCATAAAGCAGGCAGCCTGAGTCATGCCTTAAACCTCAGCAAAGTCTTCAGTTCATCTAAGTATCCTAAAAAGGATTTTTTTCCGGCTTATTCAAGGCCTTCAAGACCCAGTGCTTTGTTTCTATGGTAATCATAGCAACTTAACCTGCCAATGTTTTGCCTAGGTACCAATGAATTCCGTGATGGAAATAAGGAAACGGATATAGAAGTGACATTGAACCCAGTTGGGTCCCTAGACACGAGTGGGGTCTAAATGTCTTCTGCCAGTCCAGATTGAATGGGACACAAAAGCCTGACTGCATTATGGGTTCCTAACTTTCAGGTGCCTAAATTTGCCCATAAAGAAAACCAGTGTCTCTTTAAATATGGACCAGTGTGACCTGTCCAGCTATAAAAAGATCACCATTGGTTAAAGAATAAAAGGACCCCCAAGGGCTTCGTTCAGAAAGGATATCAATATGGGTCTGAAATAGTTTCTTGCCATCCTCCAAAGTCTCAAGATATATCACTGTCAGAATTGGCAACTTTGGCTCTGTAATCCGCCTACATGCACTCTAACCCCAAGATCCTCTTTAATGCACCCCTGTTCAAATTCTCCTAGGGTGATGCTTATAGTTCCAACCACAATGATTCATTTCCCCCCACACCCCAAAGAGCTATGTGATACAGGCAAACCCCACAAGGTTTCTTCAGTTCGGCCTCTTTGAATTTGTCAGATCCAACAACGACATCAGTACAGCAGCAGTGTTAAGATATGCTTTGTCAAGCAAAAGTTGAAATTTACTAGCCAGTGCATTTTCTTTTTCTTTTGGATTCACCAAAAAGACCCCGACCACCTCTGACCTCAGCGCCACCCCGGTGGACCAGAACACATTTCTTAGACCTTGTTTGCTGGTCTAAACCCAAAGTTCGTGATTGAGAAACTTCTGTCTCACCCTATTTATATTCTGTTTTGCATGCCTTTTATAGATGAGTATTATAAAACCAGAGACTGGAACCAGTTGCCACTTCTGTGACCTTGAAAGATGTGGGTTGGGGGTATTGCCTGGTAACTATCGTTTTACCACAACATTTAGCCCTAAATATCGAAGTCAAAAATATTGACAGGCAATTATATAGGTGAGTATGTGTTTACTCTACTTTAACTTCACATCAATCTACCTTGACAATATCTATATTCTCAAGGTAAGTAGATGTAGAATTAAGAATGCTAAATCTATTCTTATCTATATGCACTTACCTCTTCAATATTTTTTATCTTCGATATTTAGGCTTCGATACTGTGGTAAAACTATATTTACCATGCAACATACCAGACTATAGCTATCTTGAAACAGTAATGGCCGTGTGAGCTACCGTCAGTATGCTTAATTGTAACTGGCTAGCCAGAAGAGCAGACACTTCACATCTTAGAAGGCACTGAAGGGTGAGTGCATAAGAGAACAGCGATGACAGAGAAAAGTGGTCTTTACCTAGGCTGTGTGTCAGTAGCTTGTCAGGGCATGGATAAAAAGCGACAGCTTTTGGAGCTCCGCCCCGCCCTTTGGCGTAGTCGAGTGCTGCACTCACGCCATTTCAGATATGTCGCATCACTTTGAATACTTAGCAGGATTTGAAAATCCATTTGCTGTCTGGTCAGAATGGAAAACTTGTTCCCGCTGCAGAACAGGCCTAACATTTTTACCAATTTCATGTCAGGCAACAGCAGAACTAATGCAATCACTCAGTGGCCAGGCTCCCATAATGCAGTGAGATTGATTGCTAGCCCTTCGCCCGCGCTTGGCTCTAAACAAAGTAGTGCACTTCGCTGCTATCACTTACCACAGGCATATATATGCATGGCTGCTGCAGCAGGATAAGTGACGCAACTTCAGCAATGCGTCCTTTCACATGGGGCAAGCCTCATGTGAAAGGGCCTGCGTCAGTCTTACGCCTGCTGTGAGGCAGGCGCAAGATTTTGACGCAACAGCGTCCTAAAAGTGACGCAGTGAAATCTCATAGATTTCACTGCGTCACTATTACGAGGCTTTTTGCGGGGGAACGCCCCCTCTGCATACATTATACCTGACGCAGGTATAATGTGGCGCAGGGGTTTAAAAAGTGACGCATCTACCTAGATGCGTCACTTTTTAAATATGGCGCAACGAGGCGCATTTTTTACACCGCTGGTGCGTCACAAAAAGTGACGCACCGGCGGCGCAAAACTGACACAAGGCCTTCATAAATAAGGCCTCATGTTTTTTGAAGCAGCAAATTTAGCAATCCTTGCTGAGTTGGAAACCGCAATACTTATATGTATGCTAAGCGCAAAATATGTATTTTGGAAGCAGAAGCACTCCTTATTCCTGCATATGTACACCCAATTATTATGCATCACTGTGCAAGGGCGGGAGCGTTGGGCATACCTGTGGGTCATGAATGGGACTATTTTAAAGAAAGAGGCAAATATGCATACATTTAAGTCTTGCCCTTGGATTGTATGGTTAACCTTCTTTAATTCTGGGCTGGCCCACCTTTAGCCGTCTCACCAGCCCCATGTAATACAAATCGTAATAAAAAAGATACCTCTGCATCAGCCCTCTTCATCCTGTCACTCAACTGTCATTATTCACGTTATTGTTCCCATCCACCACCATGCTCCCTTCCGGTGCATTGCTCGCAGAAGACGGGGCTACCATTACAGGACACTGGTTCTTGCATTTGTGCTTCGCCCGCTTTTGGAGATTCAGGTATCGGCCTGGGTTGTTGACATACAGGCACTCTCAGGCATCTAGAAATGTTGGTGATTACTTTGCCTTCCTAGTGATGGCAACCGTCCACTGCAAATATATATATGTATATTGAATATTCTATGACAAACTGTTAAGCAGATTTTCCTGAGCATACTGCAGCCCAAGTTTTCTTCATCACCATTTTCAGTTCCCATTTGGATGAAACGTTGTTGATGCCAATGCTCATTCCTTCACTCCCAGTGAATGTGGAATTGCTCGTATTTAATGCTAATCTACTTTTATCAAAATTTTCAAAACTTCCTTGTTACTTCCATTATTTACTGGTACAAAGATTCAGAGAGGGAGAGAGCCGTGACCCTTGTTCCAAAATCAAGTTACTCTCTACCACACCAGTCAAGTTACACTCTACTACACCAGAAAAACGTTCAACAGCACACTCAAAAACCAATAAATAAACAAATCAGTCATTCCTGAATTAAAACTCGCGACATGAATACTTATGCACTCATGAGTCACATTCTGCCTTGTGGCGTGTTACTTTTTCAAATCCCCTTCTGCTCCATGCAGTTTTCTTCTATTTCTCGCCTGTGATTCCCACACCCTTTCTATTCCGAGAAAAGAAAAATCGAAAAAAATCGAGTCACTTTCTAATACCAAGACGTGTTACTGAAGGTGATTTTCATAGGAGTGAGCAGCGAGGAGGGTGAAGGAAGCGTCGCGCGCCGCAGGTTTCCCGCCTTTTCACATCTAACGTTAACGATAATGAAGCGAACACCAACGGGCCTTCCTGTTGTGTTTATTCACTCCACGCAAGCTGCATATTCACAATAGCTCGCCCCAGAGTGGAAACATTCCTGTAATTTACTCCCGGGGATCTGTTGCTATTCATTAAGGTCGCGCGTTGCACTCCCGGGGTTTGCGCAAACAGCGGGGAGTCTCGAGAGGAATCCGGTCCGGGCGCGCCTATTATCCGTCTAACGCACGCAAGGTGTATTTCCATTACAGAAAACAAGTTTTTTTTTCGACTACGGATACACAGTGGTTATTCAGTCCCATTGGTGGTGTCTCGTGGAATTCCCGGAGGATTCTTTTAATTCCACTAGGGCGCCAGCAGGTATAAACTCCGGGCAAGGATATTGTGAATAACATCGGATCTTGCTTAACCGCACTCTCCATTTGTGTCTTGAGTGCACTGTGGAATGCACTCAACCATCGCATGCCCTCGTGTGCACACATAATAGACACAATGATATATACCTGTAGGAACATACGTGCTTTCTGTTCTTGTCTTATGTCATTCTTAACATGCTTAATATTTAAAAGACGCCGTACGTTGAAACAATTTCAAGTTTTTACATCATCTAGGCTGTCTCCCATTCACAAAATAGTGAAGTATAAGGAACTGTGATCTGGGGTACAAAAGTGTGGGGGCAGTAACACTGGGGGATGGGCGAGCGAAGGAGGGAGAGGCAAGGCCAGAGCAGTATATACAACTTGCCTTTCAATATTACGCTGGCTTTTTTTTTTACCTATCTTTGCTCATCTATATATTTGTTCCAATTACACACTCAATGGATGGGTGCACATTTTATTTGAGGTTGAATGGGTTCGTTGTTGTCCCTAAAATTCAGGGGTTGGTTCTGTGGCTCAAGGTGCAGGTGCACTGACAGAGTTGCTTGTGGCTTCCACTTTAGGGATAGCAGAGGGTGCATGTGTCAGGACTGAGGTCTATTGGCTGGGCTGTGAATGAATCACCATGCTTCAATATCAGATAGTGTTGCATTCAGGGCCAAGTTATTTATTTTTTATTTATTTTATGCGATTTTATATAGCGCAGACTTTACCCGAAGGTGTCAGAGCGCTTCACAATAGGAACAATAATGATACATTAGGAGAAAATTACAAGTGAATGACTTACGAGAGCAAACGTTAAGTTGCATGAGGCAAAAGTGACATTTGTGAGCAAAATACAAGGGGTAGCAAATGGTACATTACAGGAGGAAAAAGTGACGTGTGCAAGTTACAAAAGCGTACAAAGTACAAGAAGAGGTATAAAAATGCAATAAATGGCAGACACTCAAACACAAGAACAAACGTTACGTAGGCAATGGTGGCACTTTTGCAAGTATCCAAAGCAAACAAAATGTAAGAGGAAGCAAACAGTGAGTTACAAGGGAAAAGTGACGTGCACATGTTACAAAAGAGCACCAAACACAGGTAGAAGGATAATACTGCAATAAATGGTAGACACTCAACCACAAAAACACACTGGGAAGGCACTTCCATAGTCATGGAGTCATGGTCATAGTTATGGTGTTTGAAGGACAGAGACTACCAAGGATACATGTAAAGCAAATTTTGCAGTCACAAAACAGAACAATCAAAGATATCACGCAGGCATATCAATAATTGGGTGCTACAAAGCTTCAACCCATACTGCAGCACAGCCTTGTGCACTGATGCTCCCAAACCCGCATGACCCAACTCTAAGTGATGCTATCTTACAGCTTCATTCAGTTGCACTATCGGAGACTCGCAGTGATGCAATACGTGAGCTTGTGGTGCACTCACGAATGACGATGGTGGTTGCACACCACTCTAATGGTCTTTCTGTGCCCTGAAACCCTACCCCGGCTCTGCTCCTCCTTATCGCTTACCCTCTGGGCTCCAGGTCACTATCCTCGTACCGAAAGGAAGAAATGAGCACCTCCATGGTAAAAGCGAGCAGGGCGCCGTGAACCCCACAACCTGATGTCACAATTTACCAAGAACAGCAACAACCGTACATCAGTGACGTCACTGCTGAGCCTGCAAACCACACCAAGTAGGAGGGCGCAAGAGTGCAAGGAAAGTTACACATCCAAGGCTGTGGGAACCTTGGGTAGCGACTATAGCTATTAAAGGCATCCCGCTGAAATTCTGATTGGCCCGCAGCCGGACATTGATTAATTGCCTCTAGGGTGATTGGGTGGATGGCTGCGAGACGATCAGGGTAGTGACTGGAAGGGGCCTAAGGATGTCAGAGGCTAGTCGAGATGGAAGAAGAGGGTGGGGAGTTTGTGGAACGGAATGAAGGCCTGTCTGTAACGAAGACTGGCGGGAGGCGCCTACTGTGAGCCTACGCCGGTGGGAGGCCCCGAGGCAGACTCCAGGCACTGCTTCAAATCTTAGAAGGAGAAACCCTTAATCGAAAAGGGAAGGTTTTTTTTTAGAACAGACAAAAAAGAAAGGTTCCCTTTTCGTGTGGTCTAGAGAGAGACGTTCGTCTCTGAAGGTTGTTATTTTTTAGAAGGGATTCTATGGTGAGCCAAAACACGTATCAAAGATGTTCAGAGATCAACAAATTTACAGTAAAAACTTCATTTAGTACACAACATTTTGCCTCTATTGGATTATAACAAATTAATAAAGATGTAAACACTGTTATTTATCAAAAACAATTCTTTATTGTTCTCTATTCCTACTACATAATTTTAGAAAAAGCTCAAAAATTAAAAGGTTGTTTAAAAAAACGGTTATTGTTGCATTATTATGCACCACAGACATGAAACAATTTTTACAGTTAAAAGTAGTAATCCTTTTCAAAACCACATTTGTCAAATAAAACAAAACCTTATCAATTTTATTACACAACACAAATAGTCGACGCGGCGTTTCGGTGATTCTATATCTTCACCTTCTTCAGGACAGTGTGTTAGATTAAAATTTCTCTGGTTAGGCTGTTATTTGGTCAGTCGCTTTTTTGAAGAAATTGGCGAAATGTGACCTTGTCGGATATCTCGACTTCTTGCTTTAGAGGTATTTTCTCGTATACATCATGGATATGGACCGCCTACTCAGTAAATTTCGTCGAGGGCGTGTCTGCAAATTTTTACAGAGAAGTCTGTGTCTCTAGAGGGTATCAATTTTCATCACCTGGTTTATGATTCGGGTGTTTGTTCTTAAGCTGAGATGCTTCAAAAGGAAGCTCTTATGCAGAGGTCGGTTTCCTTGTCCTCGCCCGGTAGTTGTAGGGGTGGTACTATTAACCCTTTGGGAAACTTAGGCTTACTTTTTAAAAGCTCTTAATTGTTTTGGTGGTGGAGTTAATCACAGCAGCGGGGATTAATTCTTGCTTTGTTTGAATTCTTCCTCCTCGCGCTTTCCGGGCTTACACCTCTTCCGACTTGCAGGTAGTGGTACTACTGTGAGCCTACGCCGGTGGGAGGCCCCGAGGCAGACTCCAGGCACTGGACACACTCACAGGAGATGGGTGCTGGCCTGCAACGTGCTGCTCGTGCGCCAATACTGACCGGGCTGTGCCGGTGCCCCAGAGCGAGAACAAAGAACCGGTAAGGGTGCTTGCTGTTACCGCTTCAACAAAGCTGGGACTGGAGACTGTTGTGTTGGGGCTGAGAGTCCACAAGTGAGAACACCCTCCGGATGGAGAGGTGGGCCGATGGGGGGGGACCGGGCGTGGTCGCGATCCCACGTGGTGCTCTTTTAAACCCTTTGAGCAGGAAGAGGATCAAAGAGATGAAGGCATGAAGGACAGCTGGGTGAGGTGTATAGTGCCGCCAAGAAGGGAAGGGGAACGCCTACGCCACAGAGTGGGGCCTATCTCCACACTGTGAAAGACTCCACACAGAAACTGACTAACAGATACGGGCCTAAGACCACGAGCAGTCTCGCGCCCCTTTATTTATACCCATCCGGCAAGCCCGCCATCAGGGTGTAGGAATGCGTGCCTGCGTATGTACGTGTGTGCATGCGTGTGTGTGCAGACGGGGCCGGGTGGCTCCGTCAGTACATCCCTAAACTCATAGATCTTTAGTCCATCTCAAAGGGGTGTTTGCACAGGACCCAATGTCCAGGCGAAGTCTTTCAGTCGTTGGCTGGGAGTTGGATTGGGCCGGAGGTTGTACCTCTGATTCCGCTGGATCTCAGTGCCTCCTCCCTCTCCAGCACACTCCTCCGAACTCCCAGCTGCGCCTGTTGTACCTTCGCTGCTCACAGTCGTCTCCAATCCCGATCTTCCTTGGGAGGTGTCCTCCCTTGGTTGGCTTGGCAGTGTCTCGCTAGGGCCTGATCTTCTATCTCGTAATCTACGTCTGCAGACACGGGCCTATCAGTTTCTGGACTCCTTGTGACACGCCTAAACCAGGATACGTTCCGCGTCACAGCTCTATTGCCTCTGGTTGCAGATATCATGGTGCCTTGTACGTTTACGACTTCCCACACCTCAGGTTCATATGCTGTGAGATATTTCCAGTTGCGGTTTCGATTCTTCAAAATTACCTTGTCACCGACTACCAGGGACCTGGGTCTCGCCCTTCTTGACCAGCTTGCTCTTTCATTTGTCCGTTGCCTTCTTTGCTGAGTAGCATTTTTGTCCATTGTTGGCGGATGCCAGGAGGGACCCGTCGACACACTGTCTCTTGGAACCTTTTTAAACAGTACGTGCGCTGGTGCACACTTGGTGGTACAATGGGGCGTTTGACGTTACGCACTCAGAAACTGCGACAAACACTCCTCTGCCACTTCTCCTCTCTCAACCCCGATCTGAAGGGCCTTGTTTAGCGTGCGCATAAATCTCTCGACCTCGCCATTTGCCTGAGGCCATTGCGGCGTGATTCTCCTGTGACGGATGCCCCGTGCTGCCAGATACGTCTGGAACTCCTTCCCTTGAAAAGGTGGGCCGTTGTCTGACTTTATTTCTGTAGGTAGGCCCATCATGGCAAATGTTCGGTCTAGCACTGCCTTGACATGGACAAATGCAGTAGATGGCACTACTTCGACTACGGGGAAACGTGAGTGCGAGTCTATTATCACCATAGTGTGTCTCCCGTCCGGGAAAGTTCCAAAATCAATGCTTAGCTTTGTCCATGGTTCTGTGCATGGCTCCTCTGTGATGACCGGGTGTGGAGCAGGGTCTCGACCTGTGATGTTGCACGAGTGGCAGTTACGCACCTCTTCTTCAACTGCCGCGTCCATTCCGGGGAACCACACTTTGCTGTGCAGCCGCTCTTTTGTCTTCGACACCCCCTGGTGGCCCTGATGCGCGAGTCGCACCACTTCTTTTCGCAGGCTTGTGGGAATCACAATGGTGGTGCCACGCAGGACTATTCCGTGGGGCCCTTCGCTAAGTTCGCTCTGAGCCTGCCAGATCTGTTGTCGAAAAGCCTTTTCTTCAGCCGTGAGTGCGCTTGCTCCATCCAGGAAGTGCTTCCAGCTGCGATCTGCCAGCGTTGCCTTGGCTCGGCGGAGGCATTCGTCCTCCTCAGTGGCTTTTCCTATATCTTCAAGCGTGAGAGCCTCTGGGCAAGCTTCCTGCGTCAACATTTTCACGAATGCTTCCACCTCTTCTGTGTCCTCGTGATCCGTCACGGAGGATGTGACCTTTGGGTGCCGAGACAGAAAGTCTGCGGGGTTGTCTGCTCCCGGTCGGAAGATGACTTCAAAGCGATACGTTTGCAATTGGACAGCCCACCGTTCTATCCTCGAGGGGGCGAGTCTGTTTGTTCCCGCAAACAGAGGCACTAATGGTTTGTGGTCCGTGACGACCTTTAATTCGTGGCATACAGGTACAGGTGGAAATGGTGGCAGGCCCATTTTATGGCTAAGGCTTCACGCTCAATCTGTGCGTAGCGCATCTCAGTCACTGTGAGGGCACGACTGGCATAGGCCGTGGGAACCCATACGTGAGCCTCTGTCTCTTGCATGAGCACTGCGCCGAGTCCGACCGGACTTGCGTCCACTACCACTTCCGTGCGGCGATGTGGGCGAAAGTAGGCCATGACTTTATCATCAATCAGAGCATCCTTTATTGCTGAGAACGCACCGTCCTCTTTTGCTGACCATATCCACGGTTGTCCAGTTTTGGTTAGAGCGCGCAGGGGTTCAGCGAGGGAGGCCAGGTTGGGGATAAAACGACTGCAATACGTAGCCATCCCCAGGAAACTTCTAACTTCTGTTGCGACGTGGGCCGAGGCGCCGATCGGATGGCCTCTGCTTTCTTCAGGTCGACGCGCAGACCATCTCGAGAAAACACATATCCCAAAAAATCCACTGACTCCTGGTAAAAGGAGCATTTGGCTCGGTGTAGGGTAAGGCCTTGGTCCGCTAGGCGCTGGAGGGTGGCTCTAAGGTGCGCATGGTGTTCCTCAAGTGTGTTAGAAAAGACGAGGATATCATCGCTTAAGTTGATGACGCCGGCAAGCCCAGAAAGAGTTTCTTTGATTGCATTCTGGAATACCTCAGCAGCCGAGGAGACACCAAAACTCAGCCGTTTGTAACGCCGTAGGCCGACGTGCGTTGAGAAAGTTGTTATATTGCGGCTGTCTGGGTGAAGTTCCAATTGGTGGTACCCTGCATTGAGGTCCAACTTAGAGAACCACCGGGCTCTGTTTAAGTCCGCAACGATGTCGTCCATCGTAGGGGTAAGACGTCTCTCTCTCTTGACGGCCTTGTTTGGGAGACGCATGTCCACACATAAACGAATGGCACCGGGCTGTTTTGGTTTTGGGGCAACCACGAGGGGTGACACCCACGGTGTCGGTCCAGAGACCTTCTCGATGACGCCGAGTTCCTCAAGTTTCCGTAGTTCCTCTTCCACCTGTGGCCACAGGTGGAATGGTACTCTTCTGTGCCTCAGCGCCGTTGGTCTTACTGTCCGGTCAATGTGCAATTTGAACAACTTGCCCTTGAGCCGACCCAGACCCTGAAAAAGGGTGGGAAAATCTTTAAGCATCATGTCGGCATGTAGCTCGTGCACCTGGTTAGCGAAGAACACCAGTTGAAGGGCTTCAGCTGTATGGCAGCTGAGCAGCGTGCCACGTTTCCCACCGGTGACGTGGAACATCGTCTTCGTTTCATGCCCGTTGCTGGACACCAACACATCAATTACACCTCTAAGAGGTAATGGTTCGTCACTGTCGTATGTGTAGATTTTTGGGTTTGACGGAGAAAGAGACGGGCGAGGGATGAGACGGTCATATTGGGTGCTGTCCATAACATTCACTGATGCCCCAGTATCTATCAGAGCGTGTACCTGGGATCCTGCGATCCGCACATCACACATCGGTGGTGGCCGTCTTCAGGCACCATGCCTGCCAACAAAGGATACAAAGTACACCTCATCATCTTCATCATCCAGGCAGAACGCCGTGCGGGAAGGGTCGCTGCAAGGACCGTGGTCTTCAAGCGTCAACTGATGCACCCCTCGTGTAGGGCCTCTCACGCCAGCGTTGGACGGTCGACGATTGTGGCCACTCCGGCACACCTTCGCGAAATGGTTCTGTTTTCCGCAGTTGGAATACGTCTTGCCCTTCGCGAAGCATCTTCCACTGGCAGGATGGCCCATCCCGCAGTTCCCACAAGATGACTGATGGCTCACCCTCACAGGCCCTCTCACCGATTGCTGTCGCCAGTGAATCACGTCGAGGTGTTCCTCCTTGACGGTTGGTGTGCGATTTGTTGGTCCTGATCGGTGGAGCGCCGCTTCCATCTCATCAGCATGGGCATTGGATAATTTGTGCGACTGTGCCAGCACAAGGATCTCATCGAGCGTGATGCGTGGTTGTCTCAGGATGAGGCGCCGAAGCTGGACCGACCTGCACCCTTGTATAAGTTGAGCCCTAAGCTCCGCCCTCTGGTCTGGTAATTCACAAGCTGTTGCAAGCTTGCGGAGGCGCGCATAGTAGATGTCAATGGACTCAGTTTCACCTTGGCGCGCTTGGCGTAGTTTAAACCATTCATAGTCTGGGTTGACACGTGGGTCAAAGTAGCGATTTAAAGCAGTGACTGTCGCTGTGTAATCATTTTCTTCACCCCTGTCAGGTAAGGTCTCAAACAGCTCATACAGCTCATCACCACCGTAGCACATTAGTAAAGATCGCTTTACTCTTCCGTCAGTTTCTCTTACGCCAACAAAATAGTGATCCAGGCGACCAATCCACAACCGCCATCGAGCTGCCGCAGTCGAGGGATCGGAACGTTCGCTGAAAGGCGGCAGAGGAGCGGCCCCACCATGCCCAAGATGCGTTGGTGGGTTATGCGCTGGTGGGGTAGCTGCGGCGGACCCTTGTGCGCCAACACTAACCGGCGGTACTGCAGCATTCAGGGGTGTAGCATTTTGTGGGGCCTGAGTGGCGGGGCCCCCGGTGCTGTCTGCGGCGGCGGTTTGTCTCATTGCCCTGGGCTTGTGTGCGACTGTGGGCCAACTAACTGCGCCACTCATGACAATTCACCTCCTACTAGCGCTAGATGACTGGACTGGTGTACCTTGAGTTAGATCCAACGTTATGCTGTGTTAGTTAATTTAGACTGGCAGGCTGCGCAATGAGGTTGGTGTGTGATGAGCCAAACAACGGGCTGGGTTTCCGTGGCCCCGTGGAGTGTTTTATCTTTTTAGGCTGACAGGTTGCACAGGGAGGCTGGTATGTGAGGAGCCAAAAGATAAGCAGGGTTTCCTTTGTCACGCGAATTCTTTTTTTTTATATATATATTTATTTGCCACCTTTTCTTCCCCTCCTGAGGTGTTGTGATGATGTGCCACCAAATGCGAGGTTTGTGAGGTGGGGGTGGGGGGGGGGAGGGGCGGCAGGAAATGGGACGCGTTTCCCTCACGTTTCAGGCAATTTCCTCCTTGTCTTTTTTTTTTTTTGAAGGCTCAAGTCGGCCGTGCCGCCGGGTGCGCCGTACACTGTTGCTTTATAGGGCTACGCGCGGCAGCTGGCTTGATTTGACAGCTCACCTTAGCGCCACGCCGGGCCGGGCGTGAGGACAGTGCGCAGCGGCAGGTTTGCGCCGGGCCGTGGGTTCAACGGCCGGTCAGCTGGTCTGTATGACAGGCACTTTTGAACTTGTACCGCGATCGCCTCAGGCTCGAACGCCGAGGCGTGAGCTTCATAGGGGCTTGACCTTTGGCTGCGGGGGATCGCGGTGACGAGGCTTGCGAGATCCCGCCCTCTGTCGCCAAATATAGTGCCGCCAAGAAGGGAAGGGGAACGCCTACGCCACAGAGTGGGGCCTATCTTCACACTGTGAAAGACTCCACACAGAAACTGACTAACAGATACGGGCCGAAGACCACGAGCGGTCTCGCGCCCCTTTATTTATACCCATCCGGCGAGCCCGCCGCCAGGGTGTAGGAATGCGTGCCTGCGTATGTACGTGTGTGCATGCGTGTGTGTGCAGACGGGGCCGGGTGGCTCCGTCAGTACAAGGTGAACGGGATGCAGCCGGAGCCGTGGAGCTGGCTGCGCTGGAGGAGGGATGACTTACTTATCCAACTAGGAAGAGCTGGACAGGCACCTCGCTACCCTCACACACTCATGGTTGTAGACGAGAAGCCTCGGCTGGGTAATTAAATAAAGGCAGCTGTGTGTACAGTGCTGCACATTGCACCTTTTGGTTCGTGAGAGTTGTGTTGTGGAGTTGCACAGTTTGAGCGACTTTAGGAAGTGCACAGCTGCGTTCCGAATTAGTTTTCTCTACAGCGTAGGTCTGTACTGCAGCTGTAAATGAGGACTGCGCACTGCGTTTGAACAGCAGAGAGAGTGGGGTGGGGGCTAGAGTAGCGAGGGGAGGGAAGTAACAGAAGACATGCGCGATGAGACAAGGGAAAGTGAAAGAGAGCCATGCGCACGTTGTAGACACGGCGAGAGGCATAGTGTGAGCGTGCACATCGGCGTGGCCTTGAAGGGGCAAGTCCACAACAATAGTGCTCACTGGTGACAGCGCTTTGCGCTGCGTACTCCAGGCTCGACCTAAAAAAGGGACCAAGAAGAAGAGCACGCAATGGTGATATAAAGGAGCATATTGACTAGGACTTCTGGGCAGACTGTTTGTCGCCATCGTACTTCCAATTCTTGGCGACATATCACCAAACAAGGGCCTCGTTACACCTTTTTGATTTTCTTCAATCTTAATAGAGAGCTATGTTATGTAAGTAACATATAATGGGGCATGTTTACCACTTTTTCATGCAACGCAGCAAGCCACCTTACTATGCCTTGTGAAGGGGAGATGGCAGGAATTCGCTGTAGTTAATATTGTACATTGCATTCCTGCTCGCTGCCTGCGCTGGCTCTCAATGTGTTGCCTAGCGACAATACAGGAACCCTCTTTCACCATGGTTCAAGGGTGCCTGTGTTGTAGGAGGATTGAGTTTGTGCAGGAAGTGGCTCCTTCCTGCACAAAAAAATCCTCAGAGGCATTTTCCTCTTGCTCTACGTGCTGAGGAATGCTACACAAGTAGAAAGTGGAAAAAACAAGGAGAAATAAAGATATTTCTCCTCATTATAGCTTTCCTAGGGAGCGCCGCATTTTGATGCAAACCCTAGGAATACACCACATTTCATAGGTGAATGCATGGATAGGAACGCCCACGCTCCAACCATGGAACGGCTCCCTGGGTACAGTAACGCAAGACAGCGACTTGCACTGCCTTTCATTACTCCATGTTTACCAAGCCACGGAGGGCCACGCAAGGTGGCCTTGCGTGGCTTGATAAATATCACTCAAGGTTTTGTGTCACCCTTGTGCCCCTTTGAGTGGCACAAGGGCAGTGCAAACCCGGTGCAAACCCATGATCAATATGAGCCTATATTTTGCTTGTTTTCTCTGACTGTTTGTACTCGTTATTATTCACATCTTAGAAACATGCTGCAGTCTCGGGTTTGTAATTAAGTTTCTTTACAAACATTACAATAGCTTCTCATTGGGTAAACATTTTCAGATGTCACTGCTGCTGCTCATAAGATAATTTAAAAAAATGAAGCCAGCGTTACTTTGAAGTGATGATATCATTGAATTGGGGTACATTGAGAGCAGTGTGTACCCCCAGTAGTTTGTAACCCTGCTGTAAGTGTATTACCACTTTTTACATCCTGAATGCTGTTTTATGAAAAGCGCAAGGTTGTTTGCCAAGCTCACCGTTAACAGTCACTGCACGAGCTGTCTCTAAACCTCCCTCGCGCTGCTGCCATCACTGGAACGCACGCCGCACTGCAGCACGAAATGACGCTGTGACAACGTGGCGTGTGGTAAACGTGTCGGCGTGTTTTTAATGCTAGCATATTCGTCATTGGAACGCACCATTGTGGTTTACTTTGTTTAAATTCTGCCATAATCGGACATCTTACCGGCACGAAGGGAAATTGACTTTCTCAATATTTTGCTTTCATCCATCCCACGCAAAAACATTTATGTTGAGGCTGGGCAGTGCTTTTAATGTTTTTTTTGGTCTAATACAGCAGTGACAATTGTTTTCTTGTTATTGTTCATTTTATACAACTACTTGTTTTCCTTTAGCTTCTTTTTCATCAAGAATTGGTCATGGCTTCCACAACAAGTATTTCCCAACCACCACCTTTTTTATCAGAGGAAGGCGAACCAATCCTTCTTGGAAGAGATAGCGAAACTTATTTTACTCCTATATAGTAGCAATTGGGGGGAGAGAAGTTCTCAACATTTAGGAAGCAAGCTATCCTTCTTCATAATTTAGGAATATAGGGAAGGAAAATTTACGATAGCATGGACCTTATCCCTGTTGGCAGTGGAGATGGGGAGCCTGCTAACGTTTCTGAAATGTCTATGACCATGTTAGAGAAATATTTTGGTCCCCGCATTAATGTCGTACTATAAAGACATACGTTTTTACTAGAATTCAGGGTTCTGTTGAACGGGTTGGAAGCTATGTTGCATCTCTAAAGACTTTAGCACGGACTTGTGAATTTGATGAACTCTCGGATTCACTTGTCAGGGATCAACTTGTGAGATGCACTATTAGCACTCGAGTCCAAGACAAACTGTTGTAAAAAAAAACATCATTGGTCGAAGCTGTTGATATTGTAGCAGGGCTGGAGAACACTTCTACTTGGGTGAAGGAGATGAGGAAAAACCGAGAGGACAAAAAAGAGGTGCAGAGTGATGTTCATGCCTTGGTTGACTGTGAGACCTTGGAGAGCTGGGATAATGTTGCCAGGGTTTCGCCTATTGAGAAACATAAAGCCTTGGAGAAAGTTGCACGGTCACAAGGTCCTCCCAGAAGATTGCAAACTAAACAAGACTGTGAAAATCGCTCTCCGAATGCCAGTAGTAGTAGTGCCAACAACAAAGCTTCTGGTGAATTTCCTAAGCCTAAGTGTTTTAGGTGTTTTAGTTTTTCACACTTCTCCAATTATCCTCACTGCTTTGCCAGGGAGTCGATTTGTAACAAATGTGGTGTCAAGGGGCATTATGCCAGGGTTTGTAAATCATCCATCAAAACTCGCAACCCAGAGAAAGGAACTGAGACTGTGCGTACTGTGGTACTGAGCATCAAACATGGTGAGGATGAAGTAGATGCTGGGAAAATAGTGATGAGCGTCGGGCATGGTGAAGGTGAAGTTGATGCGGGTAAGATAGTGATGCCCAAATGTGACATCTCTGTAGATGGTTATGACTTTGTAGTTCTAGCCGATTCTGGCTCACCGTTCATGATTATTGGCAATAAGTAATGGGACGAGATTGTGGGGTTAGACAGTACGACATTATTGCTGCCCGAAATAAACCCTGTCAGTTATGGTGGTGAGAAAATCAATGTCTTTGGATATGTTGAAGCCAATATCTGCTTCAAGGGGAGACGTACGGTTGGTAAAGTCTACGTAGCTGAGAGAGGGGATAATCTTTTGGGATGGAAGCACCAACATGACCTGGGTATAATACTTAATCCCAGTGCACAAGATCCCAAGGATCAGGTTATGTTGGTGGACTACGATTATGAAGACCAAGTTTCTGGTTACTTCGAGAAGTTTCCAGAAGTCTTCACGGATACCTTGGGATGCCTTAAGGGTTTGAACACTGGATTGTCCTCAAGGAGAGAGCCGTACCCTGTGTACTTAAGGTCAGAAGGGTACACAATATGATGATGGCACCGTTAGAGTCTGAACTCAAAAGACTCTTAAGTTTGGGGATTATTGAGGAACTAGAAGGCTCTGAGTGGTTGGCCCCCATCGTTTTGGTCCCTAAGGATGGTGGTGCCAGCGTTAGAATGTGTGTGGACTTGAGGGGTCTAAAGGAGTGGATATTGGGTGATCACCAACCCCTACCAAACATTTCTGAATCTCTTAGCATGCTCAAAGGAGTGCAGATTTGTAGTGTGTTGAACTTGTCCGCCTACCATCAGATACTTCTTCACAAGGACTCTAGACATCTTATGTCTTTTGTGACGCCTCTGGGAGCTTACCGCTTTCCGAGAATGCCTTTCGGGTTGGCTTAGGCGGTGGCATGCTTTCAGCTTGAAGATGGTCCTGAAGGGAATACCTAACATTATGTTCTTTCAAGACGACATTTTGGTCTATGGGAAGAACGAGGTTGAACACAGTGTGACTCTGACGTCTGTTCTGGAGAAGTTGAAAGAGGAGAGACTGTAAGGAAACAAAAAGTTGTTTAGGGTTGAGAACAGTCACTTGTTTGGGACATGTAATCTCTGCTGAAGGGATTCAACCCAAGTTGGAACTTGCAGAAAGTATTGTAAAAGCTCCTGCACCCAAAGATAGAGATCAGGTCAGATAATTTCTAGGACTGGCCGAGTTTTATTCCAAATTTGTAAAAGGTTTTGCCAGCATGACTGAACCCATCAGGGCTTTGCCTAAGAAAGGCACACATTTCTTATAGACTGATGACTGTCATAGGGCTTTTGTTGACATTAAAACTTAAATTGGGAAGTTGCCCACTCTAGGTTATTTTGATGTCAATCGGAAAACTGTCTTAACCACTGATGCCAGTCTCAAGGAGTTGGGGGCAGTGCTCTCTCAAGTTGTGAATGGAGAAGAGAGGACAGTCGCTTTTGCCTCTAGAGCTCTTAGGGATGCAGAAGTAAATTATTTGTGTATTGAGAGGCAAGCTCTGAGTGTGTTTTGGGCTATTCAGCACTTTAAGTTTTATCTTTGGGGCATTCCATTCTTGGTTAGGACGGACCATCACCCTTTAATTCAAATCTTTTCATGCCATCATAGTGAGCAGATCACGTCTAGACTCAAACGCTGGAGTGAGGGTCTTCAGGAATATACAGTATATATCTGGAAATAATAACAAGTCTGTTGACTATCTATCACGGTTACCTGTTGAATGTGAGTAGGGTGGATCCGATATTGAGAATGTTCGTTGGGTGGCCGAGCCAGCTTTATCTGGTGGAGAATGGTTGAATGGTGTAAAGAAGGAAAAGATTCTTTCTTCACTCAAGTTGTAGACGAGTCAAGGCTGGCCTGATTATAAGACTTTAGACCAAGAAATGAAGTCCTATTGGTCTGTGAGGGAGGAGTTATCATTTTATGGTGGAAATCTTATGAGAGGAGACAGAGTAATTCCTCCTGTTGAGTTCAGGAGTAGGATAATTAAGATAGCACACGAAGGGCACTTAGGTAGAAGCCTCACCAAGGCCCAAGTGGGAGAAAGATACTGGTGGCCCAGCAAGGATCACATGACGGAAGATGTGGTCAAGGACTGTGTGTTATGGGCTTCTAGTGAAAAGTCTCACATTCCCAATCTTGCACTACTGTCCCCTGTAGAAGTTCCTGATGTTGTGTGGACGAAACTGGGGTTGGACATTGCTGGCCCATTTGAGCTTTTACCATCTTATGAAAATGTTGTTATTTTGTTAGTCGACTATTAGTTAGTGGAGTATTGTTAGTGAGTAATCACCAAATGTGTGTCTTCTGTGAACACCAAGATTGTGATTGATTTCCTTGGGGTTGTTTTTGCTACAGAAGGTGTACCCACATTTTTAATTACAGACAATGGGGTGCAGTTTGTTTCTCATAAGATGTGTAAGTTTCTTAAAGATCATAACATCATTCATCAAAAAACAACTCTATACTCGCTCCAGGCTAATGGTTTGACTGAGAGAATGAACCAAGTTGTCAAAAATTGTGCTCAGTGTGCTCTTGCATCCAAATTGTCTTTCAATAGTGTTATGAGATATACTTGGTGGGCATACTGTACACCTCCCAATGTGGTTACACAAAAATCACCTTTTGAAGACTTGAGAGGAAGAAAAGCTATTTCTAAGCTAAACCCAGTTTGGTTGCCTGCTTGTATTGAAGGTGGCATTTCTGCTGAGACCAGGCGTACCAGGATTTCGGAGTATCAGCAGAGATTCAAATCTATTTATGACTCTAAGATGTGTGTGGAGAGGAGAAAGTGGCACCTTGGTGACAGGGTTATGGTGAAAAATCCTATGCATACTTTAAAGGGGAAATCTAGTTTCTTAGGTCCTTTCACCATTGTTGCCATAGGAAGAATGTGGTGAAGGTTGACACGGGTTGCACATGGAGCATGTCTAGACTTGTGAGATATACGGGAAAATGTTTGGATCCATCTCCAAGTTTGCATATGCCTTCAACAAGTGGTTTGTCTGATGGTCATGTTTCCTCAGATATGAATGTCAGCTGTGAAGAAGGTTTTTCTTCTGGAAGATGAAAAATCTGCCTGTGAAGAGGAAAGACTATGTTTTATTCTGATGCTATGTTTTTATATTTGTTTTCCTTGCAGGATTTCTGTAAGACATATTCTGCCCTGCTGTGTTTCTCTTATCACTTATTACTTGCAGGTTTTTATCGCTATTTTTTCTTTTCATCGTATTTTTACTGTTTTGTTCTTTATTTCTTGTTATTTTCTCTGTTGAAAGGGGGATGTGTTGTAATCTTGGGGAAGGTTAGAAGCCTGCTATGTCATGTCTGGAACTTGGCTGTGTAATGTAATGCAGTGATGCATGCCTCCTGGCAGATCTGGCATTCCAGAGCTGCGTATCCTGCTGTACAGTTGGTGCTGTGCCTTCATGCTAAGATTCGTGATTAAATACCAACATTACTATTTCTTATGAAAGAACCTTCTTTTCAACACTGATGCAGAAGAGGAAGGGCAATTTGAGGATTTCAGTTAATGAGAGGAAGGATGGATAGGGACGCGTGAGAGGGGAGAAGGGGTGTTTGGTGCAATTAGTGAAATAAAGAAGAAGGAACCGAAATGCACGAGAAGTGAGTGGAAGAGGAGAGCATGAGCATGAAAGGGTGTCAGGGCTACAGCTAATGAGAGGTGAGTGGGCAATGTAATAGGAGAGGAGAGAGGAGGGGGAGTAAAGACAAGGAGGGGGCTGCTGTTAATGAGAGGGAGAAGAGTCATAAGTATGTGAGGGGACAAGGTCGGATTGGTCGTAGCAGGCACCAGACATTTTAGGGTGGGCTGGAAGGGTGAGGGATCGGATTTGGACCTGCGGGGGCCATTTTTGTTACTGAGGGCCAGTTTTGCAGCATTGCTACAATATCAACCCCCTGTAACAAAAGCAGCAGCAGTGTTTCCCACCAGCTTCCCTCTCTCTGCCCCCACCTCATCCTAACTCTGGCCTGTGCGACTTAATTGCCAGGGCTGGTTAGCGTCCTCAGTCCGACCCTGGGAGGGGACGAGTCAATCAAGAAACTTAATGAGGGAAAAATCAACCAAGGGAGAGGAGAGTTTAAAAAAAAAGAAAGAATAAAAGGACACCACTCTTTTGTTCTGTGGGAGCATGCTGCTGCTTCCTGTATGTTGCCGCCTTCTTGGAATGTGTACGGAAAGGTGGAATGATAGCTGCACTTTGCAAAGTGACTGCACAATGCTAGCTACAGTTGAATGTCAGGAAGGCTGCATGTTCTGGGTTGGCTGGCCAGCAGATCACCACCATGTTTAAACAAGCAGTGGCAAAGCCAATAGGTCTGTCTTTGTCCACCATCCTTTTGGCAATGTTTGTTTTGTAATGGTTTTATTGAAACATTGTTTTTTTGGGCGGGGTAGGTGGAGGCACCAACATAAAAGAAAACACTGGCTAAACAAAACATTTTTCTTTTTAAAAAAGCACTCATTGCTTTAGTAGTCCCCGGCACTGAAGGGAATGACTTTGTGTCCGAATGAGCAGTATGTGAAAGATCAGAATGCCATCACTCACAGCAAAGTTAGTCAATGATTGAAGTGGTCTGACCTATTGCTCCATGCTTTATGCTGTAGGAGGCAGAGGAAAAATGTCAATGACACACAACAGGGCACTGGATGAAGAGGGATTGTAGTATATGATGCGTACATCAGTTTGCAGTACTTAATTTGTAAAATATTAGGTGCCAGAAGGCCCCTGCAGCTTGAACCACCCATCGCCATTGTCATTGCTTCCAAAACAACTACTAATCATCTCTCTTGCATGCATAGGACCCGGACCCCCCAGGATGCTCCACCGCCCTGCCCCCAAGTGCTCCAACCCACAATCAAGTTTACTACAACCAGAAAGTGGATATAAATTGGCCATGTTTTATTATCAACAATCATAAACATGACAAAACATTTACATATTATACATTGATGAAATTAATATCATACTTTTAATATCGACATTCAAAATATCATAAACATCAATTATGGATCATTAATTCCCCCCAGCACTAAGGGGCCCTCTGGCTCGCATCTCCAATTCTGAGAACCCACGCAAGGAGCAACCTACCTGCGTTCTTGAGTGGTGGGCGGTTCTTGTCCGCCATATTTGGGGCCCACCCCTCTACCACCAGGCTGCCCAGGAGGCTCATAGGGAATACCAAGGGGCCGCTGCCCCCTGCCCTAGTTCCTGACCTGGCGCCCTTGCCTCCCCAGCCGGTGGCGCCATTCTCCCTGCGGTGAGCTTACCGTCTCTCCCCTCAGTGCTGGCCTAGGGAGTACGTAAGGTGAGATTATTCTAGGTTCCCAAAGCTAAAGGAATGGCTGGGGAGGCAGGTGTTAGCACTTTGTAATGTATATTGTATTGCTAAACAACAGTTCTTCTGCTCATCTCTAAATTAGCTGAGCAGCCCCAACATGTGGTACACTGTTCTAAGTATGGTGTTGACAGTTAGGTGCCAGTGCCGAGAACCGGAAACCAATTAAGTGACGGTGCTGAGCACTGGAAAGCACTGGCTCAAATTAAGCACTGCAGTTTACTAAAATCAAAAGGTGTTGGCAAATGCCATGCCTAAAATCATTTGTCCACATATTGTGGATAGACCATGATGAAAATGCAGTCCTGAAATGCATATATTTTTCAAAGCTAAATTCCGTAAGTATGGGGACTGCATTACCAGTAGATCTCACCCACTTCAATCTCAGCCCACAAAAGACCGATGGCTCTGCAACCCAATTTCAACTGCCTATTTGATTTCCTGTAGTGAGCGTTAGCACAGCCTTGACAGGAGATGCTGTTACAGAAGTGAAAAGGCATTAAAATACAGGGGTGGGTGTTGCAGGTCAGGAATAGCAGAGGATCCTTGTGTCAGGATTGAGGTGTATTCACTGAGATGTGAGAGGGACTCCATATTTCAATATCAGAGGATGTTGCATGTCAGAAGTTTATGTGCACTTTCTGAAGTTGCATTATTAACAGAATATGCAACATGTTTATCAAGTTAGACCCAAACAACTTATGATAAGCTTTTCCCGCATGAAGGACAAGTGATTCCTTTACCACGATACCCAAGGAAACACCGCTAAACATTAGATTCAGACTAAAAGAAATGCAGCACTACTGGGAGTACAGAGATTAGGAGTGTATCTCTTCCATTCATGCCAACTCTCCATGCTTATTACATTTCTCATCATTTGCAATACCGTTCTGCATTAGAAGTGTATATATGTGTGTGCGTGTGTGTGTGTGAAAACTTTACAGAGAATACCCACAAGGAGTAAAAGTCTGGCTTGCACAAAGAGACACTTTACACACATTGTTCTGCCCAATGAGTTGACTTCCTTTACTTTGTTTCCTCCAACTTATTTTGTAGCATTTCTTGTCATAAGTTTTACCCTCTTCTCTAAATCCCTTTCAAGAGTTTCTGCCTAGTGCCACACCAGGAGACGCCAACCTTTCCCCGTTCGTCACCCTTTTCCTTCTCAGACCATGTAGGCCTCTGGAAATTAATATGCAAATCCATGTGTGTGGGCAAACCGTCCCATTTCCTGTTGCAGGCTACAAAAAATGTGTCACGAGGAAGTGGGAGTAGCATGCATGGGTCAGAACACTGTAAACAGCAGAGCATGGGTAAAACTATTTTGTTTTATATTAAGGTTTTATGAAACACCACATGGAGCCTGTCAGTTGCCTCAGAGAGCTACAAATAATATAGAAAACAAACAACAAAGAAGTTAAATACTATGGGAATGTGTAGTCCAACAAGATGGGCAAGTAACCATGCCCAATGTTCTATAGTCATGAACCTTGATCAGAGCAGAGTTCAATTGAAAGCGAGTCTATAAACGTACGCCTTCAGGGATTTCTTAATCGACTTGTGATTGGGTTCAGATCTCATGTTGGGGTTGAGTGTGTCCTAAATTCTTGAGCCTTGTACTCTCAGGAATCTGTTTCCATGTTTTATCCTCTTGAAGGTTTACTGGTTATTTATGAGGTGGACCATAAGCAGGGATCTCCAGTTGATATGACAAAGATTTTCTGAACTATACAGAGGGCACTGAATATTATCCTAACATCTACTGAGAGTCAAAGGAGTGCTTTAAATTCACATTTGATGTGGTCATGCTGTTGTATGTTTGGCCACCTTCTGTGTGTCTGCTTCTTTGGCATTTGTAGAATCACAGTGAGATTCTTGGGAGGGCTATGATGGTAGTCCAAACATGACCAGGAGTATTTCCAAGTCTGTACCACCAAAGGAGCTGCCTGTTTGCTGACACTCCGGTGGCTTTACTCCATACCCCATATTTACAAGGTGTCATTAAGCCACTTAACGGGGCTCAATTCCACCTTGTAAATATTCCCCTTTCCACAGCAGTCCACAAAGGGGTGGGCAATGGGTGTTGTAGCGGGCATTCCACCGCAACACCCATTGCTTTTTGGCGCTGCCCCATATTTACAAGGATGGGGCAGCGCCAAAGACGAAGACCAGGTAAAACCTGGTCTTAGTAAGGTGATACGAGGAGAAATTAATAATTTATCTTCATATTTTGCTCGAGTTACTGTCATCTTATTGTCCGCCCATCTCTGTATCAAAGGGTGAACCATCACCAAAAAGCTTGCACATGCATCCATTCAATCCCTCTTTAGATATGTGCAAAATAAGCAATTTGTAAAGGCAGTGGAGTTACCCCGTAGGAGTCTGGCTATGGTTAAATACATTTGTTTAGAGCTACAAGTCATGATAAAACAGCATTGTACAATCCATATATGCAGCTCTGCAGAGAGCAATATGATATTTGCTAAGCTTGTGGAGGGAGGGTAAGGGCATAATAACTCCCGGAGGCTTTGTCTCTCATCAGAGATGGCCCCTCTTGTCAATCAACTATAGTAATAAATAGCATATTAAATTCTGTTCAAGTGCATATTTCACTTTCTATGTATTCAAAGTCATAATGAGTCAAAAAAACCCTAGTGTTACCAAGATGGGACTATGGAAGCACCACTCTATGTGGTATCCCCATATACAAGCTAGCCCCGCTGAGGGCATTGCTTAATGTTGCGGCCAGACTGGTCTCCGGAATTAAAAGAAATAACCACACTTCTGCAACCCTGAAAGCTCTGAACTGGCTGCCCTACGAGGCAAGAATACACCTAAAGATCGCTTGCAAGACCCATAAAGCCCTGCATAGCAATACCCCCACTTACTTAGCACTAAAGCTAGAGCGATCGGGAGGTTGCAGACAATTGCGAAATGCGAGGTCACTACTACTGAAACCACAATCCTTCAATAAAAAGAGTACTGGTTGCAGAGCTTTTTCAGGGATCGCACCGAAGATTTGGAACTCCCTACCTCCAGTGGTACGGGGAATCTCATTGTTTACCTCCTTCAAAAAAGAAGTAAACAATTTTCGAATGAACAAAATTAAATCCTAAAACTTTAATTTGATGTTTACTAATAGCCACCTATGATATCCATATATTACTGTCTATCTCTTTTGTATTGAATGGAGAGTACCGAATGTTTGTATAGTACCTCAACCTCCAAATATCTAATAACCGCATATTGTGTAGGGCTCTGATTCCCTCGTGGATCATTCTTTGTTGACTACTAGTCACCTATGCTATCCATATACTACTATCTACCTCTTTGTAATGAATGGCGAATACCAACTGTTTGTATACTACATCAACCATCTAATGTTTAATAACTGTATACTGTAAAGTGCTCTGCTACCCTCGTGGGTCGTGTTCACGCTATATGAAACTTTATAAATAAATAAATACGTAATCAGTTTTATACCTAAGTTGAATAAATTTGAAGAAGCCTCTCTAAATGTATGTAAGAATACATGTGAAGATTTGAGAACATCGTTATGCATTTTATAATTTAAAACACTTAATTTAATGCTAGTTATAATCCTTTTTTAGGCCTGGCTAAACAATGCTGCTGTCACCAGACCTTTTGTGAACAACAGAAAAAGAGCTTTCAGAAGCACAACTGAGATAGGTGGTTTAGCTACACCCCCTTGTTGATACTCTTGAGTAAAGCATTTGCTTACACAGTTGTGTTCTTTCTCTGAAAAAGAGTTCATGATTTGCACTTTTTGCCTTCTGGTAAAGTGTATGCTCAACACAGCAGGATTAAAATGGTTACGGTGAAAAGCTAATGAGAAAGGCGATTTGCCTGGCCTGTTTACTAAAGAACAGTTACAAAAAAGGCTGTGGTTCTGACATATTTATCATAGACAGCATGTGTTAAAGCCAAAAGGTATTTAACCCCTTCCATGCTGATGACGGCCGGAAGCCGTCATGGCACACAGTGCTCGTGTGCTGATGACGGTTCCCGGCCGTCATGACTGCACCCGCACAACAGTTGGAAGTAGAAGATTCACACTGTGATACTCCTTGTTAGGCCCTCTTAGGAGAGATAGCATCATTTTGTTTTGCTAATTGTGCTGTTAATTAGATGTGTACATTTATGACTGTGTGTCTGATGGGTGTTTTGTGGGAAATAATATGCTCCATACAGTAGGCCTAATCTAGCTACAGTGGCAAGCCAAGGTAAATGTTCTATCTGATGTCATAGGTCTGATCTGTTTATTATGAAATGATCTGTTTATTATGACACGGTTTGTCAAAGACAGTAGGTAGGGTTTATTTATTATGAAAAGTGTTTGTTAAAGCTAATGGGCCTTAGAGGGTAGACTGCTATTACACTATGTCAAAGGCAGTGGAGCAGTTTTTGTTAATTGAAATCTCTTATATTACTGTACTATGCAAGTGATTTGGTGTTGGTCATTCCGTCGGCCTAATCTTGGGAGCAGAAGAAATTCCTTTCTAAACAGCTTAGAAGGGATAATATCTTGTTTTGTCAACTGTAATTTTGTATGGTATTTTAATTGTCTGACTGTATATCTTGCCTTGTGGGAAGGCTTACCCTCAGTTCTGTAGGCCTGAGTTGGTTAGGGCGGCACGTCAATGATAAAGGCAATAAACTTCAATGGTTTACGGGCAAAGTATTTAGAGGCCATTGACTTCATCAGCGAATTGTGAAAGGCAGCAGCTAAAAGCACTGATTAAAGCCAATAGGTCTTTAAGATCGGATTGTTTTTAAAACCTGTTAAAACTTTTTAACAGGTAGTTTGTTACATGGGATCTCACAGACTATCTTAGTAAGCAAATGCTTTTGTGATAATTGCTGTCTTTAACAAACGCTGGTGGTCAAATACTTAAATGCGATAAAACCTACTACACATTCTAAACTTGACAGGCTTAGTTGTGTGCTAGGCTCATACATGTGTATATGAATACATACATATACATTCATATAAGGGCTTTGTGTGAGATCTCTTTTGCTTTTGTCCTGTTCAAGTGCCATTCAGACTCTGCTTCTTTCAATGATGAAATACAGTATGGAGTCATGAGTCAGCCCACTTCCGTCATTGCTTCTATTGCCTTGTAAGTAATGGTGTTTTTCCTAATTACACATGCACATCTTCCTCAAAATGAATGTGATTGTGTGCCGGGGAAGCATGTACAAGCTTGAATAAGTCAGTGGACGCATGACTGGGTGCTTAACTGAGACACTCATGATGACTTATTGA
The DNA here is from genome assembly GCF_964263255.1 of Lissotriton vulgaris. NCBI lineage: Eukaryota > Metazoa > Chordata > Amphibia > Caudata > Salamandridae > Lissotriton > Lissotriton vulgaris. The sequence goes on from NC_141689.1 coordinate 1,644,965,770, forward strand.
GTGCCAAAACTCACTAGTGATCAAAGAAGCATGTTCAGTTTTAATCTAGACCTATTGACATTACTAGTGCTTTGGCTAACTCCATTTATTCCTTACCACACAACATACTCAAGCTCTCCACACCAATTTTTTTCCAAATTTGCAAAGCACCTACAGTGAATGTGACCCCAGTACAGTCTTGAACAATAATGAAAGGCGACCCGAAACTTTCTGTTAAAAAAACACTTTAAAGAGATCTGTGTTATCAGAATAAATACAATCATGTTTAATTTTTATGTGCTAAAGCTGACTGTTGGAAATGGGGGTCTCTAGATGGCAGTGATATGCACCATGTCCAAGTAGGGACGCTTCCTACTTGTTAGGGTAAGGGAGTTACACACCCAGATAACCCATGCTCACCCCCTTGGTAGCTTGGCACTAATAGTCAGGTTTATCTCAGAGGCAATGTGTAAAGTATTTGTACATAATACATACAGTAACACAGAGAAAACTACAAATGGACACCACACTATTTTAGAAAAATAAAGTATCTTTATTTAAATCAAGCAAGACCAAAAAGGTAAAGAAAATCCAACATATGCAACACAAAATAAGACTTTTAAGAGGTTTTAGCAGTTCTGCCGATAGGAAAGTATGGATGCTGTGATTTTACACAGAGTACCTTCAGATGCATCAAAATTCTGAAGGCAAAACAGCGGCAGAGGAGGGAAGTATAGGAAAAGATAGTGGTGTGTCGGTTCCTGAGTCCTAGGGGAGGCAATGTGTCAGTTCTGCTGCACGCAGGAGAAGTGTTGTGTCGAAACCGGACTGTAGTGGGAAGCGAGGCATTGATTCCAAGAAGGTTCTGATCTGCGGGTGATGCATCAGAAAAACTTGCCTTACAGGTGCAAAGAGTTAAAATCTGGATGTGCGGGGGGTCAATGCAGGGATGGCAAACAGGCGCTGCATCGATTTCTTCAGCTGTGGTCCTAAGACATGCCGATTCTTTTCAGACGCACAGCAGGGTCTGTGTCAGAGTCAGTGCAGTGGTCTCAGACTTCGGGGACTGGTGCACTGAACTTGGACTGTGTTGGTTTCTTAGGCATGGCAGCACAACGTGGAAATTCTTCTCACACGGCAGTGCTGCATCATAAAAACAGGCACTGGAATGGCGATGCCTCAATTTTCGGGTTTTTTGTCGTTTTTTGCAGATGGGAACAACCTCCAAGGGCCCCAAACTGGAATTAGCACCACAAGGCAGGTCAGAACTCCCAGCAGTTGAGTTCAATGATGCTGCAGGTGAAATCTTTGTGTTTCTGAGACTTCTTAAGAGGAAGACATGCTCTACGTCAAGCCCTTGGGAATCTTCTCAAGCCGAATACAACAAAGTAAAAGTCCAGTCCTTTCCACAGCCCACAGATAAGAGCAGGAACTGCAGGCCAACCAAGCAAAGCAACACACAGCAAAGGGGTAGTACTCCTCCTGACAGTTCTTCAGCTCTTCTATTTGGCAGGGTCCTTTTGATCCAAAAGTGTTCTAAAAGTCTGGGGTTTTAGGTCCAATACTTATACCCCATTTGACCTTCCAAGTTGGCACATTGAAAAAAAGAGTTTTTGCTGTTTACAAGTTCTTGCCTTGCCCAGCCTTGGCCCTCAGGCACACTCCAGGGGAACAGAGATGGCATTGTGAGAGGACAGGTACAGCTCTATTCAGGTGTTCATGACAACTCCTCCCACCACTCTAACTTGGTGATGGGCCATCAGGATATGGCCCTCAGCTCCCTCTGTGTGTCTGTCTAGAGTGAATGTACAAACAGCCCCTGTCAGTCTAAACAATACATTTATTCCATAGGCAGGCAAAGGCACAGGATGGTCAAACAAAAAAACACCCACTTTCTAAAAGTGGCATTTTCAAACACACAATTTGAAAAAAACAACTTCACTGAAAGATGTATTTCAAATTCTGAGTTCAGGGAGCTCAAACTCCAAATCTCTATCTCTTCCCAATTGAAAATTACCCTTGTAAGATGTTACAAGGCAGCTCCAATGTTAACCTATGGGAAAGATAGCCTTTTAATAGTGAAAAATGAAATTGGCATTGTTTCACTATCAGGGAAGGTAAAATACACCAGGACTTGACCTACCTTTCACATACACTGCACCCTGCCCATGGGGGTACCTCAGGCCTGTGTTAGGGGTGCCTTTCATTTAGAAAAAAGGAAGGTTAGGGCCTGGCAAGTGGCTGCACTTACCAGGCGAAATATGGAAGTTTTAAACAGCCCTGACAGACACTGCAATGGCGGGCCCAAGACAAGTTTACAGGGCTACTTATGTGGGTGGCACAATCAGTGCTGAACGCCCACTAGCAGCATTTGATTTAGAGGCCATGAGAACCAGCAGTGCACTTTACTAGGGACTTACCAGTAAATCAAATACGCTAATCATGGGTAACCAAGCAAAATCACAATTTACAAAGGGAGCACTTGCACTTTAGCACTGATCAGCAGCGGTAACGTGAGCACACAGTCAAAAATACAGGTCGTAGAGCCAAAAAACAGGGGAAACCAATTCAAGGATGCCAAGCCTAACACTGACATAGTGAGTTTCCCAACTTCCAAAAGTATGAATATTAACATAATTGGTAACTATCGGCAAATGTGGATATATAAGCAGGCCTTGTAAGAAAAACTGACAGTCCTTTATTCGGATAGTTTACTAACTAGAGCACGTGAATCAATGCTGGAAGAACTGACAAAACTCAAGCCATGGATCATATTAACATTATTGAATTGAACACAAGCCACACTGGTGCTCATAATCCAACAACACACAATTGCATTTTTAAAAAACAATTTAAGCAATCTTTGACTGTCTCACTACTACACAAAGCCCAATACACAACCACACAGCATAGGAAGTAACCACATAAGTTGCCAAGACTGGCACATGGTCCACTGTTACACTGTGACAGGGAATAAAAAACATGTATACAAATGTGTACACTTACAAAGCTGTATTTGGAGTCCAAAATGCCAAGGTGTTTCAAAGAGACAGAATACCTATTCATCTGGATAAACAAGGATGCGTCCTAGTACCTGATGCAACACAAAGGCTTTTTTTACACGTGGACATAAAAAATACCTCTTCATGTGATTTAAGAAATGCCTAATAATCTTTCACCTTGGTTTTTGCCTTGATCTTAGTTACTTAGCTACTGACTGGCAAGATCTATGTAAAAGTGGCAATGGATTATTTTATATTTGCAATTGAATAATGTAACTCTTTTTTCTCTAATTAAGCAGGCATGAAAGCTTTTCAATTATGACCTTTAGCCTTCTCACGTTTGTTTAACAACAACATAGTGATTGTTTGGGAGGCGGATCCCTCCCCGAGGCTGGTTGGATGGAATGGGTGATGCAGTGGGACCTTCAACAAATGGAAATTGTTTTCATTTCGAAGAAAAGCTTTATGTGTTCCAAAATGAGTGTGGCGAATTTCAATCCTGGCCAATCATAGGATACTTAATATTTCATTATTTATTTAAGACATTTATATAGCACACCTACACAAAGAGGTGTTAGGGCGAATCTCGTGGAACTCAACGTTGGATAACAACAGCTTTAACTAGAACTTAACACACAGAAACAGTTGCTCAGAGGTGTTGTAAAGTGTAAGAGAAATACAATGCCACAAGAGGGAAATTTCTAAGTGATTGCAGGAATGCATAGCAGGAGTAAGAGGCAGCAGCAATTATAAATATTTAGGACTATTTGTATGGTGATGTGCAAACCATAGTTCTTGCAACAAGATGTTGAATAGTGATGTGCACACCATTCTCGTACAGTATTAACAACTTGCCTGTTCAGTGACACATAATTTGAAAAAACATTTTGTTGGAAATTTAGACGCTCCACAGGATACTGAATCTTGTAGTAGGATAATTGCAAGATATTTAAGGTAAAATTAATATTTAAAATGTTCCTATATCTTTTAGTCTAAAAATGATAGACTGGTGTTAGAGCCCTATCTTAATTTCCATGTATTTACATTCAGCCTACCCATGTAATCCAGGACATACCGTTCTTCAATTGTTTTGGTCCACACGAGAAGCTGCATCATTAAAGGAGTAAAAAGGTAAAAAGTGTACTGGGAATTATGTTTGTGTGTGTGCCACTTATTTAATGGTAGAGTGGAAGATTATTTTATCAATGCACTGCTTAGGCCATGAAGGGCATAAGGTTCTTGACAGTCTCCTAGATAATAAGGATGATGATACAGAAGATCCGAAAGGATTACAAATGTACATACAAAATTAGATCATAAGTTTCTCCTAAAAAAAATTAGCACAACATTAGAACATTCTTATTTTGAGATGAAATTCTGCAATTAAATTTTGGTAAGGTACGTGAAGTAAGGCTAGGGATAACACTTCACTGACTGAAGTCACTGAAAGCACAAAACACATTGAGCAATCTTCGGCAATGCAGAGAAGCTGAAGAGGGTCTGCTTCATTAAACAAGATGAGTAGCTGATTAATTCAAAGAAAAAGAGGATACAAAAGTGAAGGATTCTTGATGAGGCAGAGGGTCAAGTTTTAGGTGCGGTTTGAATAAACATGCTGATTCAAAAGAATAACAAGCTTGTAAGTCCATATTTAAAGTTTGTCAAAGAAAGGGAGACTGTGAAATGTGGTGGCTCAGAAAAAGTAGGGAAATTCAACAAAATTTGTGAAACATATGTGGGACATGGTATTTCAAATTGAGACTAATACAACAAAACATATTCCAGCGATGCACTTCACATTAATAGGAAGAAGGTGCAAGTGTTAATGGACTCTGGGGCATGGATGATTTTAATGCCTGATGAAGAATACAATCGCAAATTTAAAAATGCAATCTAGCTATTGAAACTGGATGTTTGTCCAGGACAGTATGCAGTAAACCACATCTAGAAGATTTATTTCACGCTGATATTGAATTAAGAGGGAGGCAAGGCAAAGAAAAGGAATTTGGCCATAGGAGGGGGATAGTGTATAAGGATGGCATCATCAGACGCTATCAGAAATACTCCTGGATCGCAGCTCACAACTTACTGTGAGAATCAGTGAAGTGGGATGGAAAGACTTTGAAGTCAGCATTGTCAGTGTGGCACTGGTATTTTGTCAGGCATTTGGAAAGGAATTAGGGTGCCTAATATTACGTACAAAATTGAGCTGAATCCAGGACTGATATCTGGAGTTAGCAAAGTGAGAAGCATGTGATTTGTAGCGAGAGATGCTTTTTCAAGTTAACTTGAGAAATTGAGCACTTTGAGGGTGGTCAACCCAGTTGAGAAGTCCGAATGGGTAGCACCAGTTGCGGTGGGCCAAGGCATCCGGCAAGGTTTGTCTTTGCACAGAGCAAACTCTCAATAAGGGTGTTGTAGTTCTTCGCATAGATAGAAACCTCTCAATAAATGTGTTGCTTTGGCATGTTTGTGCTCATCAATATACTGGAGTTTACCTCATCTGTTGCTGATGCAATGTTTTATACCACCACAGATCTTACATCAGAGTATAATCTGGTGAGGCCACATGATAACTCATTTTTCTTTTACTGCTTTTGTGGCGCCGTTTGGAGTATTTAGATTTAAGAGAATCCTGTTTGGGTTAGTCTCTGTGACATCAATGTTTCAAAGCATGGTAAATTGATGATCTATTTATTGCATAACAATCCAAGGGGGGAATTTCAACAGGAAGACATACTGATTTAAATCTGGGGGGATGCAGAACACAATTAAAGAGTCAGACATTTTTTAAACAATTTGAAAAAAGGGGGTTATATTTTTAAAGAAAAAAGAGTGAAATAAAATAATTGAATCTCTATAGCAGTGGCATTCAACTCAAACCAGAGATAACAGAGAAAGACAACATTCTCCTACCAAGAAAGAGGAAGTATCATCATTTACAGGTGTGGTAGAATTCTATTCTAAGTTCATTAGCAATCCTACCTGCAAAACCACAGAGATCAGGAAGTTTCTAAAGAAGGGTGTGGATTTCACCTAGGCATAGTTGCGTAAAAAGTTAAAAGGCAGGCTCATTATTTCCGTGCCCTAGTGCAAGTATTGCATGAACATGCTAGTGCTCATGTATGTCTTAGCATGTACTGATATGGTTCCTGAATGAACTGAAGTATCGCTTTTATATTACCATGAAGTGTACTGCAAAGTTTCATGCATTTCTGACGGCTATAAGCCAATGTTTTCTGTGTAGTAGTTTCACATTTTTGGGACTGTGCAATACGCGTAGCCTCGTTTTGAGGATTTGCACCAGGAAGCGTGAATTATAGAAAGTAGTGAAGTCAGAGCTTGTTTATATTTCAGTGTCTAGTCTTCAAAGACTCCTCACATTCTTTCTTGTGAGAATAGCCTGCCTTCTGCTTATTGTTAGTTTTGTCCAAAGTGACAATTTCAGTCAAATTTTCACATTTCCATTGACTTGTATTGAGTAACAACTGTATAAACGAGATTGTAAAAAGTGGGATTTAGCATCATATGCTTCAAATGGATTTTTGGTGAAAACCTTGCTCCATTGAAATAGCAATTGGGGCACATTGTTTAGCTTGCTTACGGCCATGTTTGCATTGAACGCTTACTTGATAGACTTTTAGGTTTCCCAAAGTATTGTTTTTATTTAGCAAAAAGGAATTCATACATGTTAAAAACTATTTGATTGGAACTCCTGAATTGATGAGTTTTAATGCTCACAAAAAGTGCAGAAATGTGCTAGATGTCAGTGCTAAAAGGTTAGGAGCTATACTTTTACGAAGTGTTGAAAAGTGTAAAAGAATAACCGAAGCTTCATCTCCAGGAGCCACAGAGGAAAAGACAAAACAGTACAATGTAGTAGAAAGTGGGGCATTGGGCTTCTGGAGTGTGAGAAAGCTTAAAAAATTGTTTGTATGACATCATTTTCTATGTATACTGATCATAAGCCTCAAGAAGAAGTATTTGTTAGGAAGGGTTTGGGAGCAATTTCTGTATGGATTAGCAGGTGACCAGTGTGACTGCAAGAATTTAATTTTGATACATTCTGCCAACTAAAAATGGGCGAGCCAACAAATTGACAGGTAGAGCTGAGACCGAGCCTACTGCCAAGCCAGAGTCTGGCTGGGCAGTAAGAGCCATGCATGAGCAAAGCCAGGCCCTGAAAATAGCCAGTGGCGGCTCCTCCACTAAGTCAGAGGAGCGTCGTCCCACTGCTCAATAGGAAAACTAAAATGATAATAACTTATTGTTAGTATCATTTTAGTTTTCGAAATAGGGACAGTGGTGGGGCTGGGCATAGTAGGGAGTGAATTGGTTTGCACTCCTTAAGTGCGCATGACTGCTTGGCCCGCCCTCTTGGACCGGCCAAACAGTCATGCACACTTTGCATGTTCCCCAACAGGTGTGCATTACACAGCCTGGAGAGGAACATGCAAATCCTCCCAGTCCTCATCTGAGCATCTAGCCCGCGGTCAGACCAATCACAACACTGCATTGCAGCATTGCGATTGGCTCAGGGGAGCCTGAGAGCATCCTGCTGCCAACTGGAGCCAGGAAGAAGGTGACGGAGGAGAGATATGGACGGCCTTAGCAAGCCAAGTGTCTTTTTTCTCCATTTTCTTTTTCTTATTTTGTTCCTCTCTCCGTTTCCCCCATCACCCCCCGGCCCCGCCACCCGGGTCCAGTAGCAACCGCTACTGAAACTAGTTGGCATCTAAATCATGCAACTAACATCATGTGTTCAAAATTAAATCAGGTATTTCTTTAACATAAAGAAGCAAGCGCTGGTGGCAGGCTGAAGCCGCATTAAAGCTCGGATTATTTCAGGCTTGTGGGTCCAAAAGGAGCTGGAGCTGAGCTAGAACAAGGACTATGTCTCGAACCTGGCGTGAGCCTTAAGTGGCTCGCCCAACTCTACTACATACCTGGTGTGTACAAGAGAGACCCAGATTGCCTGCCAGGACTTGTTTGTGATAATGAGATTGACAGGAAAGAAGCGAGTGGAGATGGTGAGGCAGAATTAGTAACAGTTTGTTCGATTTCTTGAGGTCTGATTTTGCATGAATTGTATAAGGACTGTTTGGAGAAGGACCCAGTGCTAAAGGAAGTTAAGGGAAGTGGATATGAAGATTATGTTTCTTTCAATGCTGTTTTAAGAGGTTACCCAGAATGGAGGAATGAGTTTAAATCTGTTAAAAGCGATTTGCCTTTTTAGAGGAACCCAATTAAGTTCTCTTAAAAAGTTGATGAAGAGGTTGGAGGAACTAGCACATGAAGGACTTCAAGAAGTATGAATGTGATTTTGATTAACAAATCAGTAGCACAATGTGGAAAGTTAAAGCCAGACCCATCAATCAAGCAATCAGGGGTTGGTAAAGTGCAACTACTCACCCGTGAGGGTCTTAAGGTGCTGGGGGAAAGGGGGCGGCCCCGTTGAGTGCTGGGGTCATCCGAAAAGCCAGGTCTTGCAGTCCTTCCTGAACTGGTCAGTGTGGGAGATTGCCGGATGCTGGATGTACATTATATGTAGATAATTTCCAACCAAACCATGGGAGAAGCTGTCCTTGGATACTAAAGGACCAATAATATTTGGAGAGAGGGCCATACGGTTTGTGTTGGTTTTGATTGATACATTTTAACAGTGGCCAGAGAATTTAGTTGTGAGAAGTAGTGAAACTGAAACTTCGTTGATTTTCTGTCAGAAACATGAAAGAGGGAAACACTTCCTTTCAGCTTATTCACAGAAGATGGTGTTCATCTGAACTCTAAAGAAATGCAGGATATTTTGTTGTTAAAAAAAAGGTGTACCAAAAAAGAGATGTTATGTTTTCAATCCAGAAGGGAATGACCTAGTTGAAATATTCAACAGGACCCTGGAAGGGGCATACAGCATGCCAAGAGTAGCGGAAAAAACTGGAGGGTAGAAATTCCCTTGTGGGTGTCTGTATACTGAGCCCTCCACGATATGCAAGATCCCTTTCGAAATATTAGAAAAGCTATTTCTTGAATTTCTGCACCATGGGTCAAGTGGCAGAAAGAGAGGGGTGTGCCATGCGATCTTGACCATGGATGTGAGAAGGATCTGTTAAAAATGTAACAAACAAAGATGAAATAAGGAGCCCCAAATTGGTGTGTAAGATGAATGTGAAAGTGCAAGATCTAAAGGTTATTAAGACTCTATTGGGCAGAAAGAACGATTAAAAATATACAAACCACATGCAAGTGGGGACACAGTTTAGAAATGCTGTTAAGATGGGGAATGGCAGAATATAGAATGTGGATCAGGTTTCACATTTTAAGCAAGGCCGATTTTATTTAGTTGAACAAAGTTTTTTTTTTCCATTATGTGGGACGTGTGTGGTATTTCGATGGGCTATATTATTACATATTCTATTTTCTTTGTTCTTTATTCCAACTGAGGTCTCTAATCCAAATTCCATACACTTGGTTAATCTTGAAAACAAAGTTATAATTGTGACTTTTGCCCAGGAACTTCTGGATGATGATTTCATTAAAGATATGTAAAATTGCGCACCAATTCCTGTCATTATTTTGGATCCACCCTTCTAATAATATGGCTATCAGATACAGAACACAACCTTTAGAAGACATTTTCATTTCTGAATTTAACTTATGGTACAAGTGCTGACATTTAGTGTGATACCAGACACAGGAGAGAGTGATTTGCCTGTAAGCACATTAATGGAGGACATTATCACAGTCCTGGAACACTCCATGTAAATATATATGTGGATATTGGTGGGTGTTTGCGTACAAGAACAGAGTTCTTTGCTACAATAATTGGTTCTAGTGTTGCAGTGGAAGTGTTGTGCCTCAATTATTTCATGACCGAATTGATGCTCATGCTTGGTAAGCATTAACAGTATAAATATGCAATCAATTCTCTAGCAAGTTTGCACATCTGAGTATCTTGTTGATGTCGTGTGGTGGAAGGATGAATGAGAATGGTCCTTTGTGGTGGATTTAATTAGGATGAGGAATAGGGTCAATTCTGAATAAAGTGAGTGGCGGCCAAGTTGCTCCACAGCAAAACCAGGGCGGCTGCAATGCCATAGAAGAAATGGACCTTATACCATTACAGCACAAAGAGTTCACACTTTAACACAACGATATGCAGACCCAAAACCTTTACACATATTACTGGTTCAGACTGTCCTTTGTTATATCTTTTTTTCTGTTAAACAATGGGTGTATTTCCTTGTCTGTGCCGAAATTTATATGTAAAAGTATGTCACTAGTACGGAAGATTGCAGGGAATCCTGATTAGATCATTTTCGGGGAATGCAGGTAAATGTATATAGTATTGTGCCTTCGGTAATATAGATCATAGGAAAGCCTTGCTTCGGTCCTTAACGGGGAATACAGGTCATGGTTATGTAAAAATATGTCGCCATTACTAAATATCAGAGGGAAGCCTGATTAGCTCTTCAGCAAAGAAAGGAAGAAAATTGCTATGTAAAAGTATGGCTCAGGTACTCAAGATCATTGGAACGCTTGATTAACTCCTGATCAGGGAATACAAAATGGCCGCAAGCTGACACTAACATGGAGTTGTACTATGCTCTCTTTCCTCAGATAGCGGTGTATAGTTTGATTTTTGATAGGAACTGGGGATTTCTTCATTTGGAGCTCTTTCTTGCTGCCGAAAGAAGAAATTGAAGGGATTTTCAATTAATTTACAACGAGCGCAAGTTGGCCGCAGCATTTGCCTGATTTTTCACCCACACAGGCATGGAACTCCGGTGGCTCAGGCTCACATACAGTTTGTGGCTCACTCCATAAAAAAACATGAAACATAAGTATCCCCAGACCTTTGCATGACCAGAAACTCCAAACTCATTTATTGTTTATCACACAGATGAGACTCATATACACAGTCATTTCTCCAGCTATGAAAAGGGCATGTACCATGTGGGCTCATGAATCTTCTCGCTGCGCTCAACGTGATTTAATTCCATTTTAAGACCGGCATGGATACAGAACACAGAGAGACACAAGCAGGGCACTGCTGGCAACCAAATGTGAAACACATACAGCAATTAAGTAATTATTAAATGAATTCTGGTTCATTTAGTCATAACTATTTGAAAAATGCCCCATTAGCCATATAAGGTGCCTCTCTTTTTCAGAAAAAGAATGTTAAAATCCAAAAGCTACTTCAGATGAAGCACGCCTTGCCAGCTAATTATGAGACGTTGCAGAAAACGTATCTCCTGGGGCTGTATCATGATGGGTTGCGCTGGCACATCGGAGTGACAACCTCTTGTTTTTATGTGCGTCCAGAGTGGGAAAAGATGATTTCATTTATAGCGACAGCACAGCTCAGAAACAGAAAGAGGCAAACCCTGCTCACAGTTTGGAAATCAAGCTCTAACTCGAACAAATATAGGGTTAAATGGACTTACTTTATACACTGCAGGCGCATAAAAACAGGCCTTGCGCATTAGTCAGTGCAGCCTGACATGCAATGGCCCCAGAAGTTACTTTTAAGGTAATCGCATAGAGGATTGTGCAGTCTAGACTATCAGGGATGATCGAAAAAAGAGCTTTCAAAATGTTTGTAAAAAGCATACCTATTTAAAGTACCCCACAAGTGCAACACAGGAAACCCAGCATGATATTCGGTTTGCAATAAAGCTAATGCTATTTTGAATTCCGATTTTTTTTGCGATGCCAGCACATGGCTCTTGCTCTGCAGCCACCACCCAGTGCATAAGGAAATGCAACACTGCATTTATCCTAAGTCAAATTTTGGAGGCTTTTTAGACCTACATATGTTATGCTCGTGGACTTTGGAATCCCTTTAGTATACATGATGAGCTGGTAAGGGATGTAGGGTGAGAGTCCAGGACTGCAAATTCTTTAGATCACTATTGTTCCTTTAAGAGAGGTTGAATTTACTACATCTTGTGTTACTCCCAAAAAAAACAAGGCCCGATTGTGTGCAAAGATTGGTAGAAAATATGGATTATTAGTGGTGGTATTTTCATCTGACATTTTGGCATTGCTTACAGGTCTACATATGAACATTGTGTAATAGGCAACCTGCTCTTGTTGAGATTATGGTGATGCATAGATTAAAATTATAAATTTGGGGAGTTCACTTTAAGGTAAGTGAAAAACTGTGGGGCATATTATCAAGGGGGTTTATCTCCACTTTTTTGGCTTTAAAAGCCAAGAAAGCTGAGATAAAATTATCTCCCTATTACCTAGCTGTTGCTAACACCAGTTAGCGACAGCTAGTAGGAGATAGCGGCCATCTTGGGCCCCACTTTGCATATCAGTGATATTTATCACTAATGACATGCAAAGTTGGCATGTGTAACGACCGGATATTCGGACCAGATAGAATCAGCTCATCAGAGCACCACCAACCCAGCCGAAACGCAACCACCGCCCTCCTCAGGACCCATCTATCCAGGCACCTGGGTACCTACCTGAGGATGGGGAATTAGCAATATACAAGCTCATATCATCAAAAACACCACTAAATCTATAGGGATTACTAGGAATACCCACTGATTACTAAGGACGTCCATGCCCTACACCACACTCATACAATATAGTCTTGCGACCACATGGGCCCAGACTAATCTACCCTGGGGCAGTTCTGATTACTTACCATTACACACTGACCACAACCAGTGCTCTCATTAAACAAGCCACAATCTTGTGGGTATAAATACCAGTATCCCTCCTGGTACTCTCTCTATTTCATACATACACAAGCCACAATCCTGTGGGTCTACACACTGACCACAATCAGTGCTCTCACTAACGCCACTTTCCCTAGAGGCGATCTCATTACACACCAATTTCCCCCCTGGTGCTCTCTCAAGCCACAATCTTGTGGGTATACACACTGACCATAATCAGTGCTCTCACTAACGCCGCTACACAACGACGATCACTTTCCTATGAATACCTTCAGCTCTCTCTCTCTATGTTGGGAAGTTTCTCTCACTGTTCACTAGAGGTACAATAATATTATGGAATGGCCGAATTACACGGTGTACAACTTATTCCCTAGTTCAAGGGCTCCTCTCTCCCTAATTATTCAGGTACCACTTACCTGATCGGGGGTTGCTTCCGTTCGTGCAATGACACCTGACTAGAAGAAAAGGTTACCTTTACTGTATAAGAACAAGGCATACGCTGGTTCACTAAGAACTGGGGTTCCTTTATTACAATAACATTAACAATATAACACTATACTATAACACATAGCCTGAAAAGTAAAAGGGGAATAGACACATACACAGATCTGCGGGGTCTCTGTAAAGCTTTATTACTATACCACATCCACATGTAACTAACAGGGACTGTAAATAGACTGCACGCCGCTGAAAGAAAAAGGATTAGCAACACAATAGGGACAAGGTTAATGTTTAAATGTAAAGCAAACTGATTACAGGACAAATATCACCTGATTAGTATGAAGTCTTGCTCTAGCTGTCATCTGGGTTCCTCTCTCGTCTGTGCCTTAGCTCGTCTTAGATCCTCCCCTGCACTCTTGGACACGCATCTGCGCTGATCACTCTGCACTGGATTCCTCTCCCCCACGAACTCTCTCCACCTTCCAGCTTCAGCCTAATAGTTTCTGCTGCTCTGATAACCGTTCGCTCCACTAGCTTCTTCACTCTGTCTGATTATCTCAGTTCCAATGTCCAATTCACTCCAGATGCTCCCACAGACTAATCCACGATATAACTACAGTCTCTTCCAAAAGGCATCACTTCAGACTCCAGCTGATCACAACTCCTTCTGATAAGTAACTGCTTCTGACTGCTTCCTTCAGTTCCAAACATCATCTCACTTCTCTCTGTTCAAAACACCATCTGCTCACAACTGCTTCTGACATCTCTCTCTGGTTCCAATTCACTGACTGTCTGTCTGTCTTCTCTCTGTTCCAAGCATCGACTGTCTTCTTCTCTCCTCTGCTCCAACTGACTCACTCACAAAACTGACAAACTGACAAACTGACTTCTCTCTGTTCCAAGCATCGACTGTCTCCTTCTCTCCTCTGCTCCAACTCAACTCACTGACTCCGCCTCTGCACTTCACTAATATGGAATGCTCTCTCCTCATGGAAAGTTCCAGCCAGCAGCCTCCTCCCACCGATTCCATGTACCAGGCTCCTTGCTCTAGACGCTCCCACAGTGACCAGCTGCTTGTTTCGTCTAGAGACCTGAGCCCAGAGACACTTCCTGATTAGATTCAGCTCTGGTCGGCTCTCTCCAGTTCGCAAAGGGCGAACAACACCTCATAACTAAAACATCACCTTTACCCTGCAAGCATCTCAGTCTGCAGGAACAGAAAGCAAAATGGAGTCTCACTAGTTCTGGGCTAACACCTGCCCTGAGCAGTTCTTAGCCAAGTTATCCAATGGGAGGTGGATAACATGGCAAAGAGCATTAGCTCGGTAATGCATGAATATCGCTGACTTTTCAGCGATATTCATGCATTGCAGCCGATTTTTATCGCATTTGCTATAAACCTTGGTAATACCAAGGTTTATTTGCGATAAAAATCGCTGCAGCTATGCGGTACATTTTTGTCTCTAACCAAGCAATAGCGATAATTATCGCTATTGCTTGGTAATATGCCCCTGTGACCTGAGGGTTTGTCCAGTTTTTATTGTTCATGAACAGTGCATTGGTGGTTAGGCACACCATGGGGCAATTATGCAGCTTGGCTGCCAATGGTTACTGGTTGAAAATAGTACCGGGCACTGATAAAACATTCATCTTTGAATAGAGTGAATGGGAGGCACATACTTAGTTGAATACCTGGAGGGCAGCGGGTATCAAAGGTAAAAGGGATTGCTGGCGGATTAGGATTGAAGGGTTGTCTATGAAAGTATGTAAAGTTGGTGGCCTTTGAAAAACAAAACAGTTGTTGTCTTTTTGCACAACATCAATAGAGCTTTATTTTGGGGACAATGCTCGTTGGCCGGTAGGAGGTCCACAAGGGAGTCTACCTAACCTACTAATTGGATATCAAGAACAACATTCACACAGGGTTTTCAGTGACGCCTTTGTAAGCCTTGGTTTACAGAACTATAAGTAGGCCAATATATTCCATAGAATGGTAAAAAAGAGTTTCTTCAAAGTGGAAAAAACAAAAATGCTCAGACGGCCCTTCCATACCACATTGCAACTCAGATACATATATGTGCATTCTGTATCAGTTGCCTCTCTTGCTTCTCCTACTGTAACACGGCATGGCCTATTTCACTGACTGTAAAACTAATCTTTCCCTGCCTCTATTTGAATATGTAATCCACCCAAAGTTGGAGTGGAAGTATATGGAGAAACTCCAAAGGATTAAGAAATGGTCACATGGTGCAGCAGGCTCTAAAAACTCAAACACAAATTTTGTTTTACCCAAGAGCCTTCAGTTCTTCCATGTTAAGTAAAACACGCAATGCTAAACATAAAGGGTGCAAACTATTTTTTGGTCGGTCGAAGTTGAACATACAAACACAAAGTAAGAGGAGCATAGTATTTTTGTGGGAAGGCTACTAGGAGTGATAAAAGGCAACGCTCAACACACAGAACCTACTGAGCATTGTTAAAGCCATGCACAGTAAATTCTTGTGCCACAGGAAAAGGCAGGGTGCAGGGCATGACGAGAGGACATCATGCCTCCAGAAGTCATAGGTCATGTGTAGCTGGTACTGGGGCAAAAGGGGTGGCCATAGAGCATGGCCAAAACCCATGGACCATCCTTAAACCCACTGGGTTTGACCAAAGACCATGTGTAGTGGGTTCTGGAGGCACAGGGGCTTCTTGCAGGTTGCAAGTACCTATCCTCAGGGGGGCACAGCGGTTTCTTGCTTTAGCAAGTGCCACATTTTATCTTTAAAAATCATTGAAATAATGTTTGTTCAAAAGAAATTAAAGTTATTTTCTTAGAATAAAAAGTTGCATGCAAAAAAAGTGCAATTCTGAAAAATATAATTTGACGGGACCCTATTGTTATGATGCAAAAACTCAGAAATTCACTAGTTGTGATGAGCAACAGAGTCATAATTTCTACTGACTCATGGCCTCATACATGATGTCACAGATGACATCCTAAATAAAAAAATTAATCACATTAATGAAACTGCTAAGGTAGCTGGGGCAGAAAGTTCAATATTCGGCCAAAATCCACGCCCTGCGCAAGGACAGTACTGGTCATACATAATGGGAGTGTGTATTCGGCTTTGGGTTAAGAATGTTGAGCTTTGGGTTCAACTGTAGGACCTGCACCTAAACGTTCCCTGGCATTGTCAAAAGGAATTCCCAGTGGCCTTTTGAGGGTGGACTTATTGGCCAGGTCCTTCATCCAGAAACCACTGGAGATGGATGAAGGGCCTCAACTGTGCATGGTCTGCTGTATTTTGTACTCAAAGCATGTTGCACATTACTGTCTCCTAAGCTAAATGAGTAACTAGTCCAGTGTCCATAGGTCATATAAAGACATATAGTTGGCAAAGCAATGCTCTCAATCAGTACACCACACTCCTCACACATACCAGTGCTAACATTTGCAACAGAAGAAAGCAGCAGAAGCACATTACTGGTCACAGAATGCCACATAACACTACACACCCCAACCATCCAGGTAATGCAGAAGTGGTCATCTATGTGGAAACGAGAAATATTTAAGTCCTATGGCAGTTTCACGCAAAAACACAGGACAGCAATTCAGTGAAAACTCAGTCAAGGTGGGACAACAGAGAAGTTCCCCATTACTTTTACAGGAATCAGTACTAAGAACGTCCCAGAACAAACCCCTCATTAAACAGGACTATAGACAGTGAGAACGCCCTCTCTCTCTTTGCAGAGAGTGCTACAGGGCTATAGAACTGGAAGACATGTTGCTAGATTTCATTATATCTTGTAATATGTTTGTGTGAGAAGAGCAGTTGCTTTCTCTGATTAAACCCAGACATACAAGGAGGTTATCATTCGGAATCTTAAGAAGCAAGAAGCACATAATAACCCAGCATCAGAGGTGGTCAACAGAAGACAAATACATATTTTTTAATGTCCGGTAACAACGTTACATTAGAAAACTGATGCATCTAACCCCATGCTTAGATTTAGTGTCATCTTTGAAGTGTGACAATAACTTTGCCAAGCAAAGACTTTACCCATGCTTACAAAGTAAGAGAGAGTACATTTTAGATCAGTCCTAGGTAGCAGTACTACATAAGGCGATAGCTGTTCAAAAATACAGTAGGATCACTGGCACAACAAAAGTATTGTGTGGACAAAATATTGGATCCAAAATATCAAGGACTAAAATATCAAGAAGGTAAGTGCAAATAGGTAAGCATAGATTTACTATTTTTAACTTCACATCTATGTACCTTGACGATAACTATATCATGGATTATATGTAGTCGAACTTTGCTAACCTATAGAAAGGTATCTTCACAAAATGTTTGTCCTCGATATTGTTGACACAATATTTTGTCCATACATAATTTTTTCAACAATAATTTGCCAAAAGTCTCATACAGCACACTGGCAGTATGAGCAAAGGGCTCTTGCATACTCTCAATGAGTGGGTACCATGCGAGCATCACAATGCCTAGCTGAACAATCACCCTCCTATCTAAGACAAAACATTGCCAAGGTGAAAACAACATTTCAGCCACAATACACAAATTGTTCACTCCAAATCCTGGCAGATTTGGACTACGCACTGAGTGTATAAAACCTTGTGTGAATCAAACATGGCAAACATGATCTTGTTTTATTGCAATGAAACGAGCATAGGTAAATCATCTGAGATTACTGCTTTTCACTCTGTGGATAGAACCCTTGGAAACAAAAGTAATTTGTGCAGTATATTCATAGCACTTAGCAAAATCAAAGCGTATAATTTAGTTGTTTTGAATAAGAAGCCCTATCTTAACACACTGCAAAACAGTATATGAAATCCTTAGACAGTTTCATGAAAAAACAAGTCTGCCATTTACTCTGCACAGTGCTGGCAGCAAGCTTTATGCAAATCCGAGGCCTTGTTGTTAACTCAGCTGCCTTTCTCTCATATCTGAAGAAGGAACACATTATACATCATACTAGCAATAATAATATTGAGCATTTCTTCAGCATAGTCCGCACACTTAAATATATTTTGCAATAATAAAATTGGTGATATAGTGACCTAATGAATGGTACTCATTTTATTATCCTAAGAGGAATAACAATGTGAGTAAGGCCCAGCATGATACCAACCTGTGACCTTCAAGTTGCACAGGAACCCTGCAGCTGGTGCTTAGTTCTCTGTCTTATCACACTGAAAAGTAAAGTCACCTACAGCACATACATGATTAAATGAGAACTGTTGTATGACATAAAAACGCAGGGAAATACTCTGCATGCTTTTACCAGGCATTTTTTACCAGGCATTTTTTTAGATCGAATATTCCTTTACAACATATGCCTTTACCACGCATTGTTTATATATATATCTATGTATTGCCTACTGGCGGTCGCCAGTAGGTAGTTATAGTTAGAACCTATTATCCATTGGAAAACCGCAACATTCTATGTGGAATAACTTTGGTATCGATTGATGAATCTTCTTGAAATTTTCCAAACTTTTGGCCAGTTCAGTTCCGCTCCGTCCCATAAAGTTTGGGGGTGACTGGTGAAGCGGGGCGGAGAAAAAAGGGGGTCCCAAAATGTGTTTTTCCCAAGCAATTTCCCATAGGATCTTTAGCCATGGCTACAGCCCGAACAGATGAACGGAATTGCACCAAATTTGGCAGAGAGGTAGTCCTCAGTTCCGACTTGTGCCTTTTGCTTATTTGTTGTCAATCTGTTCCGTAGTTTCTTTGAAAATTACGGTTAAAATCATTTATATATCTATGGGCGCAGAGGATCCGCGGATTGTGGATTGGCCTCGTAGGATAAGCGCATCCTTCCGATCACGCGCTCAATTCTAATTGGCTGTCAAGCGGTTGTAAACATTCGAAACCAGGAACTGTTGGCAGCCATTTTGTGCCTTGGTAAAAGCGAGGGTGAAGAAGTCTGTGAAATATGTGTGCAAAACGAGAACAGGGGCAGGGTAGACGCACCCTGACCCCCTAGGCCGGCTCAGGGGGTCCCATAAGGACCCGTAGGGCAAAAAAAGTAAGAATATATATATATTTTGTAAAGTCACGGGATGAGCTTAGGATCCGTGCATTTTGCCGCCGAAAAAAACCAAAGCATGTATTTTTGAGATATAAATCAATCTTATGTACATACTCGTGCTCCCATCATCATCGCAGGTTCTTCACCTGCTCAGTGCTTCTGATACCACTAACCCAGTGACCAAAGAGGCCACACACGTAGTGGTGGACCCCCTTACTCGGTGGTTCGGTCCTACATGAGGCATTTGAATCACTAGGACGGGCCATCACATCGCTTGGGATGGGAGCAACTCTAAAATGGTGTAGAGTATGTGCGCCCCGTCTTTTTTTATTGGTAGGGTCACGTGTGTTGTGACACAAATGCTGGATGGGTGCAATGTGGGTGTGTACCAGCCATGAGGGGGTGTGTTTGTGCCATTCTGATAACTAGACCTGGAACTAAGAAATCACTACAATTAAATCTGGGCAATGTTTCGTTGGTATGTTTTCCTGGAAGCGTAAGTGGAGTGGGTTGGCCTGACCAAATGGCTGCCAACAGTTCCTGGTTTCGAATGTTTACAACCGCTTGACAGCTAATTAGAATTGAGCGCGTGATCGGGACGATGCGCTTATCCTAAGAGGCCAATCCTCGCACAATCCACGGATCCCCCACGCCCATAGATATATATAAATTACTTTAACCGTCATTTTCAAAGAAACTACTGAACAGATTGACACCAGATAAGCGAAAGGCAAAAGTCGGAACTGAGGACTACTTCTCTGCCAAATTTGCTGTAATTCCGTTCATCCGTTCGGGCTGTAGCCGTGGTAAAGATCCTATGGGAAATTGCATGGGGAAAACACGTTTTGGGACCCCCTTTTTTTTCGGCCCCCGCTTCACCAATCACCCCCAAACTGTCACGGACCATTTCATGAATGATGTAATATGTGAGATCATCACCAGTGTATTGTGGGCGCGAGAGTTACAGTTAGTACAACTTAACTATAACAGAGGAATTTCAATGGTTTTGTATGAGTGAAATGTCCAGTTAACTATAACATTCCTAAAACCTATGGTTTTTTTCAGTGAATTTCTAAGGTTTTTTAAATGCTAATTCCTAACTATAACCTGCCTGAAACCTATGGTATTTTCAGTGAATATATATATATATATATATATATATATATATATATATATATATATATATATATATATATATATATATATATATATATATACAATGTATTTGTGATGAGGTGATCCCTCATACCTCCGAACGAACCTTAAATGTGTGGTAAAGGCATATGTTGTAAAAGCATATGCGTTCAAAAAACATACATGGTAAAAAATTTGGGAAAATTACAATATGGTAAAAACCTCGCTGTAAAGGCTGTTTCCCAAGGAGTACTGGAGGAGTCTCTTTAGCGTGAGCAGGAAGTGTTTGTTGACTTTCTTTTCTGCAACCAACCAATCTCACCGCTAAGAAATGCCAAGAAGAAAAGCACCTGACTGCTATGAGACAAAAAGTCTATTTTTGTGGCTGGAGGTACCCATTACAAATCCTTCAGAAAAAAAACCAAGACAAAATATGAACATCTACAAACATTTGATGGCGGTTTTTGCTCTAGTTGACCACACCCATTAACTAGGAAATCCCAGTAGAGAGTGTACTTCATAAAGCAGGCAGAAGAAAATCAATGTAAAGCCATTTCTTACCTCTCTCTGCCTCTCCTAGGTTCTCAGTTTGAAAAATCTCTGCAATGCAAGCAGTGAGAACAGAAGGCCATGCCCTGCCTATGTTCTAGTGCACATCGCCGGTCACAAATTTTATGCTTGGACATGGGTACTCACAAACATTTCCCCGGGGCCACAAAGTACGGTCTGTGGTTTCCAAGGGCCACATCGGATACCAGCAGGGGAGGGTGTTGAAAGGTGGGTGTAGGGGGACACAAAGCAGATGCATGCTAAAGATAAGTTGCCTAGAAAACATTCTTTGCTTCTTCATCTTTAGTTTAGTTAACCTGCAAATAAAGTACTCCTGTTTCACAGCTTCCTGAATGTTCCTGCTTTGTTAAGTGAACAACAGCCCAGTGTAGGGGGCCGCAATTTTAGGTCATGTGGCCCTCGGGCTGTGCTGTGAATATCCCTGTGCTAGGACAATGCCATGACCATACAGAAGCGTGTTTAGCACTATACAAAACTACCCAAAAAAACACAATAAAATAGGAAAACAAAAAAATCTGTAGTAGCTGCAGTGACCAATCAACGGCAAAGCAGGGTTTTCCAGGCAGGCTCACAATAGGCCTGCCTACTACCGACTGCCATGATGTTCTTCAAGGCCTCGACTATAATATTTTTTCTGCCAACTCTTGTGTAACAAAATCCATGTATGCACCAATATCAAGCATTCTGCCACCCACCCTGATCAAGTACAGGCTAATAAAACCAAGAAAGAAAGAAAGAAAGAAAGAAAGAAAGAAAGAAAGAAAAAAAGAAAGAAAGAAAGAAAGAAAGAAAGAAAGAAAGAAAGAAAGAAAGAAAGAAAGAAAAAGAAAGAGAAACAGAAACAGAAAGCGAAAGAAAGAAAGAAAGAAAGAAAGAAAGAAAGAAAGAAAGAAAGAAAGAAAGAAAGAAAGAAAGAAAGAAAGAAAGAAAGAAAGAAAGAAAAAAAGAAAGAAAAAGAAAAAGAAAGAGAAACAGAAACAGAAACAGAAAGCGAAAGAAGGAAAGAAAGAAAGAAAAAAAGAAAGAAAGGAAAGAAAGAAAGAAAGAAAGAAAGAAAGAAAGAAAAAAATACATAACAAAAAATTAGACACTCCAAGAAGAAGCACGAAATGGAAAGGGCATTGTCAAGGCCTACCTGGGGCTTCAGTTTTGAATACCTGGTCCTGACTGGTAACCATGCAGAGCTCTGGGCCACTGGGTGAGATCAAAGCAGAGGACGTGACCATGGTAATTCCAACTTCTTATGGACCAAAGCATCTCTCATGGTAGCACAGAGGAGCGACGCAGGATGAATCTGCAACAAAGAGTAATTCTGTCATTTAAATTGAAAATAGCAAACCACGGCACAGGCCCATCAGGCACCGCTGCTCAATCAATGCATGCGTCACTCGGCCAGGGAAGGCGCTGAAAGCAATAAACTGTCTCCCAAGGTGCGGATAAACACCCAAGCTGGTGACTTGTAAGTTTATGCTTTGCGGGAGATAGACATTAATATTTTTTTTTTATTTCCGAACAGATACACACTGCACAAGCAAGGAGCATATTGACATACAACGCCTGCCAAAGGCCTCCTAAAAAATCCAAGGACTGAAATGAGCCACAATTAAGTTCTGTTTGCGCTTCCGGTGGATGATACCAGGAGGCATCCTGAAGGGGTTGTATTTGCTGTTTCCAGGAGTGCATAATGCACCGAACAATTCCAATGGCAGTGTGCGCCGTGAGACCGTAAATGATGTTGTTTTTCAGCTACTACATTTGAAGATATCATTTCCATCCAATTTTTGTTTTTGCACACTTGGACTACGAAAATAGGAACCGATAAATAGCCAAGACACTGTTAAAGATGTGTTTTGCCTCAAATGACTGGCCTCCCACTGTTCGTCTTCACTTATCTCTTCTCTAGTAAGGTCAAAAACCCAAAGCTGTTCATAATAACTGCTCCATTTCTCCATGCATTTCTTTGTGACTAGACTACCCCTTGCATTTTCTCCTTCTTTGTTGTGTTTGAATGACCAAAGTCTCTAATGCGGGGGCACCAGACGCCAAACGCTATTTACTCATTAGGTTGTTTCTCTTTCGATTCCACTGATGTGAGATACTGATGTACTGTTTTATTCACATACTGTCTTAGTATTTGTGGTGCAATTTGGTTGCACCCCAGAGGAGAAGTCTATTGCTTCCCCATGTAAAATCCAGTGACTCCCAACATATGGGGAATCTTTTCTCTTTATCACAATGCAAGTGTGTGTGTGTACGAGTGTGTAAAATAGAAAACGCCTGATGGCCACCAAAGAAACAAAATGTCATCCTATCCTCATTTTTACTTCGTCAGAGAATAACTCTGGCTAGGATACACAAAGATTCTCAAGAAAACATCTACCTTTGGGAAATGTGGCTGAAAGTCATGATTGCCAAAACGGACAATGGAGGTAAGCAATGCTTAATTTGAGCCAGTGGTTTCCGGTCCTCGGCACCAGCACTTATTTGTCAACACTGCTGCTTGTGACAGTCTGCCACAATGTGTTGCTGTCTCAGATGACCACTACAACAGTCAATTATGAATTCAATATACATTAAAAAATTACTATTACCTGCTGCTCAAGCCATTCTTATAGCTTTGGGGGCCTGGAATAGTCTAATTTTTCACAATTGTAGGAGTGTGATGGTTAGTATTTTTGTTGCTACTATCATTGGCATCATGGCAGCGAGAATGTGTGGTGGAAGCTGCACTGGTCTCCTGACAAGAGCCCTAGCACCTATTTATTTACACATTAAGCACTGGAGATAAGTGAGCTTTCACCAGCTGGAGACACGTTCTTTGACTGGAGGCTGTGTGTGAGGTAGCCCCAGAATCCACATCAACCACCAGAAGGGGTAAAAGCCCTAGATGTCAGCCCCAACCAGAACACTAAATCCCCAGAAGTTTCAACAGTGTCACTGATTGTATTGGCAGTGAGCTTCTGACCAACTGACAGCCTGTGAATTTTGCCTGGTGTCACATTGCTTCGCACCAAAGAACCTCACCGTGGCAATGTGTCCGTCAACCTGCCTTGATGTCCCTCTGGATATCATGGGCCGGAAAATTGAACCAAATGTGAATTTCTATCAGGGCCCATTGTGGTATCTTACTGTTCATGCCATGCATTCTCTCCTTAGTTATATGTCCCCTGCTGCTCAGGCAGCGTGAGTATGAGGTAATAGAATGCTGATGTGTGCATGGTTTGAGTGAGTGTCACTTGGAACGCGTGGGCTGAGCAGCAAAGATGCTGCTCCCAGTGGGTCCTTCCTTTTTCTCAACTACCATCTTCTACCTGTAACCTGAGTCTACTGTCTTAAGAATACAACTTATCCTGTTTCACCTATTATACTGGCTACCCTGCATCTTCATTTACCACACCCATATCTGCTGCTGCCGACCTCCCTACATGGGTGGTCCAGGGAAGCCCGGGAATCTAGATGAGCCAATCAGGAGTTCCAAGAAACCCTCAAGACCACTCACCAGAGGCAGGGCAGTGCTTGTAAGAATCACCCTAAAATTGCAAGTAAGCTAATCCCCAGGAGCCCAAGTATCTCAAGCAGAGTTTGAGGGACTTGAAGACCCTGCAAGGCTGTTGTACCAGTTGCATGTAACAATACTGGGGTAAATAATATGTACCTGCAACAATACCTCCTCCACAATATTGACTACCGCAAGTACATGTAGGAAAATATAGATTTAAAATTCTTAACTCCACATCTGCTTACTTTGATGATATAGTGGTAGTCATTATTGTGAAGTCAATATTGTTTATAGGTGGATAGGTCAAAAACAATATTGGCACCTCCTCCCTGTGAGGTAGTCTAAGTCTCAGTTGGCCCTTTTCCCTGGTGAATCCTGAAAACGTAGACTGAACTTCAGTGTGGATCATGATGTCCATTTCTGCCTTTCATCCATTCAGTGACTCGATTTCAGGACCAGAAGACTGTCCCCAGCAGCAACAGTTACTTTCCTGTTGCCAGGACTATTGTCCCTTGTTGCTACTATTAATGCTGCTATGGATATCACTAACATCAAAGTTGCTAAGGATATTAAAAGAAAACAAATAAATAAATAAATAAAATGAATGTGTCCTTGTGTAATACAATTGGTGCTCATGTAAAGTGCTCCAATACCTTCGGATCGAGTTTGCACTATATAAATCTGCAACAAAAGAAAAGAGTCCCCAGCTTCAGGAAGTCTTGACCCCTAAATAAAGAAACACTCCCGGTCTCCCCTGTGCATTCCAGTCTTGGACTCTGTCAACCTAAAACAGTGGTTTCAAAGACAATTCTATTTACCATTACTAAACATGGCCAGTTGGCTTGCTGAAGATACCCGAACGCCACCAGTGTTGGAATTTATTGATACTGATACAGCAATTGCAGTGCTCAAACTTCAGGTACAAAGGTACATTAAACAGAATAATGAGAGATGGACTTTTGTAAAAGTGTATTGAGACTTCATAGAACATTAATCAGACTTTAAAACTGGAAATGGACCAAAATGTTTTTATTAAATTAAGCCCTTAAATAGATTAAGGTTTAGTGGGCGGATCAGAAATTAGTTCCCCACAGACACTTCCCTCACTAGTCTCACAAGATAAAATATTTCAGATTCATATGGACCACTCCTGATCTATCCATGGTGCTAACACCTCCTAGACAGAATGAGTATTTTTCTAAGAGAGTTTTAGAATCAGAAGTAGCCAAATTCCAAACTATAAACCAGAACATTAACTGGTCTGTGGACTACAATTTGCACTTTTACGAGCCTTAACAGTTAAGGATAGGAACATCAGACAAATACCATTCTTTCTATTTCTTCTATTCTATAACATTATTTTGTTTGGTTTATAATGAATATGTTATACTCTTTATATCATCTACCGCAAGCTTGGAGTTGCGTGCCCGACTATCTTACTCATGAAAGTCAACGAGAATTTGTAGATCCAACTTTTCATCAGTGAGCCAATAATCATCCTATTTAGCAGAGGCTAATAATCTCACTTTTGATACTGCTATATGGTCCCTACAACTTCCAGGATTTGGGAAAAATATCTGGAACATCTTGGTATTGCGGTAAATGCACTCTAGAAAGGTAAGTTGTTTGAAGAAAGAATAGGACTGTTCAAATCTTTCCCAATGTCACATAGATTCACTATTTGATTTTTGCACGGTACATACCTTTTCACTCATTCTTTCCCTCGCTCATTCACTTACAGGGCCCAGCAAGTACCAGCACTTTTTGTATGATAACATGTAAAAAATTGTTATATGTCACATATCAATAACAAAAATATGCTCCAACATTAATATTGTGGCCTAAACAGTGTTTTTCAAAAATATTGCTTCCTTGAGTGTATATTTTCTTCTTTTAACTCCACTGTGGTGATAATAAGGATGTGATATTGTTGTCTGACCATATTTAGGCCACAAAATTCTGCTGCCACTCCTAATGAATCTACTGAAGCTGTGGTTGTTTTACAACCTGGACCCAAAAGTCACTACAGGAGGGGACCTAACCATCATGTTTTATACTATTAGGAGCTTCACTGTTTTCTCCATTTTTGAAAATAGATTTTGAAGTATTTGGAAGTGAATTCTCCCCCCTGCCTATTTTTTTGTCTCCTACAATATAGTAAGAACGGGTTTTGTGGGCAGGTGGATTGCAAGAAAAGAGCTGGTTAATAAAGTGGACGAAGGGAAAGTGTTTTATCTGGTTAAGGCTGATTCAAAATACTGTCAAGTATTACTGTCCTTATTTCCATATACATGCAACTTGAATACACTTAACACCACATACATGTGTAATGACAATACATATGTCATCACTCAACTTAACATAAGATACATGTACAATAACACTACTTCTCCATTCAAATTCATATATTTGGCTTTAAGTATAGTAAATCTACACTTACCAATAAATAAATATCGTTACAATCACATTACCGTGACAGTCAATATTCTAGCTACAACCTTTTTGAAAAGCAAAATTGTTTGTGCTCAACACTCCACGGAAAGCAGTATCCATACGTGTGAACAGCCTGTAAAGCCTTGCTGACCTATTTACAAGACTACTGTCTATGTCACACGAGCCTACTCTTGTCAACCAGCATAATTTCTGATATTCTTAGAAAACAAATTCTAATTACTAAAGAATCTACAGAAAATGTTCCTGTTCATAAGAAAGCTTTTATCCCGTCAACCTAATACCCAG
Source organism: Lissotriton vulgaris (assembly GCF_964263255.1). NCBI lineage: Eukaryota > Metazoa > Chordata > Amphibia > Caudata > Salamandridae > Lissotriton > Lissotriton vulgaris. Next base: position 1,644,992,874 of record NC_141689.1, read on the forward strand.
CAGCAAATTGCTCACAGCGTCAGTATTTAAATAGATTAAATGTCACCGCACACGTCTATTTGCTCTTCATTCGACGGGAACGCCATGTGACTCACTTTTATGTAATGACTTAACAAAGAAACTGCTATTTTGAAATTCTTTATTAAACGTAATGTTCTGCCCACTAATTTTGGGACTGGTCCATGGAAGCCTTGTCAACTAAGGAGAGATATTCTCTGGCATATGGCTCACAGCCCTCAGGCCCAGTGGAGCTTGGCATGAACATACACATCATTTAGGAATTAATAAAATAGCTGCTGCAACCCATGGATGGCCCCCTGCGACCCCTGGTCATGGCTTTTCAAGAACTGGCCTTGTAGGTGGCAAGCAGTTAATAATATCTGATTATTAGCTATTAGTGTAATAAAATATGGAACACCAGGAGCTGGAATGAGGCCTTCACTGGCAGCAGAGTTAAGTGAAAAATTATTTTAAATGTATTTAGTTGGGAGTGAAAAAGAGTGTGTGTATGTGAGAGTGCATGCTTGTTGTGAGTATGTGTGTGAGTGAAAGTGAAGGTAGGTCAGTAACAAATAGTGAGTGGGAGTGAGTGAGATTGCCAGTGAGTCTAAGTGAATCAAAGTGAGTGAGGAAGTGTGAGAGGGTAAGGGTGACTGCAAGAGAAAGTGTGGTCGAGAATGATTAAGTAAGAATCACTGCGAGGAGTGTTAGGTAGTGTGAGTGAGAATGAGTGACCATTAGTGTTTCTGGGAGTGCAAACGAGCAAGTGAGAATAATTGAGAATGAGTAAGAATGAGTGTGAGTGAGGACGGATGAGTGAGTAGAAGCGAATGTGTGAATGCGAGTGAAAATAAATAAATGGGTGAGAATTAGTGACTGAATTAGTGACTCAGAGTGATTGGAAATGAGGGATTGAGAATATGAGTGAGTGCAAATAAGTGTGAATGGGAAAGTATTTCTGAGTCATAATATGAATGAGTGGGAGTAGGTGAGTGGAAATGAGTGAGAATTAGTTAGGGAAAGTAAGAGTGTTAATGAATGAGTGTCTGCAAGCAAGTGAAAATGAATGAGTGAGGGGGCGTGACAGCCGGCAACGAAGATGGCCGGTATGTAGAGTGGCCCCGCTTCCCGGCCGCAATCTCCCTGCACTATCTGACATATATCCGGCCCCTTGAAGTGATTGAATGGTAGCTTCATGATCACATGGTCAAGGGGGCCCGAATGAGCCCAGCAGTGCTGGAGGGAACAGAAGTATAGGGCTTGGGGCCGTCACAGCCTGGGGGGCCGCGAGCAGCACCGCCCTCACATTAACATGCGGCTACCAAGGAAGTATGTGTGCGGGGGCCACGGTCGTCATCTGCATTCTGATAGCCCCGGACTGAGAACCAGGAGCAGAGTGTTGACTCTGGCAGAGCGTAGAGGTATTCTCGACGTGTGTCCTCCACTCCGCTGCGGCCGACAGGAGTTCTCATTCTGGCTCCAGGGGCCTCGACACGCCCGCCAGGGCCGTTTCTACGATTAGGCCAGACTAGGCGGCCGCCTAGGGCGGCAAAAGGGAGAGGGCGGCAAAAACAAGAGTCTGAGAATCCTTTTCATTTCCACTCTCACTGTGACAGTAAGTATCAAAGCAGTGCCAGGACTCTGCGTCCCAAACCTCAGCTCCCAGACGGGGACAGGAGATCTGCAGCAGCGGCGCACAGCATGCACCAAGTGCTGAGGGCAGACCTGGCCACAGGACTTTGGGTGGGCCGGGCATACTGGAGGGCCACCCTTTGCAAGAGGAGACAAGCGGTGGCGCTCTGTGCTCCGTACCTGCTGCACGGCATATTACAGGCACACACACACACGCTCGACCTTCCCTCTCGTGCTGAGGGTTCCCGGTGCATATTGCAAACATATGCACACAATCGACCTTTCCTCTCTTGCTGTGTGTACTCGACCTCCTGACCCAAACAGGAAGGAACAGCTAGAACTTAGAAGTCCAGGGGTTAGCCCATGTTAGTTTATTTTCCCTTCCTGCCTTACTATTCAGCTGCAGACACCCCTCCCCAGTCTGCGATCCAGTGAGCCGCCACGCCCCTCTTTCCACAATCCACCTGGTTTGATGTGCACTTTCCCTCAGCTGTGGTACCACCCCTCCCCCCTGTGGGTGTGCGAATGTTTTATGCGTCTTCTAAATGCCTAACAATTCTTATTGGCCTACCTTTCATTACTAGAATCCATTGCATTTATTTTTTCCGATCACAAGTTGATAGTTTCCAAGTTAGTCTATTGTCCCTGTCTATGGTGGTATGGCTGGAGTGGAGTGGTGTGGCTCACTGGTTAGAGGCGGCAGACCCGAGAGCAGAGGACGGCCCGGGACCAGGGTTCAATTCCCGACGCAGCAGGGTTGTGGACCAGGGTCAGCGGACTCGATAATTCTCATCTCGGTGCCTACTCTAACCAGGGATCACACTTGGCAACTCTGGGCATTAGCTTGCCTCATCTCCACAATGCCCCCCCACATACGCCGGGGATGCCTGGTTTCATCTTGGAGATACCCAGTAGGGACCATCTCACAGGGAAAGCCAGGACGGGTTTCCCAGCGGTCTACTGCGCAGAGATACTCCTTCGGGAGTCGATTCTAGCGCATTACAAACCCACAATTAATTAATTAATATGACCGTGATGCAATGCCGACAGCATCTTGCGTCTGCCGCTGATACGTCACCGCATGACGAGCAATAATGAGCGCGTCTACATAACGGATGATGAGCAGACTGCTCGCCTCCCCCCATTTTGCTTTGAACCTCCTGCCAGCGCGTAACGGTAAGCTTCTCAACCCTTTGGGGCATGCCTTTTATCTTTTGTCTCCACCCGAGACGGCCGGTACTTCTAGTTGTGCTTATTTTTCTGAAAATTGGAAATTTGAATTGTATTGCTGCAGCTTCTCTACCACCGGTGATTTGAAACATGTATGTGCTTGTTCTGTTTAAGCACGAATATTTATGTCTGGGGCACAGTCTTTTCCTGCTGATTTAGATTGTGCATAGGGCCTGACCTAGCAGGCAGTGTAGGTGTGTGATGATGGGGAAAGACTCTCAGTGGAAAGAGCTCTGCTGGTGTGTTGTCCGAAGGATTGCCCACGCCTTCTGTGAACAACGTGCACTATGATGATACAAAGGGTGAGCTATTAAAAGCACTCAGGCAGTGGTTCTGCAGCTCCTGCCTTGGTTCAAGGATTGTTCTTTCTGAAATTGATGTCTGTTTACAGTTCTTATACCTTGGGACTTACGTGAACATTAAATTATACAGTTAACACTGCGGAAGTAAAGACACACATGGAGACCGTGCGGCGCCTGTAAGTAATGATGGCGGGTACTTCAGTTTTCGAGACACATGTTTTTGTAACCCACAAGCTATCCCCCCCTATAATAGAAAGTTCACACATTTATAGGGCTTTGTGAAGTTGGTGACAAGCGGGAAAAGCTGACCGCGCCAAAGTCATTCATTGAGCAAAGCACAGACGCGTGCTGCTCTGGCAGCTGCAGTGCGTGTGACAGGGCTGCTCTACACCACGCAGTGCATTTCTAGTCTGCCCTGGTGTTGAAATAATAAATGTGAATAGGCTGGGCTCAGCGACTATAGCTGGCTTCATCACCGTTGCAGACGTCACGTTAATTCATGGCGCCTCAGGACTGCAACATTGTCCATATTTTGCCTGGGAGACAGGACTTAGAGGGCATGGCGCCCCTTCAGCGGCACTAGGGGGGCGTCATTTATGATTCTCGCCTAGGGCGCCCGCTGCAACTCGGCGTGTCTGAGGCCTGGAGAAAAGTTGCATGCATGGCCTCCTTTTCCTCCTGGAACTTCACTGGAGGATTTAGCCTCAAACCGGTACACCTAGATTCCAACAAGCACTGGTGTGTGCAATACAATGCTTCTCTTCCCGGGACACTGCCTTTGTTAGAGCCTCTGCCTCATGCTACTGCAGCAGAGGTCAATACTTGGCAGGTGAAGGGAATTTTCCCTGTTTCTTCTCCACTACTTTCGAAGAGTACTTGGACTGATCATAATTATAGCCCTGGCCTAGAATTGAACACGTGAACGCATGCCCTTTATGACTGCCTCACCCTGCCCCCAAGTGGACCTTGGACATTGAAAGAAAGAGCTTCTGGGCCTATTGTGGGTGTGTGTTTAGGTGAGGGTTGGAGACCTAGTTTCAGAACTGTGGGGAAGCCGACAGGCTGCATGATGTACCTCTTACCCAGAGGTAGGCTGTGAGTACCCTCCTCCTCCCCCGATCGTTTCCTACTTTACCTTTCTCCGGTACCCTGAAGAAGACACCATGGCAGGGGGGAAAAGGCCAGAGAGGCACTCATCAAACAAAGCTGGACCACTTCGTCTTAATGGAGGATGTTTGGCCCGGTTGTAGTCCCCGAGAACAGATGCTGCTGTGGGGCCACATCCATCGGGAGGAATCCTTGATGCTTCAATATATGGCGGCGATCCAGGGGATAAATTCCTCGCTGGAAACACTTATGGACTCGTTCACAAATGAGGTATCCCTGATGAGGGCGAATCTGCGGAACATGAGCTACAGAGTGAATGAAATAGAAGATACTACTACCGCTCTCAGCCTAGACAGTAAGACCCTCAAAACCAAGTGCACGATCTACGAAAGGCTAACGCCGCATTGGAGGCTTGACTGGAAGACTTTGAAAGTAGAGCGCAGCGCACCAACATACACATACTGGGGGTTTTGGAGCATGCAGAGCAGCCTGCAGTAGACCTCTTTGTTGAAGATCTGGTGTCCAAGGAGCTGCAGCCTCAAGGCCTCTCTAAATTCTTTTCGGTGGAGCTGGACCATTGAATCCCAGTGGAGCACCCACAGCTGAGGGCAGCCCCGTAACCTATCATAGCATGAACTTTTACTTCAGAGACAGGGACATGAGATTACAAACTGCCCACAGTGCACCCCAGTGACTTATGAGAATAAACAAATACAAATTTTGCCGGACTGAATGTTCATATTTCAGAGACAATGCTTCAGCTTTCTCAAAGTCAGAATGGCATTGAAGGGCAAGGCAATTAAGTATGCAATACTCTTCCTGGTTAAATTACGAGTGGAAGCATGTTTTTTCACATCCCTGAAGAGGCCTGGGAGTGGTTGGACAGTTGGAGAACTATAGGTAAGCAGGGGGCTACATACCAGCGCGGACAACAACTCCGCCATTTAGGGGATTCATCAGGACAACAGTCCAGGGACACTCATCAAGATGAGGCAAAGGCACCTCCTCAACGTAATCCATTAACAGAATGCAATGAGCTGTTTTGGACTATTTGCACACTATGGGACATCTCACATGATAACATGGAACTGTGTATGACACAGACCAGGATTGAAGAGCAGACCCCAGACTACTAACATAAGGGTGGAAGCATACCCATCAAGATGGGTGAAGTATATAGATGCAATGGGACAACAGAACTGTGAAAATCCAATTTACATGTTTCGCACTGATGTGGGATTTAGCTGTGTTCTTTGGTACCAGTTATAGGGGAGGCCAAGGGTGCAGTTTGTTCGGTGATCCACAGTTCCTTCATCGGTTTCATGTTGGGGAGGGGTGATGGGCACTCTGAAGAGTTTTGGGGCGGACAGTTTTGAGTTCGCTGTGCAGGAAGGCGGGGTGTGGGTTTCAACGCTTGGAGGGAGGGGGGAGGAAGGGAATGGGTTGTGTTGAACGATATGTTATTTCTCTTGACAGAGATCCACATATATTGTAACATGGAGACTACACTGTTTTATGTATATACAGATAGGCCTAGCCCTGTACGGCTACCAAGCACACTAAGCCCCTAGAATGGAGATGCGAGCAGTCTCTGATATCTGCATCCTATCCTGGAATGTGAACGGCTTGGGAGACAGAATAAAGTGGGGGTAGTGCTACAATATATTAAATGGCATTCACCTGCAAGAGATACATCTGGTGGGTAACACTTGCAAAGCCCTAGACCGCTGGGGTTACAAGATGGTGATAAACGCAGGGTTCATGACAAACTCTAGAGGGGTAGGCATTCTACTTGAAAAATCAATTGCAGTTGATGGTGAAGCAGTCTTGGGCCCACCACTTAGGTAGATACACAGCCCTCTCTGGCATATGGGAGGTGAAAACAATAAATATCCTATCAGTGTATATCCCTCTGGCCTTGCACAGCACCACTCTTCTGGACTTGGGTGGACTCCTACTCGATCTTGTTGCGGGTGAACTCCTAATAGGGGATGACTTTAATATGACCATGTGTGAGTCACATGACCGTCTGCCCCCATACCACATCATGCCACCCCTTCCTGCACACATTTAACAGACTTCTTCACAGCAATGGGGTTGGTTGATGTATGGCGCACACACAATCTAACCACTCAGAACTCTGCATTTCACTCGGGTGCTCATGAGAGTCTCTCGCATATCGACCTCCTACCCACCGAGTCTCACGACTACGAGAGGTGCACCATTTGGCTAGGGGGATATCTGACAACTCCTGCATTTGGCCTATATATGGAGTGGATAATCAGAGAACTAGCAAAGGTATCATGTTACACCCATGGTATCTGAGGATCCCTAGTGTTAGAACAGGCCTAAAGAAGTCTCCAGAAAATTATTTTAAAGAAAACTGAACCTCAGTGGACTCCTCTCAGACCCTCTGGGAAGCATAGAAGACTGTAATTAGGGGTAAAATACTCTCACTGATGGTGGGCATAAAAAGGAAACAAGGGAGGCGGTTGAAAAACTGAACAGCAACATCATATCTCTAGAGGCTCATATCTCTAGAGGCTCAACTATGTATTGATACTACAGCTGACACTAAGCATGAGCTTGACCGTAAACTACAGGACTATAGGGACCTAACTACTGATGCCGCCAGGGCTTGTTTATCACGCGACTTAACATTGTGTATATGAAGTTGGTGACAAGGCAGGAAAGTTGATAGTATGGCTGTACAAAAGGGAAAAGGCGAATCACTGGGGTACCGGTATCTCTCACGGGACTGGGGTGTCTCTTACGGATTCCGAAGATATTGCGAATGCCTTCGCAGATTGCTATGAGCACCTATACTCCCCAGTCAGGACTATGACTATGTGTGATTCCCACAACCTTTTCCGTTATTTATGACTTCCTACCCTCACCACTGAGAACAGAGCCTTCATGGAAAGTGATACTACAGAGGACAAAATTGCCCAAGCAATAGGCAAAGCAATAGGACCGAAAAGGCTCCCGATAGAGTTATACAAGATGACTACGACTTTTATTGCACAGTGCTTTCTTAAAATGTACTTGGAGAGCTGGGAAAAGGTGGTGCTCCCCAGGGACCAAAGGCTCGCATCCATAGTAGTCATTCATAAAGAGGGTAAGCAGCTGAGGACTGCTCCTTCTGCAGACCTATTTCCCTCCTCAACGCCTAGGTCAAAATTCTGGCGAAACTATTGGCCCCTAGACTAATACAAATATTACCAAATTGGTGCATCCTGATCTAATTTCATGCCAGTCAGAAACACAACCTTAAATCATTGACGTTCCCATGGGGTGTTGGAGCAAGCCCATTTTATAAAAGAAGACACAGCTATTTTGTCCCTTGAGGCTCGTATGGAGTTTGATGTTGTGGAATGGCCATACCTTTTGCAGTGCTGGAACGGATGGACTACAGCTCCAAGTTTTTGTTCTGGGTACGATTATTATATTCCGATCCCCTTGTTAGGGTAGTCATTAATGCGAGAACCTCAAAAGGAGTCCCCTTGGGACATGGGACACAACAGGGTTGCCCTCTTTCTCCTCTCTTATTTGCCCTAGATTTAGAACCACTGGCAAACTGGGTCCTCACTGACGCTTTGATATGTGGCCTACACTAGACGGAGGAGTGGGAAGACAAAATATCTCTGTATGCTGATGATATACTATTGTACATAGCAGCCCCTGCATTTCCCTGAGTCGCCTACAGGAAATATTCCCAGACTTCTGTAGATACTTTGGATACATCATTAATTTCTCTATGTCAATTTGTTCTCCCTGGGGCACTCCACGACAACCCAGTGGATACTTCCCAAAATTGGGAAATACTTTCCAATTTTCAGCTGCGCTTTTTTTAATCTCCAAGCGGATAATGCTTTTCTCCATCGAGAAAACTCTTTTCCTACAAACCCAATTTGGTTGATTTCCTTTTTCCATTATGACCTTTGTGCGCTACCTTCTCATACTCAGGAGTCATTTTCCAGGGTGGAAATGGGCTCAGCAAAGTTTGTAAATAACTACTCCGTTGTTCGGAATTTCCAAACTTTCCAGCCGATCTCCAGCTCTGGAATGCCCATCCACATATTTGCACCATCCTGGGGCACTACTGTGAATGAAAAAATTGAGTTACGGTTAGAGATCCACCCTTTGTGAACACCTTGCACTCATAATTCAAGACATTTAAATTTGTAAATCCTCTGATTTCTTTACGTTTCTTCATCTCTTATTTTTAACATATTTATGGCAGGATTACATGGGATTCCACCAATGCAATTGGTGGAACTACATTTGCACAGATTGGCTTGTGGTTTAATTTTATACCCAGCAATGGGTGTAAATGTTTGGTGCAAATTTGCACCACAATGAGAGTGATAAATTTAATATGGAACTGTTGGTGCAAATTACACCACCATCAGTGTTTCCCTATTTAACCCGGCACTAGGATGTTCCGCCCTGTAGCAGGCGATTAGCCTGACTTCTGTCGCAAATTTAGCAATAAAAAAACAGACTACAGCCTTTAAAAATATGGAGATTCCTTCAGCTGTGTTGGTGCACACGTTGGTGCGTAGACAGTACAACGTGTAACGAAATCACTGTGTCAAAGAACACTAAAACGTTGGTATAGGACAGCTACTGAACGAAGGAGTAGAATAATTTGTTTCTGAATGAAAATGGATGTCTTTAATGGAAACGTGTTAAGTCTGCAGCCCTTTTGTCCATGAGCTCATGATGATCTCAGCGCCAAGTCATAAAATTAAGCGCTATGGCCCAAGAGGGAGTGATTGGACGAGCTCGAGCATGCCCCAGTGCATTGTAAGGCACACTTCCAAAGGACGAGTCACTTCTGTAATCAGAGGGACGCCGTAAATCGCAGGCAGGACACAACAGACTGCAACGTCTGCATTAAGCTAGTTAAACCAGTGGTTTTTCAGAGGGGTGTTCTGCTTAGCATTGAGACAGATACCGATTCTACATTGGATAACGTGTGTATGTGAGAAAATCATTTCTGGTGCCTTAGACAAGCCCACAGCATACCAGAACACTCTGGCACAATTCTGGCGAACCCAGCACATCTATGTGAGACAGAATAATTCTCAAGTCACTGGTACAAGCATAGGGCCATACGTATAATGCTTTCAGGCTGTTTACGACTGGTCAGATGCATTTTGGTATGTATGAATTACAATTTGAGTTTTGGTAACAAGTTACCAAATTGCAATTTAGTATTTTGTATTTACAACGGTTGTGTTCAGTGGCAGCACCTCCGCCAAAGCAGAGGAACATCACCCACCTGCTCTTAGAGCAGTGAAAGAGGGCAAAATAAAATGATAATATCTGAACGTTATTATAATTTTATTTTTGGTTGCTTCGGGTAGGTGGCTGAAGGAGTAGGAGTGAACTGTGCACACTAAGTGCGCATGACGGCTTGGCCGGCCTTTTTGGCCTGGCCAAGCAGTCATGCGCACTTTCCATACTCCCCACCAGGCGAAAATGGACAGCCTGGTGGGGACACCAACATGGCTCTTCTTCCTGGTAGAATGTCCTCACTCCAGAAGTGTTCTGATTGTATGGTGTCCGAGGTCCAATACTTATACCCACTGCCTTTGAAGTAGGCAAACTTCAAAGAAAAGTCTTTGTAGTGCATAAGACTCTGCCATTCCTTGCCCTGGATCCAGGCACACTACAGGGGGTGGAGATGTCTTTGTGTATGGATAGGCACAGCCCGATTCAGGTGTCAATGTCACCTCCTCCCACCACTCTAGCTCAGAAAGGCCAATCAGCCTGGTGATGGGCCATCAGGATATGCAGGGCACACCTCAGCTCACTTCGTGTGACTGTCTAGAGTGAATGCACAAGAGCCTAATTGTCACCCTGACCCAGATGTGTGTTCAGTGACAAGCAGAGGAACAGAATGGTTAAAGTATGTAAATGCTCACTTTCTAAAAGTTTCATTTTCAGCCCTGCAATTTAAAATAAGACCTTTACTACAAAATGTATTGTTAAATTGTGAGTACAGAGACACCAAACTGAAATTTTCTATCAGCTCCCAATTGGAAGATATACTTGTAAGATGTTGCAAGGCAGCTTCAATGCTAACCTACAGGAGAGATAGGCCTTGCTGTAGTGAAAATTGAAATTAGCAGCATTTCACTGCCAGGATATGTAGAACACAACAGTACATGCCCTACCTTTTAAATACTTGCACCCTGTCCATGGGGCAACCTTGGACCTACCTTGGGGGTTGCCTTACATGTAATAAAAGGGAGGGTTTGGGCTTGGCAGGAGGGTGCACTTGCCAGGTCAAAATGGCAATTTAACACTGCACACACAGGCCCTGCCCTGGAAGGCCTGAGACATGTTTGCAGGGTTACTCCTGTAGGTGGCACAATCAATGCTGCAGGCACACTAGTTGCATTTGACTTACAGGTCCTGGGTACACACAGTGCACTGTACTAGGGACTTATTAGTAAATACAGTCAAGGATAAACCCATCATACCATGCCATAGAGGAGAGAGCATATGGACTTTATCACTGATTGGCAGTGGCAAAGTGCCCAGAGACCTAAAGCCAACAAAAACAAGGTCAGAGAAACAGGAGGAAGATGACCCTGCAAAAAGGGTCAGGTCCAACATGACAGTAATTATATATAGGTAAGTATAGATTTACTACATTTACCTCAACATATATGTACCTTGAAAATGTGCATATCTTCAAAATTCTGAGATGTGGAATCTAACATTAGTAAATCTATGGTTACCTATATCTACTTGCAAACAAAATTAAACTCATATTTTTAATAGTTTTTCAACTTCAAACGCTGATGCCACACCATGGGGGACTGCCAGACAAGGTCTCAACTGGAAAAGCTTTGAAAATGTCGTCTTAATTTCAGAAATCAATACAAAGTCTGCAGCAGGTGGGTCATACCATTCTCACATAAATCATTTTGTGCTTCTTGCCATTCCCTACTGACGGACATGCTACGTCAGATATCACCCCTCGCAATCTCAAGGTAGAACAGTAAAAAATCGGAAATTGGAGGAAATGAGAATGAAGGGAAAAGAGTGAGAGTGAAAAAGAGACATAGATAGTGAAAAAGAGATGTCAATGTATGTAAATGTATGTACATGTATTTATATAGCGCAAATCGCCCACATCGCAGGCATCTATGCGCTTGCTTAAGGAACCCGTCCTGGTATTCCCCTGTGAGATAGCCCCGGCAGGGTATCCACAAGGTGAAAGCCAGGCATCCCGCCGCGAGGGGCCGTTGTGGAGATTAAGCAAGCTATTGCCCAGAGTCGCAGAGTGTGAACCCGTGAGTCGAGTAGGCACCGGAGCGAGAATTATCCAGTCCGTGGAATTATTGAGCCCAACCCCCGTCGAGGCGGGGAATTGAACCCTGGTCCAGGGCCGATCTCAGCTTCCGGGTGAGAGAAGGTAAATGAAAGAATTGGAAATGATAGTGTCCTCCACCAGGTTCCTCGTAATGAGGGCCTTATTATCATTGTAGTGGACTTCAAGGCTCAGACACGGCTGACAGGCATCTTCACAAGTAAAGGAAAACAGCTGATGTGAACCATACTTCAGATATTATCCCTCAAACAAACTTCTGCTGGTGAACGCCAACACTCCACATTGGAGAAAGCCAATTTTACAATACTACACTTCACCAGTACTTTAAATGGAAAAAAATAAGTGCAGGTACTCACCAAATTGAGATGTGGAGCAGGGGACTGGGCTTTGGGGGCGGGGCTATGGGCAGTTAAAGGGTTCCAGCCAGGGGCACACATTTAATCTGATTGAGATTGAATTGGTGTGCAAATGTGCAAAATGATACTAAAGCATTTCTGCTATATTTTGATTATTTCATTTCCCTTATAAGTACAAAAGGGTACATTTAATATTAAAGTGGGTTTCTTTACTAAACCTTGATGCCCAGTGCTATGCTACAGCATCACTGTCACCAACTTCCTCCTCGCTCTGGCTGCTGTATTCCGCAATGCCAGCAGGAAGCCTTCCCTTCGATTTTCTGAGAGTCAGGAGATAGGCCTGTTAGCAGGCCCTGCCCACCTGCCTACAGTGCTATTGTCAGGGCTTTAAGTGGGCTGGGTCTTGCCGGTGCTCAGCACCGGGAGTTCTAAAAAGCAGGGGCCAAAACGGGTCTCTATCGGGTTCTCCATTCATTTTTGCCCTCACGCTCGTTGGACAAAATGATCTCAACTCTGCAGCAGGGTCAGCCTTCACTGCCTTAGATGTACATTCAAAGTGACTCGTTATACTTCTTACATAGTCTCATCCTTTTAGAACTGAAGATTTTTCAATATTATATACAACGAAGCCAAAGTTGTTGCTTTTTTGATCTTATACAACTAACAGCCATTGACAAAGTGAATCGTGCTGGCTTGATGTAGGCATAATATTACTTGTAATATGTATCCAGATTCTGGACGCAATGACAGAAGCAGTAAAATACCAGTCAGGGTACACACTATGCTAACCACATATGTATAGCTTAAGTGTTTTTAAGCCATGTCCCTAATTGTACGGGTCACGTCCCTTTGAGAAACCACCCAGTTATTTCATCCCACTTAAAGCCCTGACTATTGTCTCCACAGAGCGGACACAGTGTCAGTAATCACAGTGCACCTCGGGCCCCTCCCAAACTTCCTTTCAGCTCAGAAGGAATGCCTACGGCCACCGCTCAATTAGCACATTGAAAGGAGAGATTAGCACTCGATCAGAGTGCTTCATGAAAACGCACCCACTCATTGTCAGCTATGATGCGCTGCTCTTTGTTAATGCCAATTTCACTAAGCTTGGTTTACCACCCCATGAGTACCGGTACTCTCTTTGGATATAGTGAAGTTCCGGTACTCAAGCGCCAGAAATTTAGAAGTGCCGGTACTCAGTACCGGTGAGTACCGGCCCATTTAAAGCACTGCACTTCACATATCGTTTATGAATTCACTCAATTGTATATTACCTTTACATGTTGGACACACACTGGTTTCAGTTTCCTCCTATAGTTTGCCCTTTTCCTTGCTATATTCCCTCACATATGTAGTACGCCATGTTTTATGCATGATAGAAAAAGGCATGGGTAACTCTCCATAGCAGTCTTACCAACACACAAAATACCACCCTGTGTGTCACTCCATAGCGCACTCTCCAAAAGGCCATCTGGTAAAGAGAAGATGTCACACAGTGCACTCAAGGAGAGCTTGAACCTTATGCACAGCTGAGCTCCATTGTGGGTTCTGCAACCTCCCCAGACACAGAGGGGAGTGTCAGAAGCGTTTGTGTTTTTTCAGGGCTTTCAGAGTGGTGGGTAGTCAGTGCCAGACACAATGCCCCGGCACCTCACCTGCCACTCCCACTAGTCCTCAGTCAGTGAAGGGTTCACAGACCTGCTTCCTCTCTACGACCAACCATTTCCAAACCCATCTATGTCTGATCAAGCATTGGCTGCTAAAAGCCACGCCCCCTCACCAGGCCTGTCCCCTTTAAGGTCTCCTTCCCTCTCACATGATGAATTCTTTTTCAAGATGTGCGATAGGTTAGCAAAATGTGAGGTGCAACACTATGTTACTGCATTACTAATTGTCATTAGAGATAGCACGCATGGATATAGGTAAGAGACATTAGGCTGATGCTTAACTCGCTGACTAATGTTTGGTAGGTGCCCAAGAATAGTAAGAAAATGTATCTGAATGTTGCACTGTATCATATAGTAGCGGTTCCCTTTTAACTCTAGTGCATGCCATCAAAAATGTGACAACACTCATTATACAAAACAAAACGCTCTGGATCTCATGTACCCCTGTGAGAAATCCATGGGCCAGATTCACAAAGGTAAACTTAGATGTTTGATCTAAACTTAGACAAAACGTTCTAAGTTTATGACTTTTGAAATTCATAAAGGGTATTCGGGAGTACTATCTTTAGGTCCGCACTCAGGCCGGATCTCCGCCCGAGTGTGGACATAAAGATACTACTAGTAAATACCCTTGTGAATTCCCAAAGTCGAAAACTTAGACCAGAGAAGGAGATACCACTTTGAGAAACAAATCATCTTTCTGCCCACTTAACTCTCAAATCCCTATTGAAATTCAGACCTTTGTACAGGTCATATTCAAAGGAATTGAAGAACTTGCGGAAAATTCCCAAAAACCCTTCCAGAACATTACCAGAGCTGAACAACGAGCACTGAATGCCCTAAAAGAAGATCGAAACATTGTCATCAAACCCGCCGACAAAGGCTGGGGTGTGGTCCTCCTTACGGCTGAAGGATATGATCAACAATGTATGGACCTACTCTCTGATGACAAATTTTACAAAATCTTAACAACAGACCCCACACCGAGACTACAGAGAACTATTGCCAAGATGATTGAAGAAGGAGAAACAAACAACTGGATCTCGAAAAAAGAGGCTGAATATCTAGGAACCACAACACCCAGAACCCCTTACTTTTACTCACTACCAAAGACACATAAAGGGCAAGTACCACCACCTGGACGACCGATTGTTTCAGGCATTGGTTCAATCCTGGAACCACTCTCCTAGTATGCTGACCAATATCTCAGACCTTTGGTCCAAAAAACCCCAACGTACTTAAAGGATACCAGAGACCTCCTCAACCAGTTACAGAACATCGAGTACTCTCCAACCACCATGCTCCTGGTTGGATTTGACGTGGAAAGCTTATACACCAGCCTTCCACAGGGGAAAACAATGGACACCCTTGAGAACATACTCTTCCACTCTGTATGGACCTACAAAACCCTGGGACACTTTGTACTGGAATGTTGCCGTATGGCACTTATGGAAAATTGTTTTCAATACAAAGACACCTTGTACCTGCAATGCCACGGAACATCGATGGGCAGCACATTTGCCCCAAGTGTGGCAGGACTCTACGTCAGCACTTTCGAGGATCAACATATCTTGAATCAGAACAACAACCCCTTTCATCGTCGTATACTGTTCTGGAAACGGTATATCGATGACATTTTTGTTATCTGGAAAGGAGATCTAAGTGATTTACATGACTTCCATACCTGGCTTAACCAGAGAGATGAATGCCTGAGATTCACTTACTGTGCAGACCAGAAAAGCATTGACTTTCTAGATGTGACCATTTATGCAGATGCTTTTGTAAGCAAAATCCGATGCACACAACAAATCAGTGTGATATGATTGATCACCAACAAATGATAAGGATGGAGTAACACAGATGTGTTCTTTTTGTGTCGTTTTATTGGAATGCATATATTGAGAACATGAAACCAGCCGACACGTGTTTCGTCAAGCAGGGAGTTAACCCGTGACTCTTCAGGGCTGTTTAGAGGTCATGAGGAGCGGGGTTGGTGGAACGGTGATACTTCCAACCCGGTCCTGATCGGGTGTTCATGAAATGTGAGCGTCTTAATGTGGTACGTTAAAACGTTCCAGTAGTAGAGCGTCGAAGAATGATGCTTGCGGCGTGTTAAGCCGTCTATAGTAGCCGCAGTGTTAACAGCTGGGGTTCGAGGTCGGTTTGTAGATGGCGGGTCTCGCCGGGTATGGTGAAGACTATTTATGCAGATGCTGGCACTCTCCAAACACGGACCTTTTTCAAAGCAACCGCTAAGAACAGCCTCCCCTCCTACAAGAGCTTCCACCCCCGCCCTCTGAGAGAAAATTTACCATACAGCCAGTTCCTCAGATTACATCATAATTCCAGCAATACGACAGAGTATAAATTACAGGCTGATGACCTCTGCAAGAAATTGGAAGCCCGGGACTATCAAAGGAGGGTGATCAATAATTGCAAAAAGCGTGCCAGAAACCAGAATAGAGAGGCACTCCTTGAAACTGTCCCAAAAGTACCCTCAGAAGATGTCCCGACCTGTGTGACCACGTACAGTCCAACGACGAACAGTGTAAAAAAGATAATTAACAAGAATTGGCGAATATTGACATCTGGGAACCTATCTTGGCCCAAACCAAGGTTCGCAAATAAGAGGAGTCGCAATTTGAAAGACATTCTAGTCCATACTAGACCTGCCCCAAGAATACCCAGAGAAATTACCAACCCATGGGGCAACCCCCAAGTGACAGGACACTATCCATGTGGCTCATGTTCCGTATGCAGCTTAACAAGACCCACCAAAGCACTACAGTTACGGCCAGATTTCAAATGGACCCTGAGGACCCACACAAACTGCACCACCAGTATATGATCACCTGCCCTCGCAGTTTGAGATACATCGGCATGACGTGCAGGAAGGTTAAACAAAGAGTGTGTGAACACCGTAGCAATGTTAAGTGCAAAAGGAGCACTACGAAAATGGCGAACCACTACCTAGAAATGGGCCACACAGTAGAAGAACTACACTGGGTCATCCTCGAGACATTACCTAATAAAGACAGAAATGCTGAGAAGATCCTCTTTGAAAAAGAGCAAAGGTGGGTGCATAGGTTAAGAACGGACAGTGAAGGTTTGAAGATAATATCCCATGGCTCAGTCTGGTGAGACAATAACTACACAATATCTGACCTGAGTAACCTTTGACTCATTAAGAGGCACCATAACTGAATCCAGAATACGAATATCAGAATCACTACACGGCACAAAAGGACATTAGAATTAATGCCCTTCCAGAGTGAAAACCTACACCACACTTGCATTGTTAGGGAACCCTTATTAACAATTGAGGGCTCTTATACACAATGCTCAGGGTACCATCCATACAGATCTAACTAACAAGTTACGTTCCACTTGGTAATCGTTCTGCCTCACAATAGGAGATAAACGAACTATCATTCTGATGATTATGTGAACAATGCCCCACGTTCCATAATATACTATTTATAATCTACTGCTCGTTGTTTATAGTACACTGCTCCATTTTCAACAAGACTGTACTTAGCCAAATACCGCAGACGTCACAGTCCAAACATCGGACTAGAGACAAAAGAGTACGAACCACACTACACATAATAATGTTCGTTATGTCACCGAACGCAAAGCATAGTGGCTCCATTAAACCTAGCAGTTTATATCTAATACATAAACGTTAACATAGAGGGAATCAGTTCATCTATGATAAAATGTTATTGTGAATATCCCGGGTTCCCATGGAAACACATGTGAGGACCAATGGGATCACTTCTAAACATGATCAACCTCCCTTAAAAATCACCCGGAAACACAACTTTTTGTTTCCGGGTCGGCACGAACAGCGTGTACACAGAGGATGCCAGCAACGGACGCAGAAGGTAGCAATATCGAAGAAGCGAGAATGCCAAAATCGCAAGTATCTTGCTGCTCATTGTTTTGACTTTAGCTCTTTCTCCCTATAGTCCGCCTGGAGCTCGGCCACCCGATTGAAGTGCGTTAGTTACACGCGCGAGGTATAAAAAGCTTCCCTATTTTGTCACGAATGGACCACGATTTATTAGTTATATACACGACCAATAGCCCGAATGATTCCGAAATAATGAGCATAAAAGAGCACCATTGGAGTCTAATTCGGCTCAAAACATTTATATGTTTTTTCCGTTAATTCGTACAAGTGATGGTATATGTGTGTTTTGATGGTTAGTGAGCATAATATGACATTAAAACACAATATTATGCATTGTCTTCGAATGTTGAAGAGATAAAGACGATCCTCTGGACTACTTCACACCTTGAGATATGTTTACAAAATATGCATGCATCACCAATTCTAAGCATGCTATAGCCCTCTGCATGATTTTGGAGAGATGAAGAGAGAGTTGACATTGCCATATGTACATGTTGGTCTATGAAGTATTGCCATTTTTTTGTTGTTATGTAGTCTATCATTGAATAGACGTTGTCTAGCAGATTTCTGCTCAGTATGTGTCCCATCGTACCCCCATCCCTTGTATGTTGAAAAACATTTGTGTTTACTTTTCCCACAGGTACATTGAGACCTCCAATGCAAAGAAACAGGTTGATAATTTCCCTATTTCTCACCACTATTTTGAGAGCACTTTATATTTATAATCCTTTTCACATTATTCGCCTAGCGGTCCTGATGAATGCCCGTAAGTCCTAATCAAGGCCATTGAGGCAGAAACATGTCGACCAATTTTAAACCCCCCCCACTATTTCTGATTTCGACACTCTGAGTGCATCTGTTACTCTTAACAAGTTCATGATATGCACTACTCAAGAGTTTACCAGACCCGAACCCAGAATTAATAAAAATTATTTCTATCTGGTTTTCCGGGCTTTTTAAATGCCCCTTCCTCACTGGCTCACTACTGTATCAACCTTGGGTAAGAACCTCCTGGTGGAGGCTGCATAACCTGATCGACCTGATGATTATGCACACACGTGATTAGATAGCGGAGAACCAAGGTATGCCGCTAAGTTACCAACATACCCATCACGTGCATGAGGGTCTTTTAATTGGGACACCCCACATTCTTCCTGCATACCTACGGTTGTGCAGGACTAGTGATCCTTCCCCCTTTTGATTAACCTAAGTTTAGACCAAACATCTAAGTTTACCATTGTAAATGGATGGGCCCCCATGTTTGTAGATTGCTCCAATGGAATGGTAGAACCATGTGGCATTTCAATTGTCAAGTGCTGCGGTGTACACAACACTGTAGCTCACTCCTGAGGTGAGCTGAAGCACAATTCAACTGAGTATTAAAATAAAAATCGAAATGTTAGTCGAACTTGGCTTTCCTGGAACCAAATCAAACATTACCCCAAATTTATATTCACCCTGGAAGCGCCAGTAGCATGTTATTGTGATCCTAAAGTTAAAAAAAAATTAGACACAAGCCATTCCTGCCTTTTGAGAGTTTGACCCTAATTCATGTAAAGCGCTCTGATACCTCCAGGACTAGCCAGTGCTATATAAAACTATGCAAATAAATAAATAAACTTGCCCAGACAAAGTGTGAAAATCACCAAGGGGTATTGCACTGACAGAAGTTCCTAGGTTCAGCGGATCTGGCCTACGTCACTCAGATCAGGAGCAGTGTCAGACTAGCCTCCTACCTGATTAAAGGGCCACTAGAATTCATTGATTTAGAAAGGAGTTAATGTTCTGATTCAGAATGGTGTTATTTGTGCCCAGGTGAATGGGATGTTAAATTGCAAAGGGAGATAGGCGTGGTTCTAGAATGTAAGCTGTGTGCCATGAATTGACGCAGTTGCTCTACTGCTATTTTTGCAAAGTTTTGAATATCCTTTGAAGGTGGGATTTAGGCAAGAGTTTCCTACCAAGCTGAATGCTCACCTCATTAACAAGAGGAGTGAAGACCAACTATTGATAAGGCTTGTGTCGAGGGGTGGCTCCTCCATTTGAGCGGACGAGCATCGCCCCCACAAGTCACCGAGCTCAGTGGCAGCAACAGGGAGCTGTGCATTGCGCTTTAAAATGCGCATTTCACTTTGGCTGACTGTCTTGCGATGGCTCAGCCAGACATGCTCCTTTTAAAGTTCTAACCTAGCTGTGTTAGAGAAAGTGCAGGCCTCCAGTGCTCTTAGGAGCGTTGAGAGAGACAGCTCTATCCAATCCTGGTGCTGCTCTCATGCTGAATGGGTATGGCAGTTTCCTGCATTCGGCGTCCAAAGACACCCAAGGGAGGAGGACGTTGTTCTGCACTTGGAAGGTAAGTATATTTTCTTTCTTTCTTTTTTGTGGCCCCTCCCCTGCATCACCACCCTCTGTACATGCCAGCTGCCACTGGTTGTGTCTGCTTATAGGTGGCTGGTAATCAGCAATGCTGTTGATGAACTGGGTTGCAATGATGCTGGTACAATATTTTCTAATGCATATAGTGATTGTCTGACCTGGGCATTGTGATGACAGACGATAGCCGAGGAGGGTTTCATTCAGTGTTTAAGGAATCTGAACGGCAGATTTTGAGGTTATCGGATGTTGCGGGTTGAAAGAAGGCAATTTGACGTTTTTGGGAGACCATTTCATTTTGAATGCCTCTGTCTGGTTCAGACCATAAGTCGCCTCCTTCTTAAGTCTGCCTCACAGACTTTAAAGACTGAGGGGCTGATTTACAAGGACTGGCGTATCCCTGCATATCAGCCGGTATGCACCAGGTAAGATGCCTCGCGCAAGTTTACCCTTGCACCACAACAGATGCGCTGCATTTACAATGCAGCGCATCGAGGCGCAAGGGTAAACAGATGCGTGACGCATCTGATGGCGTAAGGCCGGTGCATTGCTGGAGCCGTGTCGCAAGCGTGACGCAACTCCAGATATTCTCAGGGGCTGCCCATCCCTAACATGCTACGTCACGCCTTACGCCTGCTTCAAGCAGGCGCAGGGTTTTTACGCAGCGGCGAAGGAAAAGTGACTCAGTAAACTCTTGTAGATTTCACTGCGTCACTTTTCTGAGGCTTTTTCCGACGGAACGCCCACCCTGCATACATTAAACCTGATGCAGGTTTAATGTGGCGCAGGGCTTTACAACGTGACGCATCTCCCTAGATCCGTCACGTTGTAAATACCGCGCAACATGGTGCATGTTTACGCCGCCGCTGCGTCACAGAAGTGATGCAAAGGCAGCGTAAATGTGTTGCAAGGGGCTTGTAAATCTGCCCCTGAATGGCTCCCCAGGAAATGTAAATGAATGAATTGCTTTCTGCTGGGCCTGTTCTGAAAAACTGCAGAAACGGTCCTGGGGACATTTTACAAACTGAGGTTTAGTCAGTCTGTAGTTACACTCTGAACATATAATTAAAATGGAAAAACTGGGCCAAAAAGTACCCCCACTGTACACACGTGCAAACAGAGCAGACGTCAATCTCCACTGAAATGTGCTTGTTTACACCGTGCAACCTATCCCTAAGCTGATGCTTTCTCGCGCAGGGGCGATGCCTCGATTCCTTCGCCTCAAGTGATGTGTTGAAAATAACTCACGCGTGTAACCGCCCAAGTGTCTGCGTGCGCTTGTCGCCTATTATTATTTTTTTCCCCCCACAAAGGCGTGATTTGAGTGACGTGCCGCATCATTCAGCAGTCTAACTAAAATTAAACGTGCCAAACGCAACTGGTTTCTGATTCACTGAAAACCCGTCAGGTAACATAATTGTCTCAAGCAAGGCGTGAGTTGCAAATAATGAATTCCGTTATCTGCTCGACGGAGAACAATCAGGGGCCAAACCACGAAGGTGTATCGTGAGCAATTATCGCCGGATATAATCAGAAGGCTACGCTTTGGGTTTGATGAACGAAAGCTTTAGAAAGGAAATTTAATCACAGATTTCCTGTCCTGCAGTCAGTCACCTAATGAGAGCCCGTAATTGGAAGTGAACGAATTGATCTACGACGAGTCATGCCCCGCCCACCTACAGGGGCCAAGGAAAGAGGCACCTCTGGGACTGTGCTTAAGAAAATGAATGATTTTCAGAATCAGGCATTAAACGCGTGACATTAGAGGCACCGCCATTGCCTCCTTATCACTTCCTCAGATCCTTAGATCATGAGATGAATCCACGAATCCCACTGCCATTAAAAAAGAAACTCGTTTAAAGTCCTCCGCTTCCAGATGTGCCCATGAAGGATTACCTAGGTCTACACAGAATCGACTTGTTTTATCTGTCTCATCTGAGAGGCAGTAATCAAGTAGTTCCTGCCTCTGGACAGGAGATCCTGCTTGCCTTTCTAGGAACAATTTTAGCCTTTTTTCTACCACGGGGCATGTAGTTGGGTTTGTATTAGTAGCCTTGGTCTTGTTCTGCTTCTACGCCTTCACCTTTGGCGTTCCGGTCTGTGAACCCCCCACATGTGGAGATCTGTACTGTTCTCTTCCGTTTACTGTCTGACTTGCTTGTGCTGGGGTTCCTCTGCTCTGTTGTGAGTCACTGATGGACACGGTATTTAGGGGCAGATTTACAAGCCCCTTGTGACACTTTTACGCCGCCGTTGCGTCACTTTTATGACGCAGCGGCAGCGTAAACAATGCGCCGCGTTGCGACTTATTTACAATGTGACGCATCTAGGCAGATGTGTCACCTTGTAATGCCCTGCACCACATGAAACCTGACGCAGGTTTCATGTGGGCGTTCTGTTGCAGGGTGGGCGTTGCCTCGCAGGAAAGCCCCGTAAAACTAACGCAGTGAAATCTACAAGATTTCACGGAGTCAGTTTTACAACTGTGCTGAGTCAAATCCTTACGCCTGCTTGAAGCAGGCGTAAGGAGTGACGCACCACGTTGAGTATGGGTGGCCCCTGTGCCTTGCAGGAGTTGCGTCGTGCTTGCGACGCGCCTCCAGCAATGCGCCACCCGTACACCACAAGATGCGTCACGCATCTGCCCTTCCTTGCACCATCGTGCGCCGCATTGTAAATGCGGCACATATGTGGTGACGCAAGGAGGGGAATGCGTGACGCATCTGTTCTGGCGCATCCCTGCTGATCTGCAGAGATGCGCCAGAACATGTAAATATGCCCCATAATATTCATTTGGCTGCATTCTAGACCAATCCCGCTATCAGCCCGATGGCACTGGGCTGGCTTTTGGCCTCAAGTCACCTCCAGAGGGAAGTCAGCTATCAACTGTGTCCACTCTTACAATGGCCTGCTTCTCTGGGGGATCTGGTTGTGCCCTCTGAACTTGGAACTTTCAGTGCTTGTTGACTTCACTTCGATCAGGCATGTGGAGCTGTATTAGGGTGACCAACTGGCATGGGTGCAAATTCAAGACGGTGAGTGTAAAAATTCAGGACAAAGGGTCAAAATTCGGGACAGGTCAATATTCAGGAAAAAAATTAGGGACAAAAGATACATTTTACAGACACATCAGAGGAGGTCATGTACAGGGCCGGACTGGCCGTTGCGGGCACCGAAAATCCCCCGGTGGGCCGCACAGGTGGGGGCCGGTTTTGGGCCCCTAGTGTCCGTTTTTGTTACAGAGCTGTTTTTGCAGCATTCCTGCAAAATCATCCCTGTAACAAAATCCGCCGTGAACCGGCCCTGGCAAAGAGCTCGGCGGCACCCACAAACCCCCGGGGGGGCGAGCACTTTGTCAGGGCCGGTTTTGGTTCCCAGTCCGGCCCTGGTCATGCAATACCAAATAAGTAAGTAAAGAACAAAGGCAAAGAACATGAGTACAAGTCAAAACAAGTTTATATTAGGATGAAACAATCTTGTACTTCATGGTTTTTCAGTCAGGGCGGCGCTTTGAGCAACTGTGCAAGTATTTTTGTGGTATTTCATATAATCATAATCTATTTATATGGTTACTGCACTGGGTTGTCCAGCCTGATATTTTGTTTCCAGTTCATGGTCCTGGTTCATGGTTCATGCATCGGATAATATACTTGGGAGAGTCTGGGGTGGGAGCCAGCCTTTGAACCCCTAGTGAACCCAGAATGTGGGTCTGTGTGGACTAATCTTTCTATGCTTAGGGGTTCTCTTCCAAAACTCCACTGGTGTACTATAGCATATGCTGTTTTTTGAGTGCTTTTCTTGCAAGGCTTTGGACTTTCGCCATCTCCATTAAATTTGTTTTCTATTGTGGCCAGCACGGGTAAGGAATGAGTAGAAGAAAATATTTGTGTAGCGTCACAGACACCATTTTAAAGTTCTTTCGGCTTTGGATGTTTGTTTGCAATTACCTGTTTTAACACCTTGGCTGCTAGGGGGTTTTCCCCTTCTGTGCTGATCCTTGATGAACCCCATTGTTCATGACAAGGTCAACTCGTCAAACGCACAGCGCAGGTAAAACCCATGACGAGCTGACCTTGTCATGAGCATGGAAGGGATTAAAGCCCGAGGTGCTACAGCTCAAGGCCCCCGAGATTCTGGCCACACTGGCACAGTGCCTTCTACTGCTCTGAAATCATTGGTCCAGCGATCTGTCATTGCTCAGGCTGATCCCACACGTCTATGAAGTATCACACAAAAGGCAGAAATCATTCAACGATCCCCATGTGTTGCAGGCTGGTGTGGAAACAAAAGCAATATCCCGTGGTTGGGTTTTGCAGCTTCTTTATTGAGGTCGGCAGGTTCCACTGGTTCATTTGTTCATTTTTGTCTCCAGTGTGTGTTAGGGCTTCAGCTCAAGCATTGACGGGCCTATCTGAACTCAAGCAATAAACATGAATAGTTTGCAGGGCAGACTGGGGAACCTTAAATCAGCTTTGATGGTGTCTGAAAACAGCCTCTGCAATCGCTGTGATTTCTCTGACTTTGCTTAGCTTAAAAGAGCAGCATCTCTCCTTTTCAAACTATGACGAGGATAGAAGTGCCATAGTACCCCGTCACTTCTCCTGGCCAGTCACTGCTCCTGCCCGGTCACTTCTCCTGCCCGGTCACTTCTACTTGGTCACTGACCTGCCTGTCGACTGTTACTGTCCCCACTATTCCTGCCCAGTCACTTCTCCTGCCCGGTCACTGCTCCTGCCCTGTCATTGCTCCTGCCCTGTCACTGCTCCTGCTCAGTCACCGCTCCTGCCCTATCACCTCTCCTGCCCTGTCACCGCTCCTGCTCAGTCACCGCTCCTACCCTGCCACTGCTCCTGCCCTATCACTGCTCCTGCTCAGTCACTGATCCTGCATTATCACTGCTCCTGCCCTGCCACAGCTCCTTCCCTGTCACTGCCCCTGCCCTGTCACCGCTCCTGCCCTATCGCCGCTCCTGCCCTATCACCATTCATGCCCTGTTACCGCTCCTGCCCATCACTGCTCCTTACCTATCACTGCTCCTGCCTGGTCACTGCTCCTGCCCTGTCACTGCTCTTGCTCAGTCACTTAACCTGCCCTATCACGGCTCCTGCCCTATCACTGCTCCTGTCCTGCTACTGCTCCTGCCCTGTCACTGATCCTTCCCTATCACTGCTCCTGCCCGTCACCGCTCCTGCATGTTCACCGCTCCTGCAGTGCCACTGCTCCTGCCCTGCCACTGCTCCTGCCCTATCACCGCTCCTGCCCTATCACCACTCTTGAACTGCCACCGCTCCTGCTCAGTCACTGCTCCTGCCCTATCACCACTCTTGAACTGCCACTGCTCCTGCTCAGTCACCGCTCCTGCCCTATCACTACTTCTGCCTGGTCACCACTCCAGCCCGCAACTGCTTCTGTCCTGCGACTGCTCCTGCCCTATCGCTGCTCCTGCCTGGTCACCGTTCCTACCCTGTCACTGCTTTTGCCCTATCACTGCTCCTGCCCTGTCACCGCTCCTGCCACCGCTCCTGCCCTATCACCGCTCCTGCCCTATCACTGCTCCTGCCCTGTCACTGCTCCTGCCCTGTCACCGCTCCTGCCACCGCTCCTGCCCTATCACCGCTCCTGCCCCATCACCGCTCCTGCTCTATCACTGCTCCTGCCCTGTCACCGCTCCTTCCCTGTCACTGCTCCTGTCCTAACACCGCTCCTGTCCTGTCATCGCTCCTGCCCTGACACCGCTCCTGCCCTATCACTGCTCCTGTCCTATCACCGCTCCTGCCCTGACACCGCTCCTGCCCTGACACCGCTCCTGCCCTGTCACTGCTCCTGTCCTATCACCGCTCCTGCCCTGTCATTGCTCCTGCCCTGTCACCGCTCCTGCTCACTCACTGCTCCTGCCCTATCACTGCTGCTGCCCTATTACTGCTCCTGCGTTATCACTACTCCTGCCCTATCATCGCTCCTGCCCTATCACCGCTCCTGTCCTATCACCGCTGCTGACCTGTCACTGCTCCTGCTCAGTCACTGCTCCTGCTCGGTCACTGCTCCTACTTTACTTAATAATTTAGTGAAAAAAATACAAACTGAAAAAGCGAAGTGATCCAATAATAACATGCATATTTATTTTGTCAGCACTGTGACAAACGAGATTTTCTTTGCTCGGATGTGGGTGATATAGTGATATTTAGGATACTGTCATTTATTTACGTTGGGCTATCAATGAACAACATTGGCAAACTGCACAAGGCCGTAAATTCCCCACAGTTAGCTGAATGGAGAAAGCTTCGCTATAATCAGTAATTGCAATCTATGGGCTCCAAGTGAGCCACTTGCCTCCAAGGCACTCACTTGCCATGTTATGTTAAAGGCAGAGGGTCCATCATTATTCTAAAGGTGATAATTAGCTCAAGAATGACAATGGGCCTGATGCTTCTCCTGCCGAATGTACTGTCACACAACAGAAATGGATATCTCATTTTGAGGAGGATATTATTGCCCATATCTCTGCAGAAGACTGGCGCTTGATTGGGAAGCTCTCTCTTCGGAATAAGGTTGCTCCTTCTTTAATCCAATCTAAATTTTTCTCTATTAACCTGCTCCATTGGACTCCGGTGCGTTTACACTCTCTTCAATTGAAGGATGATGATCTTTGTTGGAGTTGTGGTCTATGTCCAGGTGATTACCTACACATGTTTTTTGAATGCTCGCTACTTAAACCCTTTTGGGACTTAATACACAAACATCTTCAATTGATTTTTAACCTCCGGTTTCAGCTTTCTTTCCCCATGATTATGTTAGGTCCACTTGCATGTCGTACTCCACTACCCTTAGATTCCTTAGATTCCCAACTACTAGATTTGTTATTAACTATTGCAGTGAAAGTAATTCTTATGGAATGGAAATCTTTTTCTTCGATCTCTTATCACACTTGGTGGGCTTGAGTCTCTTTCTTAAGAGGTGCACACACCTCAGTTGAGGATGCTCATCTCTCTCCTTCAATTTCTAAAGGGGTCTGGAAAACCTTAGACTCATATATGGATTTATCTTCTAAGGGTTTGGTTGCTCAATATCCATTTGATTCGGCTGTGTGAATGTTGTCCTTCTGTATAAATGTAGCTCCCCAGAAGATCTTTTCCTTCTCCTTCTTCCTTCCCTACTCTTCTTCCTCTCTTTTTCTTTAACCTCCCTTTTGTTTCTCCTTCTTTTCTTCCTCCTTTTTCTATCTTTTTCTCTCTGCTTTCTTCTTTTTCTCTATATTTTTCTTTCTTTGATAACCTATGGTGATGCCATTGTTTTGGTTTCCGTTTTTTTAGATTTCAATTTATATTTTATCTCAGATATCAACTTATGATGTATTCATACTTTTTATTTTCTCTTATGTATCACCTCTATGCTATTCAAATGTTTATATACTCTTTTAAATTATAATAAACTTATTGAACAGAAAAAAGAATGACAATGGGCCTGTCCACAGCAGGGGAACAGCAGTTTGCTCTAATTAATCCCCTAAATTACGGACAAGAGGCATTGTAAAAGGAATAATGACAGACAATGGAGAGGACACCAAAATTATGGACCGTTTGTGAAATTTACGGATGGTTGTCACCCTAAGCTGTATTGATCTTCCGCCTTTGTGGCACTGCCCTTTCCTTGGATACCATGAAGGGTGGTCAATGTCGGTCATTACTGCTTCTGTAGAAGAAGTGGGGTGAGGATAGGAGAACTAGGATGAGGAAGTGATGACGTTTTCAGTTACATGCAGGTAATCACTCAAATTCTTCCTCGTCCCAGTCTTATCATTATTATTGATTTATAGAGTGCATAGCTACCCCAATGAAGTTTTCCAACGCCAGGCAGACTCCAGGACTCTATCTAGACTTAAAAGAGCAAGGTTTTTAAAAGTTAGTGAAAGCCCCAGAAAGATTTGCACACTCTCAGAGAGCCAGATAAAGAATTCCATATTTATGACCCAGTTAGGAGAAAGGCTTTCCTCCTATTTTGACCCTCCTGAATCTGGGAACGCAAAAAAAGTTCTGAAGACTAAAGCCCTGTGCATAAAGCACAGGGCTTTAAATTGAACCTGCTTCTTAAAGGGAAGCCAATGGATGTCACAGAGAAGATTCGAGACAGGAGACTGTTTAGGAAGGTGGAATAGCAGTCAGGCCTCCACATTCTGAGCTACTTGAAGACATCTAAGAGAAGCCTCAGAGGAGCCTAAGTACATAATATTCCCATAGACCAATCTGGAGATGTCTAAGGCCTGAAATACTGTCCTTTGGGTTGAGACCGGGAGCAACCAAAGTATTCTTTTGGACACTAAAGAATCCCAAAGCAAGTGGGAGCTACTTTGGTGATTTGAAAAGTTTATCATCTAACCAGAAACCTAGATTTTAAACCACCGGGCCACATAGTGAGCAGCTCTCAGAATACCCAGCCAGTACTGGGGGTCCCAGAGCTGAGGTTGATTCCCTACCAGCAGAATTTCTGATTTGTTTCCATTAAGTTTAAGTGAGTCATTGTTCATCCAAATTTCCACCTTCATGAGACAAGAACTGAAGGCATCAGAGCTACTGTTCTCCGTAGGGCACAGAGTGACATTAATATGAGTAACATCCGCATAAGAATTCAATGTGAGACCACAAATTCCCATTAAATCAGCCAGGGGCAGTACATAAATGTTGAACCGGTACAGACTCAACGCCGATCCCTGTGGAACCCCAGACGTCAGATTGAAGTTAACATTTTTATGAAAATCTGGAAGGAACAATCTTATAGAAATGAAATTAAACAAACCAAAGCTGAATCATAGATGCCCATGTTTTCTAGTCTCAAGAGAAGTAGCTTATGTGAGACCATATTAAATGCTCCACTACATTCTAATAAGATCGGTGCGGCTATACCACCCCTGTCAAGTTGGAGCCTAAGATGTTCAGTAACGCCAAGCTGGATAAATTCAGTGCTATGACCAGCTCCGAAACCCAATTGAGAGGGGTGGAGAAGACCGATGGCTTCTGCAAAAGCATACAATTGTTGATTTACATGTTTTTCCAACATTTTGATAGCAGAAGTGAACCATTACTGTGGTGTGCTTTAAAGGGGTGGGTCTTGTTCTCTTTTTCTTAATTGGAGCAGGGTTGGGGTGGCCCTGATGGATAAGGTAATTGTGATTCCAAATACTGTGCGAATAAACAGAGAAGCCCTGCTTACTTATTTTTTAATGTATGCACTACTTCATCCCCAGTCGTGCCTCGAGGTCACCTTGGCAGACTCTTGTGGAAAATAATTTCATGCAAATAAATATGACTTCGTCTCCTTGGAGCAGGTGCAGCCCAATGGTGAGAAGCCCTTATATTTATGTGGATGTCTCTTCAGGACACAGCTTTTACTTTCTAGAAAACCATGGAATGCCCTCTGGCCCTAGGAGCCACTTGTGCAGAGGATGGTTGGTGAAACCATGGTGTCTTCGGTTACACGGCTGCTCATATTCACAGTTCTTCATAAAAAATTATGGGGCATATTATCAAGGACCGGTGTTAAAATGATCGCAGTTTTATCGGCAGGAAACTGCCGATAAAACGGCGATAATGGGCTTGATAATACACTCTTGTTAATTCCCATAGAAGCCCATGTTCTTGTGTTAACATGGGCTTCTATGAGAATTAACAAGGGCATATTATCAAGCCCATTATCGCTGTTTTATCGGCAGCTTCCTGCCGATAAAACAGCGATAATTTTAACACCCGTCCTTGATAATATGTCCCTCGGTTTGGATTTTCAGAGTTTATACTCCGGAAAAATCTATAACATGGGTATTGTGTGTCGTTTTCAAATGTTTTTGTGTTTTTTAAATCGGGACACAAAACTAGTTCTCAGCTGGCCCTGGAATTATATATATTTTGCCCAAAGATAAAATCTTAAGCTGCAGTTTAGGTAAGTCAATTGTGGTTAAAACCAACACGGCACCCCTCTTTATTTATAACAAAATGGCGTGAAGTTTATCATTCAGTACTATTTCAATATGGCATTCAACAAAAAGAAAAGGCCTGTAACATGCAAATATTCACATTTTCTTGCCTAGAAAGGTTGAGGTTGAACTCCAGTGCCAAACCTTTCTTTTCAATGCAGTCTAGGGCTTCCAGGGAACAAACTGATTCCATGACACTATGGGGGATATTCACAAGGAAGTGGCGGAGAGAGGCGTCAGCCTTCTCAGCTTAACGCCTCTCTCTGCCACTTCGGAAATGTGAGGCTGCACCATAATCAGAAGGATAAGGTGCAGCTTTGCGTTTCCCCCTGCGATGGCGCTAAGTTTCACAACTTAGCGCCAACACAGTCCTGCAAGAGTGCAAGGGTGTCTGCAAGCAGGGAGGTTTGTTTATGTACAGGAAGGTGTCACTTCCTGCACATAAACAAATCGAAAATGCCAGCTTGTAACTTACATGTGTGCTGCTTCATGCAACATCAATTAAAAAAATGGTTTGTTTATGCACAGGAAGGGACACCCTCCTGTACATAAACATACCATGACATTTTGTTTTTTCCATGTGTGTTGCACAAGGCAGCACACATGGAAAAAGCAAAAACGAGGAGAAATAAAGCAATTCTCTTAGTTTTGCCAACTTAAAACCAGGGTTTTCCTGGTCTTAATCTGGTGCTACCTCCTATTTACGCTGCCCTTGTGAATAGGAGGCAGCGTCAAAATCAATGGGGTGGAACGCCCACCACAACACCCACTGCACACCCCTTTTACACTAAACACAGTCTGAAAGGGGGCCTTATTCACAAGGCAGCATTATGCCGTGGCTTAATGCTGCCTTGTGAATAAGGCGAGGCCCCTAACGCCACCACAATGTCACTGAAAGTTGTGGTGGAGATAGGGGCTTTTGAATATGTCCCTAAATGTCTTGCTCCTGCAAACTGGCAAGAAACAAGAGTGCCTTAGCCTCCGTTTTTTTAAGCCTCAAAGGATCTTGTTGCAGAAAGTTGCTCAAACCTTAAAGTTTTTCAGTTTGGTGATCCACAGTCAGGGTACGTATTGCAGTACTGAAGCATCTCTTCAGTGTGTGACTTTCTAGCACCTAAAGTATTCAATCAGGCGCTCTATGAAATGGGCCGAGCTTTTTTCTCCTGGAGGAGTGGCAAAATGTAAATAACTAAAAAGGGCCTGGCTTTTACTGTTTTTCTGGTCATATAAATTAATATATTGCACAACCTTTTATGAAATGCACTGGTAACGGGTAACTCATATTCTTTCCATGAAAATACAAAGACATCTGCTTTTATGTACGAGTCGGTGGCTATGGATTAATGCCAATAGTCCCTTCACAGTGGAGGATTTGGTGTTTGCAGATGAATGGACATTGATTTAGTGGGATTAGTAGGCGAAGTGTGGCTCACTGTTTAGAAGTGGCAGACCCTGCAGCAGAGGTCAGGCCCGGGACTAGGGTTCAATTCCCGACGCAGCAGGGTCTTGGGCTCAATGTCCGTGGACTCGATAATTCTCGCCTCGGTGCCTACTCTAATCATGGGTCCCACTCTGCAACTCTGGGCAATAGCTTGCTAAATCTCCACAATTGCCCCAACAGTGCTGGGATGCCTGGCGGGAGGGGGCATCTCACAGGGAAAGCCAGGAAGGGTTCCACAGTGGTATACAGCGCCAGGATGCACCAAGATGGGGCGGCAGTGCGCTTTACAAGTATACACACATTTGCATTTACATAAGATTGATGCCGCCATTGGCCTCCACCGGCAACAGAGAATCATCCCTCCAATCAGATGTCTGAAGAGTGTGTTTCTGTTTACTGAGGAAAACCAAAAAGTGATGGACACATTGCTCACTAGAAAATATTCCTAGTGAGAGATAGACTCTTTGAGATGAACAGATAACACGGCGTTTCTCCTATTTTTTCTCTACCTTTTTACCTTATATAAAAAAAATATTAAATCATGGGCCGAAGGTTAATATACATGTACTAGCTGGGTCTGGTTGCTCAATGGACTATTGCAAACATTCCTGGAATCTGTTTTTATGCTTAAGGTCAACGGTTTAACTCATGATAGGCCTACACAGCCTTTTTTAATTCTGGTTTAATAAAATAAGTACAATTCAGCTGGGTAACAGTAAATGTCTTTCTTTCAGTGTGAAGCTGGCTTACTGTATGAGCGAATTTCTTACTGCCACGTTTGCACCTACTGCAGATGCCATCACACTTGACAAAACACGCCTAAAACCTTGCAATCAACAGCCACCTTCCATCTCTATGCAGAACAAGCATTTACAATGCAATAGGTCTCGCATTATTAAAGTTTGAGCTATCCGCATCGTAAATGACAATGCCTTTTATTCATTTTATTTTTAACACCTGCTATCAGTGCATAAACACGCACTTTGAACGTATAGTCCTTGCTTACGATGAGCAAGGCTGGCAGTAAAAGAGACTGCCAACCTTGCTTTTCATAAGCATGGACTATAAGTACAAAGTGCTTGTTTACGCACTGATGCAAATGAATAAAAGGCATTGTCATTTACAATGCCAATAGCTCACACTTTAATGATGCAAGTACTATTGCATTGTAAATGCTTGTTATTTTAGCTCGTGTTTTACGCCACGCCCTGAGAGGACCACTCCCGTTTTCATCCCACTTAAAGCGCTGCTTGTAGTGATCAATCAATGCAAGACCCTTTGTATGAAGCAGCATCACCTATCCCTCACAATCTTATGCTATGCATACAGGGACCTGGCTTGGCAGTTCGGGGTGGACTGTTACCATTGAGCGCAGGGTCAAGACTGATTTGCATATGGCTAGGTCCAAACTGGAAAGGCACGGTGGCAAAAAACCGATGGATTTAGGCCCAGATCTCTGTACTGGGGTGAATGTATGACACTGTTCTACATTCTGTCCATCAATTGTTCTTTTTGCATTTGTGCATAAAGTCACTGGCAAACATATGTAAAATAACCCAATTATATATATCATAGTAAAAAAGTAAGGCCCTGTACAGTAGTGCCAGGTCCCAACCCTTAAGAGAAACAGGTTTAAGATTATATTCCAATATCCATCCACTCGTCAAGGTGACCTAATGCCAATTGTCAAATTAGGACTGCACCAATGTCATAAAAGCACATTTCCCCGGCTGGAAAGGCTATCTACCACCCAGCCCCTTGATGCCAATTACATTTGCTGAGCTCCTCCACTAAAAGAAAAAGGTTGTACTTGGAGTACTGATGAAGAATAGGACTTGGGGGTAGTGATTATTATTAAGGAATGCAATTGAAGGGCGGCCCTATTTTAAACGGGCCTTTAGTTTTGTAAAGCAAGCATAAATGAATGTTGGATGTATTTGAAACAAATAGGGTTCCCAAGCCAACAAAAAAGACAAAGGGTCTTCTAATACAGTGATCAGCAAGGCCGCATAGACGCTAATATTTTTTTTTCCCAGGCAATTGACATTTCAGGAGAGCACATAAATGTGATTACCAAGCACTAAATACTATGGTCTTGCTGGGCGACCCCCCCTCCCGAAATGGAGTAAACGAGAAGCACTTTTCGATCGACAGCACAGAAATACGTACAGAAAGAAGCAGTGCCTTTGACCGGCCGTCTAAATAAAAAAAAAAATCGCTGCCCTATTCAACATCATAAGCAGCTATTGCCATCATTGGGGCAGACGTAAAGGCAAGGTCTACCATTCAAACTGAATGGCGAGCACATGTATCAGCCATCTTGTGTAAATACGACTGTCACTAGGGGGACCGCTTGCGTTACCATCCCTGCATCCTCAAAACCAGTACATGAACAGCTGCCATCTTGTACATTTCCTTTACAGACACACTTGATACAGCGCAGACAAAACGCTGCATGGCGACTGAACGTTAAGAGTCAAAGGCATATGGTTATTTTAGTAGCATCATTTTCACCGCACAAAGCATGGATCAGTTTAGACCAGATTGTGAAATGACGCCCATAATTAGGAAGCTTCAGGACCAGACACCAAAGCCAGCGTATGAGAGGGTCCTGCAGACAGTATACTTTTACCATCTGCTACGCATCATACTTCGAGGTATGGTTGGGTAAAAACATGTGCATTGTCTAAACAGCAATCGATTGAGCATGCACTAAGGAAAATTAGCAGCCATCACTTGCTACAGACACTCAAAGCTAACAAAGGCCCCCTCCATACATATGTGTGGGGGATTCTCGTGGCACCACGGAACAGCGCTCGAAAGGCGCTGCGTACGGCACTCTCGGCCGTTGCACACAGCGATTCAATGTGCTGACCAGACCCTGCCTTCTAAGCAGTCTCAAGCTACCAGTAACCACATCCACAATATTACATGTTGGTGTAACATGTCGAAGGCCATCTCAATCTTTCACAGGGCCATTATCCATCGATGGGTATGTTGCATACATTTATGGAGGGTCTCAGCGGCCTCCAGCTGCACGCCTCTGAACTGGCGCAAATGGGTCCTTCATGAAGGAAAGGTGATAAATGCCCTCAATGCAGAAAGCATCATAATTTACACCCAACAATGAAGTCTCTCGTTGGCTAAATGCAGCAGCCGTCAAAATAAGACACTGCGAAGCATATGTTTTCAATTATCGCGCCAGTGTCTGGGCACGATAATTGAAAACATATGGGCTTTGGTGCGCGTAACAGAGACTAATAGGCCATAGGCGGATCTATGTTACAGCCTATGGTCTATTGCGTGCTCTGTTATGAAACAACACGCACAAGCGTGTGCATTTCCTAGGTCCATTTTGAAACCCCGGACAAAAGGACTCTTGCTGCGCAGCACTGCTGCGCAGTGAAACGCAGGGCGCGAGCCATAAAAAGTACTACGAATTTTAACAGGGCCTAGTGATCACCTGCTTTCTTCTAGAGCCGTTTGTTAATCTAAGGAATGCAGAGGCTTATTCACAAGCCCCTTGCACAGCCGGTTAAAAGTGATGCACCGGCCCCATAGTGTGGTAGCCTTGGCAGAATGCTTTTGCATCAGTCCACCAATAGTCTGTTTCATGAGACTGCAATGTGCTAATGAACTTATTAAAATGCAAAAATACTATGGGCCTCATTTATGAGGCCGTGCGTACCTTTTACGCCGCTGGTGCGTCACTTTTTGGGACGCACCAGCAGTGTAAAAAATGTTTCTTGTTGCACCATATTTACAAAGTGACGCATCTAGGTAGATGCGTCACTTTGTAAACCCCTGCGCTACATTATACCTACGCCAGGTATAATGTATGCAGGGGGGCGTTCTGACGCAAGAAAGGGTCATAGAAGTGACGCAGTGAAATCTATAAGATTTCACTGCGCCACTTCTAGGACACAAATACGTCAATTTCTTACGCCTGCCTCACAGCAGGCGTAAGACTCACACAGGTCCTTTCACCTGGGGGTTGCCCCAGGTGAAAGGACACATTGCTAGAGTTGCATCACTTTTGTGACACACTCCAGCAATACGTCACTTTTGCGCCATACAGATACGTCAGAAATACTAACGTATCTGTAACTCCTTGCGCCATGATGCGTCATACTGTAAATATGACGCATCATTGGTGTCGCAAGTAGGGCGCAGTGAAAAGTGATGCATCGCTGTTTTCATGCAGCGATGCGTCACTTTTCATAAATGAGGCCCTATGTAACTACCTTGCTTTGTTTGGTGCCCATTAAACATTTGAGGTCATATTTAAGACCCGGTTAGCGCCTCTTTTGCATCACGCAATGTGATGCAAGAGCGACACAAATCGTAAGCCATATTTTTGAAGCCACGCTAAGCCACGTTGCGTGAATTTGAGTGGATCCAAAAATATGGAGTAAAGAAATGCAGCACAAAATGCTGTGTTGCGTAACTCTGCCCTGGGTAGGTGTTCCATGGGCACTGTGCAGGTGTTCCCACATGTTCCGCATGTTTACTGAAGTATTTCAAGACTTACACGACCTTCTAAATCTGGGAATGTGCCAAATAGATATGCCTACCTAGGCAAGGCTTAATGATGAGAAGTATGTTTATTTCTCCTCGTTCTTTCCTCTTCCTATCTGTGCTGCAGGACACATAGAAAGAGAAAAACACCTCCCTGTATTGTTTTTGTGCAGGAAGGTGCCCCTAACTGCCCCCCAACAATCATGCCTACAACACAGCCACCCTTGCACCATGGTGCAAAACGGCACCAGTGCAAGGTAAAAGGACAGGTATGAGCCATATCGGGTTAATACAGCACATTCAATCCCTTTCCCTGTGACACAGGGCAGTGCAGCAAGAAGACTTGCTGCACTGCTCTGAGCCATTCAAGTCGTAAATATAGCCCTAAATATTTCATAGTTCAATGGTACACTGCGGAAACTGTCTGGGCGTGGTTACAGGACAACCAGGGGATACTGGGTTCCTGTTTTGTCAATTGGAGCCTTTGACCTATAATGTCAATGGAGCCCTTACTAATGAACAAATAAGTGAGTACTATGTACACCCCTTTAGCACCCCTTCAGCATTTGACCCTCATGGTATCTAGGCAGAGTAGTCCTCATCTTATTAAGGGAGGTGGTGTGGGTTAGAGATTCAGACTTAAGTAGCAGGACAGTAACTTTGAACAAATCAATGTGCAACTAGAGATTAGTGTTAGAAAGAAGTACTTTATTCTACACACAGTTCTCAGCATTCCATGTATAGCCACGGTTCTGTAGGGGAAATCAGAAGACTGTATTTATCAGTAGTGAGTACATTTCAGACGTGATGAGGAATTCTCTGGGAAATACACTCTTTTGTGCTGAAGTGACTTTCAGGTTCTCTGCTTGCTATCAAAGTGACCCTGGGACTTAAGGTCCTATGGCTGCTTTCCTCAAGTTCCTGACCTTTGTTACAACCCACCCTGTGGAATAATATGTGCCTTGGTGCCTTGAAGACCAAAGTTTTTCTTGGATTCAAATAGTTTCAGCCCAAACATTCCCTTTGTGGTGCCACACTCTCTCAGCAAGGACGCCTTCCTCCTGTCGGATCCACCGCTCTACTGAGCATGTAGTAGGCTCTTTGATTCATCAGAAGTCACTACTCAGGAGGAAAACAAACACAGCCCTGGTAGTTCAGGAAATATGCTAATTGCTATTGTCCTGGTCCCCATGTTACAGTCTGGATATGTCTACTTGGTTCAGCCCAAGATGAGGTAGATCAGGTTCAGCAAACACATCACTGAAAACAGGACCGAAGGATATCCACCCTAACAAAGGCAAGTCTCAGTGTCTTAGATTTTGGATTTGGATGTTTTTGATTTGACTTAGCACCTCATGTCTGTACACTAAGGGGCATATTAGCAAGAACCTCGTTAAAATTATCTTAGTTTTACCGGCAGGAAACTGCCACTAAAATGGCGATAATGGGCTTGCTAATATGCGTTATAGAATTCCAATAGAAGCCTAGGTTAGATGTCCTGCACATCTAACCTGGGCTTTTATTGGAATTTTAAAACGCATATTAGTAAGCCCATTATCGCCGGTTTAGCGGCAGTTTCCTGCCCCTAAAACGACGATAAAACTGCTGCTAAAACGGCAATAATTTTAACGAGGTTCTTGCTAATATGCCCCTAAGTTCCCTGGGCAGGGCAGTGATCGAGTGCAACTATAGAGGCGGAAGTGTTAGACCGTAGCTCACCGTCCTAGCAGTAGTCATTTTTAAGCAAAAGCCATGTGTTCATTTTGGGGTTCTCTGTGGCTGCAGTACTTGGACAGCACGCCCTGTGGGTCATGCTTATATTTATGCCTAGTTGAGAAGGACAGTTGTTTGCTCACCACAGTTAAAGGCAAACAGCTTCATCCCAGACTCATACTTTGCACTCGTAGACTAGTCTTTCTCGCACATTTTCATCTTTTATGGTGAAGTTACCACTGGCCCTAGAGTTATTTGCTTCTATCTACTTGCTAAGCAGAGAGATATTTGGATGGGTTTGGTAATCATTTTAGGATTACACATGAACATTAAATATGCCCACCATCGCAAGAGGCTTGCTGTGTTATTTTTATTATCATGACAATAGGATCTAAAATATAACTTTATGGTGCATGCAAATAGGAACAAAAAATACCTTTGGTAATTTTGAAAGCATCTGTCCTAGACAAGCGATATAGTTGGGTTGATAGGGCTTTTGATATATCCTGGACACAACTCCTATCTGTAGCAGAGTTGCTTTATCATTGTAGTCTCCCATGAATTTTGCACTTTTTTATGGACCCTATTTTTGTGAGTATTATGATTGTTTGCACCATCATTCAATGCAACCGTGAGTGTTATCTGTTCCTAAAAATGTTGTTTTTGATTGGATTGACCAAATCTGGGGGCATATTATCAAGGGGGTTTATCTCCGCTTTTTTGGCTTTAAAAGCCAAGAAAGCGGAGATAAAATTATCTCCCTATTACCTAGCTGTCGCTAACACCAGTTAGCGACAGCTAGTAGGAGATAGCGACCATCTTGGGCCCCACTTTGCATGTCAGTGATATTTATCGCTAATGATATGCAAAGTGGGCGTGCCAAGATGTTAGCAACTGAAAACAGTCGCTAACATCGCTATCTCCTATTACCAACTTTTGGAGATATTCGCGCTCAGCGCGAATATCTCCAAAAGCTAACACCTGCCCTGAGCAGTTCTTAGCCATGTTATCCAATTGGAGGAGGATAACATGGCTAAGAGCATTAGCTCGGTAATGCATGAATATCGCGGACTTTTCAGCGATATTCATGCATTGCGGCGATTTTTATCGCATTTGCGATAAACCTTGGAAATACCAAGGTTTATTTGCGGTAAAAATCACCGCAGCTCAGCGGTAAATTTTTGTCTCTAACCAAGCAATAGCGATAATTATCGCTATTGCTTGGTAATATGCCCCCTGGTTCTTTATCTTTCCACCAATGCCAGGTAATTTGGCTCAGAAGTGGTGTGAAAGCTAAATGTCATATGCGGGCTGCTGTGTGTATTTACAATTCCCTTGAGCTCTGGCTGGACTTTACTTGAAAAGCTCCTCAGTGAGGCATTGCTAGGAAACATGCTTTAGCGTGTAGAAAAACCTGTTTTTATATATTATCAGAGTACCTCTTAAAGTGTGCCTTGTCAGCTCACAGGCCTTGGTGCATAATATATAAGAATAACGTGCTCACTGTTAAGGAAATGCCAGTCACCACACTGAACACTTGCAAAAAGCTGTTTGACTAAATTTTCCACGAACAAACCGATTTGGAATAAAATAAAATGTATTGTATCTTTACCTGGGTAAAAAAAATGACTTTCAATTGGAAGCTATATTCTACCTCTCCCTCCTATCTTGCGGGAAGCTATGCTAATTGCTCTTCTCAAGCCAACTAAAGATCCGGAATATTGTGATTCATATCGGCCGCTAGCACA
Organism: Lissotriton vulgaris; assembly: GCF_964263255.1. Taxonomy (NCBI): domain Eukaryota; kingdom Metazoa; phylum Chordata; class Amphibia; order Caudata; family Salamandridae; genus Lissotriton; species Lissotriton vulgaris. The sequence continues at coordinate 1,645,032,189 of NC_141689.1, forward strand.
AATTAATGTAAACACCAAAATATTAGCTAAATTGTTGGCAACTAGATTACAGCCCCTTATGACCAATCTGATTTTACCTGACCAGTCAGGGTTCATCCCTACAAGATCAACGGCGCACAACACCAGAACATTCTTTGTGCTCTCCCATTATTTAATTCCAAACACTAGGGCGGCGGCGGTTATGTTAGATGCTGTCAAAGCATTTGATTCCATGGAATGGCCTTATCTATTGGCGGTACTGCAGAGAATGGGTTTTCCCCCTATATTTCTACAGTGGGTGCAAATATTGTACACTAAGCCCACAGCACGTATATGAGTCAACAGTTACATTTCGGATAACGTGTCAATAGAAACGGGGACAAGGCAAGGATGCCCGCTGTCCCCGTTACTATTTGCAATAGCACTTGAGCCGTTGGCTTGTAAAATCAGACCGGGACATCATTATTCTGCTTTCCAATTTCCACAGCGACCATTACATATCTCTTTTTACGCTGAGGATATTATGTTTTAAGTACGGGACCCGGAGCAACATCTAGCTCCTTTGTTGCGGGCATATATTAATATTTGGGAGGCAATCTGGTCTCCAGATCAACTGGGCAAAATCCCTGATTATACCACTAACTGACACAACACACCCTCATGTTACGGAATTTCCTTTAGAGTGGCAATCAGATTCAGTGAAATATCTTAGCATTTGGTATCACCGGGACCCTGAAGTTGTAATTCGCACAAATTATGGTAGGGCGATAAGTGAAATGGAAGAAAAAGTAGGAGGCTGGATCCAGTTACCTTTATCGTTATCTGAAAGACTAGCTATTGTTAAAATGGTTGTATTGCAAACATTTTTATACCTTTTTAATGATATACCCATCACACCTCCGACTGAAGTGTTCCACAGACTGACATCATAAGTGTCTCGTCTAATTTGGGCGGGTAAACAGGCACGCATAGAACTGCAAGCTTTGACATTGCCCTACGCTAAGGGAGGTTTTAAAGTGCCAGATTTCCTGCTTTATTATTTATGTGTGCAAGCGCAATATGTGCATTATTGGTACCACCAGGTCCCCTATCTTACACATGTGGCTATAAAAGAAGGAGATGCATTGCTGATCCCATTAACAGCAATATTAACTCATCACAGGCCACCCTTACACGACAAAGACATTAATACTATAGATGCAACGAATGCTGCGTGGCGCAAGATGGGTAGCCTATCGCATAAATTGCCATTATATGCTCCGGCCCTACTGTTACATCATCATCCGGAATTATCAGTCACACGGGAAGAGGTAGGCATGGGACTGCTGCGGCAGGTGGGGTTAGATACTATGGGGGACCTCTACCATAACGCCACATTTAAAACACCACATGACCTTGCATATAGTAGCAATCCAACTCTATTGTTTTGCTTTACCTACCATATACTTCAAGGGGCAATAAAGAAATTGTATCTCACCTATCCAGCGGAGCCTCCACAACTAGCGTTGTTACAAATGATAATTACCAATCCCAGTAGCAAACACTTGGTGTCTTGACTGTACACTACATTACAGGAAAATATCGTGGATGCAACACCGTAGGCGCATGCCAGGTGGAATGATGCGCTTGAGGTTCCGCTCACAGAGGAAGAGTGGTCAACAACATGCTCCCTTACAGAAATGCTGACAACTAACGCCAATCTGAGGATTTTACACATAAAGTACCTACATCAAACTTGTTACACTGCAGCCAGACTCTATAAATATGGTCTACGCACAGATGAGACATGTAAACATTGTATTGCTGAACCAACAGACTTCCGGCATCTTGCGTGGATTATGTCAGCAGTACGGAGTTTTTGGGAAAAGGTTACGCATATATTGGGTGTAATGGTGGGTACTGATTTTATTTGCTCTAGTCGTACATGTTTAATAGGGCTACTTCGAAATGTGCAGGCTACTAAGCGTAAGTTCTGTATGATTGTGTTACTTGTTGCCAAGCGAAGAATTTCACTGTATTGGGATAGCAAGGACGCTCCTAAAGTCGAACAGTGGCTACAAGATATGGCATACGGTCAGGACGTGTTGCAGACCTACGAGGAAGAACTGCCTGCCGGATCCAAGCCAAGGGACTATTGAAAATATTTGACTGAATGTCTGCGCACGAACCAGGTTGATTAACTATATATGGTAACTGTTTCGCTTTTTTTGTTGTAAAGTTGACATGTGGTAACATTGCACAAATATGGTAACTGGATGAAGGATGTTTTAGTACAGTGGTCTGTAATTTGTTCATATGTTTGGACATGCTATGTCTTTGAAAATGCTAATAAAAATACTGAAAAAAATAAATACAAAAAAAGCTATATTCTACCTGGTTCAAACAGTGAAAGTACATTTTTGATAAAGTTAGTGGAAAGTTAACTTAAGTAACTTTCTAAAAGTGTAAGGTTTGCTTTTATAAAAACACTTAGAGTCAATAAAGATCCTCACATGCATAACAAAAATAGATTTAAAAAATATATATTATTTACAAAAAATGCACACTCAAACAGATTCCTGTGATTATCTATACTTTAAAAGTTTAAAGGACCACGTATGCTAAGATCAATTACATATCAATCCTCAGATATTCTGCTTTAGGGCAACTTTTGTCCTAAAGTTGCACAGAGATATAATTATTGCAATTTGATCATGAGCTGACAGGAATAAATAAAAACCATCAAATACCTAATACATGTGAATTAAAGACTTTCAAAAAGTGTACTTTGTACATATTAAGATTAAATTGGCTTTGCACAAGTTTGTCTGTGGCCCCCTGACCTTAACCAGAATGCATTTATTAAATTGGTAGGGCATACCTCGACCACATTTACAACTTGATTTCTGGCATTATTTATTTATTCATGTTATTATTGTATGCTTTGAAGAAGTGAGGTTCTAATTACAGCACACCAGTAATTTAAATTCTTTCAGTCTTTGTATGCGTATTGCACAGATGAAAACTCGTACTGTTGTAACCAGTAGAGTTTACAAGAAGACACAACATTCAAACAGCATAAGGGTGAATTAGTAATCCAATGTAGAGTAAAGAAAGGTCCTCTTCAAGTAGCGTTATTTGTGTTTCCTCCTTTATTCAAATTTCATTAAAAAACAGGTTCTCCCAGCATAAACATCGCCAACACGTGTTTCGTCTCCCACAGAGACTTCATCAAGGCATATAAAATAGTAGGTAGATGTTCAGTAATCCGCTCAAGAGGTAAAGACACAACGTTGAGTATTATTAATGGGATACCCCAGAGATTGAGAATAAGGGAAAGCACAAAGCTGCGCTCACTTCAACATGTGGGTCGGCATAGTTGTCAGAACAAAAGTATAATCTGTCATTAGTAGGAAGATGTAGCATAGGCGAGAACAGATGTAGGCTCATGAAGTCAATATCCAAAGTTTTATGAGAGGTCCCATAGAATACAAATCCAAGTATTTCAAAAGTATGCGGAAAAATTAGACGAACTCCCTGCAGTATTGGAGAGGTCCGCGTTCGCAACCATAATAAGTTGCAGTCCTCCAAGTGGCAGCAGCGCTCGTGACACACTTCGTCGCCCGCAGTAACACAATACAAATATATAATCTAACAGTATCTATTTATAACGCGTATTCCTTTATTTGTTCTGCAAAAATATACCTCTTAATGAAAGTTGCGGACTTTTCCATTTTGGACACTACTACCTTCTTTTGTTGAATGTTATTATTGTATATAGTGCTATTTTTCCTGTATGGCATTAGTGTGTTTCAAATAGAACAAACATGTCGAACAGTGGAAATAACATCAATTAAAGGAAATTGTGGGAGTGCCCCATTAATTATTTGGAGACAGGGTCGTTCAGGTCCATATGTAAGAGCTGCATTTTTTTAATCATTTCCTGATTGGCAAGGTGGGTGACACAGTCCAGAGTTTCGCAAGACAGTAGTTTCAAAGGATATCATGGCACCCCTGAAGTTAGATTCAATGCTTGCGAGATATTGAACGTAGGTGTTTCGAAGTATGTAGAAGTCTTGTTCTGAAGACCTTTTTGGCCTTTTGAGATATACTGAAATGATTGACTAAGCTAGGGGCCATTTTACATGCATATCTTTATAACTTATGCATCCAAATTTGAATATAATCCTAAATACACTGGAAAGGCGTTGCATTTCCTTGAGGATCGAAGAGGTGTGGTCAAGGTTTCTGGAGTATATCAGAGATCGGATTGTTACGTGAAGTACTTGATTGGGGATACCAGCCAGGACATTATTTTCACAATCAGGATGAGATCAGAAGACCACATCTGAGCTGTTTTAGCTAAGCAACTTAGAGGAAGGTTTTCGGCTTTTTGAGGCAATGCAGATGAGCATTTGCTGATAAAATGGGTTTTTGTGTAAGTATGTGACATAGTGGAACAGATATGAATTCCAGTATTCTCATTGAAGTAACCAGTGACAGGGTGAAGCCATCCCAATTTACTGTGCTGATTAGAGTAAAGAAGATTTTTTTTAATTTGTGTGAAAAAGAGCTGTAATAAAATTTTAGAAGAATTTTGTTGTATTCAATAATATTTTATATAGAATTTAAGTTAGAAAAGTGTGTGCTGGAGGGCGTAGATGTCTTGAATGATAGATCTGTTGATGTAGAGTTGTAAGTCATTTGCATGCAGGTGATGAACAGACCTATCTTTTCAAATATTAGTCCTTGACACTCAAGATATATAGATGACAGTAGGGAGCCCTGGAGCACCACTCAAAAATTGGTGCTTTTTTGAGATATGTTTACTAATTGTCACCAAATTATGGCAACTGTTCTATACAAGGCAACCACACTCAAAACGTAGCTGTGGAAGCCAATGTAATACCATAGGGTTTGCATTAGCCTACTATGCGCTGGGATGCCCTTGGGTAGCTATGCGTTATATAAGTGCGTATTCATTCATTCATTCATACTATGGTCAACCATGTTGAAAGCCACCAAGGTGCCAATGAGAACGAATAGGCAGAAGTCTCCATCATCCAATATCTATACATCATCTGGAATTTTTAGGGTTTTAATTTCATGGGTAAATCCGGAGTGGAAGCTAGATTGGCATTCAGCCTGCAGATGTTCTTTGTTTAGGTGGGACAACAATTGGCCGGAGCTGCCTTCTTTATAGCATTCCTTAACTGTGGCAGGATGGAAATAGGTCTAACACTAAATACAAGATTTTGTCAAGGACTAGAATGATTGGCCTGTCTTTTAACAGGGTAGTGAAAGCATTCTGGGAGTCTGAAGCATTGATTAAAGTGCACCATGTATGTTTGAAGTGATGAAAGTTGTTTGATGTTTTTGTTTTTGATGGTGTTGGCAGGAGCATATCCTGGTAATATCAGTAAGGGTTGAGATATTTTGTGATTTTGGTAAGTTCATCTTTATTGGTGATGGACTCATAATTTTGTATGTTATTAGTTTTGGCTAAGACCAATACGTTCTAAATGGAGTGTGGCATAAAGTTGTATCTTATGAAGCTGATTTTGTCCGTGAAATAATGGAGGGGGTCATCACCCTTAGACATTGAATGGTCCTGAGGAATCAAGGGAATGGAAGTGGTGTAAGAAGGGATGAACTGAAATATGGTCCTGGCTGGGTTGGAGAAATGTGTAATTTGGTCCTGTAAGAAGGTTTAATTTGGTACCAATAGTAGATAGTTTACAGGCTCTCCCTAAAGCTTTTAGGCTTGGCCATAAGATGGGAGATTTGGAGAGGTGGTTGGACTTTATTGAAAGGTTTACGGATAGTACCAGAGTGCATCCTGGGATAGGGTGCCAGCCGGGGCCCCTACTTCTTTTGGTTATTACAACGCACATGGACCGAGCACGCTAAACCAGGATAGCATACGTTTAACATTGCCAAGAGCGGAACAGCAATACTGAACCTACTAAGGACGGTGTGCAATCTATCGTTGTTTATGTGTGAGAGATACATTTGTCTGTCCACTGTGTTGTGTGCACCCATTTAGAAAATGTTGAATGGACACAATGGTTTTGAACGTTAAAATGCCATCTAAAGCTATTGGACACCGTAGGTTCATCATTACACCATAGTCTGACGCCCACATTAGTAGAGTGCACTATTGTATTTGAATATCTGGTTTATGATTCATTTTGAATATGTCTTGTTGATCAGTTGCCTGTCACACACTTTAAGTTCATTCTGTTATTTATTAATTACACAGATTGTAATTATTGTTAATTTTATGTAGATTATAATATTGGCACATCGGAATCGAAGGGAGCACTTTTGGGGTAGTGTTCTTTTATTTCTATACGTAAGGTCGGGTCACATGATTTAGGCATCACGTGACTCTCTCAACAAATACCTGACACACTTATGACAGTTTTTTAACTTTGTTCGCATGGAGGATTGACACATGCCGGTACACACTCCTGGGTGGAGGTAATGAACTGTTTTAGTTTTGACACTGTGGAATGTTTTATATTGCTTTAAATTGATTGATCACATATACCCTTAGTGGTTGCATGCAGTTTTTGGCACATGGGCAGGTTTGATTGTGTTGTGGGTGGGTAAGATTAGGCATAGGCAGTACGTAGCACACAAGTTAAGTTATATTTCGCAGAGGTTATTCACGTTGTGTCATAGCACTATGGGGCAGGAGTCATCAATGTGGATATAGCATACAACAATAACATTTGGTATTACTCTGTTTTTGTTGTAGTTGTTGGTTCCAATGCACGTTTGATTACATGAAATTTTTAATCTCCGAGCGTCTCATGGGTAAAGCCTGGTAGGCACTTGTTGGACTGAAGGGAAAAATGGAATGAGAAATGTTTTCAAAACCATGAATAATTTGAAGATCATGGAAGAAAAGGGAAAAATAAAATGAATTGAACATGGATAAAAGTGGTTGAACTTTATTGAAAGGTCTATAGATAGTACCGCAGTGCATCCTGGGATCCGGTGCCAGACGAGGCCCCTACTTCTTTGGGATATTACAACGTGCATGGACCGAGTTCGCTAAACCAGGATAGCACACATTTAACATTGCCCGGAGCGGAACAGCAATACTTCAATACTAAGGATGGTGTGCATTCTACCGCTGTTTATGTGTGAGAGATTTGGAGAGGTGTCAAGTGGTTTCCATGTTACAAATTTATTTTTGATTGTAGATTTACGGCTTAGTTTTCAGGTAAACAGGGCTAGTGAGTCCACTGTTCACAGACGGTAGTATTGTTGTCAAACAGAGTGATGCCAACACTGGCTGAAAGGGCAAAATGTTTGAGTATTTGGAAGAGGAGTACCTGAAACTCTAACATGTTTCGGAAGGCATGATAAAAGATTTGGCAGGACCAAGATTGTGTGGGATCAGCTGGATTCAGCTGGAGGTAGCATGGCACAGATCTGCAAGTATGATATCATGGACAAGTGCTTTGATGAGTCAATGTCAGTAGATAGGGGCACATTGCCAACCCAGGGTCAGCTATGCTAAGGTCCAGAATCCATTCTTTTACTCACATGCAGACGAATGATAGTTGGGCCAGATTGTGGAAGTTTGTGACTTTCTGTAGTGCTGAGAAAACATGGTATATGTTTCCCCATTAGATGTGGAAATCACCCAGAAATATGCTATTTAGTGACATTACTCGGCTAACAGATAATTAATTTATGATCTTTTCAAAGAATTTAAGTTTGGGGGGTGGCAGATGAAGTGTAGCTAGCCAGTGCAAGATGGGGTGCAAGTTAGGGTGCATGGCTGCAACATCCTTTTGCGATGGATTAGATTTATACACCCATCAACTCTCACTAGCCGCATAAGGATCTTCCTCAAGAGTTAGTCTGAGAAATGATCCACATCCTGCCTCTCCATCCCTCTCGTTTCGGGCTGCAAATGCACCTTGACAACAAAAGTGGAATAGGTAAATACATCATTAAAAACAATAAATTGTACTATCACCTATCAGAATAAAGGCCATGGCCGCCATTATGCATTACATTATCCCAGCAGGCAGGGCATCGCCAATAGGTTTGGCGCTTAGCTACTGAAATAAAACCTTACGAATTTCTTGGCTGGGAACATATTTCTGTCTACAAAATGAAGATGAAAGCAACAGCAGCAGAAACAGTTTAGCATTTTCATACAGAGTTCCTTGTGCATGAAGAAGAAAGACAAACATGATGGGCTAAAGCTGTCAATCACTTTATTTACTTCAGTAAGTTACAATATATGCAAATCTGCCATTTTGAAGGCTCTTAGCGTAAACCTTTATGCCACTCACAATGGCCATGGGGCGGCGAGTGGCTTCCCTCCAAGAGACTGATTTGCCCAAAATGGACACGCTGGCTGCCCTCACCACTCGCCTTTGATAGGTTCCAGAACGCAGAATTCTTTTTTGCCAGCTCTTTAATGCCTCATGAATAATGTGGGCAGCTTTAGAAAACAGACAGAAATGTACTAAGGATTGCAAAAATGACCGTCATTCCTTTAACTTCATGAATATTTTAGCACAATGCACAAACTCTGCAGAAACAGATGAAAAAGGACCCTTTTATGAACAATATCAATCCAGAATATAAATTCTGTCGGTTCTGTCAAAGGCATCACAGTAATAATATCTACCGTATATACTCACAGCTGTGTCTAAAATTGACCAATCCGCCTGGTAATTTCAATCAAATTAAGGGCTTTAAGTGGGCCGGGTCCTGCCGGTGCTCAGCACCAGCAGTTCTAAAAGCAGGGGCTGAGACAGGTCTTTATCGGGCTCTCCATTTTTGCCTTCGCCCTCAGGGTGAAAAAATATCTTAACTTTGGAGCAGTGCCACCCTCCACTGCCTTTGATGTAACTTCAAAGAGACTCAGTGTAGGTCTTTCATAGTCTCCCAGAACTGAAACATTTTCAATATTAGATACAACGAAGCCATAGTTGTTGCTTATTAATCTTATGCAACTAAGAACCATTGACAAAGTCAATAGTCCTGGCCTGAGGTATAATGTCACTTGCTGTATTATATATCTGGATGCTATGACAGAAACAGCAACATACCAGTCGGGCGACACATTAATGACAGGTTTTTAACGTTAGTGTTTTTAAGCCTTGCCCTTAATTACATTGCCCCAACCCCTTTGAGAGACTCCCCGCCCCAGTTTTTTCATCCCCCTTAAAGCTTTGATCAAATCAGAACGGATAAAAAGCAGAACCAGCCCTATTGATCTGTAAGTGTATGGTATATAGGTTGTGCACATTAGTGACCTTGATAAGGGGATATGGTTTATTGCTTTTCATCCAAACTTGGGACTCTTGAGTTCTCAGTTCTGCCCTGGCATTTGACAGAGAAGTGAAGGATTTTGCACAAATCACCTAAGCACCATGCGCCTAAAAACTACAAATGGGTGAAATGTATTTGTACAACTCAAAGAAGTGAATCCCCGCTTGAAAGTACAACCGCGGTTGTGGTAGCTTAATCTACAAATGCCAACACGTAAAAATTTGCAAAATATCTGCAGCAGGGGGATTAGCCTACAGAGCTATGTTCAACTTCCAGGGTCGGTGTAAATATAGTATTGATTCACCTCTGGATGCTTGTGCATGATTCTGTCAGGTGCACAACTGGCCTGAATACATTTACAATATGTTAAAGCAAACTCTTTTATAATAACGATATTAGATGTTTTGCTGTTTCATGCCAGTGTAAATAAGAGATGTAATATGATATCTGTAGTGTAACCAATAAAATGCAAGTTTTCCGACAAACGTCCTGTGAAATTTCTGCGAGACTCAAGAAACCCCTTTTTATTCTTCGTCTGTGCAGACCGTACAGTGGCGAGGCAAGACTGCCTTGGGCCCTGACAAAAGCAAGGAATGAGGCCAAATCTTTTCTGTTTCTCAATAAATAAATATTTGTGGGTATATATATATATATATATATATATATATATATATATATATATATATATATATATATATATATATAGTTGAAAATCCTTTTGCCACGAAAAAGATGAGCAGCCATGCGGGGAACACAGAACAAACAGCCGTTTATTTCAAGGGTCCTGGTATGGCGAATGCATTTCGGCTATCTTGCCTTCCTCAGCGCCTTGTCCCTTAACAGCCTGCTTCCCAGTTACCTCCCGTTGAATGTTCATAAGCACTGTATTCCCTCCCCCTTGCAGTCTGCACAGCCAATCAGAGTCCGTGTTTAAATTTCCGGGACTCCAAATCCCAACATGCAACAGTCTTGGACATGTCAGGTAGCCGGTGTGGGGGAGTAGAGTCCATGTCATATCGTGCCCCATCAGGTAGGTGGGTTGGTTGACGGACGAAAGAACATCGCGGTGCGTGCCCTGTGTCCCCGCTGAACTGCTGCGCCTCTCCTCCCAAGTTCGGTCAGAAGCTGGAGCAGTCAAATGAGAGACTGTGTGCGCCCCGGGGAGATAAAATACCTCTGCTTGCTTCCTCCTCGTTGGGACTCCTGGCGGACTCTTGGGTTGTAACGATTCCTCGATTGTTGTAAGGCTGCAAGCAGCCGGTTTGCCAGTAAAACCCAAAGTCACTTGGTGCTGCAGGGCTCGCTCTTCTGCACATCTGGCTGTGCAGTAGACATAGTTGAAAATCCTTTTGCCACGAAAAAGATGAGCAGCCACGCGGGGAACACAGAACAAACAGCCGTTTATTTCAAGGGTCCTGGTATGGCGAATGCATTTCGGCTATCTTGCCTTCCTCAGCGCCTTGTCCCTTAACAGCCTGCTTCCCAGTTACCTCCCGTTGAATGTTCATAAGCACTGTATTCCCTCCCCCTTGCAGTCTGCACAGCCAATCAGAGTCCGTGTTTAAATTTCCGGGACTCCAAATCCCAACATGCAACAGTCTTGGACATGTCAGGTAGCCGGTGTGGGGGAGTAGAGTCCATGTCATATCGTGCCCCATCAGGTAGGTGGGTTGGTTGACGGACGAAAGAACATCGCGGTGCGTGCCCTGTGTCCCCGCTGAACTGCTGCGCCTCTCCTCCCAAGTTCGGTCAGAAGCTGGAGCAGTCAAATGAGAGACTGTGTGCGCCCCGGGGAGATAAAATACCTCTGCTTGCTTCCTCCTCGTTGGGACTCCTGGCGGACTCTTGGGTTGTAACGATTCCTCGATTGTTGTAAGGCTGCAAGCAGCCGGTTTGCCAGTAAAACCCAAAGTCACTTGGTGCTGCAGGGCTCGCTCTTCTGCACATCTGGCTGTGCAGTAGACATAGTTGAAAATCCTTTTGCCACGAAAAAGATGAGCAGCCACGCGGGGAACACAGAACAAACAGCCGTTTATTTCAAGGGTCCTGGTATGGCGAATGCATTTCGGCTATCTTGCCTTCCTCAGCGCCTTGTCCCTTAACAGCCTGCTTCCCAGTTACCTCCCGTTGAATGTTCATAAGCACTGTATTCCCTCCCCCTTGCAGTCTGCACAGCCAATCAGAGTCCGTGTTTAAATTTCCGGGACTCCAAATCCCAACATGCAACAGTCTTGGACATGTCAGGTAGCCGGTGTGGGGGAGTAGAGTCCATGTCATATCGTGCCCCATCAGGTAGGTGGGTTGGTTGACGGACGAAAGAACATCGCGGTGCGTGCCCTGTGTCCCCGCTGAACTGCTGCGCCTCTCCTCCCAAGTTCGGTCAGAAGCTGGAGCAGTCAAATGAGAGACTGTGTGCGCCCCGGGGAGATAAAATACCTCTGCTTGCTTCCTCCTCGTTGGGACTCCTGGCGGACTCTTGGGTTGTAACGATTCCTCGATTGTTGTAAGGCTGCAAGCAGCCGGTTTGCCAGTAAAACCCAAAGTCACTTGGTGCTGCAGGGCTCGCTCTTCTGCACGTCTGGCTGTGCAGTAGACATAGTTGAAAATCCTTTTGCCACGAAAAAGATGAGCAGCCACGCGGGGAACACAGAACAAACAGCCGTTTATTTCAAGGGTCCTGGTATGGCGAATGCATTTCGGCTATCTTGCCTTCCTCAGCGCCTTGTCCCTTAACAGCCTGCTTCCCAGTTACCTCCCGTTGAATGTTCATAAGCACTGTATTCCCTCCCCCTTGCAGTCTGCACAGCCAATCAGAGTCCGTGTTTAAATTTCCGGGACTCCAAATCCCAACATGCAACAGTCTTGGACATGTCAGGTAGCCGGTGTGGGGGAGTAGAGTCCATGTCATATCGTGCCCCATCAGGTAGGTGGGTTGGTTGACGGACGAAAGAACATCGCGGTGCGTGCCCTGTGTCCCCGCTGAACTGCTGCGCCTCTCCTCCCAAGTTCGGTCAGAAGCTGGAGCAGTCAAATGAGAGACTGTGTGCGCCCCGGGGAGATAAAATACCTCTGCTTGCTTCCTCCTCGTTGGGACTCCTGGCGGACTCTTGGGTTGTAACGATTCCTCGATTGTTGTAAGGCTGCAAGCAGCCGGTTTGCCAGTAAAACCCAAAGTCACTTGGTGTTGCAGGGCTCGCTCTTCTGCACGTCTGGCTGTGCAGTAGACATAGTTGAAAATCCTTTTGCCACGAAAAAGATGAGCAGCCACGCGGGGAACACAGAACAAACAGCCGTTTATTTCAAGGGTCCTGGTATGGCGAATGCATTTCGGCTATCTTGCCTTCCTCAGCGCCTTGTCCCTTAACAGCCTGCTTCCCAGTTACCTCCCGTTGAATGTTCATAAGCACTGTATTCCCTCCCCCTTGCAGTCTGCACAGCCAATCAGAGTCCGTGTTTAAATTTCCGGGACTCCAAATCCCAACATGCAACAGTCTTGGACATGTCAGGTAGCCGGTGTGGGGGAGTAGAGTCCATGTCATATCGTGCCCCATCAGGTAGGTGGGTTGGTTGACGGACGAAAGAACATCGCGGTGCGTGCCCTGTGTCCCCGCTGAACTGCTGCGCCTCTCCTCCCAAGTTCGGTCAGAAGCTGGAGCAGTCAAATGAGAGACTGTGTGCGCCCCGGGGAGATAAAATACCTCTGCTTGCTTCCTCCTCGTTGGGACTCCTGGCGGACTCTTGGGTTGTAACGGTTCCTCGATTGTTGTAAGGCTGCAAGCAGCCGGTTTGCCAGTAAAACCCAAAGTCACTTGGTGTTGCAGGGCTCGCTCTTCTGCACGTCTGGCTGTGCAGTAGACATAGTTGAAAATCCTTTTGCCACGAAAAAGATGAGCAGCCACGCGGGGAACACAGAACAAACAGCCGTTTATTTCAAGGGTCCTGGTATGGCGAATGCATTTCGGCTATCTTGCCTTCCTCAGCGCCTTGTCCCTTAACAGCCTGCTTCCCAGTTACCTCCCGTTGAATGTTCATAAGCACTGTATTCCCTCCCCCTTGCAGTCTGCACAGCCAATCAGAGTCCGTGTTTAAATTTCCGGGACTCCAAATCCCAACATGCAACAGTCTTGGACATGTCAGGTAGCCGGTGTGGGGGAGTAGAGTCCATGTCATATCGTGCCCCATCAGGTAGGTGGGTTGGTTGACGGACGAAAGAACATCGCGGTGCGTGCCCTGTGTCCCCGCTGAACTGCTGCGCCTCTCCTCCCAAGTTCGGTCAGAAGCTGGAGCAGTCAAATGAGAGACTGTGTGCGCCCCGGGGAGATAAAATACCTCTGCTTGCTTCCTCCTCGTTGGGACTCCTGGCGGACTCTTGGGTTGTAACGATTCCTCGATTGTTGTAAGGCTGCAAGCAGCCGGTTTGCCAGTAAAACCCAAAGTCACTTGGTGCTGCAGGGCTCGCTCTTCTGCACGTCTGGCTGTGCAGTAGACATAGTTGAAAATCCTTTTGCCACGAAAAAGATGAGCAGCCACGCGGGGAACACAGAACAAACAGCCGTTTATATATATTGCTTCACGTGGCAGGCAATATTCTGGCTTGCAGAATGAAAGGCACACATGGAGTTGATTGTAAAGCTAGAATGCTTTATTCGGTGCTTGAGTCCTCTCCCCCCCTAGTATCGACAGACGCGTTTCGCCTCGCGGCTTTCTCAATGTCGATTACCATTAAGTGACACAACCATTTTAAACCCTCCATTCGTCATCATAGCCATGAAAACAAAGGATGGACATTTTACCAGCCTCAAAGATATCAGTTGTGCGGTGGCCATCTTATAGTGATATAATATGTGACGTCATCAGCAGTGCATTGCAGGCGCGCAAGTTATAGTGAGTCCAGCTTACTATAACGTGGGAATTTCAATGGTTTTATGTCAGTAAAATTTCCACCTAACTATACCTGGTGTGAAACCTATGGTTTTTTCAGTGAATTTAATAGGTTTTTTAAATGCTATTCCTAACTATAACTGGTGTTAAACCTTTGTTTTTTTCAGTGAATTTCTTAGGTTTTTTAATAGCAAATTTCTATATCTATGAAATGTAATATTTTTTATAATGAATCCTATAATGTATATTTATGTAACACTACTTTTTTATGTATATTGTTCATGTTTTTTTTTTTTTGCCTTGGAGCGCTCCCATTGATCGTCCCGGTGAGCGCACCGGAAAGCGCAGTCTTGCGGCACGCCCCAGGGCGCGTACCGGTGAGCGTCCCGTTAGCGCTTTTTCCGTGAACGAAAACATCATTGTGACGTATCGCGCAGCCGCGTCCGCGTGTTACGCACGGCGTAAACGTACCCGGAAGCACTCGAGCGCATACGATCGCGCAACGTAAGCATCCGACGTGCTTACGCAACGTGCCCCTGGGCGCGCCCTGGGAGGAAGAGGAGGAGGAGGAAGAGGAGGGGAGGAGGACATTCCTGCCAGAAGACAATACCACATAAAGGCCAAAGCCACACATTGTATGGGAGTTTTTTTCCATCCCAAGTGGCCAAAAAAAGGTGAATGCGCCAAAGGTGACTTGCCTAATCTGTAACATGGAACTTTCAAGGGAGAACCCTAACAAAAAATACTCATTTGGCAATAACACCATGATTCGCCACATGCAGCGCAAGCATCCCAACAACTATGCTGCGCCAGAGGTGAGAGAACTGGCCAGTACCCCTCCCCAATCTTCACCCAGTACCTCAAAAAGAAAGCAACCCACTCCATCGGGACCAGAGACAAGAGAGATGGTCCCAAACATTCAACCCAAGTTTGGGAAATACAAGATCACTTGTATTTTTGGTGGGAAAACCATCACCTATGGTGAGCAAAGCATAAAGCTCATCAACCGTGCTGGTGACAACCACAAATGCCCCAAAAATTCATAATTTTTTCCTGTATTTTTTTTTGCTCCAGTTGAGCCGTTTTCAATTCCTTGTTTTTTGTTTCTCCCCATAAAAATAACAAAATAAATATAAAATAGTTCATAAAAGCCAAAAAAAGTACAAAATGTTCAAAAAAACCTTAAAAAAAATATAAAACAACAAAAAGAAGAAAAAAAACAGTTCTTTTCAGAACTACCTCCAATTTATAAAAAAGGCTACATTTTTTAAAAAACTCTGCCATTCTTTTTTCCCCATGGTACGCTCCACCGTACGCTCCCCGGTGCGCGAACTGGGCGCTTCCCCGCGCAAATAGGAAAAAAAAATTTTTTTTGCCCTGCGGGGCCCTTTTATGGCCCCCACATCAAACCTAGGGGGTCAGAGGGGGTCTATCCTGCCCCCTTTTGGTCATTCCCCTCTTTGTTTTTGCCACCTCTTGTGTCTCGATCCTACGGAGACACAAGATGGAGGCCGCTCCGGACTGTTTGGAATGTTTACAGACACCCGAGAGCCAATCAGCTTTCCGTGCGTGAACTCGCGTAGGGCGCTGGTTCGATATCTATATTTTTTTAACCTAAATTACTCAATCCACTGGAGCACATATCTTGAGACATAGCAACGGCACATTGGGCTACCAGTCCCTACAATTTTGCCAAGTTTCGTGGAAATCAATTCAGCCATTCGGGCTAAAAGTGAGGTCGACCGCCCTATGGAAATTAACATGGGGAAAACACGTTTTGGGCTCCCCCTTTTTTCTCGGCCCCCGCTTGACGAATCCCCCCAAACCTTCAGGCAAGGACCGGAGCGCCGCGAGGCAAATTTGAGGAAATTTTCAGGCAGATTCTTCAACCGGCGCCAAAGTTATTCCCAATAGAATGTTGCAATTTCCCTATTGAAAATAATCCTAACTATAACTACCTACTGGCGACCGCCAGTAGGTAATATATATATATAAATATATATATATATATATATATATATATATATATATATATATATACATACATATATATATATATATATATATATTACCTACTGGCGGTCGCCAGTAGGTAGTTATAGTTAGGATAATTTTCAATGTTAAATCTCAACATTCTATTTTGAATAACTTTGGCGCCGGTTGACGAATCTGCCTGAAATTTTCAGGAAAATGGTCTCATGGCGGTCCGGTCCTTCCCTGAAAGTTTGGGGGGGATTCGTCAAGCGGGGGCCGAGATAAAAGGGGGGTCCCAAAACGCGTTTTCCCCATGTTAATTTCCATAGGGCGGTCGATTTCACTTTTAGCCCGAACGGCTGAATGGATTTCCACCAAACTTGGCAAAATTGTAGGGACTGGTAGCCCGATGTGCCTTTGCTATGTCTCAAGATATGTGCTCCAGTGGATTTTGAGTAATTAAGGTTCAAAAAAATATATATATCTATAGCCGCGCTCCCGTGCGCGCACGGGAGTGCGCTCCAGGCGCGACACGCGACTTGCGCGCAGGAAGCTGATTGGATCTCAGTTGTCTGTAAACATTCTAAACAGTGCGGAGCGGCCGCCATCTTGTGTCTCGGTAAAATCGAGACACAAGGGGTTTGAAAAAAAAAGGGGCAAATGACCATAAGGGGGAAGAGTAGACCCCCTCTGACCCCCTAGGTTTGATGTAGGGACTAAAATAGGGTCCTGCAGGGCATTAAAATGTTTTTTTCGTTTTGCGCGGGGATATGCGCTCTCCCGTGCGCGCACGGGAGTGCGCTCCAGGCGCGACGAGCGACTTGCGCGCAGGAAGCTGATTGGATCATAAGGGGGAAGAGTAGACCCCCTCTGACCCCCTAAATCCAGGACTATATTTATGAAGGCCTTGCGCTGTTAGTTTTGCGCTTCCTGTGCGTCAATTTTTGTGACGCACCAGCGGTGTAAAAAAATGCGCATTGTTATGCAATATTCAAAAAGTGACGCATCTATCTAGATGCGTCACTTTTTAAATATAGTGCAACGAGGTACATTTTATTACACTGCTGGTGTTATGCGTCACTTTTCTGTGCGCACTCCTTATGACGTTCCAGATGTGTCATATTTAATGTATGACGAATCATGTTGCAGATACAATATGGCGCAGAGTTTTAAAAAGTGACCCATGTACCTAGATGCGTCACTTTTTAAAAATAGCGTCAGGTATAATGTATGCAGAGGGGGTGTTCCCCCACAAAAAGCTTTGTAATAGCGACGCAGTGAAATGTTTGAGATTTCACTGCGTCACTTTTAGGATGCTGTTGCATACGGCTGAATGGATTTCCACCAAACTTGGCAAAATTGTAGGGACTGGTAGCCCGATGTGCCTTTGCTATGTCTCAAGATATGTGCTCCAGTGGATTTTGAGTAATTAAGGTTCAAAAAAATATATATATCTATAGCCGCGCTCCCGTGCGCGCACGGGAGTGCGCTCCAGGCGCGACACGCGACTTGCGCGCAGGAAGCTGATTGGATCTCAGTTGTCTGTAAACATTCTAAACAGTGCGGAGCGGCCGCCATCTTGTGTCTCGGTAAAATCGAGACACAAGGGGTTTGAAAAAAAAAGGGGCAAATGACCATAAGGGGGAAGAGTAGACCCCCTCTGACCCCCTAGGTTTGATGTAGGGACTAAAATAGGGTCCTGCAGGGCATTAAAATTTTTTTTTCGTTTTGCGCGGGGATATGCGCTCTCCCGTGCGCGCACGGGAGTGCGCTCCAGGCGCGACGAGCGACTTGCGCGCAGGAAGCTGATTGGATCATAAGGGGGAAGAGTAGACCCCCTCTGACCCCCTAAATCCAGGACTATATTTATGAAGGCCTTGCGCTGTTAGTTTTGCGCTTCCTGTGCGTCAATTTTTGTGACGCACCAGCGGTGTAAAAAAATGCGCATTGTTATGCAATATTCAAAAAGTGACGCATCTATCTAGATGCGTCACTTTTTAAATATAGTGCAACGAGGTACATTTTATTACACTGCTGGTGTTATGCGTCACTTTTCTGTGCGCACTCCTTATGACGTTCCAGATGTGTCATATTTAATGTATGACGAATCATGTTGCAGATACAATATGGCGCAGAGTTTTAAAAAGTGACCCATGTACCTAGATGCGTCACTTTTTAAAAATAGCGTCAGGTATAATGTATGCAGAGGGGGTGTTCCCCCACAAAAAGCTTTGTAATAGCGACGCAGTGAAATGTTTGAGATTTCACTGCGTCACTTTTAGGATGCTGTTGCATCCTTTAAATATAGTGCAACGAGGCACATTTTATTACACTGCTGGTGTGATGCGTCACTTTTCTGTACACAGTCCTTATGACATTCCAGATGTGTCATATTTAATGTATGACGAATCATGTTGCAAGGAGTTACAGATACGTCAGTATTTCTGACATATGTGTAAACATAAAAGTGATGCGAGGCCGGCGCAAAATTTTGACGCAATAGCATCCAAAAAATGACGCAGGGAAATCTCATAGATTTCAGTACGTTGTTATTACCAAGCTTTTTGCGAGGGATTGCCCCCTCTGCATACATTATACCTGATGCAGATACAATATGGCGCAGAGTTTTAAAAAGTGACCCATGTACCTAGATGCGTCACTTTTTAAAAAATAGTGTCAGGTATAATGCATGCAGAGGGGGTGTTCCTTGCAAAAAGCTTGCTAATAATGACGCAGTGCGTCACTTTTAGGATGCAGTTGCGCCAAAATCTTGCGCCTGCTTCTCAGCAAACCTTTCACATGGTGCTTTTTCCATGTGAAAGGACACATTACTGGAGTTGCGTCACTTTTGTGACGCACTCCTGCAATGCGTTACTTTTGTGTTTAGAGATATGTCAGAAATACTGACATATCTGTAACTCCTTGCGAATTGATTAGTCATATATTAAATATGACATATGTGGAATGTCATAAGGAGTGCGTCCAGATAAGTGACGCATCGCTATTTTCACGTAGCGATGCGTCACTTTTCAGAAATGAGGCCTCCAGTTTATTCACTGTGTCATAAATTTCTTTTCTAACACTCACCTTCTTTCAGTCCTCCTACTTCACTTCCTTTCACCTCTCATACCTTTCTGTTCTTTCTTACTCATTCTCCTTTCAATTATCAATGCACTATATTTCACTTACTCTTCATTTTTTAAGATTATAGCTCTTTGATGAGAATTGGAGGTAGTTCTGAAAAGAACTTTTGGTTTTCTTCTTTTAACTGAAGAGGAACAAAAACAGGGAATAGAAACTGCTCAACAGGAGCAAAAAGAAAAGAAAAAAATTAGGGGTGGGAAGGGCAGTGATGGTTCTCTAATGCCCGAACCATGAGCAGGACACTTTGCTCCCCATAGGTGAGGAGTTGATTGCAGTATCTGCATCTGACGACCCCATGGTTGAATGCAGGTTGGATGTTTGCTACCTGCCCCTGAGATTGGTCTCTTCCAGAAGAAGTTGCTCCTCCTGTTGATGTAGAGGCCCCACCTCTGGGAACCTCCTGTGCCAGAGCCCTGACACTTTCTCGGGCAAAATTCTGGGGGTGCCTGGTCTCCACATGGCGAATCATGGTGAAGTTGCCAAAAGAGTATTTTTTTAGGGGGTTACCCCGTGACAGGACCTTTTTGCAGATCCTGCACTCTACTTTTGGTGCATTCACCTTCTTCTGGCCTTCTGGAAACTTAAAAAATTTCCAGATGAAATGTCCCTTCACCTTTGGGGTAGGTGGCTCTTCATCAATGAAGTCATCTTCACTGCTGGATGATCTGGCAGCCATGATGAACCAAGAAAAAAGGAGCAGCAAAAAAGGCAGGTCTTTCAGTCACAAAAGTGAAAGAAGAAGTGAAGGAAATGGGTGGGGATTTCATTCATTGTAAAAAAAAACTGTTAGCAACCAATGAAAAGTGTTATTTTAGGGTCACATGACCCGACGCGCTTACGCTGCGCGCTCGGGTGCACTTCCGGGTGCGTTTACGCTGCGCGATCGTAGGCGCTTCCGGGGCGCACACGTGGCGCGATCGTAGGCGCTTCCGGGGCGCACACGTGGCGCGATCGTAGGCGCTTTTGCGTGCGTTTAGGAGCCGCGCACGTAGGCGCTTCCGAGGGCACGTACGTTGTGCGCCGAAGTGACGTCATCAATCTTTAATAGAAATGCATAATCATTTTCAATATTAAAAAAAACAAATTTTATTTGTATGGTACGAAATGTTTTGCATTATTATTAACTTTTCATTCATATTTTTTTTCACGAACGACAGTTGCGCTCTGGGTGCGCTTTCAGATGAGCTCTCGGAGAAGCTTACAGGAGAGCTTAGCTGAAAGCTTCCAGGAGCGCGCACCCAGAGCGCAAAAGAAAAAAATTATAAAAAAAATGAATACTTAAAAAAAACAGCAAATTGTAAAAAAAAAAAGGTTAGAAACTCGATATACAAAGGAATTAGCATTAAAAAAACCTATGAAATTCACTGAAAAAACCATAGGTTTCACACCAGTTATAGTTAGGAATTAGCATTTAAAAAACCTATGAAATTCACTGAAAAAACCATAGGTTTCACACCAGTTATAGTTAGCTGGAAATTTTACTGATATAAAACCATTAAAATTCCCACGTTATAGTTAGTCGGACTCACTATAACTTGCGCGTACAATGCACTGCTGATGACATCACTCATGACATCACTGATGACACCATCCTTGTGACAGAGTGACAGACCTAATTTCAGTGTAATGTAACGCTTGAAACACATATTCAAAAATAGAAACAAACATTTTCAAAAAAATGGAGATACCCAAACCAGTAACAACAACCAATTCAGTAATTCCACCATCTATATACACATCCACTCATTCACCAACAGTTCTATATAGTCACTCATATATACTCACTCATCATATGTAGTGATACACCTACACATCCTGTTACACATCAGCAATCATCCAAAAGTTACTCACACACATACTCACACATGCAAATAAACTATTAAACATCCATTTATTTGCATATACATTTATACACACACTGCCACCTTACTTCTAAGGAAACTTACCCATACTTACTCTCTTAAACAATCACTTATAGAAACACATACTTATTTACACAGGAACTCCTACAATCTCTCACTATATATACTATACTCACTTATATACATCAATACTCACATATACTAGATTAAAACATATGTCGTTACTAATGAAGACACTAGTGAGACAGTCATTCACTCACTAACACACACATATATACACTCATCCACCCATACAGTCCTGCACATATGCTGTCTTCAAAACACATACAAACAGTGAGTCAGTCACCAACCCCATGCAGCCACTTATACACAAAGAGAAACACTGATACAAACATTTAAATATTTAAACAATACTCGCTAATATATGTATTCACTAAGATACACATAATATGCCAGTTACCCAACCAATTTTTTTAAAAAAAACATCCATTTACACACTTATTTAAACATTTATTCTTCCATCGACCTTTACAAATACATATATAAAACAAATTTATTTTTCAGAAAGACACACATTCACTGGATGGTCTCATCAGTGATGTCATGAGTGATGTCATCAGCAGTGCATTGTACGCGCAAGTTATAGTGAGTCCGACTAACTATAACGTGGGAATTTCAATGGTTTTATATCAGTAAAATTTCCAGCTAACTATAACTGGTGTGAAACCTATGGTTTTTTCAGTGAATATATATATATATATATATATATATATATATATATATACATATATATATATATATATATATATATATATATGTGACCAAGGCCGCTGGGACGGCCGAAACGCGTCATGACACACTACCTAATGGCTGAATAAAGAATGCTGAAGGAAAGTTGGTCCTTTCCTCGAGTCTCTTTGTAAGGAGCGCTGCTGCAAGGTATTTGCAGATATATATATATATATATATATATATATATATATATATATATATATATATATATATATATATATATATATATAAAGTTCCACAAGTGCCCAAGACTTCAGGACGCACTCGCCATCAGTACATCTCCATTTATCAGGCAGCAGCGCAGTTTAGCAAACTCACAGTTCCATATTCCAATGCCTTACGCGTTTCAGATTAACATCCTTGTTCACAGGCACGGGCGGCAGCAAAATACATGGAAGAAGACTCGCGATATTATCACCAGCACTTTTATTGCCCACAGGTGAGAGCTTTGCATACTGTTCAAATTGGCATTCTGGGATCGGTAGTCTTTTAAATATCTTCCTCAGTTCATAATACAACTGCTGCTGCTCGCTCGTATTTAGCATATTCATCAATTCAGCCATAAGTGGGCTCACTGAAAGTTGCACGCTGCGTTGCCAATTATAAAATGCCACAACTGATGGTCCGATGACAGCTCCCCATGTTGGAAGCCCATCGGCCCGCTATCAACTGCTGCGGTGGTGCAACCTCACGGCAGGACTGCCGTTGTATAGATAAAGTTCCACAAGTGCCCAAGACTTCAGGACGCACTCGCCATCAGTACATCTCCATTTATCAGGCAGCAGCGCAGTTTAGCAAACTCACAGTTCCATATTCCAATGCCTTACGCGTTTCAGATTAACATCCTTGTTCACAGGCACGGGCGGCAGCAAAATACATGGAAGAAGACTCGCGATATTATCACCAGCACTTTTATTGCCCACAGGTGAGAGCTTTGCATACTGTTCAAATTGGCATTCTGGGATCGGTAGTCTTTTAAATATCTTCCTCAGTTCATAATACAACTGCTGCTGCTCGCTCGTATTTAGCATATTCATCAATTCAGCCATAAGTGGGCTCACTGAAAGTTGCACGCTGCGTTGCCAATTATAAAATGCCACAACTGATGGTCCGATGACAGCTCCCCATGTTGGAAGCCCATCGGCCCGCTATCAACTGCTGCGGTGGTGCAACCTCACGCAGCGTGCAACTTTCAGTGAGCCCACTTATGGCTGAATTGATGAATATGCTAAATACGAGCGAGCAGCAGCAGTTGTATTATGAACTGAGGAAGATATTTAAAAGACTACCGATCCCAGAATGCCAATTTGAACAGTATGCAAAGCTCTCACCTGTGGGCAATAAAAGTGCTGGTGATAATATCGCGAGTCTTCTTCCATGTATTTTGCTGCCGCCCGTGCCTGTGAACAAGGATGTTAATCTGAAACGCGTAAGGCATTGGAATATGGAACTGTGAGTTTGCTAAACTGCGCTGCTGCCTGATAAATGGAGATGTACTGATGGCGAGTGCGTCCTGAAGTCTTGGGCACTTGTGGAACTTTATCTATACAACGGCAGTCCTGCCGTGAGGTTGCACCACCGCAGCAGTTGATAGCGGGCCGATGGGCTTCCAACATGGGGAGCTGTCATCGGACCATCAGTTGTGGCATTTTATAATTGGCAACGCAGCGTGCAACTTTCAGTGAGCCCACTTATGGCTGAATTGATGAATATGCTAAATACGAGCGAGCAGCAGCAGTTGTATTATGAACTGAGGAAGATATTTAAAAGACTACCGATCCCAGAATGCCAATTTGAACAGTATGCAAAGCTCTCACCTGTGGGCAATAAAAGTGCTGGTGATAATATCGCGAGTCTTCTTCCATGTATTTTGCTGCCGCCCGTGCCTGTGAACAAGGATGTTAATCTGAAAGGCGTAAGGCATTGGAATATGGAACTGTGAGTTTGCTAAACTGCGCTGCTGCCTGATAAATGGAGATGTACTGATGGCGAGTGCGTCCTGAAGTCTTGGGCACTTGTGGAACTTTATCTATACAACGGCAGTCCTGCCGTGAGGTTGCACCACCGCAGCAGTTGATAGCGGGCCGATGGGCTTCCAACATGGGGAGCTGTCATCACACCATCAGTTGTGGCATTTTATAATTGGCAACGCAGCGTGCAACTTTCAGTGAGCCCACTTATGGCTGAATTGATGAATATGCTAAATACGAGCGAGCAGCAGCAGTTGTATTATGAACTGAGGAAGATATTTAAAAGACTACCGATCCCAGAATGCCAATTTGAACAGTATGCAAAGCTCTCACCTGTGGGCAATAAAAGTGCTGGTGATAATATCGCGAGTCTTCTTCCATGTATTTTGCTGCCGCCCGTGCCTGTGAACAAGGATGTTAATCTGAAACGCGTAAGGCATTGGAATATGGAACTGTGAGTTTGCTAAACTGCGCTGCTGCCTGATAAATGGAGATATACTGATGGCGAGTGCGTCCTGAAGTCTTGGGCACTTGTGGAACTTTATCTATACAACGGCAGTCCTGCCGTGAGGTTGCACCACCGCAGCAGTTGATAGCGGGCCGATGGGCTTCCAACATGGGGAGCTGTCATCGGACCATCAGTTGTGGCATTTTATAATTGGCAACGCAGCGTGCAACTTTCAGTGAGCCCACTTATGGCTGAATTGATGAATATGCTAAATACGAGCGAGCAGCAGCAGTTGTATTATGAACTGAGGAAGATATTTAAAAGACTACCGATCCCAGAATGCCAATTTGAACAGTATGCAAAGCTCTCACCTGTGGGCAATAAAAGTGCTGGTGATAATATCGCGAGTCTTCTTCCATGTATTTTGCTGCCGCCCGTGCCTGTGAACAAGGATGTTAATCTGAAATGCGTAAGGCATTGGAATATGGAACTGTGAGTTTGCTAAACTGCGCTGCTGCCTGATAAATGGAGATGTACTGATGGCGAGTGCGTCCTGAAGTCTTGGGCACTTGTGGAACTTTATCTATACAACGGCAGTCCTGCCGTGAGGTTGCACCACCGCAGCAGTTGATAGCGGGCCGATGGGCTTCCAACATGGGGAGCTGTCATCGGACCTTCAGTTGTGGCATTTTATAATTGGCAACGCAGCGTGCAACTTTCAGTGAGCCCACTTATGGCTGAATTGATGAATATGCTAAATACGAGCGAGCAGCAGCAGTTGTATTATGAACTGAGGAAGATATTTAAAAGACTACCGATCCCAGAATGCCAATTTGAACAGTATGCAAAGCTCTCACCTGTGGGCAATAAAAGTGCTGGTGATAATATCGCGAGTCTTCTTCCATGTATTTTGCTGCCGCCCGTGCCTGTGAACAAGGATGTTAATCTGAAACGCGTAAGGCATTGGAATATGGAACTGTGAGTTTGCTAAACTGCGCTGCTGCCTGATAAATGGAGATGTACTGATGGCGAGTGCGTCCTGAAGTCTTGGGCACTTGTGGAACTTTATCTATACAACGGCAGTCCTGCCGTGAGGTTGCACCACCGCAGCAGTTGATAGCGGGCCGATGGGCTTCCAACATGGGGAGCTGTCATCGGACCATCAGTTGTGGCATTTTATAATTGGCAACGCAGCGTGCAACTTTCAGTGAGCCCACTTATGGCTGAATTGATGAATATGCTAAATACGAGCGAGCAGCAGCAGTTGTATTATGAACTGAGGAAGATATTTAAAAGACTACCGATCCCAGAATGCCAATTTGAACAGTATGCAAAGCTCTCACCTGTGGGCAATAAAAGTGCTGGTGATAATATCGCGAGTCTTCTTCCATGTATTTTGCTGCCGCCCGTGCCTGTGAACAAGGATGTTAATCTGAAACGCGTAAGGCATTGGAATATGGAACTGTGAGTTTGCTAAACTGCGCTGCTGCCTGATAAATGGAGATGTACTGATGGCGAGTGCGTCCTGAAGTCTTGGGCACTTGTGGAACTTTATCTATACAACGGCAGTCCTGCCGTGAGGTTGCACCACCGCAGCAGTTGATAGCGGGCCGATGGGCTTCCAACATGGGGAGCTGTCATCGGACCATCAGTTGTGGCATTTTATAATTGGCAACGCAGCGTGCAACTTTCAGTGAGCCCACTTATGGCTGAATTGATGAATATGCTAAATACGAGCGAGCAGCAGCAGTTGTATTATGAACTGAGGAAGATATTTAAAAGACTACCGATCCCAGAATGCCAATTTGAACAGTATGCAAAGCTCTCACCTGTGGGCAATAAAAGTGCTGGTGATAATATCGCGAGTCTTCTTCCATGTATTTTGCTGCCGCCCGTGCCTGTGAACAAGGATGTTAATCTGAAACGCGTAAGGCATTGGAATATGAAACTGTGAGTTTGCTAAACTGCGCTGCTGCCTGATAAATGGAGATGTACTGATGGCGAGTGCGTCCTGAAGTCTTGGGCACTTGTGGAACTTTATCTATACAACGGCAGTCCTGCCGTGAGGTTACACCACCGCAGCAGTTGATAGCGGGCCGATGGGCTTCCAACATGGGGAGCTGTCATCGGACCATCAGTTGTGGCATTTTATAATTGGCAACGCAGCGTGCAACTTTCAGTGAGCCCACTTATGGCTGAATTGATGAATATGCTAAATACGAGCGAGCAGCAGCAGTTGTATTATGAACTGAGGAAGATATTTAAAAGACTACCGATCCCAGAATGCCAATTTGAACAGTATGCAAAGCTCTCACCTGTGGGCAATAAAAGTGCTGGTGATAATATCGCGAGTCTTCTTCCATGTATTTTGCTGCCGCCCGTGCCTGTGAACAAGGATGTTAATCTGAAACGCGTAAGGCATTGGAATATGGAACTGTGAGTTTGCTAAACTGCGCTGCTGCCTGATAAATGGAGATATACTGATGGCGAGTGCGTCCTGAAGTCTTGGGCACTTGTGGAACTTTATCTATACAACGGCAGTCCTGCCGTGAGGTTGCACCACCGCAGCAGTTGATAGCGGGCCGATGGGCTTCCAACATGGGGAGCTGTCATCGGACCATCAGTTGTGGCATTTTATAATTGGCAACGCAGCGTGCAACTTTCAGTGAGCCCACTTATGGCTGAATTGATGAATATGCTAAATACGAGCGAGCAGCAGCAGTTGTATTATGAACTGAGGAAGATATTTAAAAGACTACCGATCCCAGAATGCCAATTTGAACAGTATGCAAAGCTCTCACCTGTGGGCAATAAAAGTGCTGGTGATAATATCGCGAGTCTTCTTCCATGTATTTTGCTGCCGCCCGTGCCTGTGAACAAGGATGTTAATCTGAAATGCGTAAGGCATTGGAATATGGAACTGTGAGTTTGCTAAACTGCGCTGCTGCCTGATAAATGGAGATGTACTGATGGCGAGTGCGTCCTGAAGTCTTGGGCACTTGTGGAACTTTATCTATACAACGGCAGTCCTGCCGTGAGGTTGCACCACCGCAGCAGTTGATAGCGGGCCGATGGGCTTCCAACATGGGGAGCTGTCATCGGACCTTCAGTTGTGGCATTTTATAATTGGCAACGCAGCGTGCAACTTTCAGTGAGCCCACTTATGGCTGAATTGATGAATATGCTAAATACGAGCGAGCAGCAGCAGTTGTATTATGAACTGAGGAAGATATTTAAAAGACTACCGATCCCAGAATGCCAATTTGAACAGTATGCAAAGCTCTCACCTGTGGGCAATAAAAGTGCTGGTGATAATATCGCGAGTCTTCTTCCATGTATTTTGCTGCCGCCCGTGCCTGTGAACAAGGATGTTAATCTGAAACGCGTAAGGCATTGGAATATGGAACTGTGAGTTTGCTAAACTGCGCTGCTGCCTGATAAATGGAGATGTACTGATGGCGAGTGCGTCCTGAAGTCTTGGGCACTTGTGGAACTTTATCTATACAACGGCAGTCCTGCCGTGAGGTTGCACCACCGCAGCAGTTGATAGCGGGCCGATGGGCTTCCAACATGGGGAGCTGTCATCGGACCATCAGTTGTGGCATTTTATAATTGGCAACGCAGCGTGCAACTTTCAGTGAGCCCACTTATGGCTGAATTGATGAATATGCTAAATACGAGCGAGCAGCAGCAGTTGTATTATGAACTGAGGAAGATATTTAAAAGACTACCGATCCCAGAATGCCAATTTGAACAGTATGCAAAGCTCTCACCTGTGGGCAATAAAAGTGCTGGTGATAATATCGCGAGTCTTCTTCCATGTATTTTGCTGCCGCCCGTGCCTGTGAACAAGGATGTTAATCTGAAACGCGTAAGGCATTGGAATATGGAACTGTGAGTTTGCTAAACTGCGCTGCTGCCTGATAAATGGAGATGTACTGATGGCGAGTGCGTCCTGAAGTCTTGGGCACTTGTGGAACTTTATCTATACAACGGCAGTCCTGCCGTGAGGTTACACCACCGCAGCAGTTGATAGCGGGCCGATGGGCTTCCAACATGGGGAGCTGTCATCGGACCATCAGTTGTGGCATTTTATAATTGGCAACGCAGCGTGCAACTTTCAGTGAGCCCACTTATGGCTGAATTGATGAATATGCTAAATACGAGCGAGCAGCAGCAGTTGTATTATGAACTGAGGAAGATATTTAAAAGACTACCGATCCCAGAATGCCAATTTGAACAGTATGCAAAGCTCTCACCTGTGGGCAATAAAAGTGCTGGTGATAATATCGCGAGTCTTCTTCCATGTATTTTGCTGCCGCCCGTGCCTGTGAACAAGGATGTTAATCTGAAACGCGTAAGGCATTGGAATATGGAACTGTGAGTTTGCTAAACTGCGCTGCTGCCTGATAAATGGAGATGTACTGATGGCGAGTGCGTCCTGAAGTCTTGGGCACTTGTGAAACTTTATATATATATATATATATATATATATATATATATATATATATATATATATATATATATATATATATATATATATATATATATATATATATATTCACAGAAAAAACCATAGGTTTTACACACGTTATAGTTAGGAAGTAGCATTTAAAAAACCTATGAAATTCATTGAAAAAACCATAGGTTTGACACATGTTATAGTTAGCTGGAAATTTTACTGATATAAAACCAATGAAATTCCACGTTATAGTTAGTTGGACTCACTATAACTTGCGCGTGCAATGCACTGCTGATGACGTCACATATTACATCACTCATGACATGGTCAGTGACATCACTCATTACATCACTGATGACACCATCCAGTGAATATGTGTCTTTCTGAAAAATAAATATTAGTGAGTAATGTTTAAATATTTAAATATATATATTAGTGTTTCACTTTGTGTATAAGTGGCTACATGTGTTGGTAAGTAGCTACATGCGTATGTATATGGGTTATTAGATGTTTCTCTTAGTATCAGTATGAGTGTCCATATGGTTTGGTGGGGGTATTACTTAGCACATAGATGCATGAGTGACTGACTCTCTGTTTGTATGTGTTTTGAAGACAGCATATGTGCAGAACTGTATGGGTGGATGAGTGTGTATATGTGTTTGTTAGTGAGTGAATGACTGTCTCACTAGTGTCTTTATCAGTAACTACATATGTTTTAATCTAGTATATATGTGAATATTGATGTATATAAGTGAGTATATGTGAGAGTAAGAGATTGTAAGAGTTCTTGTTTAAATAAGTATGTGTTTCTATAAGTGATTGTTTAAGAGAATAAATATGTGTAATTTTCAATAGAAGTAAGGTGGAAGTGTGTGTATAACTCTATATTCAAATAAATGGATGTTCAATAGTTTATTTGCACGTGTGAGTATGTGTGTGAGTAACTTTTGGATGACTGTCGGTGTGTAACAGGATGTATAGGTGTATCACTTCATATGATGAGTGAGTATATGTATGAGTGACTATATAGAACTGTTGGTGAATGACTGGATGTGTATATAGATGGTGGAATTACTGAATTGGTTGTTGTAACTGATATGGGTATCTCCATTTTTTTTTAAATTTCAGTTTCTATTTTTGAATATATGTTTCAAGGGTTACATTACAGTGAAAGGAGGTCTGTCACTATGTCACAAGGATGGTGTCATCAGTGATGTCATGAGTGATGTCACTGACCATGTCATGAGTGATGTAATATGTGACGTCATCAGCAGTGCATTGCACGCGCAAGTTATAGTGAGTCCAACTAACTATAACGTGGAATTTCATTGGTTTTATATCAGTAAAATTTCCAGCTAACTATAACATGTGTCAAACCTATGTTTTTTTCAGTGAATTTCATAGGTTTTTTAAATGCTACTTCCTAACTATAACGTGTGTAAAACCTATGGTTTTTTCTGTGAATTTCATTGGTTTTTAAAATGCTAATTCAGAAATATGTCGTGTATGCAACCTATACTTTTGTCAATAAAGTTCTGGCAATATTTTTTTCGAAAACAAGCCGATTTCTTCACTGTTCAAGTTGCATAGAGACTCCTTGTAAAGCGATACAGAATTTGAAAGTCTGTACCTTGCCTTTTTTTGAACGCATTAAAATTTATCTGTAAATAAAAAAAGCCTTACTAAACTTTCGTGCCCGACCCGGTGTGCGCACTCTCGGCAACAGTTGTCAATAAAATGGATATCGCATTTCCAGGCTTTCGTGCGCGACCGAGTGCGCGCACCTGCCTATATATTTCGTGAAAACTTTGCAATTTGAACTCATTGAATTTCTTCATACACCCCTCAAAGAACTTATAGTACGTCAAAGAGACTGTACCTAGACTTCTTTTTTATTCTTATGAAACTTTTCAGTAAATGGAACCGAATGTCTTTTTAAACTTTCGTGCGTTACCGGATGTACACACCTTGGTATTTTTTTTAGAAATATAAAACGTTTCATACTTTAACAATTGTGTGCTTAAATCCAGCTCAGAAGATATACAAAATCAGGATGGTAGTTGGTTCAACCCGGACCGTTTATTAAAGGTAGATCGTCCGACTCCACCGGAGGACACCCCTAATAAAAAGGACATATATATAAAATGCGGACTAGCCGCTGTATCGTGCTAGCAAACTATAACATATAAATCATTAGAAAAAACAAAAGGAATCGAGCAAAATCAGTAGGCCACTGATGGGATCTCTTTTTGACCTCGCTAAAATAGAAAAATTAGGAACAACCCCTCATGAGAAATATGAAACTAGTGAGAAGAACCGAGCTCGACGCCATGATGGCTGCAAGACAGCTCGGCTCCGCCGCCCACCCCACCCAAAATAACGACAAACACTATGCAAATATTATAAATATATACAACACACCAGCAAAGTAACAGGGTAAAACGTTTTATTAAATAACTATTTACATGGCAGCCTGCTGCAACATGAAAACAAAACTTTCAATTGGTTCTTAATAGTTTCAATTCTGGAATTTACACGCAGCACTCCACCCACTTCCCCCACTATCTTTTCTACTCTCAAGAGAGAACAACGTCCTACATCTTTCGGAAGACTTTGGTGAAATGGCTACCGTATCTCATTCATCTTCCGAATCTGACCAAAATGATCGACTACCTTTAATAAGAAAAAATAAATCTTTCATCTGGCAATTTTTCACTTATCCTGAAGATCAAAAGAAAGTGAATGCACCAAAAGTAACCTGCACGATATGTGACTTGGTTCTCTCAAGAAGAAATCCAGCAAAAAAATATTCCTTTTCCATACATACCATGGTGCGGCATGTCAAACAAGTGCACCCTGTGCAATTTGCAGAGGCAACGACAAGAGCCCTGACCACGCTATTACCATTAGAGGTGGCCAGCACATCTTCTGATCGACGACCTGTATCTCCATCGAGTGCAGAGATGGACTTCAGATATTTAACTATATATGGTCTATTACCTATGGTTTTTTCAGTAATTTTTCAAGGTTTTGTAAATGCTAATTCCTAACTATATATGGTCTATAACCTATGGTTTTTTCAGTGAATTTCTTTGGTTTTTTTAATAGCAAATATCAAAAGCTTTTTTGTGGAAAATGACTAAAATTAGGTATACATAAGCGGCGTTCATTTATGTTCACCACAGCCACTGTTAAAAGTAAAGTGAAAGTCGCGAAACAGTGGCCACGCCATCTAGTCCCTTTTAGGCCCCATCATGCACGTAAGTAACAGCCATTTTCTGTGTCATGGCCTTTCTGCCCACTGCCAATAGCCTATGATTGTTCGAAATTGGTTCTCTTTGGGTCATTCTCTGTTCACAAATAAGCACAGAGTCGCAATACTCTGTTTAGTTTTTGCAGATAGTGAAGGATAGGTAGTGCACACTTTTGTCCCCTTTGTAACCCGTCATGCCTATCTCTGCCCCGTTTGTTGGTAGTTGGTTCAACCCGGACCGCTTAATAGAGGTAGATCGTCCGACTCCACCGGAGGACCCCCCTAATAAAAAGGACATATATATAAAATGCGGACTATCCGCTGTATCGTGCTAGCAAACTATAACATATAAATCGTTAGAAAAAACATGAAACTAGTGAGAGGAACCGAGCTCGACGCCATGATGGCTGCAAGACAGCTCGGCTCCGCCGCCCACCCCGCCCAAAATAACGACAAACACTATGCAAATATTATAAATATATACAACACACCAGCAAAGTAACAGGGTAAAACGTTTTATTAAATAACTATTTACATGGCAGCCTGCTGCAACATGAAAACAACACTTCTAATTGCTTCTTAGTAGTTTCAATTCTGAAATTGAACACCCAGTACATCCAGAGGTGATCTCCGACAAGTTGTGTGGGGGGATGCCTTGCTAATGCCGCCACCCCCACCACCTTCTGTAGGAAGGACTCTGGATATGCTTGGTCCCTGAGAGGCTTCGATGTCCCTGCCTTGGACAAATGTCATAAGTTCTGGATGTTGAGTGCCATACTTCAGGGTCCGACAAGTTGTGTGGGGGGATGCCTTGCTAATGCCACCACCCCCACCACCTTCTGTAGAAGGACTCTGGATATACTTGGTCCCTGAGAGGCTTCGATGTCCCTGCCTTGCACAAATGTCATAAGTTCTGGATGTTGAGTGCCATACTTCAGGGTCCAAGAAACGGCGTGGGGTGCACTAGAAAGGAGAGGCGGCGCGAACGAGCCTCTCCCACCTCCCCAGGTGGAGGTTTCTTAGCTACACCCCAGCTCTTCACTGGACAAGCTGAGTTGCGCCCGCTCCTGCAGCACATTGCCTCGCTTGGCCAGCTGAATTGCACCCACTCTTGCTTGCCGGTGAGAACAACTGATCTGAAGAACGGCTGCCTGCGGTGCCTCCCTGAGCCGCTTGACGGAGGCCCCCGAGGGGCGGTGTGGTGGCACAGACTCGGAGGGGGCGCTTGGCTCCTGCCCCCTCCCCAAGTCTTGTTGCCCTGGTATGGCCTGAGATCGCCCACGACATAGGCGGTCGGCTCCCGGGGTCAGGCGGAACTTGTTGCCTTTTGATGCCTCTTCCATTCTGGACCTTGTCCCACAATCCGTTTGACCTAAAGACACGTCATGCGGTGCCCTGGTACAACCATCACATATACCTGCGCCAGGAGACGGCGTGGGGTGCACTGGAAGGGAGAGGCGGCGCGAACGAGCCTCCCCCACCTCCCCAGGTGGAGGTTTCTCAGCTACACCCCAGCGCTTCACTCGACAAGCTGAGTTGCGCCCGCTCCTGCAGCACATTGCCCCGCTGGGCCAGCTGAATTACGCCTGCTCTTGCTATTACAGCGTCTCACCCGCCATCCGGCTGAATTGCACCCACTCTTCCGATACAGCGACAGGCGGCTGCCACGGAGCTCAGGAAATGGCGGTCGGCTCCACAGACTTGGGCCTGGCCTGCAAGGATGGCGCTGGGCAACCCTGGAACTCGGACGCTTGACTGCTAGGGCATGGGCCCCATTCCCAAAAGCGTCCCCTCAGCCTTGAAGATTCTACAAGAGTCACCGAGGCCCCCGACTCCTGCAGACTTCCGGTGGGGAGCGACTGCCATGATTGCTCGCGGAATGGCCACGACGTAGCCACGGGGTGCTCTCATGCTGACGCCAGCTTCAGTCTGAAACATCCAGAAACACTGTAGACTACCAATTCGATCAGTTCCGGTGGAGCCCCAACGACGTATCACGTTGTTGCGTAATGCGTCATATGACACGCCGCGTTAGCGCACCCGGAAGTGCTCCGGTGCGCGAGGCGCGAAGCGCAGCTTCCCGGAAGCAATCCGGGGCACGGCGCGGAGCGCGTAACGTAAGCATTTACATTTCAGTTGGTTTTCCCTCACAATATTTTCAATGTCACATAAAAGTCACCCATCACCCACTGCGATCTCTGGCTGTTTCCATGGTAACACCTCATTCTGCACCTGGCTGAAGGCACAGGTCAAAAGTTCATATCTCAACGTTCTACAGCAAAGTAACAACACTGTTTTCCCTCCAGAAACACCTGCCTATCCACAGCTCTGTTACATGTCATTTTTTTCACACCCAATAGTACTTTTAGTTTTACATAACATTAACATGCAACGTAGTCTTCAATCTTCACGTATTAGAATCAACCAATCATTTTTTGTTTTTCAACCACACCAAGCCTCATCCATTTTTTTATCCTGACTTTCAGCTTCTAACTGCCATTCCACTTCCAGAACTCATCGGAGTATGAGTGCATCTGCCTTGAAAATGAAGCTTGGCTTTTAGGACACAGCTATATTCACTGGACTGGAGAATATGCAACAAGCAGACGAATTTCCAACCTTGATTTACCAAATGTGCAAATAACGTGGATTGGCCAAAGAGGATTGAGATGTCACCAATTAATCCCATTGGTGAAAACTTTTATGCATCTCCCAGAACCAGACCTTATAATTGTGCACTGTGGTGGGAACGATCTAGGCACATTGACTGGGGTAGGTCTGGAAATGCTTCTAAAAGACACCTTTCAACAATTGATGACACTTTTTCCTCGAACTGCCTTGGTATATTCCAATATATGCTAAATACAGAAATGGAATTGGTCCAATCAACATTGTGCACAAATTGAGAAAGCAAGGAGACATGTAAATAAATCTGTTTCTGCATTCCTCAGAGATTATAGCATGGGTTCTATTTACCACAACGACTTGCGTTACCACATGCAAGACATCTATAGGAGAGATGGTGTTCATTTCACGGATGAGGGAAACAGAATCTTCCTCTGTAACATCAGGCTCTGCATCGGTACTTACTTATAAATGCAGAAAAAACTCAATTAACACAAGGGCTCTTTTCAGAGCCACCTTATATCAAAGCACTCAAACTTCTGATTTATCTCCATTTTCACACTCTTGTAAATAGGTGTGCGCGACCGGGTGCGCGCACCACGCAACTTTAAAAAAAAATATATATATATATTTTCGCCTTTAAGGGCCTTACTGCACACCCTGAGAAAACCTACGCAGCAAAACAATCTCTACCTTCTCCCCTTTCCATGTTCCAACGCTTTGAAATCAACAATATATTTACTCGCAATGACAAAATGGCGGTCAACACTTCCTGATTTCCTTCGAATCGAACGTCAACAGACGTCACGCAGCAAAATTCCGCTCGCGCGCGCAGCCGCTTCAGTGCGCGCACCCGTCCGCGCGTATAGATATATAATTGACTTTAACTTTAATTTCCTCAGCAACTACTGAACGGATTTACACCATTCCAAAAAAAGCGTAATCTGCGAGCCGGACTGTACAGTTTTGCCAAATTTCTTATAAATCCATTCAGCCGTTCGACCTGTAGCCGAGTCTAAAGGTCCTATGGAAAATAACATGGAGAAAACACGTTTTGGGACCCCCCTTTTATCTCAGCCCCCACTTGACCAATCCCCCCAAACTTTTAGGGAAGAAGCGCAGCGGACCGAGCCATCTACTTTGAGAAATTCGCTAAGATTCTTCAACCAGGGCCAAAGTTATTCCAAATAGAATGTTGAGGATTTCCTATGGAAACTAGGTCCTAACTATAACTACCTACTGGCGACCGCCAGTAGGTAATATATATATATATATATATGTATATATGTATGTATATATATATATATATATATATATATATATATATATATATATATATATATATATATATATATATATATATATGTATATATATATATTCTCCTGTTGTCCTGTGCTTAGAAGACGCCACTCCACAAGGGTTAGTTCACCTGAACTTTTTTTTGCGCAGACAGCGTTTCAGACAAACGATTTCAAAGACGTCCTGACGCGTTTCGAGGCATCATGCCTCTTAATCATAGGGTGATGTGGTTAGTACCAGACTGTGCATTTATAGCTCTTTTGGTCCCTCTCTGCATGCCGTCCTCACATGAGTCTTTGCATAGCATGCTGGGCTTTGTAGTGCTATTCAGATGCCTTGGGTGGCACGACGGGTACTAACCCTTTAAAGTCATTATTTTAGTCTATTTGAGCCCTCCAGTGGACCTCTTTCTGAAACGTTGTCCATTAATGAAGCGAAATCCTTGCGCCGCACATCACGCCAGCATGATTCCGGCATGCAAACCCGCTATTCCTTCACGCGGGCGGTGCATCCTCCCACGGCCGGACTGACATCAAAAAACATCTTCTCCTGTTGTCCTGTGCTTAGAAGACGGCACTCCACAAGGGTTAGTTATATATTTTTTTTTTCTTTTTTCCCACTGACAAAAAGGTTACATGGAGGTTATAGTTAGGCTCAGAATTCACTCACACAAAACTGGTAAAATTCAGCAGTTATAGTTAGCTGAGCTAACTACAACTCGGGTCTTCACAATCCTCTGCTTATGACCTCACATATTACATCACTTGTGACATGGTGAGTGACATCACTGATAACATCTCAAAGGATATCACTGATGACATCATCCAGTGACTGTGAGTGTTTTTATAAAGTTTATGAGTGTTAAAATGTATGAGTGCCTTATGGATGATTCAGTTGGTGGGTGATTGACTGTATAAGTGAGAGATTGGGTGTCTCAGTAAATGTATGGGTGAGTGACTGGTTGTGTGAATGTCTGTATCAGTCTGTCAGTTGGTGTCCAGGTGCTTGTATGGGTGGGCGAGAGGGCACTTGAGTGGCTGTATGGGTGATTGGTTGTCTGTGTACCTATATGGGTGAAGGAGTGGCAGAGTCAGTGGCTGTATGGGTTAGTAAATGTGTGGGTGAATGGCTGTATGTGCCACAACTTGTGATGTTCTTACCACTTCTGATGTGTTGGAGAGATTCTCAACTACGTTTCTTGAGGGATCCGGTCTGTCCGAGGTAAGGGCGACCCTTTATGGTAGCCACGGTGCTGCCGACAATGAAAAGCCAGAGCAGACTGTACCTTCCAAAAGGAAAGCCGAGAGGAAAAAAACTGCAGAGAAAAACCTCTAAAGGGACGGCGACTCCAGGAACGGAAAGGAAAGAAAGAATCAGTGCAAATACCAGCAAAGAGGGACAATACAAAGCAAGAATTGCAAATAAAAGTACTAGGCTTCAAAGAATCCAAACTGGAACAGAAAGCGGCAATTAGAAACAGAGGTACGCCAGTAGAAGCAATAATACACCAAGTAGGAACACAAGTCACCAACAGGAGCGAGCAGGAGCAAGGAGTGTTGCAACGCAAGGAAATTAAGGATTCAGCCCCTGAAATACCCATGAACAGGAAGTGACCAAACAAGAAGTAAGCAACCTCCATCTTGGATAGGGAACCAATATAGAACAGGCTAGGAAGGACGCCATCTTAGAATGATAGAATAATACCTTCTCAATGCCTGCTGGGACCAAGACTGTGAAAGGCAACAACATGCCCCCTAAGAAGAATGAAGAAAAAGGAAAAAGGAATATATATCACCCAGTGGGAAGAGGTAAATATATAGAGCCCAATGTAATGTATATAGGAAGTCGCAGTTCCGATATTAGAGCTGTGACATTCCTTACACACCAAAACATCAAACAATGGGCTGTCATCAGTAATGCCCTTTGAGATGTCATGAGGGATGTCATCAGTGATGTCACTGACCATGTCATGAGTGATGTAATATGTGAGGCCAAAAGAAGTGCATTGTGGGGGTGTGAGTTATAGTTAGCTCAATTAACTATAACTGCTAAATTTCACTGATTTTGTTTGAGTGAAATTTGAGCCTAACTATAACTTCCCTGTAACCTTTATTTCTTTCATTGAATTTCTATGTTTTTTAAATGCTAATTCCTAACTATAACGCCCCTATAACCTTTGGTTTTGTCAGTGAACATCTAGGTTTTTTTTCAAGGAAAACTATTAATGTTGTTTGCAGAGTGGTGGAGAAAGGGGGCTGAGTCTCTGACTAGCTCTCAGGAATCCCGCTGTGTAGGACTTACAGAAGGTACAATGAGGGCTTCTTGTCCCCAAGGAACCTTAATAGCCAGGGGAGCTTCATCTCCCAACCAGTAGTGCACCCTGAGCCACGTTTGCAGAGTGGTGGAGTAAGGGGACGTATCCTCCGAAGACCTCTTAGCAATCCCACTGTGTGGGACTTACATGAGGTAAAAGGAGAGGTAGTTGACCCCCAAGGACGTCCTTGAGGGCCAGCTATTCCTCCTGTTTGCTCCAGAAAATCCCACACAGAAGGATTGCTGAGATGTTGTCCGAGGCCACACCCCCTTTCCCCACCACTCTGCAAACACATCTCCTGGTGCACTACTGGTAGAGGGATGACGTCCTCTTGGCTATTAAGGTTCCTTGGGGCCAACTACCCCTCCCGTTACCTTCAGTAAGTCCACATTGTGGGCTTACTGAGAGATTTTTGTTGGCCACGCCCCCTTTTTCCACTACTCTGCAAACACACTTTCTGGCACACTACTAATTGTGGGATGAAGTCTCCTTGGCTCTTGAAGGTCCTCAAGGGCCAACAAGCCCTCCTGCTGGTTCCGTTTGACCTACACAGCTGAACTGCTGAGAGGTCATCAGAGGCCATGCCCCTTTTCTCTACCACTCTTGAAACATGCCTCCTGGTGCAGTACTGGTTAGGCGAAAAAGTCCAGTTTAGTCCTGAGTCCCCCAGGAGTAAAGTGGAATTCATTCCCCAACCAGCAGCACACCAGCAGGCACATTTCCAGAGTGGTGAAGAAACGAGGGTGGCCTCCAAGTCCTCGGTGCAATCCCTCTGTGTGGGATTGCTACGAAGACTTGGAGGCCACCCTCCTTTCTGATACCTTGCTCACGATTGTGAGCGATACCGAAACGTGAAGATCTGCTCGCTTTTTGAGTGACAAAGATGAAAATTGGCAATAAAAACGAATAATTGAATGCTGACTACTGGAGTGCATCCCACTTTTTTCCTGCAAAGGGAATTGCAATGAAATATAATTAACGGCTTGGTTTTGCCGTAGGGAGAACGCAACCGTGACGAGCGCTGCACAATACCGGAAACTTGAACCAACGTGGTGTGATATATATATATATATATATATTCACTGAAAAAAACATAGGTTTCAGGGGTGTTATAGTTATTTGGACATTTCACTCGTACAAAACCATAGAAATTCCCCCATTATAGTTAGTTCAGCAATGCACTGCTGATGACGTCACATAGTACATCACTCATGACATGTCAGTGACATCACTCATGACATCACTGATGACATCATCCTTGTGATAGAGTGGCAGACCTCCTCTCACCCTAATATAACCTTTGATACACACACTCAAAAATGCAATCATTTTCAAAACAATGGACATACCAATACCAGTTACAACACACCTATTCAGTAATTCCAAGATCTACACACACATCCACTCATTCACCAACAGTCCCTATACAGTCACTCATACATGTCACTCATCATATGTACTCATACACTTGTATATCCTGTTACACCCTACCACTCATCCATAGAATTACTCACACACACAGTCACACATGCAAACAAAGTATCAAACATCCATTTGCTTGCATATACAGTTATACACACACTACCACACTTACTTCTACAGAAACTTACACATACTTACACTCTTAAACAATCACTTATAGAAACACATACTTATTCATACAGGAACTGTTCCAATTTCTTACTCTCACATATACTCATTTATATACACCAATACTCACATATACTAGTTTAAAATATATGTAGTTACTTATAAAGACACTATTGAGACAGTCATTCACTCACTAACACACCCATACACACACTCATCCACCTATACAGTTCAGCACACATGCTGTCTTCAACACATAAAAACAGTGAGTCACTCATTCATGCATCTATGCACTAATACCCCCACTGAACCATACAGACACTCAGACACTCATACTGATACTCGAAAAAACAACGAATAACCTGTATAGGCACTCATGTAGCTACTCACCAACCCATGCAGCCACTTATACATGAAGTGTGAGACGGATACAGATATTTACATATTTAAAAATGACTCACTAACCCATGCATTCACTAAGATACACTTAATCAGTCAGTTATACAATCAATTTTACAAATAAATCATCCATTTAGACACAAATATCCATTTATTCTTCCATTGACCTTGAGATACACATATATAAAACATATTTAATTTTCAGAAAAACACACATTTACTGGATGATGTCATCAGTGATGTCATTTAATATGTCATCAGTGATGTCATGAGTGATGTCACTGACCATGTCATGAATGATGTAATAGGTGACGTCATCAGCAGTGCATTGCGGGCACGCAAGTTATAGTTAGCTGAACTAACTATAACGGGGAATTGCTATGGTTTTGTACAAGTGAAATGTCCAATTAACTATAATGCCCTTGAAAACTATTGCTTTTTAAGTGAATTTCTAAGGTTTTTTAATGCTAATTTCTAACTATAACGTGCCTGAAACCTGTGGGTTTTTCTGTAAATTTCTAAGGTTTTTTAAATGCTAATTTCTAACTATAACGTGCCTGAAACCTTTGGTTTTTTCAGTAAATATACATATATTTATTATACTATGTATACAGGTGAAAATGTCTCGGTCCACGTGTTTGCCTCAGTGAAATGGAAAAAATGGGTGGAACTGACGTCAGCACGCCAACGAGGTCCTCTTAAGGCTCCGATGACGTCATACGGTGTCGCGAGCGGAGCCGTGCTATTATGACGTCCTCATCGATGTGGGAGAGCTAGGAAAGAATTTTCGTGGAATTCTGGTTCCGGGGATATTCAGCTAAGTGTTCAGGCTAGTCCTTTGGGAACAACTGTTTATATTGCCACTCCAGAAACGAAACCAGTGATCCGAGGGAAGAGGCCCTGCAGATGGCAAACAAGGTGGGGTACCCAGACGTATGCACCGGTGGGGCAGCGAAGTGACAAGCACCACAACCCACAAAAAGGGTAACAAGGGCACTGAATAACTCAGGATCTTCTCTTTGTATCTGGCAGGAACAATGAAGTCAAAATGCCCTAGTACCAAAATGTAGAATTAGTGCTACAACAGTCTTCAAGAGGACCTGCGATGCCGCTTCTGCCACCCGTACCCTGGAGGCGGCACATTGGTGACGCAGTACGGTCATACTGCGGTGGGATGCACACTCGTTGACCTCACATGGCACTGCTCCACACTTCAGGGGGGATGCTTTCCATTGGCTATGTTTTACTGATGACATGTCGTGCCGGCCCCATTCAACAACAGAACTCCTTTAGATCCAAACAGACTCTTCCACTCTCTCACCGGAAGTGAAACCAGGCCACGCAGACACTTTCACAATACAATAGCCAGGAATGCACTTTTCGGTAAAAAAATCACATTCCTTCCTAATTAATCAAATAAACATCTCACTGAAGAACAGGGTCCAGCTTTGATCGGCAAACAGCCGCTACAACAACTTTTTTACTTTGTGATACCATAAAAATGCATGCATTACCACGCATGCTTTGGACATCGCAAAGTCATACGCATGGTCATTTACCACGCATGCCTTTACAATGAATTTTGCTGTAAAGATATGTATGGTAAATTACCGTGCATTCTAAAAAACACGTCGTCGTAAGGAAACAGAGGCTGTTCCGTTTCCTCACAACGCCCCTCAGAGATGACGTGAAGCAGGAACCACGAGGAGAGAGGAACCACAAGGAGTGAGAGGTAAGGGGGATTGGGCATGGGGTGGGAGTCTCTTTTCTAGGGTTTAGGGTAGTGCAGTAGTGTTTAAGTAGTGTAGAGGGTCATGCTAGGGGTAGTGTTTTAGAGTTTAGGGTAGTGCAGTAGTGTAGGGGGTCATGCTGGGGTAGTGTTTTAGGGTTTAGGGTAGTGCAGTGGTGTATGGGTAGTATAGGGGGTTGTGCTGGGGTAGTGTTTAAGGGGTTAGGGTAGTGCAGTGGTGTTTGAGTAGTGTAGGGGTCATGCTGGTGGTAGTGTTTTAGGGTTTAGGGCAGTGCAGTGGTGTTTGTGTAGTGTAGGTGTCGTGCTGGGGTAGTGTTTCATGGTTTAGTGTAGTGCAGTGGTGTTTGGGTAGTGTAGGGGGTTGTGCTGGGGGTAGATTTAGAGTTTAGGGTAGTGCAGTGGTGTTGGGGTAGTGAAGGGAGTCGTGCGGGGGGTAGTGCTTTATGGTTTAGGGTAATGCAGTGGTGTTTGTGTAGTGTAGGGAGTTGTGCTGGGGTAGTGTTTTAAAATGTATGGTAGTGCAGTGGTGTTTAGGTAGTGTATGGGGTACTGCTGGGGTAGTGTTTTGGGTTTACAGTATTGCAGTGGTGTTTGTGTAGTGTAGGGGATCATGCTGGGGGTAGTGATTTAGGGTTTAGGGTAGTTAAGTTGTGTTTGTGTAGTGTAGGGGTAGT
Source organism: Lissotriton vulgaris (assembly GCF_964263255.1). NCBI lineage: Eukaryota > Metazoa > Chordata > Amphibia > Caudata > Salamandridae > Lissotriton > Lissotriton vulgaris. The sequence continues at coordinate 1,645,074,894 of NC_141689.1, forward strand.
GTTTTGGGGTTTAGAGTTTAGGGAAGTGCAGTGGTGTGTGTGTACTGTAGGGGTCATGCTGGGTTCTAGTGTTTTAGGGTTTAGGGTAGTGCAGTGGTGTTTGTGAAATGTAGGGGGTCGTGTTTTAGGGTTTAAGGCCATGCAGTGGTGTTTGGGTAGTGTAGGGGTCGTGCTGGGGGTAGTGTTTTAGGGTTTAGGGTAGTGCAGTTGTGTTTAGGTAGTGAAGGGGGTAGTGCTGGGGTAGTGTTTTGGGTTTACAGTATTGCAGTGGTGTTTGTGTAGTGTGGGGGATCATGCTCGGGGTAGTGATTTAGGTTTAGGGTAGTGCAGTGGTGTTTGTGTAGTGTAGGGGTAGTGTTCTCAGGAGCGTGATTGTTGTTCCTGAGTAGAGGGCGTTCCCGTAGTCGAGTCTGCTGGTGATGAGGGCCTGGGTGACGGTTTTCGTCGTGTCTGAGGGGATCCATTTGAAGATCCTGCGGAGCATTCGGAGGGTGTTGAAGCAGGATGCGGGGACGGCGTTGACTTTCTTCGTCATGGAGAGGGCGGAGTCGAGGATGACCCTTAGGTTGCGTGCATGGTCGGTGGGTTCCGGGGCTGTGCCTAGCAATGTGGGCCACCAAGAGTCGTCCCAGGCTGATGGGTAGGCCCGAGGATGAGGACCGCCATCTTGTCTGAGTTTAGCTTCAGCCTGCTATCCTTCATCCATTTGGCGACGGCCTTCATTCCTCTGTGGAGGTTGGCTTTGGTGGTGTGGGGGTCTTCGGTGAGGGATATTATCAGCTGGGTGTCATCGGCGTAGCAGATGATGTTGAGGTTATGTTGTCGTGCGACGTGGGCGAGGGGTGCCATGTAGATATTGAACAGCGTTGGGCTGAGGGAGGATCTCTGTGGGACGCCGCAGATGATCTCAGGGGTTTTAGAGCGGAAGGGTGGGAGGCGGATGCTCTGGGTTCTGCCGGAAAGGAAGGATGTGGTCCAGGCTAGGGCCTTCTCTTGGATTCCGGCGTCATGGAGGCATGCTGATAGGATGCGGTGGCAGACCGTGTCGAAGGCTGCTGATAGGTCCAGGAGGAGGAGGACAGCTGTTTCTTCTTTGTCCATCAGGATCCTGATGTCGTCGGTGGCGGCGATGAGGGTGGTCTCGGTTCTGTGGTTGCTGCGGAAGCCGGATTGGGAAGGGTCCAGGGTGTTGTTGTCTTCGAGGTAGCGGGTTAGCTGTTTGTTGACAATCTTCTCCATGACTTTTGCTGGGAACGGAAGAAGGCAGATGGGCCGGAAGTTCTTGAGGTCCTTGGAGTCCGCCTAGGGTTTCTTCAGTAGGGCGTTGATCTCTGCGTGCTTCCATCTTTCCGGGAAGGTTGCTGTCTCGAAGGAGATGTTGATTGTTTTCCGGAGGTGGGGCGCAATGGCTGAGCTGGCTTTGTTGAATATGTGGTGAGGGCAAGGGTCGGATGGGGATCCGGAATGGATGAGTTCATGGTTTTGATGGTGTCTTCGTCGCTGATGTTGGACCAGGCGGTCAGGTGACTGGTGCGGGTGGAGTTCGCAGGGATGGTGGTCTTGGCAGTGGGTGTGGGGGTGTCGGAGTGAAAGCTGTCGTGGATGTCGGTGATCTTGCGGTGAAAGAAGGTAGCCAGTGAGTCGCACATGTCTTGTGATGGTGGAATGTCGTTGGTGTTGGAGCTGGGGTTGGACAGTTCATTTATGATGCTGTAGAGCTCTTAGGTGTTGTGTGCGTTGTTGTCTAGGCGGTCCTTGAAGGCGGTCCTCTTGGCGGTCCTGGTGAGTTGGTGGTGTCTGCGGGTGGGGTTCTTGTGGGCTGTGTGGTTTTCTGGTGTTCGGTCGTGGAGCCATTTCTTCTCCAGTTTCCAACAGGTGTGCTTGGAGGTCCGGAGTTCTTCCGTGAACCAGGAGGCTTTCTTGTTGGTGTGGTTGGTAGTGGAGGTCTTGAGAGGGGCGAGGGTGTTGGCGTAGTCGTTAATCCACTGTTTGAGGTTGGTAGCAGCGGTGTCGGGGTCGATGGGGTCGGCGGGTGGTCTCAGGGCGAGGGTGGTGGTCAGTTGGTCCTTGGTGACCTTGCTCCAGCAGCGGCGTGGCAACTGTTGGGTGTGGTGGTGTGTGGTGGGTTTCCTGAAGGTGAAGTGGACACATCTGTGGTCGGTCCAGTGGGGTTCGGTGGTGTGGTTGAAGGAGACATGGGGGCTTGCGGAGAACATGGGGTCCAGCGTGTTTCCAGCAGCGTGGGTGGGTGTCGTCACGAGCTGTTTGAGTCCGAGGTTGGCGAGGTTGTTGATCAGGGCGGTGGAGTTGCGTCGTTGTTGCTCTCGAGGTGGAAGTTCAGGTCCCCGAGGAGGATGTACTCCGTGGAGGCGAGGGCGTGGGTGCTGACTAGGTCGGCGATGGTGTCGCTGAACTGTGGTTGGGGTCCGGGTGGTCTGTAGACGAGTGTTCCTCTGAGGGTCGTGTTGGGGTTGGTGAGGATCTGGAAGTGCATGTGCTCGGCGGTGGTGAGGGTTTTGTCGGTGTTGGCCGAGACTCTGATGGTGTCTTTGTGGACGATGGCGATTTCCCCTCCAACTCCGTTGGTGCGGTCTTTGCGGGAGACTTTGCAGCCCTGTGGGATGGCTATGGCGATGGCTAGTGCTGAGGTGGCGTTCAGCCAGGTCTCCGTCAGGAAGGTGACGTCTGGGGCAGTAGAGTCTAGGAGGTCCCAAAGTTTGATGGCGTGCTTGCGAGCGGAGCGGGTATTGAGGAGGATGCAACGGAGGTGGTTGGGTTCTCTGGTTGATGGTTTGGCGGGCTGGATGCTGGTGAATCTGCAGTTCCGGCAGGTGAAAGGGCCTTGGGTGTGCTTCTAGATGGCCTGGTAGCAGGGGTGGTCTCGTCCGGGGATGAGTGCGTGGAGGGTGCTGGAGTCAGAGTGCAGTCTGGTGTTGTGGTGGCCTTGGGGTTCAGGGGTTCTGGTGCTGGGCACGGTCCAGGTGCGGACGGGCGCAGACAGGCTTGCCTTTGGGGCGCTCGCTGCGTGCGTCTGCTGCGCACATCCGTGGAACTTCGGCGCTGCAACCTCCATAAGAGGCCAAGTGGGAGGGAGGAGCAGCTGGGAGGCGGGAGCGGGGCAACCAATGGGCGATGGTGATGGGACACAGAAGGCAAAGGGGGCAGGGCCGCAGGGGAACAGCGGCGGGAAGCGCGGGGGGGGGGGCACATAGGGCAAACGACGCAAAGGGACCGATTATGAACGAAAAAATACAGAATACAGAATACAAATGCCAATGCAATACAATGCAGATATAGCAGTACAGTGCAGAAAAGGAAAAAACAGTCATCAGACTGCAGGAGCACACCAGCGGCGACCTCCCGGCAGCGGCAAAAGTGGGGCAGGGTCACGGGCGCACAGGAGTAGCCATGCGTCGTGGGGAGTGACCTGACCTGAGATCAGTTCAGCACTGGTCAGCAGTGGTAAAGTGCCCAGAGTCCTATTGCACCTTCGGAGGCCATGCCCCCTTTCTGCACCACTCTGCAAACGAGGCTCCTGGCAGACTACGGGATAGGGGATAAAGTCCATTTTACTCCTGAGGGACTTTGCAGGCCAAGAAGCCCTCCTGGTACCTCCTGTAAGTCCTATGCAGTGGAATTCCTAAGCGTTGGTTGGAGGCCCAGGACCCTTTCTCCACTACTCTGCAAACTCGACTAATTGTTAAAGAAGCATTTGCAATGTAATAGGTTTTGCATTTGTGAGTTAGAGCGATTGGCATTGTAAATGTAAACGTTTTTTACTAGTGTTTTTTGGTGTAGAGTGGATGTACGTTGTATGTAGTGGAATTATGTGGTATGTTGTGCAGTGAAATCATGTGAATAGAAAATATGTGGTATTTAGTGTATAGGAATTATGTGGAGTTGGATAATGTGTTATCTGGAGTAATTATGTGGTATTTTTGTCTGTGTTATGGACTGATAACCTCAGGTTAAGTCTTCATCGTTTCCATAGAAGCTAAACTATAAACTCAATGACACAAAAAAATAAGGAACTACTGAGGAGCACTTGTGGACCTAGTCAGAGGTATGAGCAGGGCTACTGGAATATGCGACTGTTTGGCTGCACTGACTTTCGCACAATTATACCTTTTCGGCATTAGCAACATAATTCATCATCTACTCGGCAGAATTGAAGAAAAAAAAGCCTTGTTTCTAGCTCAAATGGCTCAAACGTTACTAAAAATGCAGCAACAAGTGTTACAGCATGTAGAAGGCCCTTTGCAAACCTAGAATGGTCACCTGTTACTTATTGATAAATGTGGGTGTTAAATTGGTATTAATCGTGTGCAAGCCACTCTTGCTTCCTTCTGTGCCTCTCTTGCCTCTTTCTGCATTTCTGTTGCTTCTTTCTGTACATTTCTGTCTTTTTCTGCACTTCTCTTGCCTCTTACTGCAAATCTCTTCTACTTCCTGCACCTCTCTTCCCTCTTTCTGTAAGTCCGTTGACTCTTTTTGTACCTCATTTGCTTCTTTCTGTATCCCTCTTGCCTCTTTATGCACCCTTCTTCCTTCTTTCTGCACCTTTTTTTTCTTTATCCCTCATACATCTTTCTGCACTTCTCTTACTTCTTTCTGTACCTCTCTTGCTTCTTTCTGCACCTCAATTGCCTCTTTCAGCACCTCTGTTGAATTTTTCTGCAGATCCCTTGCCTCTTTTTGCACCTCACTTGTCTCTTTCAGAACCTCTGTTGGTTCTTTCTGCACTGCTCTTGCTTCTTTCTGTACCTCACTTGCCTCTTTCTGCACTTCTGTTGCTTTTTTCTACACCTCTGTTGCTTTTTTCAGCAATTCTCTGACCTCTTTCTGTACTTTTCTTCCTTCTTTTTGAACCCCTCCTGCCTCTTTCTGTACATCTCTTGCCTCTTTGTGCACCCTCCTACCTTTTTCTGCACCTATATTGCCTCTTTCTGCACCTCTGCTACTTCTTTTTGCACTCTCTTGCGTCTTTCTGCACCCCTCTTCCCTATTTGCGAAACTTTCTTGCCCCCTTCTATACTTCTCTTCCCTCTTTCTGCACCACTCTTGCCTCCTTCTGTACTTACGTTGCCTACTTCACTTCTCTTGCCTCTTTCTGTATCCTTCGTGCCTCTTTCAGCACCTCTGTTGCTTCTTTCTGTACTTCTCTTCCTTCTTTCTGCACCCCTCATGCCTCCTTTGCACCTCTGTTTCTTCTGTCTGTACTTCTCTTGGTTCTTTTTGCACTGCTCTTGCCTCTTTCTGAATCCCTCTTGCCTCTTTGAGTACCTTGTTTGCTTCTTTTTGTACTTCTCTCTTCTCTTTCTGCACCCCTCTTGCCTCTTTCTGCACCCCTGTTGCTCCTTTCTGCACTTCTATTGCCTCTTTCTGCACCTCTCTTGCTTCTTTCTGCACCTCACTTGCCTCTTTAAGTACTTATCTTCCTTCTTCCCGCACCCCTCCTGCCTCTTTCTGTAACACTCCTGCCTCTTTGTACACCCCTCCTACCTTTTTCTCTACCCCTCTTTATGCACCTCTGTTGGTTCTTTCTGTGCTGCTCTTACTTCTTATTGTACCTCACTTGCTTCTTTCTGCCCCCTGTTCCCTGTTTTTGCACCTGTCATGCCTGTTTATGCACCTCTCGTGCCTCTTTCTGCACCTCTGAGTTAGAGGTAGTTTTAGTCCCCCTGCCCTATTATGTACTAGGGTCTTATAGGGGAAGTCATGCGAATCACAGGGATACCCCACCCTATAGTGTACCCTAGTGTATGTAGGTGTTTTCACTGTATTCTAAGCATCTTTCAGCATAGTACTGCCTCCGGCCCTAGTTAGTCAGAGTTACTACTAGTACCAGTCAGAAAACAGTTAGGGGCACAGGATGACTTTGAAACAATTCAGAAAAGGGGGTGGTGATGAACAGAGTGTCTGAATTAAGCAGACCACTCTTACCCAGTCCAAAGATCAGGGCTTGATCCATCACCGTTATTTATCTCACTGCCCCATCCCAGCTCAGAACCTGGCTATATGCAAATCAGTCTGTCCCTGGCCCAGTGCATCATGGGAACAGGGCAGACTAAACTACCAAGCCAATTCTTCACCAGAAAGGAGACAAGCTACCGGGGACCGGTTTCTGGCATTTCAGCCGTCTTCGGCCCGGCTTGCTTGAATCCTGTTGGAGCAGTGAGAAAGGGACTCATGTCTGAGTATACCCTGCCACACCTATAGTGGCCAAAAACGATTCAGAAAAGGGGGTGGTGATGAACGGAGTGTCTGAATTAAGCAGACCACTCTTACCCAGTCCAAAGATCAGGGCTTGATCCATCACCGTTATTTATCTCACTGCCCCATCCCAGCTCAGAACCTGGCTATATGCAAATCAGTCTGTCCCTGGCCCAGTGCATCATGGGAACAGGGCAGACTAAACTACCAAGCCAATTCTTCACCAGAAAGGAGACAAGCTACCGGGGACCGGTTTCTGGCATTTCAGCCGTCTTCGGCCCGGCTTGCTTGAATCCTGATGGAGCAGTGAGAAAGGGACTCATGTCTGAGTATACCCTGCCACACCTATAGTGGCCAAAAACGATTCAGAAAAGGGGGTGGTGATGAACAGAGTGTCTGAATTAAGCAGACCACTCTTACCCAGTCCAAAGATCAGGGCTTGATCCATCACCATTATTTATCTCACTGCCCCATCCCAGCTCAGAACCTGGCTATATGCAAATCAGTCTGTCCCTGGCCCAGTGCATCATGGGAACAGGGCAGACTAAACTACCAAGCCAATTCTTCACCAGAAAGGAGACAAGCTACCGGGGACCGGTTTCTGGCATTTCAGCCGTCTTCGGCCCGGCTTGCTTGAATCCTGATGGAGCAGTGAGAAAGGGACTCATGTCTGAGTATACCCTGCCACACCCATAGTGGCCAAAAATGATTCAGAAAAGGGGGTGGTGATGAACAGAGTGTCTGAATTAAGCAGACCACTCTTACCCAGTCCAAAGATCAGGGCTTGATCCATCACCGTTATTTATCTCTTTTTGTACCTCTGTTGTTTCTTTTGCATATCTCTTACTTCTTTCTGCACTTTTCTTCGTCTTTCTGCCTCTTGCTGCCTCTTTCTGCATTTCTCTTGCTTATTTCTGTGCCTTTCTTCCTCTTTCTTCACATGTCCTACCTCTGTAGGCATTGTTAGAAATTATCATTTAAAAAACCTTTGAAATTCACTGAAAAAACCATCGGTTTCAGGGACGTTATAATTAGAAATTATCATTGAAAAAAACGTTGAAATTCACTGAAGAAAAAATAGGTTTCAGGGACGTTATAGCTAGAAATTAGCATTTAAAAAGCCATAGAAATTCACTGAAAAAACTATAGGTTTCAGGGACGTTATAGCTAGAAATTAGCATTTAAAAAGCCATAGAAATTCACTGAAAAAACTATAGGTTTCAGGGACGTTATAGTTAACTGGACCTTTCACTCGTACAAACCCAGAGAAATTCAGCTGTTATAGTTAGTTGAGCTAACTATAACTCACGCCCCCGCAATGCATTGCTGATGACGTCACATATTACATCATTTATGACATGGCCAGTGACATCACTGATGACATCTCAAATGCCATCACTGATCACATCATCCAGCTTTTTCTTTAAAGTTTAAATATGTATTATATATAAATCAAGGTGTATTGAAGAATGATTGGGTGTATACGTGTCTGCATGGAGGATTTAGTAGGTGCGTGAGTGACTGTTTAAGTGAGTTATTACATGTGCCTTACTGAATGCATGGGTTATTGACTAAACTCTGTGAATGTCTGTATCAGTTTGTCTGCTGTTGTATAAGCTGCTGTATGGGTTGGTCAGTAGCTACATGAGTGTCTATATGGGTTATTGATTGGTTGTCAGAGTATTTGCATGGGTGCCTGAGTGTGTGTGTGGGTGCGTGGGAGGTGTGTGACTCTGTGCATACATGTTTGAGTGATTGATTCATTGGCTGTATGGGTTCAATAGTGCATGTGGAAACAGCTGTCTGGGTGGGTCAGTGTGTGTATGGGTGTGTTACTGAGTGAAAGGATGAACAATATGCGATACAAAGAGATAATATCGACATAAGAATAAACAGCTTCACTAACTACAACTTGTCACGGATCTTCTGCTTGATAGCTTCAACTTAGAGTTTTGTACCCCACTGCGGTGGGTCCATGCTGTGCTCAGGAGGACGTCACCTTACCAGATGACGCTACCTTTGCTTGATTACTCACACTCACTGACCAGAGAGTGAGATTCCAGAAGCACGCGACAGCCTCTGATCTACTGATTACCAATAATAATAATAATAATAATAATAAAGAGCTTATAGAGCGCTCAGTAACGCCATCACGGCGTGTCCCCGCGCTGAAGCTGTCATTGGAACAGCAGACAAGCCCAGGATCTATGCAGTATATAGATGTGTTTTAAGCAAAGCCCTAAACCGCGTTTCACTGCTCTCCAGTCTCATAGCAGGGGGAAGTTTGTTCCATTGTTGAGCTGCTTGGAGCGCAAAGGAGCGTCCACCCATTCTAGCCTTCCTAATCCTGGGGACTGTCAGCAGTCCGGTACCCTCCGACCGGAGGGTCCTAGTTGGTTCATATCGGCTGACTAGATCCTTTAGGTAGGTCGGTGACCTGTCCCAGACGATACGGTGACAGAAGAGGAGGCACTTAAACAGCACACGCTTCTTCACAGGCAGCCAATGAAGCGCATCCAGCGCCATTTTCGAGCTGGCTCTCCTGGGTCTTCTTAACACCAGTCTGGCGGCGGAGTTCTGTATGACTTGTAGGCGACCTATGCTGCCCTCGGTTGCCCAAAGGAACAGGATGTTGCCATAATCTAACCGCGAGGTCACCAGTGCCTGCGTTAGTGTCCTTCTGGCCGATAAAGGGAGGAGGTCTAGAGTTTTGTTTAGGGTCTTTAGTACTCCAAAACATTTGCCCACAAGACGCCTTATGTGGCCATCATATGAGAGAGCGGGATTCATCCAGATTCCTAAATTCTTAGCCTCCTGACATGGTATGGGGGTGGGGCCCAGACATGAAGGCCACCATTCAGCCGACCAGTTTTCGCTTTTACCCCCTACCACCAGCACCTCTGTTTTAGAGCCATTGAGTTTTAAACAATGGGCATCCATCCACTCTGCTAGTGCCTGCATACAGGATTTAAAGTTGTTAGGGGTGTTGGAGGTGTTCTGCGATAGGGAGATCAGCAGCTGGGTGTCGTCAGCGTACGACACCAATTCCACCCCAAAAGAATGTACAACTTTCGCCAGGGAGGCCATGTATAGGTTAAAAAGAGTGGGGCTCAGAGCTGAGCCCTGAGGCACTCCCTGGTCTAGTGACATCTCCACTGAGCGGCATGTCCCTTGCTGTACCTGGAAACATCTTTCCGTCAGAAACGATTGCAACCAGCACAGCGCAGGACCACCGACCCCGGCTTCGTTCAGACACCGTAGCAGGATGGAATGTGCTACGGTGTCAAAAGCCGCACTTAGGTCGAGCATGATCAAGGCCATAGTATGCTCTGCATCTGCCCCTGCTCTTAAAGTCTCAGTGGCTCGTAGGAGGGCCGTCTCCGTGGAGTAGCCCGCCCTAAATCCTGATTGTGAGGGATGGAGTAAATTCCATTTTTCCAGGTGCTCTGAACCACCTTCTCAGCCACCTTCGCCACGTACGGCAATAAGGAAATAGGTCTAAGGTTTTCTAGCACCTCCAAGCTTACATTCGGTTTTTTCCTTATTGGCAGTACTATGGCCTTCTTCCACTCCATCGGGACCTGTTGAGTGGAAAAGGAGGTTTGTAGGACGTGTCTGATGTGAGGTTCCAGGGCTGTCAGGCCCTCTGAGATGACCCAGGCCGGAGCTGGATCATTAGGGGAGCCAGATTTCACACTTCGACATATCTTTATTAGCTTGTCAGCTGTGGGGACATCGAAAGTTAGTAGTGAGGAATCAGGGGCTGCCTGTGAGCTGTCTGCTATAAAATCTATACCCTTATCTGGTTGTTGAGAGAAGGAAGCGTAAATCTTTTTGACTTTACTGGAGAAAAAGTCAGCGACTTTATTGCATCCCTCCTTGGAGGTCTTTGTAGGGGTATTAGAGCTAGAGACTAAAGATATTTCTTTATAAATTTTGAACAATTCTCGCGAGGAGCACTCGGCATCCTCAATACGAGTCTGAAAGTATTTGGCTTTTGCTCTACGCACCGCATACTGATAGCTCCGGTGTGCTGAGCTATAACTGTTTTTGCTTGCCAAAGTGATGCGTGCTCCAATCCCCTGACATTCCCAGATTTACCTTTACCAGAAGACCTGGTAATGTTTCAAAATGCCCAGGGGAGGTGTAACAAGGAGAAATATTTCTATTTCTTCTGATTTTTTCTCTTTCTAAGTGTGCTGCATTCTGCAGCACATATAGAAAGAAGAAAATACATCAGGGGACTTTTTTTGGACAGGAAGGTGTACCTTCCTGCCCAAAACCGATCCTGCGCACAATGCAGGCACCCTTGTACTATGGTGTTAGAGTGCCTGCATTGGCGCTAGGCAGCATATTGTGTGACAGCATTGGGAAAAGATAGAAATGCGCTGTATTGTGTTAAATATGGCACATTTCTGCCCTTTCCCTGTCGTGCAGTGCATCAAGGTGGCTTGCTGCACTGTGTTGTTCTGCAGGACTTTTTGATAAATAGCTTCCTACAATATTTTGTAACTTAGTGCCTCAGTTATTAGGAATTGGCGTAGGGCACCGTCACAAGTCTTCTTGCTACGCAGCCCTATACCAATGTGAAAGAACAGGAATGCACAGTGCATTCCTGTCTTTTCTCCCTGTACTGGTGCATAATTTGCTGCCTAGGGCCAATGTATGCACCTTTCCACCATGGTGCCAGGGTGCATCAGTTGCAGGCAGAATGGTTTTGTGTAGGAAGGGGGACCTTCCTGCACAAAACAATCATGATAGGCATTTTCCTCTTTCTATGTGTGCTGCAGAATGCAGCTCACCTGGAAAGAGGAATAAACAAGGAGAAATAAAAAGATTTCTCCTCCTTACGCCTGCTCTGGGAAGGCGTAAGGTTTTGGTGCAGCCTGAGGTTTGCATGATTAAGTAAATCTGGGGCAGCATCAAAATCCATGGGTGTTGCGTTGGATAATACATCGAAACACCCATGGAGCACCTCCTTGAACCAGAGTAAGGCAAGGCAGCAACTTGTGCTGCTTTGACTTCTCCATATCTAAGGGGCCATGCAAAGCCATGCAGACTAGCTTTGCATTGCCTCGTAGATATGACTGTAAGGCTTAAGCTGCGGGAGAATCAAAAAAAGTTATGCTTCTGCGGCACAACCTCTCATAAATAAGCACCAACATTTTTAAAGACTTTCAGAACAGAGACAGAGACAGAGTGTGTATGTGTGTGTGTTTGTCTCTGTGTATGTAAATAATTCTGGTGAAATCCGACAGGCACCCCACTTACCTGACTGAAAGCACCTGTATCCAACTATTTAGCAGACAATTAATTTATTTTCTGGTAAATAGTTGGTGATGGACAGAGCGTTGACAATACAAACACTCACCCCCAGTCATCTTTGGTTTTTCTTTGTTCGCCTAAGTTGGCAGGGTATGCTCAGACATCAGTCCCTTGCTCACTTTGCCACTGGAGTCAAGCAAGCCTGGCTGAAGACGGCTGTAATGCCAGAAACCGGTCCTGGGAAGCTTGATTCCGGTCCAGGGAAGACATGGCTTGGCAGTTCGGGCTGGACTTTTCCCATGAGGCACAGGGTCAGACTGATTTGCATATGGCCATGTCTGAACTGGGGTGGCGGAGTGAGCTAAAGAACAGTGATGGATTAAACCCAGATCAGTTATCTGGGGGTGAGTGTTTGTATTGTCAACGATCCGTCCATCATCACATTTGGTTTTTCTTTGTTCGCCCTAAGTTGGCCGGGTATGCTCAGACGTGAGTCCCTTGCTCACTTTGCCACTGGAGTCAAGCAAGCCCGGCTGAAGACGGCTGTAATGCCAGAAACCGGTCCAGGGAAGCTTGATTCCGGTCCGGGAAGGCATGGCTTGGCAGTTAGGGGTAGACTGTTCCCATGACGCACAGGGTCAGACTGATTTGCATATGGCCATGTCTGAACTGGGGTGGCGGAGTGAGCTAAAGAATAGTGATGGATTAAACCCAGATCAGTTGACTTGGGGTGAGTGTTTGTATTGTCAATGCTCCTTCCATCATCACCTTTGGTTTTTCTTTGTTCGCCTAAGTTGGCAGGGTATGCTCAGACGTGAGTCCCTTGCTCACTTTGCCTCTGGAGTCAAGCAAGCCCGGCTGAAGATGGCTGTAATGCCAGAAACCGGTCCTGGGAAGCTTGATTCCGGTCCAGGGAAGACATGGCTTGGCAGTTTGGGCTGGACTGTTCCCATGAGGCACAGGGTCAGACTGATTTGCATATGTCTTAGATTTAGGATTTTGTGTTATTTGAAAGTTGTTATTCAAATCAAGCAGGGTACATACATGGATATTATTTAGATATTCAAGGTACTGGTAGTATCTTCCTTTAACATATAGATACTACCAGTACCTTGAATATCTAAATAATATCCATGTATGTACCCTGCTTGATTTGAATAACAACTTTCAAATAACACAAAATCCTGGTCTTTCCGTTCTTTCATTTAATGTACATATAGTGTTAGTGTGGTAACACTTGTGTGTTCTGATTTTACTGGACTTCTTTTCCAAGAAATTAATAAATCTAAGACAGCCACTGATCGATTTCAGACCCAGGTACCCCGATGATTTAATACAGGTCCTAATGGTGCTGTAAAATAGTTAATCAACAAAACCCCTTGCTGGCCAACTCTCTTTTAATTAACCTTGCCCGAGCCCGCAAGGGTATATTGGGTTGCTCACCTTTATATTTAATTGTTTTGCATATGGCCATGTCTGAACTGGGGTGGCGGAGTGAGCTAAAGAACAGTGATGGATTAAACCCAGATCAGTTGACTGGGGGTGAGTGTTTGTATTGTCAACGCTCCGTCCATCATCACCTTTGGTTTTTCTTTGTTCGCCCTAAGTTGGCAGGGTATTCTCAGACGGGAGTCCCTTGCTCACTTTGTCACTGGAGTCAAGCAAGCCCGGCTGAAGACGGCTGTAATGCCAGAAACCGGTCCTGGGATGCTTGATTCCGGTCCAGGGAAGGCATGGCTTGGCAGTTCGGGCTGGACTGTTCCCATGAGGCACAGGGTCAGACTGATTTGCATATGACCATGTCTGAACTGGGGTGGCGGAGTGAGCTAAAGAACGGTGATGGATTAAACCCAGATCAGTTGACTGGGGGTGAGTGTTTGTATTGTGAACTCTCCGTCCATCATCACCTTTGGTTTTTCTTTGTTCTCCCTAAGTTGGCAGGGTATGCTCAGACGTGAGTCCCTTGATCACTTTGCCACTGGATTCAAGCAAGTCCGGCTGAAGACGGCTGTAATGCCAGAAGCCAGTCCCAGGAAGCTTGATTTCGGTCCAGGGAAGACATGGCTTGGCAGTTTGGGCTGGACTGTTCCCATGGGGCACAGGGTCAGACTGATTTGCATATGGCCATGTCTGAACTGGGGTGGCAGAGTGAGCTAAAGAACGGTGATGGATTAAATCCAGATCAGTTGACTGGGGGTGAGTGTTTGTATTGTCAACGCTCCGTCCATCATCACCTTTGGTTTTTCTTCCTGTGATTATGCACCATTGGCTGCTTTTCTCCAGTCTGGAGTTTTACCCTGTGTATAGCTCCCCACTGGGCAAATTTCCAGGCCTGATAACATTCCCAGAGGCATGCCTGGTAAGCTGCCACTGTTGAAGCTTTCTATGTGACCAATCCTAAAAGTTGTACTTTTCAAGTTGCGCATAAGAGTAGCCCTACACTGGTAAATATTAGACAACATTTCCATGAATTAGGACTAGAGCATATAGTAAGAGGCAGAAACAAAGTCAGTGTGACAGCTCAGTAGGTCATATATACATTGCAAACCCTAGGTATCACCTGTAGATTACATGTTCTAGTACCATCATGGTGATTCAGCCACTGGTTTTCAGAACGCAGTACTATGGGCGCCATTGATTTGGACACTTTACTTTCTTCTGTGTGCTATGTAAATAGCCATAGGTGTTTCTATGATGTCTACCGGAGAAGCCTATGGGCATGTTTTTTTGTACGTAGCTGTATTAAAACTGGTGTTGCATGTGTTTGCATTTTGAAAATGCCCATTCACAGACAGATTTGCTGGAAGTACTGTTTTTGCACAGTATGAAGTCAAATAATAGCACTTTTGAAAATTAATATGTGAGGAGTTACAGCATGAGTGAACAATCTAGAGGTTATTAATGTGATAATAGCTGTCCTAGAACTTAGGCAGCCAGTGCCAATGTGAAAGGGCACTTATCTGAATAATAATGGCTTCCGGAATGTTGATTAATACTATTAGTACATAAGTGTTGGAAGATGCAGGGATTAGAAAACTCCTGATTCTGCAGTTGAAAGAGGTAACGAGCGTTCTGATTTGGTAGCTTTTGCATAGAGAGTTAGCTGACTCATGTTTTTCAAAATAAAAATCTATCTATCTATCTATCTATCTATCTATCTATCTATCTATCTATCTATCTATCTATCTATCTATCTATCTATCTATCTATCTATCTATCTATCTATCTATCTATCTATCAATCTATCTATCTATCTATCTATCTATCTATCTATCTCCTTGTCTGTCTGTCTGTTTGTCTGTCTATCAATCTATGTCTTTCTGTCTGTTTGTCTGTCTATCAATCTATGTCTTTCTGTCTGCCTCTCTCTCTCTCTCTCTCTCTCTCTCTCTCTCTCTCTATATATATATATATATATATATATATATATATATATAATATATATATATATATATATATATATATATATATATATATATATATATATATATATATATATATATATATATATATTTATATATATATATATATATATATATTCACAGAAATAAACATAGGTTTCAGGCAGGTTATAGTTCAAAATTAGCATTTAAAAAAACTTTGAAATTCACTGAAGGCCTCAAATCACCTCAGACTCAGCCTGTAATGTAGAGGACATATGAAGCCATTCACTGTTTTTCTTCCTTGAGGTTGCGAAAATCACCTGAGTTGCAACCATGGTTCTAATGCTCTTATGCAAGTGCCATAATGTCTGATTGACGGTGTAACTAATGGAAGGAAGGCGGTCTCTGCCCTGCCAACACATGGCGAGAAATGAAAAAGAGCAATTAATCATGGTGGTTAGAGTCAATAGCTCTGTAGGGACAGTCTTCACGGCAGGCACAGAGACAAAGACATAATGACTGGATTGTGGGACTGATAAGAAAGAGGGCACTTACAATGATTACCTCTAAAAATAAGTGCTTCAGTTTTCGCGTACACAGAACAAAAGGCAACATCTCTTGGTTGTATGTTCTGGATATTCTATATTTTTCATTAAAAAAATAAAACTTTTTGATGTTTATATAAAGAAATTTATAAAATGCATACTTCGTGCTATGATTTACAAAAACATTCAAAATGTGGTAAAAAATAAATGCTATATAGAGTTCTATATACATTGGTGTTTAAAATTCATGCTCAGCCTCCTTAATGTGACATCATCTATGCAGTGGCGTGGTGTGGGGGCACAGGGGCGGTTGCCCCATGCACAATGTTCCTTAGGGGTGCAAAATCTTTAAAAAAAATTGTGGTGGAAGTTCCTCAGGAAGTGCTAACTGTCCACAAGTTGGGGGCGCAATACTTGCTTTGCCTCAGGTGCTGGCACCCCACACTCTGTCGCTGCATCTATGACTGTTGTAGAATTTGAATAATAATGAGCAGGAGATTTGTATCACCGTGAATGAATACATGCACAATAGTTTATTTGTGCAGATTACAGAAACGGCGCCCTTACATGTACCTAGGGGTGAGTCATTCAATTGACAGAAGAAGCTAATTGCAGTTGTCTGTCCTTGTATGATTCGCTCGTATGTCTGAAATGTGATGCAGTCATTAAAATGAGCATAAACCTGAACTGAATGTTGACTATTTTAAATCAAACAATAGTTGACATGTGCGTTTTTTCTTACCAAAGTTTGAGTGTCAGAGTCCACATATGTCCAGGCAGAGCGGTTCCATGCCCGATATCAGGATGCCCGCTTAACATGTAAATTAGTTCCATTCAGTGTATTTGTATGCAAATTGGCTTTAAGTAGGTCTCCTGAAAATCTGACATGATCCGGTCTTTGTAGCCCTTCGTTAAACAGCACTGACTTAAAGACAATAACTTAAGACATTTATATAGCTTCTGTTTCACATGATGGTATCAATGGAAATATAATCCAGCATGTGCGCAGTTTCATATGTTTTCAACCAAAGGATACAGAATGGAAAGCTTTAAAAGCCAAGAAAGCGGAGATAAAATTATCTCCCTATTACCTAGCTGCCGCTAACACCAGTTAGCGACAGCTAGTAGGAGATAGCGACCATCTTGGGCCCCGCTTTGCATGTCAGTGAAATTTATCACTAATGACATGCAAAGTGGGCATGCAAAGATGTTAGCGACTGGAAACAGTCGCTAACATCACTATCTCCTATTACCAACCTTTGGAGATATTCGCGCTAAGCTGGATTATCTCCAAAAGCTAACACCTGCCCCCGAGCAGTTCTTAGCTATGTTATCTAATGGTAGGTGGATAACATGGCTTAGAGCATTAGCTCAGTAATGCATGAACATCGCTTACTTTTCAGCGATATTCATGCATTTCGGCCGATTTTTATCGCTTAGGAGATAAACCTTGATAATAGCAAGGTTCCTAAGCGATAAAAATCGCCGCAGCTCGGCGATAAAAATATTGCCGCTAAGCCAACATAGCGATAATTATCGCTAGTTGTTGGTAATATGCCCCCTAATAACGTCTTTATGTTAGAAAACTGTGACTCCATTTCCTTGCAAGCCTTCCATGACTGCCTACGAGACACGGCATGCTGGTTGCACCGGAACTCACTTCAGTTCAACTCCTCGAAGACCGAGGTGATGTACTGCCCTGCAAGTCGCATACCCCGCCCGCTGCCCGCTGAGTTCTGGCCCCCGGAAAACCCTAACAACCCCCCACCAGTCACCACCGTTCGCAACCTGGGCGTCATGCTTAATCATCAATTAAGCATGGAAGCACAGGTCTCAAGAACAGTTGCAACCTGTGCCGGCCTTATGCGCTCACTGCGCAAAGTCTTGCCTCTACTTCCATCCTCCGCCAGAGCACTAGTAGTCAGGTGTACTATTCTTAGTCGCCTTGACTACTGCAACGCCCTGCTGCTTGAATCTCCTGCAATTCTACTGGACAGACTCCAACGAGTCCAGCCGGCAGCAGCCAAACTGGCTCTGGGATGGACTAGGAGATCCTCGGCCACTGCTGCACTGGCCGAGTTGCATTGGCTGCCCTTGAGGCAACGCATTGCCTTCAAGGCCCTTTGCCTGGTCTTCAAGGCACTACATGGAATAGGACCCAGACCTCTTCAACGTCTGTTCTCTTGGTATACCCCCACCAGAACACTCAGGTCTACAACTGCCTGCCTCGCGAGAGTGCCCAGATGTAAAAAGGCCAGGATGGGAGGAAGATCGTTCAGAGTAGCTGCAGCCAAGCTATGGAACAGTCTACCTGTCGACATTCGCCATATCCCTCATCTCCTCCCATTCAGGAAACGTATCAAAACATGGCTCTTTCCCTTGTCCCTTTAAAACCGGCCAGTCCCAGTCCACCCCCGTCAATAAACCACAAGAGTAGTTACCAGCGCCAGGATACCTGCCAGGTGACAGTCGCGCTTTATAAATGTTTTAAATAAATAAATAAATTAAGGTCTTGCCTAGACAGTGCGTGAGCTGTATTTTCGAGATCTTTTTTTTTTTTTAAATCAGTGGGCTTAAAGACCTCCCATTGCTTAGTATTGGTTGGCTTCATTGTCACTCCCATTTGCTTGCTGCCTATTGGACAGCTACTGTAGTTTTCCTTCCCCTTTGTGTGTTTATTCCTCGAATGGAGCAGGACGCATTAATTGTGTCCTTCCATTGCTTCATTTTGTATGTGCTAGTTTTTCTTGGATTTAAGAACTCTACCAGATTGCATCTTTTTCAGCTGGCTGCCTCATGTACTTCTCAGCTCCCTGTGTTCATCTCCTGTTTGTATGTTTGTGCCACCCACCCTCCCTCCTTTAGCTGCCATGTTGACTTGCCCCCACCCTCCATGCCTACCTTCCTATGTTCATTGTCTGTGTTAGATTGTCCCACCATCCATTACTCCTTCAGTTCATTTTTCTGTGTTGGCTTGCCTTTGGCTTTCCTCTGTTTATTGTCTATGTTGGCGTGCCCCCCTTCCATTTATGGTCCTTGTTGGCTTGCCCCATGCTCACTCCTTCCCTCTGTTCATTGCCCAAATTTCCTTACCCCCAATTTCAATCCCTGCGTCCGTTGTCTGTGTTTGCTTGCTCCGCACACACTCGCCCTCTCTCCTTCCTTTGTTTATGTATGTTGCCACAACCCCTCCTTTTCTCCGCTGTCTATGTGGGCCCCCCTCCCAACATATTAAAAAAACTATGATGCAGACACTGCTGGCTGCATATCAGTGCTTTTTTTCCTCACATCCTCCTCCCTCTGGGGTCGATTCCGATGTCGGTCAGCCAGCCCTCCGAGACGTGTTAGTAGCCTTACCTTACGGCCGAACCGTACCAGGAGTGGGACCGTCTGGGCGAGGAAGTACAATGTAAAAAAGTGCCAAATTCCTGACCGATCCACAGGCTCCGACTCCATCATCAATTTCCATCCGAACCTGACCCGGAAACACCCAATCCGCGCCACACGGAAACATAAACACTGCTACTTCTGGCCGGTCAAGTACGATGCGCAGTTCCTGGGGCACAAGTCTGATGGGGTGGGTGCTGGAACCACTGCAGTGGGCAGGTCAGATGTAGTGGACATGGTCCCCACTGCAGTGCCTATGTCAGACTGGGTGGGCGTGGACTCCACTGCAGTGCCTAACACCATGTGAGTGGAAAGGGGTGCAGGTGAGGTTGGTAGGGCAGCTGGGGGGGACATGCTCCCCACAGTAGTTGCAGCAACAGACAGACTGGTGGTGGTATCAGTGGAAAAGCAAGTGGGAGTTGGGGAGAGCCTGAGCATTTTGGGGATGATGTATCTGTGGGTGGGGGAACCTGGGACAGGGAGTGGCGGGGGAACCTGTGGTATGCTGACCTGGGGGATGGAGAAAGGAGACTGTGCAGTGGAGCTGGGGGGTGGAGGTGGGGTCTTGCTCTTCCGGGTACGGGGTGACTTGCAGGTGGGGGCCTCAGTTTGCCTGCACTTGGGGGAGGGTGTCTGGGTATGAGGGGCACTCTTCTCTGTGTGTGGGGACTTTCCCATCCCCCTGTAGGCCGGAACTGCTGGATCTGAGGGGAAGAGGCCTAGGTCACACAGAAAGGGCTTCTTAGGAGATGGGGTTGCAGGTGAGGCAAGGGAAGGGCTCTTGGAGGGAGAGGGATTTGAGGACTGCGGAGTGGTTGTGGATGCCTGTGTGTGTGGGTGTGATCCATCCCCTGTGTGTGTAGTATCAGTTCCCTGACTTAGCTTGCATGCACGTTTAGACTTATGTTTGGGTGATTGTGTGCTGTCTGTGTCTGTGTGTTTGGGTGACTGTGCAGGTGTGTGTGTGCTGGGGACACGTAGGGTGCTAGGAGTAGTTGTTTGGGCTGAGGCTGAAGGGGTCAGGGACTGCTGTAGGAGGGTTACTGCTGCCGTCAGTGAGGAGACCATGGACTGATTGGTCCTCTGTAGGGCAGACATGCCAGATGAGATGCCCTCCATGAACGACACCAGCTGTGTCAACAGAGCGGTGTGCATGGAGGACACTCAGCATTGATGTCTGCCCTACATAGATCTGTTTAAGTAGGTCCACAGACTCCACACTCAGGGCATTAGGGGACACAGGGGCAGGGGGTGCGGTGCCTGGTAGGGAGGAGACATGCCCCCGAACACGGGAGCTGCCGCGGACCTCTGGGATGGGAGCCGAGGGGAGGATGGTTTATGTAGTGGTGGCGGGGAGAGCCTCACTATCAGTTGTTTCCTGGCTGCTGACACCCGCCCCCACAAGGGAGTCATCCTCCGAGCTGCTGTAGTCCTCAGCTGAGGTGGATGGTGCTGAGGACTCCTCGGTGTGGCTCCCCTCACCCTCCGTGCCACTGGGTCCCTCAGACTCCTCAGTCGCTGGCACAGGCTGTCTCTGCGGCTCCTCCTGTTCCGTGGCGCTGTCTCCTGTGCCCGTGGGTGTATCTGCATATAAGTAGGAAAAGAACGACCACATTAGTTGCCTGTACTGACTGCACACAACACTGTAAATACACCACATCGCAGGCCATGCACTGTCATCCTTAGCTGATATGTGCTCAAAATGCACACACAGGTGTACAAAGGGCAATAACAAGTCTGAACATCAACCATGGCACACAAATCCCTCCTGGACCTGTACCCATATGTCTGTTTCATGCTGGCTGATGATACCCGAAAGTGCACACATGCACCACATACACAGTTGTTGAGCATGCAAATGACCATGTAGAAGTACAGTACTATTGACTAACATCACATCAAATGCCAATCACTCAGTACAGGGGTCTGGATGAATGTATGCCCAGACTCACATTTCACAATGATGTGATGCCTAGCAGGACAAAACACAATGATGTTCTTACGTCCTTGTCACCTTTCGGGTACAATAAAGGAAGGAGCCAAGACTAGAGGGCGACTATTTGTCTCTTTTATTGTGTTTTATAGAATGAGGAACACAAAAAGAAAGTCTTAGGTCAGACACGTTAACAAAAATCCGGGGTCAGGTTTGGGGTCCTCGGGACACTTCTTGGGTCGAGGTCCAGGATACTCCAGCACATGGAAGGAAAAGAAAAGAACGAGGCTTTCTAGAGTCTCTGGGAATAGGGAGGGAGTGAGGGAAAAGCAAGAACCACCACCACATTCAGTGACTTGCAAACTGTTCTGATGAACGAGGTGCCCCGGTGCTTGCACTGTCTCCTACCCGGTCCCTCCCTTCTTTAAACGCAACAACGAACCCAAACGAGCACGCACCTGGGAAAGCCACGCGTCCTCCTTCGCCTGGCTGGTTGAATCGCGGTGTCGTTGGCCTCCTGGCTTTACAGCTGCCGCCGTCCGTTTCTCCGCCGTTTCCGACCCGTCACCTTCTCTGCTCCTGGTGTCGGCTCTCTCCAAGGACTCCGTCGCCACGGTGCTCTCGGCTTCCCCGGTCGCGTTGTTCTCCTGGCGTCTCACTTCCTCCTCCCACGACGGAGACACGGCGTCTTCCGGGTCTTCCCACATATGGCGAGGGGCCTCTCCTGATAGGTCCAAAAAGTCAGGTGGTCCAGAGGCGAGGCCTTCGTCACGAACACAAAGGCTATCCATAAAGGGCCCGTAGTAATCCGCCTGTTGAGGAGATGGACAATCTGTTAGCCCTGCCGGGGCCGAGCAGGGGACCCCTGACAGTCCTGAAAGTTACTGACACAATGGGATGCATGGAGCACCTCTGACTCCAATGCAGGATCCCTCTTCTCAAGTCAATGCCCTGGCACAGACATGCATGGTAAGCCAGTCTTCACTGTCACATGTCATGGGGCAATGCATCTGGACAACATCAGTCTGCACTGCGTCACATTCATAGGTCAAGCCCATACCAAACTCTGCAGCTGACAAGTGCACCACTCTGTCCCCTGCCACACACTGTTCTTGGACTATGGTGAACCTACATCACTCAAATCTTACATATGAGTGACTGCAAACACAACTACATAAATATGAGCACCTCACAGTCACTCTTGCATACAGCATTGGGCACATTCAACTGACCACACCCCTATATGTTGCACAGATATGATCACCATTGTCACAACTCAGATGTCCTGCTGACACTAAAATCCTCAACACACCAGTTGTCACAAAAAGGAAGCCACAACACAATGACATAGTGTCAGACACCTGATGGCACATTTCAGGAAGCACAATCAGATGGTCCATACACGTGAGTGTGAGTACAGACTATCCCAATGGTGTGGAGTGGGCATGACTGACCAGGTATACCTAAAACAGTGTGTTGGCCTGGACAGTAGGCAGGTGTCTGGGCAATTATGACATACTTCTTAAACATACTCCTGAGGACATTACATGGACTCACCTGATGCATGTGCATGTTTTAAGAACCCCATCACACATGTTGTGACCCAGACCAGCAATTTGAACACATATGAAAGGCACACACAGAACACACGTCGGAGACCAGGCATAGTGCAAAGAATAGACCCACCTACGATGCACACATCAGAGTCCCAGTAACATATGCTGTGCAGGACCCTCAGCATAGCTGAATGAAGGGACACAGTGCCCAAGTTAAAAAAACTCAGACTGTAGGGGCCACAACTGTGAATCAGAGGAGGAGAGTGACTGACGCAATTGAGGGACACGAGCCTTGGACTCCAAGACCAACGTAATGTGGGAGTATGACCAGGCCAAAAGACTGCAAATGGCATGCCAGACATGTTCACAGATTAGGCATGGACCTACCCCCTCCTTGCTGCTGTCTGGCCTTCAGTTGCCCACCCATGTCCGAAAAGACCTCTGCCAGGACCCTGAGCATGTGGGGGGTCAGGGTCTGGTGTCCGCCCCTACGAAAAGGAGGCAACAGCTTCATTTGGACCCTCCTGATCCTCCGGGTCCAGCCACGTTGGTCCTGCCACCTCTTCTGGCAGTTGCGGATCCAGCGCTTGTAGACCCCCACTAATCGCACTGCCCGGGCGATGGGCATCCAGATTTCTTGCTTCTGGTGGGCATCAACCTATGAGGATGACAAAGTGAAGAGGACATTTCCACACATGCCACATAATTGTGCTGCTTACAGTTGAGTATACATATAGTCATCACAAAGCTAAAAGAGGTACACAGGTAGTAGGCCCATATGAATGTGCATTTATGCTGTAGGTCTGATATGGCAACACTGGCTAGGAATTTAAGGCTAGCACTCCTGCACTACTGCAGCAGGCCACATGTTCATCGCATGTACCCACTTAAATAGGTAGCTGAAAGTACTCAGTGCATATGCCTCACACTGCTGTGCACACTTCTATTACTTTTAGTCATACAACTTGCATAAAATGATAGGCAGTGGACTGAACACTCACCTGCTCCCCTGGTTTCCCATACAGCTTGCTGTACTCTGGGAGGACCCCATCCAGCAGGGCCTGGTTCTCCTCCTCAGTGAATGCTGGGGCCCTCTCCAAAGTATGTGCAATTGCAGGATCCAGAGGAAGCACAGACAGCAGCAGCAGTGGATTTGGGAAAGTGGTCCTGTAGCATGTAGTGCAGGCAAGTGTGCTCCCTGGGGGCCTGCCTGCCTTAAATCAGTGCTGCAGAGGCAGATTCTGTGACATTGCCCCTCACTGATAGGCCAAACACGGTTGCATTCTATGAATCTGTCCAATCCATGGAAATGTAAGACTCCTACACGTCTTCTGCATTGTTCAAATCACTCACATTCAGGACGCCCTAGGATTGCAACATTGTTGTACGCATCCAACTGTATTTCCAGCGCACAACTCTAAAAATGTTTGAATTTGCGTCCCTCTCCATGACAGCCCATTGCCAATGAGTGTGCACAGCTCGGTAAACTGACTATCCAAAGCGTATTTTTTTAACAAGACGCATCCATCCGGATACGATTCTATGGGCTATACGTGCGCACAATTAGGTCCATGCCTGCACAGCGCGTCTTCTTACAATTCACCCGCGTCAGGTCAGATTGCATACGCGTCCCACATGCATGAACCGAGCCATGCTCACGCATTGCCCATTGGCATCAATGTGATCAGAGTGGGTGACTTCAATGCATACGCATTGTGCAGTCAATGGACAAGGTGTGAGCACTACTCGGTCCATGCATGTACGGCGCGTCTGCATACAAGTCAGCCTTGTCGGATCACATTGGTGTGACTTGCAGACGGTTTAAACACAGATTTAAGTGCCATGGCTGTGAGAAGTTAGCCTGGCATATGATGTCCACTAGTTTTAGTGGGCACCTTGCACCAGTCTAATCGACCCCTATTGATGGTGGTTGTAAAGTCAACCTAATAGAAAGCTATCCTAGTGGTAGCATGAACCAGCAGTCTTCAGGCTAAGACTTCAGTTGGCAAGTTAAGCAAGTTGTTTTACCATATATATTCCCTTGAATACCAAATGGAAGGACACCACACAAGGTATATATCAAATATATATGTATTTAATCTAAACATGACCCCTCTGCACTCTTTATGAGGTCAGAGGTCAAAATACAATACAAGTAACACAGTTAATATACGATAAGTTGCACAGTATAAATTATGCCCTAGGGGCATCACAAACCATACACTAAGAAAGTGGTATAAGTACCACGTGAGAATTAGAAAGCAGGCCTGGGGCCTGTGGAATGGCTGGGGCTACACTAAACAACCAAAGGTTAGGAAGTAAGAGGCCCACGGAAGACGCGTGCAGTGTCTAAACACAGACGCAGGTTATCATTGACTTTCTATGGGAAACAAAGAAGTTACAAATATACAATTTGAGGACACTTCCGGATGGACCAGGATGGTACCCTTTTAAACTAGGACACTTCAAGAGTCAAGACCCACGGGAGCACTGGAGTACTCATGTTACCTCACCCAGGGAAGCCGGGTGCATAGGTGTCTTTTCAGGTCGGGTTTCGTTGTCGTTTTCTATGGAGAGCTGCAAAGAAGTGCTGCAGGCGACCAGAGGAAAAGTGTCCGGGTGGATCCAAGGGTGGATCGGTGATGTGAAGAACCTGAAAGCAGAGGGGACAGAGTCTGGGTCACTATTCAGTGACCAGGAAGGTACCAGGAAGGAACCAGGTGATGTTGGGTGCTTGAAGGTGAAGAAGGTGAAGAAGGTGAGTTTGTCTCTTCAGCCACAATATCCAGGAGGCATCGATGATGACCAGTTGCTGGATTTGAGCTGTCCCACAATAGATCTAGATGACTGCGGTGTTGGTATCCGGATTGGACCCAACAAGTCTTGGCAACCGCAACCCATGCAGGATGTCAAGATTGGCTCTGTTGCAGACCAGCAAGGTCTGGGGCGCTTCTCCTTGTCAGGGACTCTGGAGCAAGCCTGGAGCAACCAGGAACCACTAAAGAAATGGGGTATCACCCAAAATTGTCACAGGACCTGGGTATCAAATGGTAAAAATGAAAAATTGGTCCTAGACCTATACTTTGTATTCAAACAGATGAATCCATTAATATTTTTCTCATAGGAATGAATCCTTAGCAAGATACATAAAGAAAGGAAAAGCCCAATGCGTCTGTCTATACACACTAATAATATATACCCATCAATCGTTCAAAACCATAATGTTAATTTATGAACATAATCATTTATTTTGATATTTACAAATGCATAAAAAACTTTGTACAAACGTCGAAGAAGGAAATACTGCCAGGTGCAGTATAGAGTGCAGAAAAAAGTGCTTGTGTAAAGGAATATTTGTAAAAGAAACAAATAATTCAAATAGCACAGATAAGGTACAATTCCTTATAAACGAAAACTGACCCACAAGCTTAATCACAACATATTATTATTCAGAATAGCACGGTGGGGGGAGGAAAGGGGAACAGGATATAAAAATATAGATCCAGGCTTCACAAAAGAGGGGGTTGTCGACGTTTCGACCCTGGCGCATTGGTGGGAGGATTAACACCTCAGCTGCGGGACAAGGAATGGGCAAGAGAACCTGGGATAAAAACGAATAGATCATCAGACCACTATTCTATGAGAAATAAACCTTTATAAAAACATTGCCCAATTGATGGGTATGGTACGTTACCTAAATTGACGGAAGGCAGCACCTCACGTAGGTGAGCTACCTAAAGGATAGACAAAACGCAAAAACAGGCTAAGCGCCAAAATTCAAGAAATGGCACTGAGATAATTACCTCCAAAACTCATTATGAATAATGAGAAAGAAGAAATAAAGTGAAGGACTCACCAGTAAATGATGTACTCCACCAACAAAATGAATGACAAAATATTAGACAACCTCGGTCTATCAATGGCGAGGTGCATCCAACAAAGGAACTTAATTCCACACACTACAATACAAACAAAAAAATGCAAAAAAGGCTGCACCAGAGCGCTCACGTAATATCCTGTGGCATCCAAAAGGAGAGAAGACTCACCGGGTCAGTGTATTTATACAGAGAAGACCCAAAGGCGATAAATGTCAGGAATGATGGAGGAGCAACCAGGAAAGCAAGTTAGATTCAAGATGGCGTCTTCAGGGGGCTCACTAGCCAATGGGCAAGGAACCGGGAAGACGCGTCAAGCTCAACTGCAAAGGCGGGGCCCACGGGACACTCGCGGAGTGTGGGGACCTGGGCTTTGGTGCAAATGGTGCTTGGGGCTGGAGCTTCTGGTACCCTAAAGCACAACTTACTGAGGCTTCTGGAAAGGAGTGCAGGTAGCAAAATGCAGGATGTCCAAGATGTCCGGTCCCAAGTCTTTCCTGTCTGCCACGGGTCTCAGCTTTGCTGTGAATGTGGGTCGGGGTCACAAAAGTGTGGAAGTCTAGTTCTTGAGTCGCAGAGTCTTCGGGTTATGACTGGAGCCTTGAAACTGCAGACCAGCAAAGTTGCTGTTGGTGACTGTTTGCACAGGGTGGTCACTCCTTGACCACAAGGGAGATGTCTTCCGTCTTTCATTTAGAATGGAAAGTCGAAAGTCCAAGATATGTCTTTCAAAGATTCGTCCAGGATAATCTAAAGTCCCAGGGACACAGCTCCTATACTTATAGTAAGGATTGGGGCTGGACTACCTGACTAGGTCCCTCCTATGGGTGGACCTTAGAAGGGGGTGGTTACACCCCTTTCCCTTTGTCCAGTTTCATGCCAGAGAAGGGATGGAGTGCCCCAGCAACTGGTTTGAACCGAGCTATGCATGGAGCACCTTGTGTGCCCCAGGCAGTGTCTGAAAAAGCATCTGCTGATGCAGCCATCCCTGCCCCAATACACAAAACCCTGTCTGCGGAGGTGCTGGCACCTCCCTGGACAGGAAGCCTATTGTCCAGGCCTCCCCTGTAAGACTTTCATCCAGCTGCAGGAGGTCAGACTCGTGTCTGTGGCAGCAGCATCCATTTTGTGATGGTGAGGCTCTGTTTAACTTTAACCGGGTAAAGCGGTAACTACATGTCTTCTACCTTTAAAAGGGTGGAATGCTACCCCCACCATCAGAATTGGTGGGGGGTAGTATTCCAAAGTGTTTGATACCTTACACGACATGGTTTGATAAAGCCAAACCAAAGTTAGCATTAACCGCGAGGATTATAATGCACTTAAGAGTATATGGTATGGCTATATCATAGAACAGCTATAAGGAGATGGTTCTGAAAGCTGCAGAGGGGCTCAGCTCATGCTAGGTCACCCTCTCACATAAAACCAAGCACTCCGCCTCCAGGATTGTCGAGGCCTACCATAGGAGTGGCTTATAGGTGTATATGTGTCTATATATAAAGGTAGATATAGGTATACTATATCTAAGTAAGGGGTGATTACACCACCTTACCCAGGCTGTGTGAACAGACCTGTGGTGTCAGTTTGGGAGGCAAACCAGGGGTGGCACAATACATGCTGCAGCCCCTGGTAGGCCTAAGGTGCACCTATGCCCTGGGTACCTAGGGTACACTATACAGGGACTCACAAGGGTGACCCAGTAACCAATCTGGTATGTACCTAAAATACATGGTATCAATTTAGAGAGAGAACAGCTGGGTTGTGGGTCTGATTAGCAGGCCCACGACCACACTAAAGTCGAAAAACCAGATAATCACAGCAAAAAAGTGGGGGTGACCATAGAAAGCAGACCCTATTCTCCTACAATGGCCACACCTTTAACACCACAGCATGTCCCACACTGCATCCCATGGCATGTAAAGCTGTATCACCTGTGTGTGTATGGGGGGCAACATTTCTATTCTTGAACAGCACTTAGGTCAAGCCACTCCCAGGCTGGGCAGGAGTTCATGGGGACAGATTAGTTTTGGTGTGGTGCACCTCACAAATGTAATTTCAAAGTGTTGGCTTATGGGCATGAGTAATGGACACAGTACCAGTTTTGAGATGTGTATGACCTGTCACCATGAGTACAGGGTTGCATGTCATGTACGTCACAGCCAGACCCATGGCTACAATCATGATCTACCTACACAGTCTGTGTGCATGTTGTGTCTCTGATGTTTGTGGTTCCATGTGCCCAATGTGAGACAGGGTCCACCATGTGCCTTGTGCATGCAATTTCATGCTGTGTGTGTGTGTGTGTAAGGGCATCCATGTATGGCCTGCAGGGACCACAGGGGCCACTAACTGTGTGACTCATTATTGGTTGTGTGATGTCCATGATACAACAAGTCATTCCAGTGCACATGTGGCAATACAGGGACCATGGCTATTTCCCTGACATGGAGTTGTGATGCCTGTGAAACATCAGTCCTCCCTTGTCACTGTGTTGTGTGTTTTGAACATGACAGCAGTCCATGGGTACTGTGCCACAGCCCAATGATTTGCCATTGCACCCCAAAGAACTCATGTACACATGTGGGATTTATATGTGAGATGATTAGCATGAAGGTGACATATGTGTCCATAACCAGCCGCACACCTTAGTTAATTGTGAATAGCTATGATGTAAAATGTGATTTTTTGCAAGGTGAGTGCCACATGGGTAGTTGAATATATGATGTTACTTTGCTCATCTCTGTACTGCAGGGCCCCAACAGTCCATAGACTGTTCCCTGACCTCGAGACCATGGTGGAACGCGACAGCATCCGACGGTACCGCTTCACCAGGAGCATGATCGATGAGTTGGCGGAGCAGTTGGCGCAGCATCTGGTACCTGGCTGCACATACCCAACAGCACTGACACCAAAGGTGAAGGTGATGGCAGCCCTGCACTTCTTTGCCACCGGTACCTTCCAACACATTGTAGCTAGTGTTTGTGGTATGTCACAAACTATGTTCAGCCGTGTGCTACGAGATGTCTTGGAGGGGATGTTGACTCACCTGGACTCCTACATCAAGTTTCCTACACCGGGTGAACTCGCAGAGATCAAGGATGCCTTCTATGTACTGGGGAGGATGCCAAACGTGATTGGCTCAATCGATGGCACATATGTAGCCCTGATAGCACCACAGGCACAGGAACAGACATACCGCAACCGCAAAAATTTCCACTCAATCAATGCTCTTGTGGTATGCCTGGCGGACATGGTGATCACACATGTGTGTTCACGTTTCCCTTGATTGGCCCATGATGCCTAAATCTTGAGGAGGAGTCGCATCCCGTTGATGATGTCACAGATGCAAAACCAGCTTGCCTGGCTATTTGGTGTGTACTGTTTACCATTGTGTGTGTTTTGCAATGTTGTCTCCCACCCCCTTACAATATTCAACTAATGTGTGTTTCTTTGTATGTAGGTAACTCTGGATACCCCAACATGCCATGGTTGCTGACACCCCTGATGAACCCTGCGACAGCATCCCAGATGCGCTTCAAGGAGGCACAGGGCAGAACCAGGCGAGTCATCGAGCGTGCCTTTGGTCTCCTGAAAAGCCGCTTCCGCTGCCTGAACAAGACCGGAGGGGCCCTCCCAGATGAGCCTGCAAAAGTGTGTAAAATCATCATTGTCTGCTGCATGCTCCACAACATGGCAGTACGGAAGGAGGTGCTTCTCATCCAGGACGACGACGAGCAACATCCACCACCTGTGGATGATCCTGGCCTGGGCCACAAGGCCAGTGATGATGATAATGAGCATGACGTCCTCACACAGCTCATCAACAACTTCTTTAGCTGAAGGTGAGTTCACAGGGTTGTCATGGCAATGTCCTGAGTGAGCCTGTGATATGTTTTTGCAGCTCAGTTGCTGTTAGAGTTTGTCCGTGTGATACTTAACTCGAAGCGTGCAGTGATGTGTCCTGTCAGATGGTCTGTAGTCCACAATGGTGTTCACATGCTAAGTTGTTAGTGAGTAGGTTTCTTGTGACATGTTTATTGCATTCCCATCCTGTTCTGGTATGCTTCTGACTGTGTCTCATTTCTGTCCTTCCCAAGGTACTTTGCCAGTTGCTGAGGCAAGTCTGACACCGACACCCAGAATCCACCGTTGAAGCGCCATTTGACGACACTTGTTGACCATGTGCCCACTGTCATGTGGATTCACCTTGATATTGTTGTGTAATAAACTAGTTTATGATTTGTAATGAACCTGTGCTTCACTTAGTTATGTGTGTTGTCCGTCTTCTCACGTCAGACTGACATTTGGTTAACTCACCTGCGGGCTTGTTGGCAGTGACTGTGGAAAGGTGTGGTGTCTGGGCATTCCACTGTACATCTGGCAACCATCTTTGTAGGCAATGTGTCATATGTCCATGGTGAGTATGTGTTGTGGAGCCCAATTGGTGTGTCTCC
The DNA here is from genome assembly GCF_964263255.1 of Lissotriton vulgaris. Lineage (NCBI taxonomy): Eukaryota > Metazoa > Chordata > Amphibia > Caudata > Salamandridae > Lissotriton > Lissotriton vulgaris. Next base: position 1,645,105,505 of record NC_141689.1, read on the forward strand.
CTCATAGGTGTCACATCAACATGAGTCTCATAACGGCAATGACATTGCTGTAGTAGTCGGCATGCACTGTGTGCTTCAGCATTTCTTCATCTCCATGACACATACAAGTTGGAATCACAACATAGGCAAGTATAGTGTAATAGTGATTTTATTTACATACATGTGTGGAGATAGTGCTGTACATGAGGTTTAGAACCCAAAGTTCACAAATGAGTTTAAGTATTGGTAGATGAAATGTCCAGAGTGCAGTCCACATTCATCTTCTACATTGGTACAACATGGACCCTCCATGTCATGTTGGGGACTTGTGTCATGTGCAACAAGGTGAACGCTTTGCACACAAAGACCAACATCCAAAACAGGTTCTGGGTTCCTGGGGGATGTGCAGGGACAACTGTGGCTCACTTGTCCTTCTTCGGACGACCCCTCCTCTTCTTCTGGAGGGATCTTCAGGAGCAGGCGCCGACGGTGCATTGGACTCTCCACCAGATTAATCCTCCCTCCCTGTGGCATTTGCAGATGTTGTTGCAAGAGATGTTGTGGGCACACAGGGAGGTGTGGTCATATTTGTGCTGATCTGGCGGAGACAGATCAATATGTCCAAATGCAACGCAGTTAGTTTGTCCCACTTGGCCTCCATGCGGGCATGATGGGCAGCCTGCTCCTGTTGCATGTCCTTGAGGACCCCCACTACCTAACTGAATCCTCCGGTGCTATCCTGGTACGCATCTATGATGCGTACCAGTTGGGGGTCATCAGGTAGTCTAGGCCCCTCTGCAGACCGTGACCTCTGCCTAACACCACTCCCACCACCCCTAGACACACGGGCTGTGCCTGTGGTGGCAGGCACAGTTGACCCGGGGCCCCCTTGGGTGTTGCCACTGGTGTTATTGTTGGTAGCATCCTGGGTGGCCGGAGCCCCTGTGCTGTTTGAACTTAGTCTCCTAGATCTGTCTGTGTTGGCGGGGGTGTTAGGTCTGTGGCCAGATGGTGGTGACATGGCTGCAGGGGGTGCAGGTATTTCAGATGGTGGGGCTGCCTGATGACTCACACCGGAGGTGCCAGGTTGATCATCGTCATCCGAAGGGTACAGAGCCAGATCAACACCAGAGAGCTCATCCTCCACCAGAGTCTGGGCCAGGGGCTCATCTTCACTTGCTGCTGAATCCCCAGTGGCACCTGTGTTTGGAAGAGACAGACATTGTAAGTTATGTTACTACAGACATCAATAGTTGACCTATGTATATTGCAACAGGGAGGGGGGAAGAGGTACTGATACATTTATCTTGTAATGTGTAGTACTAACAATGAAGGAGGGGGCAGTGAATCACTCATCCTGTGCAGCCATGATATGTACATGATTTAATTTTTTAGTAAATTCCCTCCTATACGTATACAGGAATGGGGCCGTGCTACTTGGATTGCGCCTCAGTGTACTGTAGCTGCATTTAGTTTGGTTCACCTTTACTGCAAATATGATGTGCCTCCACTTGGAGGTAGACTGTCTGCTTTCCCTGTAGTGTCCAGAGGAGATATTAGGTCTAGGATCACATGGGGCTGCTACATGTTGACCAACAGTGACCTACCCTGGTGCGGTGGATCAGTAGCTGGATCCACACACAACACCTTCGTTTGTAACTTCATACATCACAATGTTCAACATTTTTCCTTTGCCTTTGAGTGTTGTGTGTGTTTTTGACTCACAGCACTTGAACACAAACACACACTCTCAGTTTTCTACTCTGGGCACTACTGGGGAACCAGCCAAGTTACCTCCAGGTGGAGGCACAGCATATTTGCAGCAAGGCGGAGCCAATGATGCTGTTGCTAAAGTACACTGATGCTGAAAAACAGTTATGAACCAGGTTGCACAGGAGGAGTAGACCATTCACCCCTCCTAGATCTTTGTAACAATGTTTGATATACATGAAATTTGCAATGTGACGTCAGGATGCATGCCTGGACACTGCATTGTCTTCAGTTGTCACAGACAGTTTGATGTTGTGGTAGCACATTGTCCTGCCAACATAGAGCCTTTCAATGTGCATGTTGATGTGTGCACATACCCAGCTCATGTATGGATTTCCATGTACATGGTCATTGTTACTCAATGGCCATCAGGTGGCAAACACAGGAGTGTGATCCGTGTTAACATTTGACTCAGCTTCCCTGTGAGGGTGTGTGCCTTTGCTGACAAGATGGCTGACAGTGGAGTCTTGGTGTCTGTTGGAGGCAAATTCCATGTGGAGCTTTGTACTACCCACAACAGTGCCCAGTCCCAGAGTTCTTGTCAGTTCCCCCCAGTGAGGTGAGCATGGTTCAGTGTGAGCTTGCTGGGCCATTTGGGTGGGTGGATATTGTGAGTGACTGCTAATCCCATGATGCTCTTGGCTACACACCCTTCCCAGCATGCCCTCACTTCCCTCCTTCTGACTCTGCTTCCCTGTGAGGAGGTATGCCTGTGCTGACAAGAGGGCTGACAGTAGAGTCCTGGTGTTTGTTGGTGGCGCATTCCCAGTGGAGTTTCGTACTCCCCACAACAGTGCCCAGTCCCAGAGTTCTTGTCAGTCCTCCCCGTGAGGTGAGCATGTTTCAGTGTGAGCTTGCTGGGCCATTTGGGTGGGTGGGTATTGTGAGTGACTGCAAGTCCCAGCATGCTCTTGTCTACATCCCCTTCCCAGCATGCTCTCACTCCCCTCCTTCTGACTCTGCTTCCCTGTGAGGGGCATGCCTGTGCTGACAAGATGGCTGACAGTGGAGTCCTGGTGTTTGTTGGTGGCCAATTCCCAAAGGAGCTTTGTACTCCCCACAACAGTGCCCAGTCCCAGGGTTCTTGTCAGTCCTCTACCCCCGTGAGGTGAGCATGGTTCAGTGTGAGCTTGCTGGGCCATTTGGGTGGGTGGGTATTGTGAGTGACTGCAAGTCCCAGCATGCTCTTGGCTACACCTCCTTTCCAGCATGCCATCACTTCCCTCCTTCTGACTCTGCTTCCCTGTCAGGGGGTGTGCCTGTGCTGACAAGATAGCTGACAGTGGATTCCTGGTGTTTGTTGGTTGGCAATTCCCAGAGGAGCTTTGTACTCCCCACAACAGTGCCCAGTCCCAGAGTTCTTGTCAGTCCTTCCCCCGTGAGGTGAGCATGGTTCAGGGTGAGCTTGCTGGGCCATTTGGGTGGGTGGGTATTGTGAGTGACTGCCAGTCCCAGCATGCTCTTGGCTACACCCCCTTCCCAGCATGCCATCACTTCCCTCCATCTGACTCTGCTTCCCTGTGAGGGAGTGTGCCTGTGCTGACAAGATGGCTGACAGTGGAGTTCTAGTGTTTGGTGGTGGCCAATTCCCAGCAGGGCCTTGTGCTGCCCACAACAGAGCCCACTCCCAGAGTTCTTGCCAGCTCATTTCCAGCGCCTGTGAGGTGAGCATTGTTAAGAGAGGTGTTGATGGTGCAGTTGTGAGGGGGTGCATTATCTGTGACAACAACACTATCATGCTTTGGTATACACTTACTTCACAAGCATACCCACTATACCTTCATGTCAGTCTGCTTCACTGTGAGATATAGGTTGTGGTGGCAGGGTGTCTGACATTGTTAACTCAGATTAGTGCCACTGCCTTGCCCTATTTTTTGGTAGGTTTGTACATATCATGATACAGTTACAATTCACTATGATGTGGTCATTATTGTGTTTGTCTGACTAGCATAGACTTCTTGGGCTGATTGACTTTTATTTCCTATGCCTTTGCTATCACTGCATGGTTTTACAGTCCTGTGTGTGTATTGCAAACCAATATTGGGCATGTTGGTTGTGTACTCACCAGGCTCTGGTATGTCAGGTAGGCCATGGATGGTATCTGGTGGTAGGATGTCCTGCACCTTCTCCTCCCAGGACCCGAAGTAGACTGGTTTGGCAGGAGGGCCACTGCCAGTGACCTGGCTCAAGGTGTGTTCCTTCTGGAGAGCTTCTTAACCCTCCTGCGCACGTCATACCACCTGTTCTGGATGTCGGTCTTTGTGCGAAATGCTGGTGCTTGTGCGTTCACCTTGTCCATGATCCTGTCCCACATCTTGGTTTTCTGTGACATGGGTTGACTGGTCCTTTTTTTGTGTTTTAGGCATTGTTTTTGGTGGGCATGTAGGAGACGGTCTTCTGACCAAGTCAGACGTTCATGTTGGCTTGTGCGGGCTGCTCCGTGTCTTTCACGCAGATTGTGTTCTGTGTTGCATGTGAGTCTATTGCCGTGGTCTCTCTCTCTTCAGGTACTTTTTTGGTCCGGATCGGTCGTGCGGCTTGGGCTCTGTGCGATTTGGTCGGATTTCATGCATTTGGCATCGTACTGTGCGGCTCGGACGTCGCGGGTACGTATCGGTCGGGTTCATTCCGGGTTCGGTTCGGTCAGTGTGGCTCGTTTCCATTTTTAGGCCGGTTGGCCGAATTTTGTACGTCTTTGTTGTACTGCTTGGTTTCTGTATGGCTTGGTTGTAAATCACAGGCTTTGCATCGTACTGCAAGGCTCGTAAGGTGCATGTATCTGTCGGTCGGACTCCGGTCCCGGTACGAGTCGGTTGGGCCGATTTCCGACCCAAATCGAAATCGGCCCCTCTATGTTACACACACCCTCCCACTATATCTCCACCCTGACCTCCCTCTGTAATTGTAATTGTAATTGTAACGGTATTTGTAGAGCGCGATTGCTGCCCGTGGGCGTCCAAGCGCTGAGCTGACTCTGACCAGCGATAAAAAAACACTATGCTGCAAAGCATCCGCACTGCTGTACAACATGGCTCAAAAGATTGAGGGCCTTATTTTTGAAGGCCTTATGGCACTTTAGCGCCGCTGTTGCATCACTTTTCCTGATGCAGCAGCGGTGTAAACAATGCGCCACATTGCGATCTATTTACAAAGTGATGCATCTAAGCAAATGCGTCACTTTGTAAAGCCCTGCGCTAAATTGTACCTGTGTCAGGTATAATGTATGCTGGATAGGAATTCCCCCGCAAGAAAGCCTAGTAGAAGTGTTGCAGTGAAATCTATTAGATTTCTCTGCGACACTTCTAGAACGCCACTGTGTCAAAACCTTACGCTTGCCTCATGGCAGGCGTAAGGGTGACGCAGTGCCACAGGCACAGTCCTACCACATGCATTGCCAGAGTTGCGTCATGCTTGCGACACAACTCCAGCAATGCATGACTTTTGCGCTGACAGATTCGTCAGGAATTGCTGAAGTATCTGTCATTTCTTGTGACATGGAGCACCGTACATTAAATATGGCAAATCCATTGTGTTTCAAGGATGGCACAGTGAAAACTGTTCCATCTATGTATTATTGGAGCTATGCAACACTTTTCATAAATGAGGCCCTGAAAAAGCAATACCTTGAATAGGAATGACATATTGGCTGTGCCAATGCTTGGTATACATCATGAGAAAAAATATTTTATAGTGCACAAAACTAGGCTGCAAGCTTGACGAGCTAGGCAAATATCCCACCCACATTATTAGCTTTCTTTCACTTAAAAGAGGCCACACCACAGACCACTAAGAATCACGTGATTAGCAAATATTTACAATAATACCCTTCGTAGCTGGTCTTTGGATGTTTCCCAGGTAAAATAAGTGGCACAGAGACAGAAAATCGATTAAAAAATATCTAGTTGCACAAATATCGAGTTACAAATATCGTGGTTCAGAAATATTGACAGCAAGAATATTGTGGTCAAGAATATCCACTTAAGGTAAGTAATATTGATTTTAAAAAGATCGAAGTGTTCAATTTCGTTTGCAAAAAATAGCTGTTAAAAATATAATTTTTTAATAATGTTAAAATAAAATTAGTTTATTAATGTTATGTATTTTAGTATATATTTTTATATGTTGTTTTTGTATAAGAATTGTTTGTATATTTAATATCTGCGTTACATTTTTAGTAGTTATTAATTTTTTTTATTTGAATTTTGCTTTTTTAGTTCCGGAGCGGGTTGTGGGTATATAGGGGAATAGGTTGGGAAGTAATTTAATTATATTCAATTTATCGATTATTTCGTATTCATTAATATTTGTTTTATTGAGATGTTATATTGTTAAATGTGTAAAGTAATTTATTGTTAGTTAATTAATTTTTGGTTGTTAATTAATTTAGATTTATTAATTGGTAATTAATTATGGTAACTGTGTAAATAATTGTAAGTGTGTGGTGTGGTGTTTATTGGCGTCAAGGGTGGGAAGTCATGTTTTGTAATTAGTGGATTATTAATTGGCTGTTATTTAATTTAAATCAAATAATTAGGGTAATTGTGTAATTAAATTTAGGTATGTGTTTGGGGGTTTATTGGTGTGAAGGGTGGATGGTAATTTATTTTTACTTTATAGATTAATAATTTACTGTTAATTAATTCTTTGGGAATTAATTATGGTATTTATGTAATTCATTTTATATGTGTGTTGTGGTGCTTATTGGTGTTAAGGGTGAAAAGTAATCTATTTTTAATTGATGAATTAATAATTGGATGTTAATTTTAATTAATTAATTTGTAATTAATTATGTTAATTGTGTAATTAATTGTACGTGTGTGGTTTGATGTTTTTAGGAGCAAAGGTGGGAAGTAATTTGTATTTAATTATTGAAAATATAGTTGTTAATTAATGTTAATTATTTAATATGTATTTTAGGTAATTGTTTATTTTATTGTCTGTTGTTTTTACTGTTAAAGGGGTAAAGGGTGGGTATGACTTACATTTTAATTACTTTAATATTAGTTGTTAATAGTAATAGATTTTAATTAATAAATACGTTTTAATTGTGTTTTATTATTTTAGAGTTTAATTTAGATGTGTGTTGTTGATATCATAGTGATAAAGTGTGTGTAGTAAATAATGTTTATTAGTTTTTTCATTAATATCTTTTAAATTGATTAATAATTATGTTAATTGTTGAACAAAATGTAATTACAAATGTTGAAATGTTTTGGTATTCTTGTGGTGTTATATGGTAGGTAATAGAATAAATACATTTTGTTAATAAATAATTTATTTGTTTGTAAATATTTTCCTGTTTAACCCCTTCCATGCTGCCGTCGGCAATTGGCTGACGGCAGTACTACCTCCCCAGTGCTGCCGTCGGCCAATGGCCTACGCGGCCCCGCCCGTTTTGCAGAAGTGCCGCACTGCCGCGTAATTGCGGCAGCATAGAAGAGGTTAAAAGATTTTTTGAATGAATGTATTTATTATTTTATATTATATATTATTTGTACGATTTTCATATGTAATTAATATTATAATATTTTTTCTTTTTATATGTTTAATATATTTTATTTTTTATTACTAAATATTTTTTTTAAAGATTTATTAAAATAATTTGTAATCTTTTTTATTTTTGTTTTAACTGAGTATGAATAGTTTTTGTCTCTTCGCTATCCAACACTTTCCCTAATGTTGCACTCGCTGGAGTGGGAATAGTAATTTTTTTCCCCTCTGCTACCCAAAACTTTCCCTACTGTTCAACTCACTGGAGCGGGAATAGTAATGTTTTCCCCTCCGCAATCCAACACTTTCCCTACTGTTGCTCTCCCTGGAGAGGGAATAGTAGTTTTTACCCCTCTACTAGCCAATACTTTCTCTTCTGTTCACTCTTTGGCGTGGGAATGGTAATTTTTACTCCTTTGCAATCCAACACTTTCCCGACTGTTGCATTCTTTGGACTGGGAATTGTAATTTTTTTCACCTCCGCTATCCAACACTTTCCCTACCGTTGCTCGCACTCAATGGAGTTGGAATAGTACATTTATTATTTTGCTATCCAATTATTTTGCTTTCCCTACTGTTGCATTCTTTGGAGCGGGAATAGTAATTTTTACCCCTCCGCAATCCTACATTTTCCATACTGTTGCACTCATTGGAGTGGGAATAGTAATTTTTGCCACTCCGCTATCCATTGGATTTGGAATAGTAAATGGTATTATTTTGCTATCCAGCACTTTCCCTACTGTTGCACTGATTGTATTTGGAAATGTAAGTTTAAATAATTTGTAGTACTTTAATGTTTACATTTATTATGGAATTTTTTATATTTAAAATTATTGATATATATATATATATATATATATATATATATATATATATATATATATATATATATATATATATATATATATATATATATATATTACCTACTGGCGGTCGCCAGTAGGTAGTTATAGTTAGGATTTTTTTCAATGTTAAATCTCGAAATTCTATTTGGAATAACTTTGGCACCGGTTGACGAATCTGCCTGAAAATTTCCTGAAAATGGCCTCGTCGAGCTCCGGTCCTTCCTTGAAAGTTTGGGGGGGATACGTCAAGCGGGGGCCGAGATAAAAGGTCCCTAAACGCGTTTTCCCCATGTTAATTTCCATAGGGCGGTCGATTTCACTTTTAACCCGAACGGCTGAATGGATTTCCACCAAATTTGGCAAAATTGTAGGGATTGGTAGCCTGATGTGCCTTTGCTATGTCTCAAGATATGTGCTGCAGTGGATTTTGAGTAATTTAGGTTCCAAAAAATATATATATCTATAGCAGCGCACCGGTGCGCGCACCAGGGAGCGCTCCGGGCGCGTGACGCGAGGTGCGCATGGAAAGCTGATTGGCTCTCGGGTGTCTGTAAACATTCGAAACAGTCCAGAGCGGCCGCCATCTTGTGTCTCGGTAAAATCGAGACATAAGAGGTGGCTAAAACAAAGGGGGAACTGACCATAAGGCGTCAGGGATAGACCCCTTTGACCCCCTAGGTTTGATGTGGGGGGCTATAAAAGGGCCCCGCGGGGCATTTAAAATATTTTTTTTTTTTTCGTTTTGCGCGGGGGAAGCGCCCGGTGCGTGCACCGGGGAGCGGCCCGGGGAGCGTACTATGATGAAAAAAGGTGACAGAGTTTTTAAAAAATGAAGTTTTGATTTAGAAATTGGAGGTATTTCTAAAAATAACTTTTTTTTTCTTCTTTTAGTTGTTTTATATTTTTTTTGTGTTTTTGGAACTTTTTGAACTTTTTTTGGCTTTTCAAAACAGTTTTATATTTTTTTTTGTATTTTTTTAGGGGGAGAAACAAAAAAAGGGAATTGAAACTGGCTCAACTGGCGCAAAAAAACAAAAACCCCAAAAAATTACTTCTTTTTGCGGCACTTGTGATTATCACCTGCAAGGACGATGAGCTTAACGCTTTTTTCGCCATAGGCGATAAGCTTGCCACATGCAGAACAAGTGATTTTAAAATCAGCAAATCTCGGCTGAATGCAAGGCATCACCTCGGATGTTTCTGGTTCTGATGAAGTGGGTTGGTTTCTTTGGGAGGGGGTCCTTGATGACTGGGGGAGGTTACTGGCCAGTTCCCTGAACTCTGCACGAGAGTAGTTGATTGGGTGCTTTCTGGTCATGTGCCGAATCATGGTATAGTTACCAAAAGAATATTTTTTGTTTGGGTTGCCCCGTGAAAGTTCATCATTGCAGATGAGGCAAGTCACCTTGGGCGCATTCACCTTTTTTTCCCCCTCTGGGATTGAAAAAAACTGCCATACAATGTGTGGTTTGGGTTTGTATGGGGTATTTTCTTCTGGCAGCCATCTTCTTCTCCCCTCCTCCTCTTCCTCTTCCTCCTCCTCCTGTTCTTGACCACCAATATAATTTGGAGCTGGTCCTCTTGGTGGTTGTGGTGGTGGTGGTGGGGCAGATGCACCAGCTAATGCTACTACTGAAGCCATTATTTGGAGCAAAAAAGTAGAGAGAGCAACAAACAGGTCTTCCTCAGTCAAATGTCATGAGTGATGTCACTGACCATGTCATGAGTGATGTAATATGTGATGTCATCAGCAGTGCATTGCACGCGCAAGTTATAGTGAGTCCGACTAACTATAACGTGGGAATTTCAATGGTTTTATATCAGTAAAATTTCCAGCTAACTATAACTGGTGTGAAACCTATGGTTTTTTCAGTGAATATATATATATATATATATATATATATATATATATACATATATATATATATATATATACACACATATATATATATATATATATATATATATATATATATATATATATATATATATATATATATATATATATATATATATATATATATATATATATATATATATATATATATATATACATACATATATTGGTAGCCAAAGACAAGGCCAGCAGTATAAATAGAGATGAATTCCTAGATAAATCTAGTGAAGTTGCGAGCATAGAGGCAGAAATTCCCCCTAGACATGACATCAACACCGTCAGTCTAATTACCACCTATAATACAGAGGAAAGGAAGATAAGAGGCATTCTTAAAAAACACTGGCCCATACTCCACACTGATATCAATTTGTCGCCATTACTGCCGACTGAACCTTCTATTATTTTCAGGAGAGGACCCTCCATGAGAGATTCTCTAGTTAGAACCAGTCCAGAGGTGAATGATAGCAAAGTGTGGGTTTCTAACAAAAAAGGCTTCCACAAGTGTATTTCTTGCAGGGCATGCAAGTTCAGGGTCAACACTGCTGAATTTCTATCACCATTCAACCCCATCCCTACACCCATCAGAGAGCTATATACCTGCCGTACAGATCATGCTGTATATGTATTAGAGTGCTCGTGTAGGTTGAAATATGTGGGCAGCACAATGTTGCAGGTATTTAACAGAATATTACAGCATCTTAGGGCAATAGTCAATTCTGATGCCAATTATCCTGTTGCCCGACATTTCGAACTAGTGCATGCCAAGAATTTGAACCATCTCACTTATTTTGTAATCGATTCCATACCTAAAAACATCCGTGGTGGGGATCGAGAGAAGCTTTTGAGACAACTTGAGAGTAAATACATTGTACTCTTGAATACCAGAATACCAAATGGGCTGAACAGGGGGGAAGATTTACAGGTCTTACTCTCAATTCAGTTCAGAGTAAGCTTTCAAGAAGTCTCTTTGGTAATATGCCAGTATTGTCTCCCTGTCTCCATTGTAATCCTCTAGACACTGAATCTCATTTGTTAAGTTCCTTTTCTCCAGTGTATATTATATACTAGTTCTGTTAATATCAATTTTCTGAATATTAGTGTCATCCGATATACCAGCTTCTTATATTGAACTCAATTGATGATATTTAGTCACTATGGCTATAGTTGGTTCACAGTATCAGCAGTGATGCTTTACATGTTTTTTGACTGTGTTTAGAGTTATAATTACTTGCGCAGGTACAATGACTTGAAAATGTGATATCAATTGGTCATAATAATTTGAAAAACCATCATTATGTACATACTGCGAGTATATTGCGCACTTTTAAGCACTTTAACACGTTTTTTTGAATAACATCCTAAGGGTTGGTCTCACATTTTGGGACATGGTATTATAGATCTGAACATACCAATTCTTGGCACAGAGCTGTATTATTATCTTATGTACAGGTAACATTATCAACATTGTAAGTTAACTGTGGAACTCAAATATGCACTTGCACTTTATGGTAATTGGTATATGGAACCGATTGCATTTTTTAGAAACAATGGTTACCAAATATGAACTCTATGAGTAGGATAAAATGTTTTTATCATTGTTTCAAATAGTTCCTGTTAATATTGAATGCTTTATAATCATGCACTCAAAAAAAATCTCTGTGCGTTTATTTGTTGACGGCCATAACGCGTTTTCACCACCCGAGTGGCTTGATCACATGACAACCCTAACATTTCAGTGGACCACTTAAAAGGCTGCAACTATAGCATGTGACTGTGAGGTAGGTGATAGAAATAAAAGAAATCTTTTTTTTGTTTTGTTTTTGTCGTTCCTGAATTACAAAGAAAATGCATTGTAAGTACTGCGAATGATATCATGTTTTGTGAAAAATAATGAATATTAAAGGCAATTGAACAGGGGAAACATGGCATTCAAAATGACAGTATAAATACATATAATCACAAAGGGCCAAAAAGTTTGAAACCAATAATCATGAAATACATACATATGCAGCTATAAATGTAGCATATGTAGGTGTGACCTAGCATATAAAAATATTATACTTGCATAAAAAAATATATGATATCTACGTTAAAATCAATTCATATATATACACACTTGTATGAAAATAAACCAATTAATGTTTTAAAAAGGTATTCATTTCATAATTGATGCCTGAATGCAAAGCGACAGTGAATATTGTGGTTATCAACAAGGCCAAGCAATACAAAATTAGTAGTGATTCCCCTGCTAGAAATGGATGCCGTAATAAACTGAAGTGCATGTTTAGTAAGGAACTGTGCTAAGAAAGTGCTGATAGTGATAAACAGTGAAATTTAAAATACCAAAATGATTTATGGTAAGGGGAAGGAGTTGGCGGCTAGGGAAAAGAGGAAAAAGTTTCAAGGAGAAAAAATGTAAAACTTCAAAAGATGTAAAATAATAATCTGTCATAAGCTGATAATGCCAAAGAAGAGGACACTAGAAGATGACATAATAACGGAGGTCCTGTAAGTTGTCATTGTGGACCTCTCGGAAATGTCTGGCCACGGGGTAAGTGGGGTCATGATTAGTGATGGCCCTCATGTGTTGTAACACCCTCATGTTGGCTGGTAGCTTGGTGCTGCCCACGTATCTTAATGGACATGTGCACTCGAGGACATAAATAGCGAGTTCGGTCATGCAGTGGAGGTTTTTGGTAATTTTGACTTCTTTGTCACTGAAGGCTGTGCGGTAACTGGTTTTATTGATACCGTATAGGCACACTTTACAAGAGTGACATTTGGTAAAGCCATTGGGTGCCCTAAGCCACTCATTAGAAGGCTTGGACTCTGGGCAGTTGGAGACGAGACTATTGTGTAGGGATGTGGCCCTTTTATAGGTTATACTGGGTTTGGCAGGCATGTCCATGCCTATAATTGGGTCACTGCGTATGATGGACCAATTCTTATTTATGAAGCGAACGTATATTTGTTTCAAACACCTCGAGGCTAGTGGTATTTACTTTGAGCAGGTATTTATTTAACGTTTATCTGATTAGAAAGAGACATGGTCTATGTATATAAACTCTCCAATCCGTTTATTTTATATTGTGATCCCTTTTTGTTTTTTAGCTAATATCCGTGCTGTTTAGGCACTTTTAACTCTGGCTTTTTATCTATTTATATTTGTAGTGCTGTTTTTATTATGGTATTGTAATTGTGTGGTGACGCCCTAGGGTTTTTAGCAATTTCCTTCTTTCCAGATGTATTGACCTGCTACTATAATGTAAAGAATTGATATTGTGTTAATGGAAATTTTACTGTAATGTGAGTTTTGTGCACTTTAATGGCTCCAAGCCGAAATAAAGTTTTTTTTTAATTGAATTGAATTGAATTTATGATTTTGGTTATGGCGTTTTTTTGGGCACTGTAAGGTATGATGAGTCTGACCCCTGTAGCATTTTGGGAGGAGTTGCCTGTGATGTCATTGGAGGTTCCTTGTTTTTTGGGTATGAGGAGAACATTTCTATCTAGCTCCTTGGTTTTGTTGATAGCTGTTTCAATGGTGGCTATAGGGTAACCTCTGGCAAGAAATCTCTCTTTGCATGCCTCTTGGGTGTTGGCTAAATCCATGGGGTTACTACAGATTCTTTTAATTCGCAGCATTTCCCCGTAGGGAATGCTGTGAATCAGGTGAATCAGGTAGTGCAGGATAGAGTTACCTGCCGTTTCCTTCCTATATAATTTAGTCTCCAAAGTGTTGTTGGCAATGTACAGTTCTGTGTCTAGGAAGTAAATGTTGGTTTTACTGATGGTACATATTTATATATATATATATATATATATATATATATATATATATATATATATATATATATATATATATATATATATATATATATATATATATATGTTTTACTTTTATATAATGTTAAAGTTTTAAAATAAATTAAAGATAACAGTTTATCACTTGTTTTAAATTAAATATATATACATGCATACATTATTGTGTGTGTGTTTATCTCTTTTCTTCAATTAGGTTTATTTGTTATATTTTGTTAACATGTATATTAAATTTAATTTATTTTGTCAACATTAATATTTATATTTGATATATTCAATAGATACTATATATATATATATATATATATATATATATATATATATATATATATATATATATATATATATATATATATATATATATATATATATATGAATTTCACAAAGTTGCCCTTGAAGGAGATCACACACCTCGGGTTATCCGCACACTAGACCTCAGGCGGCACCACCAACAGCTTGCCACATGCAATCACGAAGCCATGCGCGTTTCAAGCCATTACAGCCCTTGTTCACTGGCAGGAATGAGGTAAGATGCGGGCTTAGCAGAACCTGCTTTATTAAATTACAAAGTCCCGCCCATGTGGGCGTCACCATAGGCATGATGGTACCTGTAGTCCCAATATTGCCACTAGGACTTCAATAGTTCTCTCGCCAAGTGGCTGCCCGCTGTCTGCCTCAAAAATGTCATTCCATCAGGGTGAGAGACATGCCGGCACTCTGATCGATGCTGCCCCGTTTTCAAGAAATCCAAGGCCCCCTCGGTCCATATATATATATATATATATATATATATATATATATATATATATATATATATATATATATTCCTTCGTTTCTTCCCACGATTACCGCAGATGAAGACACGGCACAGCAACAGGTTGGTTTTTCACAGATTTATTTACACACCATGTGCAAATTAAAGTGCATCAAAAACGGACGGTCTACGCGTTTCGGCTCCTTGCCTTCAACTGGACCATAGAGTCCTCGAGTCTAGACCTCATTTTAAAGTAGTGCTATGTGTAAGTACCCTCTTCCCTTTCCATGGTCATCTAGACCAGCAACCCTGCACAGTGATTCTAGGCCAGCATATACTTGTGACATTTTACATTTCTATATTACCATGAAGTACTCATATTAAATCAAACCTTTACAAACCACAATATATTATTTACAGATTTACATTTTTCTAATCATAGTCCCCCTCTCCCCATGTACAGTTCCAATCATATATTAGTCATTTGATTGTGTATTCTGTTTTCTGTTTTCGGTGAAGTACTTTTCACATTTCAAGGGTTTACTCATTTCTAAACATATATTCATGTATTCATGGCCATACTAAAGTCCAACGGATATGTATACAATATTTCACAACTCATAATCAATGTTCAAATCATTATCTACAAATATGTACCTATTCAGTCGGTTCTAAATTCTATGGCAATTTCATGTTAGGGCTAGGGGGTTGGCCATTCATGATATCTGTAAAGTACCTTATATCAATTAAGTCCTCATCCCAATCATCCCTTGAATTCTTTGTTTATCTTTGTGTGACTACACTTGTTTTATCCTGTACAGAACGGCAACGGGGTTTGAATAATATTGTGGTTTGGGTTCTGGTTTGTATGCTGTATCCAATGTTTTCCACATCTATTTACATAATTCAACATATTCTTTATGTACACTAGTTACACTCCTCTGTTGTGAAAAAATCCATCTCTTAATTACATCACCTCAACTTCTGTCTACAAGTGTACATGTAGTTCGGCAACCAGATTGTGTCCAAAAGGCACCTCAGTTCCCATGCCCAGTATCATTCTTGATTCAAGTCTTCTCAGCTGTACAGTTTGATCTCCACCCCTTTCTGAGATTTTGCCTAGCATGATTCCTGAATATTTTAATAAAGTGGGATTGCTCTGATGGTGTTTGGCAAAATGTGTGGCCATCGGGTAGCATGGATCTTTGTTTTTAATTGCCCTTAAGTGCTGAAGTATTCTTAATTTCAACTTATTTATTGTGCTCCCGATGTAAAACTTGTCACAAGGACATTGTAATCTGTAGACCACACACTTCGACTCACATGTAATGTGGTCATTAATTTTTTCTGTTTTGCCGTTTTGCAACTTGTAGTCTTTAATGTTCACTCCGTGCTCGCAGGCCTTGCACTTGTAGCATCTCCAGAATCCTGGTGTAGTCAACCAAGTTTGTTTGATCCCTTCCTTTTGTTCAAGATGACTTTGTGTTAGGATGTCTCCTAAGGAGGAAGTCTTTCGATATGCAATGCTAGGGTGCACTGTTAAGGTCGTTTTCAAGGTTTCATCCAAGAGTAAAACTTGCCAATGTTTTTGTAGCGCCCTTTTCATGTCGGTACTCTGATTGTCAAAATCCATGATTAATCTAGTTACTCCATTCTCATGATTAATTTCCAAATCCATGATGTTTTCTGGCCTTTTGTTTCTTGGAACCAGTAGATCAATTCTGTTTTTCATGTACATTCTGGTTTTAACGGAGGATATTACATCTTCAGGATATCCCCTTTCAAGGAACCGAAGGCTCATTTTGTTTATCTCCTCCTCCAAGTCTTCCTGTTCAGAGCAGTTTCTTTTAGCTAATTTATTATGTCAAAATTAAAATTAATATTTATATTTGATATATTCAATAGATATTATATATATATATATATATATATATATATATATATATATATATATATATATATATATATATATATATATATATATATATATATATATATATATATATATATATATATATATATATATATATATTACCTACTGGCTATCGCCAGTAGGTATATATAGTTAGAATTTTTTCCCTATGGGACTTTTGAAAATTCTATGTCTAATAACTTTGGCGTTTGTGGACGGAATCGGCTGAAATTTTCAGGAAAATGGCACATTTTGTTTCTGAGCAGCCCCTGAAAATGTGGTGGGGTTTCGTCAAGGGGGGGCTGAGAAAAAAGGGGGGTCCCAAAACGCGTTTTTTGCATTGAGTTTTCCATAGGGCGGTTGGACTCACTTTTAGCTCGAACGGCTGAATGGATTTGCACGAAACTTGGCAAAATTGTAGGGACTGTTAGCCCGATGTGCCTTTGCTAGGTCTCAATATATGTGCTCCAGTAGTTTTTGAGAAATTAACGTTCAAACCAAGATATATATCTGTAACAGCGCTCTGGGCAGCGATCCGGTCCGCTTACTTTTCGCTTATCGGAACTTTGCGCGCAGAAAGCTGATTGGCTCTCCGGTGTCTGTCAACATTCTAAACAGTCCGGAGCGGACGCCATCTTGTCTCTCGGTAGGATCGAGAGAGAAGAAGAGGTGGAAAACGAAGGGGGAATTTAATGAAAGGGGGCAAGGTATCCCCCTCTTGACCCCCTAGGAATGTTGTTGGGGTTATTAAAGGGTCCCGTGGGGAAAATAAAAAAAAAATGATTTTTCACGGTAGAAGCGCGGCCGCGAACTGGTAGCGAAACGGGAATTCGCCATTTTGTGCTTCGTAAATTAAATTACTAGTTATAAGTGGGTGCGGGAGACGTATCCTAATCCCCTATGTTTCCTGAGGGTGGGTGAGGAGGCTGATATATGTTGATACATCTCTTCCAGCGGCTGTGCGTGAGCTTTTTTTTTTTTTTTGCTGCGTGACAGTCCGGAGCGGCCGCCATCTTGTCTCTCGGTAGGATCGAGAGAGAAGAAAAGGTGAAAAACTAAGGGGGAATTTAATGAAAGGGGGCAAGGTATCCCCCTCTTGACCCCCTAGGAATGTTGTTGGGGTTATTAAAGGGTCCCGTGGGGAAAATAAAAAAAAAATGATTTTTCACGGTAGAAGCGCTTCACGGGCCGCGAACTGGGCCGCAAACTGGTAGCGAAACGGGAATTTGCCATTTTGTGCTTCGTTAATTAAAGTACTAGGTATAAGGGGGTGCGGGAGACATATCCTAATCCCTTATGTTTCCTGAGGGTGGCTGAGGAGGCTGATATATGTTGATATATCTCTTCCAGCGGCTGCGCCATCTTGCCTTTTTTCGAATGCCACAATTTTGTCGTGCACGGCAGCCATTTTAGATTCCAGGCTGGTTCCAGGCTATCATCTAACCCTGCGGATGTAGTTTATGGCCCCAGCTGTAGAGAATTCAGACATGCCAATCCTCCTGATTCAGGCGTGTGAGTACTGATTTCAGTGCTAGTCTCCCGCCTCCCGATTTCTGCAAGCAAAAACCCGGGGGCATATTACGAACAACTAGCGATAATTTTTGTCTCTAACTTGTTTAGAGACAAAAATTATCGCCGCACATCGGCGATTTTTATCGCAGATAAACCTTGCTATTATCGCAGAAAAGTCAGCGATATTCATGTATTATCGACCTAATGCTCTTAGCCATGTTATCCACCTCCCATTGGATAACATGGCTAAGAACTGCTCAGGGCAGGTGTTAGATTTTGGAGATATTCGCGCTTAGCGCGAATATCTCCAAAAGTTGGTAATAGAAGGTAGCGATGTTAGGGACTGTTTCCAGTCGCTAACATCTTGGCACGCCACTTTGCATGTCATTAGTGATAAGTATCACTGACATGCAAAGCGGGGCCCAAGATGGTCGCTATCTCCTTTTAGCTGTCACTAACTGGTGTTAGCGACAGCTTGATAATAGGGAAATAATTTTATCTCCGCTTTCATGGTTTTTAAAGACAAAAAAGCGGAGATAAACCCCCTTGATAATATGCCCCACGATTCCTTGGGGGTTTCAGCTGACAGGGCTTGGTATTGTGTTACATGGTAATTTTTCCATGAAACGTCAGAGGGTCGATGTAGGGGTTCTAGAAGAGGTGATAAACCATTTAAGCCTCATGAACAAGCACATGGTCTTTTAAAGATTTGTGAAGTACTCGGGGCGGCGGTGTGTGTGTGCCCTCTTTCAGGAGCGGGCGGGGGGGCACTGCCAGCAACTTGCCAGGTCAGGTAGTGTTCAACACGTGCATCACCCTTTCTCTGCCTGCTATTGCGCTCCATGCTTCGGAAAGGTAAGAAAAAGAACGTGCATTTGAGTTTGAAATGTCCGATCCTGCAGCAGCACACTTCCAAAGCCCACACATGACAATAACCCGAATCAAGGCCCCATTCACCCGTTTTTAAAAAAATAGATAACACTCCAACAAAGTAAGGTTATAAAACTTTATTAACTACTAACTTTAACAAACGGAACAAAAACTAAAAACATTTAAACATTTCTCAACACAAAAAGCAACAATGGTTAGAAGCTGTCTTTTGTGCGAATAGTCCCAAGGCAGCACAACGTGCAGAGTTCTGGACGGCACCCAGGTGATGTCGCCTGGGTGCCGCACTGGTTTAGGGATCCTACAATGCTGCTCCGAAAATTGGCGTGGGGCGTCCCGGGTGGGGCGGGGGGAGGCCTCGTCAGTAGCGGTCTGTTGTGCGAATAGTCCCAAGGCAGCACAACGTGCAGAGTTCTGGACGGCACCCAGGTGATGTCGCCTGGGTGCCGCACTGGTTTAGGGATCCTACAATGCAGCACAGAAAAACAGCGTGGGGCGTCCCGGGTGGTGCGGGGGGAGGCCTCGTCAGTAGCGGTCTGTGTCCAGTGTCACATGGCTGACACAACATGTACGACAGGCACCCAGGTGATGTCCAGTAAACTGCCGCACTGGTTTTGGTATCCTACAATGCTGCTCCGAAAATTGGCGTGCGGCGGCCCGGGGGGGGGGGGCGTGGGGGAGCCGGCGTGAACGGGCCTCCCCAGGTGGCGGCCATCTAGCTGAGTTGCGCTCGCTCTTGCGGCCACAGCGTCTCGCTCACCATGTTGTTGAGTTGCTCCCACTCTTGCAGTGCAGCGATAGGCGGCTGCCACATGGCTCTTAAAATGGCGGACGGCTCCTCGGTTTTGGGCCTGGTCCACTGAAATGGCCCTGGGACACTTTGGAACTCGGACGCTTGCCTGCTAGGGCTTGGGCTCCATTCTCGAAAAGCGTCCCCTCAGCCGTGAAGATTGTATAAAAGTCTTGGGGGCCCCCGACTCCCGCAGGCTTCCGGTGGGGAGCGGCTGCCATGATTGCTCGCGGAATGACCACGACGGAGCCACGAGATGGTGGTGCTCTCATGCTGACGCCAGCTTCAGTCTGAATGATCCAGAAACAAGGTGGGGCTTTCATCGTTTGGGAAAAAAAAATGTTCTAAACCAATGAAAAGTGTTATTTTTAGGTCATATGACCAAGCCTTCCATCTTTAGGAAACCAAAAGTAAAATGAACCAATGAAAAGTTTTATAAACAAGTCACATGACCTGTTATGCGACATAGGGCTACAAAAAGCGTAGAAAATCCGTTGGCACGTGAGGCGGCGTCAGTAGCGGACCGATGTGCGAATAGGCCGAAGGCAGCACAACGCGCCGAGATCCGGATGGCACCGAGGTGGTGTCCAGCAAATTGCCGCACTGGTGTGGCCATCCTACAATGCTGCGCCGAAAGACGGCGTGTCCAGCTGAGTTGCGGTCACTGTTGCGGTACAGTGACTCGAACGCGCCGAGATCCGGATGGCGCCGAGGTGGTGTCCAGCAAATTGCCGTACTGGTGTGGCCATCCTACAATGCTGCGCCGAAAGACGGCGTGTTCAGCTGAGTTCCGGTCACTCTTCCGGCACAGTGACTCGAACGCGCTGAGATCCGGATGGCACCGAGGTGGTGTCCAGCAAGTGGCTGCACTGGTGTGGCCATCCTACAATGCTGCGCCGGAAGTCGGCGTGGGGTGCCCCGTTGGCTTATGAGGTGATGTCAGTAGTGGACTGATGTGTGAATAGGTCGGAACCAGCACAAGGCGCCAAGATCCGAATGGCAAGTCCTGGATGTTGAGTGCCTCAGTTGAGATTTCTGAGCAGTGCTTGTAGGACTGTCTGAAGCTTATTTGCACCTTCTGCAGCTTCACTAGGTCCGGCGGAACTTTTTGCCTTTTCCTTTCTGCTTCTTTTCCTACAATGCGTTTCTTCTGAAGACACGACCAGGTCCCTGAATGTGTGCAGGGGGACGCTATTGATTGAATGAACGCGCCGAGATCTGGATGGCACCGAGGTGGTGTCCAGCAAATTGCCGCACTGGTGTGGCCATCCTACAATGCTGCGCCGAAAGTCGGCGTGGGGTGCCCCGTTGGTTTATGAGGTGATGTCAGTAGCGGACCGATGTGTGAATAGGTCGGAACCAGCACAAGGCGCCCTGCACTGTTGAGCCTTTTTCAATGTCTGTTTTTTGTTGTTTCCCCTCCATCAAAAACAAAACAAAAATACAAGGCGCCAAGATCCGAATGGCAAGTCCTGGATGTTGAGTGCCTCAGTTGAGAGTTCTGAGCAGTGCTTGTAAGACTGTCTGAAGCTTATTTGCACCTGCTGCAGCTTCACTAGGTCCGGCGGAACTTTTTTCCTTTTCCTTTCTGCTTCTTTTCCTACAATGCGTTTCATCTGAAGACACGACCAGGTCCCTGAATGTGTGCAGGGGGACGCTATTGATTGAATGAAAATGGCGGCTTGACACAAAGCTGACTCAAGCGTTACTGTTGGTGCTATACAGACAAAAATTGGTTTTCAGTTTGTACATTCTTCAGGTTTTTTTTTTCCATCCAAGTCTGATTGAGAGTTTGTAGAAAAATGGCTTCAGATTTTCCACATACTACTCTTCAACATTCTTCCTAAATGTAACAATGTGAAACTCACTAGGAGAACGGCTGTTTCTGTTTCCTTTCAAAATGCTGCCACCAATATTTTCTGAATGGAAGACACCATCTTGTAGCATAAAGGGCCGAAAGGGGTTCTGGTCTGGCCGATGGTTGGTGGAGACATTTTGACTATATCTTGGACCTGCCCGGCCTCGCCCAAAATGGCGCCGGTATAAATGGGACTCGTAACTCTTTGCCCGCAAATGTATATCTAGAAAATGTTATTGTAAGTGGCCCTGTCGTATTTTAATTACAAAATGTACGTCCACCGATTCCGCAACTGTTAGACACCTTTGTTCTTGTCACCTAATGGCCCGCTCGTTACGTTCTTCTACAGTGTAAATGTCTCCTCATCATATACGATTTCAGTTTGCTCCGTGGCCGGCCCACGTGGTTATAGGCCCGTATTTGTATACTGACATTTTCACAATAAAGGTTTTTAAAACAAAACACGGTAGTAGTATTTTCATTTGTAAAGTTTTTACTTTTAGTGACTGTTTTCGAATCAGTAAAAGGCAAGTGAAATAAAGCAGTCCAATTACATGACGGATAAAAGGTATAATATGTAGGAACGCAGTAAAGATAAATGGTCAAGGGCAGTTGTGTTTTTCATGTCTGCAACATAAAGTGATCGATAAGAATCTGATAATCAGGCGTATCGGCGACTAAGACAGCAGGCCGAATCTCTTTTACTCAACGGCTCCGTCATGGAAGGAAGAAACGCCCTTTTTCTCGAAAAAGGAATATATTTTACTTGCAAGACAGTTGTAAATTTTCCGGGAAAGTACATTAGCCTGGAATATTATAACATATGTTTGAAAAAAAAATATTGTTCGAAAATAATAAAAAGCGTAATTTTTAGGTCATATGACCAAGCTTTTCATCATTAAATTAACAAAAGTAAAATGAACCAATGAAAAGTTTTATTAACAAGTCACATGACCTGTTATGCTTACGTTACGCGCTGCGCGCCGCGCCTCGGATCACTTCCGGGTGCGCTAACGCGGCGTGTCATAAAACGCATTACGCGACAACGTAGGTCAAGAATATAGTCTAAATGTCTCCACCAACCAGCGTTCAGAACACAACCCCTTTCAGCAGTCCAAAAAGTTCTGTTAAATGACAACAGAGGGGACAGGCAACAAGAACCATCAGTCAAAGAGGGGAGGGCAAGTTCTTCTCTTCCGGGTCATGTTGGGGCGCTACCGGAACTGATCGAATTGGTAGTCTACAGTGTTTCTGGATGTTTCAGACTAAAGCTGGCGTCAGCATGAGACCACTACCATCTCGTAGCTCCGTCGTGGCCATTCCACGAGCAATCATGGCAGCCGCTCCCCACCAGAAGCCTGCGGGAGTCGGAGGCCCCCAAGACTTTTGTAGAATCTTCACGGCTGAGGGGACGCTTTTCGAGAATGGGACCCAAGCCCTAGCAGACAAGCGTCCGAGTTCCAAGGTGTCCCAGGGCCATTTTAGTGGACCAGGCCCAAAACCGAAGAGCCGGCCGCCATTTTGAGAGTCCTGTGGCAGCCGCCTATCGCTGCACCGCAAGAGCGGGCGCATCTCAACTACATGGTGAGCGAGACGCTGTAGTCGCAAGAGCGGGCGGAAAACAGCTGAATGGCGGAAGAGGCACAGTGTAGCAAAAGCGGGCGGAATGGCAACTAAAACGATAAAGGGGCGCCCCACTACAGCTTGTCTTCAGGTCAAACGGATTGTGGGACAAGGTCCAGAATTGAAGAGTCATCAAAAGGCAAAAAGTTCCGCCGGACCCCGGGAGCCGGCCGCCTATGTCGGGGGCGATCTCAGGCTACACCAGTGCTATAATACTTGGGGAGGGTGTCGGAGCCAAGCGTCTTCTCCGAGTCCATGGCCATCACACCGCCCCTCAGGGGCCTCCGTCAAGCTGTTTAGGAAGGTAACATATCACATTGTTTTCTAATGCAGTCAGGTCCACAAACGACACTCACTTACTTTGAGAATAGTGAAGCTGCAGTAGGTGGAAATAAGCTTCAGACAGTGTTACAAGCGCTGCTCAGAACTCTTAACTATGGCACCCAACATCCAGAACTTATGCTATTTGAGAATGGTAGTGACATCGAAGCATCTCAGGGACCAAAACCATTAACGTACTTTCACGTATGAAAATCTTACTTGGGGAGGGGGCAGGAGCGAAGCGCCCCCTCCCAGTCAGCGCCACCACACCGTATGTTGAAAATCTGAAGCCATCGTTCTACAAAGTCAACCAAACTTGGATTGAAAAATCTAGAAAAATGTACAAACTGAAAACCAGTTTTGGTCTGCATAGCATCAGTAACAACGCTTGAGTCAGCTTTGTGTCAAGCCGCCATTTTGATTCAACAAAGCACAGGCATTGAAAAAGGCTGAAATTCAGAACTCTAAACTATGGCACCCAACATCCAGGAGCTTGCTATCCGGATCTTGGAGCCTTGTGCTGTTTTCGATCTATTCACACATCGGTCCACTACTGACATCATCTTATAAACCAACGTTATGTAAATAGTTTTTTAATAAAATGTTTTACCCTGTTTCTTTGCTGGTGTGTTGTCTATATTTTTAATATTTGCATAGGGTTTGTCGTTATTTTGTGCGGGATGGGTGATGGAGCCGAGCTGTCTTGCAGCCCTCATGGTGTGGAGCTCAGTTCATCTCACTATTTTCGTATTTCTCAAGAAGGGTTGTTCCTAATATTTCTATTTTAGCGAGGTCAAAAAGAGATCCAATTAGTGGCCTACTGATTTTGCTCGATTACTTTTATTTTTTTACACGATTTTTCACTATCTGCAAAGACTAAACAGAGTATTGCGACTTTGTGCTTGTTTGTAAATAGAGAATGATCCAAAGAGAACCAATTCTAAAACAGTAAATGCTTGGACAACAATCAATCAAATGGAGAGACAAGGAGGCACGACGGATTACAACGGGGGTAAAGGCCTGCGTTAACTACCCTTCAGTATCTGCAAAGAGAGAGTACTACTAAGGCAAAAGAGGGGAGGGGGGGGGGCAGCGTTCAAAGCACATCAGCGTGCATAAATACGAAAATGTTTTTATCTATCACGTACTTGACATTTTAAAGCTTTTCATATTTGCTATTAAAAAACCAATGAAATTCACAGAAAAAACCATAGGTTATAGTGGATATATAGTTAGGAATTTGCATTTACAAAACCTTGAAAATTCAATGAAAAAACCATAGGTTATAGGCCATATATAGTTAGGAATTAGCATTTACAAAACCTTATTTTACTCGCATAAAACCATTGAAATTCCATATATAGTTAGCTAACTATAAGCGCTAACTATATATCGCGCACCCGCAATCCACTGCTGATGATGTCACATATTACATCATTCATGACATGGTCAGTGACATCACTGATGACATCACTGATGACATCTCAAATGACATCACTGATGACAACTCAAATGATATCAATGATGACATCTCAAATGACATCACTGATGACAACTCAAATGACATCACTGATGACATCTCATTTGTCATCACTGATCACATCACTCATGTGATAATACAATGAACCTCTTCAGACTCTAATATAACCTTACATACACTCAGTATAAACAGACACTCACAGACTGTCACTCATCCATGGAGTTACTCACACACCTAGTCAGTCATGCAAAGAATCAATCACACCTCCATTTCCTCAACTATACAGTTATACACATCTTACTTATTCAAACATATAATAACACATATTTACTCTCTTATATAATCCCTGATACAAGCTCACAGTGATCGATACAGCCACTCACACATTCACTGGCTCTTATGTTCAGTTATTTATATATCTCAACTCTCACATGTATTGTGTTTTACATACGTACTTACTTGCACATGTAGCAATGAGAAATCCATTCACTCACCAACACACCCATGCACAGTCAACCGCCCATATAGCTGTTTCCACATGCACTCTTGAACTCATACTCCTAGTGAATCAACTGCTTACACATCTATGCACAGAGTCACGCACCTCCCAGCCACCCACACACACACTCAGCCTCCCATTCAAATATTTGGGCAACCAATCAATAACCCATATGGCCACTCTTATAGCTACTGATCAACACATGCAGCAGCTTACACAACATCAAACATACTGATGCACGAATTAAGACAGTTTAGTCACTAACCCATGTACTCAGTGAGACACATTTAATCACTCACTCATACAGTCAGTCATGCACCTACTAAATTCTTCATCCAGACACTTATACATCCACTCATTCTTCAATATGTGAAACATATTTAAACTTTACAGACACATACAATCACTGGATGTTGTGATCAGTGATGTCATCAGTGATGTCACTGACCATGTCATGAATGATGTAATATGTGACATCATCAGCAGTGGATTGCGGGTGCGCGATATATAGTTAGCGCTTATAGTTAGCTAACTATATATGGAATTTCAATGGTTTTATGCGAGTAAAATAAGGTTTTGTAAATGCTAATTCCTAACTATATATGGCCTATAACCTATGGTTTTTTCATTGAATTTTCAAGGTTTTGTAAATGCAAATTCCTAACTATATATCCACTATAACCTATGGTTTTTTCTGTGAATATATATATATATATATATATATATATATATATATATATATATATATATATATATATATATATATATATTACCTACTGGCGGTCGCCAGTAGGTATATATAGTTAGGATTTTTTCCCTATGGGATTTCTGAAAATTCTATGTCTAATAACTTTGGCGTTTGTGGACGGAATCGGCTGAAATTTTCAGGAAAATGGCACATTTTGTTTCTGAGCAGCTCCTGGAAATTTGGGGGGGTTTCGTCAAGGGGGGGCTGAGAAAAAAGGGGGGGTCCCAAAACGCGTTTTTAACATTGAGTTTTCCATAGGGCGGTTGGACTCACTTTTAGCTCGAACGGCTGAATGGATTTGCACGAAACTTGGCAAAATTGTAGGGACTGTTAGCCCGATGTGCCTTTGCTAGGTCTCAATATATGTGCTTCAGTGGATTTTGAGAAATTAATGTTTAAATCAAGATATATATCTGTAACAGCGCTCCGGGCAGCGCTCCGGTTCGCGTACTTTTCGCTTATCGGAACTTTGCGAAGCGAAGCTGATTGGCTCTCCGGTGTCTGTCAACATTCTAAACAGTCCGGAGCGGCCGCCATCTTGTCTCTCGGTAGGATCGAGAGACAAGAGGAGGCCAAAACAAAGGGGGAAATGAAGGAAAGGGGCAAGGTAGACCCCTTCTGACCCCCTAGGATTGATGAGGGGATATTATAGAGCCACGCTGGGCCCCAAAAAAATCAAAAAAAAAATCCGTTTTTTTCGCCGTAGAGACGCGTCTTGGTACGCGAACCGGGCAGCTAACCGGCAGTGTAACGGGAGTCTGAGGAGAAGCTGATTGGCTGTAATCATTGTAAACAGTCTGGAGCGGCCGCCATCTTGTCTCTCTGTGGGATCGAGAGACAAGAGGTGGAAAAAAGGTGTAAATGAATGAAAGGGGTAAGGCAGACCCCTCCTGAACCCCTAGGATTGATGAGGGGGCTATTAAAGTTCCCTGGGGGGTGAAAAAAAAAATGCGATTTTTCGCGGTAAAGGTGCTTTCTGGTACATTAACCGGGCAGCTAACCGGCAGCGTAACGGGAGTCCGACATATTGTGTTTTTTGAACGTTTGTGATATGTGCACGTGTGGATTTTGTCTA
This sequence comes from Lissotriton vulgaris, assembly GCF_964263255.1. Lineage (NCBI taxonomy): Eukaryota > Metazoa > Chordata > Amphibia > Caudata > Salamandridae > Lissotriton > Lissotriton vulgaris. The sequence continues at coordinate 1,645,132,768 of NC_141689.1, forward strand.
ATTAAGGTTAAAAAAATATATATATATCTTTAAGCGTGTTTTGGCGCGCTTACGTTTTGGGTTTGGTTTGCGCTGCAGAGACGATACGTCACGGTTATGCGATGCATCATGAGGCGTCTCACGGGCTACGTGATACGTCACTTAATAAAGAATATATTTTACAGCTATAGATATTAGCTTTTAAAAAACCAATGAAATTCACAGAAAAAACCATAGGTTATAGACCATATATAGTTAGGAATTTGCATTTACAAAACCTTGAAAATTCACTGAAAAAACCATAGGTTATAGACCATATATAGTTAGGGATTAGCATTTAAAAAACCTTATTTTATTTGCACAAAACCATTGAAATTCCATATATAGTTAGTTGCACTAACTATATATCGCGGACCCGCAATCCACTGCTAATGATGTCACATATTACATCATTCATGACATGGTCAGTGACATCACTGATGACATCACTGATGACATCTCAAATGACATCACTGATGACATCACTGATGACATCTCAAATGACATCACTGATGACATCACTGACATCTCATTTGACATTACTGATTACATCACTGATGATATCATTTATGTGATAATACATCTTCAGACTCTAATATAACCTTAGATACACTCAGTGTAAACAGGCACTCACAGACTGTCACACATCCATGGAGTTACTCACACACCTAGTCAGTCATGCAAAGAATCAATCACACCTCCATTTCCTCAACTATACAGTTATACACACCTTACTTATTCAAACATATACTAACACATATTTACTCTCTTATACAATCCTTGATACAAGTTCACAATGATTCATACAGCCACTCTCACATTCACTGGCTCTTATGTTCAGTTATTTATATATGTCAACTCTCACATGGAGTGTGTTTTACATATGTACTTACTTTGACATGTAGAACTGAGATATCCATTCACTCACCAATATACTCATGCACACAGTCAACTGTCCATACAGCTGTTTCTACATGCACTTTTGAAGCCATACACCTAGGGAATCAACTGCTCACACATCTATGCACAGAGTTATACACCTCCCAGCCACCCACACACATACTCAGTCTCCCATACAAATACTTGGGCAACCATTCAATAACCCATATAGTTACTGATATAGCTACTGATTTAAACATGCAGCAGTTTACAGAAGAACATAAATAATGATTGCCAAATTAAGACACTTTAATCACTAACCCATGCACTCAGTGAGACACACTAAATCCTTCATCCAGACACTTATACATCCACTCATTCTTCAATATGTAAGACATATTTTAACTTTACAGAAACATACAGTCACTGGGTGTTGTCATCAGTGATGTCATCAGTGATGTCATTTGAGATGTCATCAGTGATGTCATCAGTGATGTCACTGACCATGTCATGAATGATGTAATATGTGACATCATTAGCAGTGGATTGCGGGTCCGCGATATATAGTTAGTGCAACTAACTATATATGGAATTTCAATGGTTTTGTGCAAATAAAATAAGGTTTTTTAAATGCTAATCCCTAACTATATATGGTCTATAACCTATGGTTTTTTCAGTGAATTTTCAAGGTTTTGTAAATGCAAATTCCTAACTATATATGGTCTATAACCTATGGTTTTTTCTGTGAATATATATATATATATATATATATATATATATATATATATATATACATATACAAACGTGATCAAGCTGTAAAGCGAAACGCGTTGTTTTCCTGCTGCTGAATAAAATTGCGTGCACAGCAACCTTTGAGAGTCTGGTACGTCTGTTCGAGAGAATGGAGTGCTGTGATGGATATATATATAGTCCAGGGCTTTAGCTTCGCGGCGGTCCCTCTAAAAAAATGTAGTTTTTTGTAATATCCTGCACCAAACCTTCAAGATTCAGAAAGTAGTCGTGACACTCCGGGATGCTTCAAAATAACTTTATTTGCAACAAATGGTCACAAGCATCCCGGAGTGTCCCGACTACTTTCTGAATCTTGAAGGTTTGGTGCAGGATATATATATACATATATATATATATATATATATATATATATATATATATATATATATATATATATATATATATATATATATATATATATATATATATATATATATATATATATATATTACCTACTGCCAGTGAACAAGAGCATGCAGATGCTCGAAACGCGTATGGCATGTTTGGAAGGCTTGTGGCATGCTGATCAACCCTGCTACCTGTGGCGATTTGTGTTTATACTCCTCCGTGTGTGGCGACTTTCAAGGGCAACCTTTCTTTGTGTGATTGAATGCGGCTGGTCCGGTCGCTAAGTCGCCCCGCCGCTGCTTGGGCGGATCCTGTGTGTCTGCAACACGGACACCGATGGGAACAGAGGGGGCCTCAGCCACAGGTATATATTGGCAAGATGGCAGCAGAGCGGACAATGCTTTTCACCCAACCGGGTTTTGACATTTAACGGTGATGGAGGTAGCGGAGCCCACTTGGATTGATGGTGTGAGCTTAAACAAACTACTTTGACCACAATGCTTATGTTCGTGACGCCCACTAGGGCGGGGCTTGTTATTCATTAAAAACAATTGTTCCCATCAGCCCGCTTTTCCTCCTCATTGCAGCCAGTGAACAAGAGCATGCGACTTTCAAGGGCAACCTTTCTTTGTGTGATATATATATATATATATATATATATATATTACCTACTGGCAGTCGGTAGTTATAGTTAGGATCTACTTTCCATAGGAAATCCGCAACATTCTATTGGGAATAACTTTGGCGGCGGGGGACGAATCTTCGCGAATTTCTCAAAGAAGGTGGCCCGCTCTGCTCCGCTCCTTCCCTGAAAATGTGGGGGGATTCGTCAATCGGGGGCCTAGATAAATAGGGGGTCCCAAAACGTGTTTTCCCCATGTTAATTTCCATAGGGCAGCGACCTCACTTTTAGCCCGAACGGCTGAATGGATTTCCACCAAACTTGGCAAAATTGTAGGGACTGGTAGCCCGATGTGCCTTTGCTATGTCTCAAGATATGTGCTCCAGTGGTTTTTGAGTAATTTAGGTTAAAAAATATATATATATCTATAGGCGCGCCCCGGTACGCGCACCGGGCGCGCCACGCGACTTGCGCGCGGAAAGCTGATTGGCTCTCGGGTGTCTGTAAACATTCGAAACAGTCCGGAGCGGCCGCCATCTTGTGTCTCGGTATGATCGAGACACAAGAGGTGGCAAAAACAAAGGGGGAAATGACCATAAGGGGGCAGGGTAGACCCCCCTGACCCCCTAGGTTTGATGTGGGGGCCATAAAAGGGCCCTGCGGGGCAAAAAAAATAAATATTTTTTTTTGATTTGCGCGGGGGGAGCGCCCGTTACGCGCACCGGGGAGTGGACCGGGGAGCGTAGCATGGGAAAAACCCAGTTTATTCACTGTGTCATCTCTACAAAAAGTGACGCACCGGTGGCGTTAAAGTGACGCATGGCCTCATAAATGAGGCCTTCAGTCTTCTAGTCATGCGTCATATTAAATATATGACGTATCATGTCGGAAGCACTTACAGATACATCAGTATTTCAGACGTATCTGTAAGCGCAAAAGTGATATATTGCTGGAGTGTGTCACAAAAATGATGCAACTCCAGCAATGCATCCTTTCACATGGGGCCAGGCCCACTGGTGCGTCACAAAAAGTGACCATGTCATGAGTGATGTAATATGTGACATCATCAGCAGTGCATTGCAGGCGCGCAAGTTATAGTGCGTCCAACTAACTATAACGTGGGAATTGCAATGGTTTTATGTCAGTAAAATTTCCAGGTAACTATAACTGGTGTGAAACCAATGGTTTTTTCAGTGAATTTAATAGGTTTTTTAAATGCTAATTCCTAACTATAACTGGTGTGAAACCTATGGTTTTTTCAGTGAATATATATATATATATATATATATATATATATATATATATATATATATATCACAACAAGGGCTCCATTTTACCGGGGGCCCCCGACCCTGCAGGGCAGGCTCCGCTGGCAGGAATGGAAATCCTGGAGAAATTTGCGACATATATATATATATATATATACATACATATATTGTGCTCCAACTCCTCCTCATTAGTGAAGAAGACAAACAGCACTCGAAGGGGTATTATTTGCCAATCACGCTGGTTTTATTTCGCGGAAGGGGCTTACACAGATGCGTTTCGGCGTGCTGCCTTCGTCAGTGTGTGTTACATCAAATGCATTACCGACATGTTGATAAAGCTTTCAGGTGATCATGAACATGAACATTGACAAAGGACTCTCATCACATTGCTCAAAGTGTGCGCCATCTTGGAATGACATTTGATGTATCTTATGTCTCAACCAGTCAATAAAATTGGATGTAATACAGCCCACAGATGGGCAATCGCTCCTTGAAAACAGTGATGCATATGTTATTCAAATTGTTCTTAACATGAACAAAAGATCAAGCCGTGGATCGGCTAGTGTCCTTCATCATTTCAAGTCTACATTTCCATCTATGTTCAAAAATTACATTTTCATTCCATACTCTACGGAAAAGTTACTCTTGAAGGGAAAAGAAAGCTTAACAAACAGATGCGATAGATTCTCAGCGGAAAAAGAGGCATGGCATTATATTACTACAAGCAACTCTTTGAGTTAATCATATAGAGTTATATCTCTGTGTGTCTCTAGGGCTGTTAGTTTATAAAACAGTTATGGTTCCATAGGCCTAGATAACTGATTCAGAGAGAAAAAAGGCATTCGCCCATTGAGACAAAATCATAACAACATTCTGAGACATTCCCAATTCATTTCTAATTCATGATTGCATGATTACTTTACAATTAGCATAGTTCATGGATGCTAAAATATTATCCTCGAATTATAAAGTTCCAAATTTTCATCATTTAACAATCGAGAGTTCATAGTTTCAGAAAAAGAATCAAATCAGATCCAATCAGATCTGATTGAAGTTTCAATTATTAGTTACCAGAACAAGTATCAAATATACAGAACAATAATGTTGATCAAGGGGACGGCATATTAAGAGATAAATTCAAGCTAGCTTTAGTTCACATAACAAGGTTGTGCTCATACAGTGTGCAAGTTCTTCGTTCTTTACTGTAAGCTATGTCTCTTATTTACCTAGATGGAATGCCATCTCTTTCCCACTGTTAAGACCTTTAGGGTGTTTTGTAGAGAGGTCTAATATATATCTTGACTCCAACCTCCGGAGTCGCCTCAAGCGGTCACCGCCCCTCACATTTGGAGGCACAATATCTATTCCAAAATATTGTAGTTTATTTCGATCCCGCCCGTGTACCTCAGTCGTGTACCTTATATATATATATATATATATATATATATATATATATATATATATATATATATATATATATATATATATATATATATATATATATATATATATATATATTTTTGACCGATATTTTTGACATCAATATTTTTGATTCAATATTTTTGTATTTTGAACATCAATATTTTTATCATCGATATTCTATCAATGAACCAAAAAAAAATAATCTCTGTTTTTTTAAATTGTTCAATTGTGGAATGTACCCATTTTTAGTAACTCCTTTTTGTGGTCCTGCTACAGGTAGCTTTAGCTGTCTGCATGCAGATCAATTATAGCTAATATTTTATAATATACTTAGATAGATAGTGTCTGCCCCTTGCTCATCATTGGATGCCTTTCTTACCTATTTCAGTTCTTTGTAGTCTGTCCTCCTTATGTTATGGTTTGTTCCACCATGGAGTTGTTTAGTTTCTCTGGGTTTTTTGATTGGATGAGTCTTACATTCCACTGCTCATACCAGGTACCTATTTTGTTCTTTTGCATGTTTCTATACCAATTGACTTTAAGCACTCAATAAAAGTGCATGTCTCACCCCTTATATTCCTGCATATTTTTCTTGTCTTTCACCCGTTCCTCTTTCCCATGTGAGTAGTTTCTAACTGTTCACGCTCTCCCTTTGATTTTCTGCCTCCATTGCCAGCTATCTCACACACTTCTCTTTTTTTCCCATTGTACCCAGTCATTTGTTCACTCCTGGCTAACACTCAATCTCAGTCCTTCTTGAGCTCCTCCAACACTCTTTCCAATGCTTGCAGAGGGCTTGCAGAGTTCTGGACTCGATTGACAATGCAAGTCATATCTTACTATTGTAGCTTGAATGTTTCTAAGTCAGTGTTTCTTTCTTGTTTCCCTTCCACCACCTTGCTGGACATTGTTTATGCGACCTCCAGTTGCTACTGTCTCTGGGGTATCACTTTTAATCTGGGGAAAAATTAATGTACCAGCGGCACAAGGGGCTTGTAAATAGGCCCCTTAATGTTTTGCTTGACCTATCTCCCCATTTACACTACCAGAAGCCTATTTCTCCCGGTCAACGTCTCTCTAGCCCCACCAAGATCCTGACTATGTGAATTCCAATGCTTCAAAACAAGACTGATTAGATTTACAAATGCTTGATTTTCATAGTAGGAAACAAAGATAACATGGAATACAAGGATTATACAGGTGAAAAGTAATTTGGTCAGTTGTTAAAAGTGGTTTCCGACTCCATTTTACGAGTTACACAGTTTGTGAGTCTACCAATGACATGGCCTTCCTCTTTTATGGCATACTGATTCTAGCAAAAAAAAGTAATTTTATGTCCTTCCTACACCAAAACATCTGTATGATGTACAATGTTACCTCACTATGCTGACTGTCTCCATCATCATCTTAAGAATCTCTTGAAAGGGAGCTCACATTGGATCATATACAAATGCAACACACTGATTTATACATAGCTTATGATAAAATAGACACTGACAGATGCACTCCAAAAACAAATCATTTTTGCTTTCGTGTATTGTGATGGTGTTATTTAGGGGCATATTATCAAGGGGGTTTATCTCCGCTTTTTTTCTTTAAAAGCCAAGAAAGCGGAGATAATTTTATCTCCCTATTACCTAGCTGTGGCTAACACCAGTTAGCGACAGTTAGTAGGAGATAGCGACCATCTTGGGCCCCGCTTTGCATGTCAGTGATATTTATCACTAATGACATGCAAAGTGGGCGTGCCAAGATGTTAGCGTCTGGAAACAGTCGCTAACATCGCTATCTCCTATTACCAACTTTTGGAGATATTCGCGCTAAGCGCGAATATCTCCAAAAGCTAACACCTGCCCCTGAGCAGTTCTTAGCCATGTTATCCAATGGTAGGTGGATAACATGGCTAAGAGCATTAGCTCGGTAATGCATGAATATTGCTGACTTTTCAGCGATATTCTTGCATTTCGGCCGATTTTTATCACTTAGGAGATAAACCTTGATAATAGCAAGGTTCCTAAGCGATAAAATCGCCCCAGCTCGGCGATAAAAATATCGCCGCTAAACCAACATAGCGATAATTATCGCTAGTTGTTGGTAATATGCCCCTAAGTTTGAGTAATACATAGAGGAGGTAGTACATGGTCTAAATATTAGCTTCCCGTGAATATCTACTTGGTACAGCATAGTCTCGAAGGAGCACTGGAAGAGTTAGTTTACCCAAGCATGTGAAATAGAATTGGTTAAGCTTGTATTTGAAAGAGTAGGTGATTGTTACTGTATTTGTGCAGGAAATGTTTGGTGAAGAAGACTAATGGTGTATATGTTGATAGAAGCAGTATGGCATTCCCACATGACTATTTTCGGGCATGTAATTGTGGTTAGTGGTGCAAGCACGTAGACAGGCACTTGTGTGAGAGTGGATGAATAAGTTCAAGATTCAATGAGATGGAGAGCCAAGCAATTGTGTGAGGATAATGTGTCTGGCTGGTGCATGAGGCAAGTGTAACGTGTGTTATATGTGTATCGATGGGAGTAGCCAGAAAAATAAAATACCCCCCACTTTGACCCATATATGTAGAAATGTGCCATGGGAGGTGTACCCCTGGGGGAAATTAGCAGATAATTCTGAATGTTACAGCATGATTTTAAAGGAATTTGTTAAAAATACACATTTACCTGTATTAACCTCTTTCATTCACTCTTTCCATCATCTTTTTTGATTTATGTGTATTTCATTCTTTCATTCAATCTTTCTTTCTTTCTTTCTTTCTTTCTTTCTTTCTTTCTTTCTTTCTTTCTTTCTTTCTTTCTTTCTTTCTTTCTTTCTTTCTTTCTTTCTTTCTTTCTTTTCTTCTCTCATTCCGTCATTCCTTTTTCTAGCTTTTTATGCTTCTATTCTTATGTAGCTCCTGGCATTCTTTCACATATTCTTTACATCTTTTCTTTTTGTATTCCTTCCATTCGCAAATTCTTTCCTCCTCTTCTTTCCTTCAATTGCCCATACTTTCATCTCACATTTCTTTATTATATTTTTCTGCTTATCATCTTTTTTTCCTTTCATTTTTCTTTTTTTACTTCTGTGATCTGTCATTTTCTTCTTTCCACCCTTATTTTTTTCTTTTCTCCTCCCTTCTCTTCTTTTACAACTTTTTTCCTTGTTTCTTGCTTTCCTTTGAGTTGTCTCAATCCATTGGACGCTAACCTTTTGTTCTTTGTCATTTGAATAGTGTGTCTTTCTCTCTGTCAGCATTTTAGGCTACCTTTAAAAAGGTTTTAATTTGGTCCCCATCCCTCAGCTTTGTTATTATAGTTATTTCTTGAGGAGTTTATTAGTTTAAACTTGTGACTTGCGATGACCTACAAGCCAAAGCTAAATGTTCAGAAGGGCCATAAAACTATTTAATCTGCCTCAGTATCACCCTCTGCTTAAGCTGGAATAGTGGGTGGTTCACCACTCCCTTGTGTGTATTAGAGGTTTGAAAAAACAGAACACTTTTTCGCTACAACTCGGCTTTCAGAAGCCGAAAACTATGGGGCATATTAGCAACGCTTTGCGATAAATATCGCAAAGTGGGCTTAGCGCACATTTTCCTATCACCGGCTATCGCTGGATGTTATCGCTGAGATAGCGCGTTATTAGCAACACGTATCTCAAATGCGATAATTAATCCAGCGATAGTGGCGAAATGCCTGTTCATGGCATGGAATCCAGTGCAAATAGGCCAGCGATAGGGGAATGCTTGCTGATATGCCCTGGTGGATTTAGCCCTACAATCCACCTCCCATTCTGTCTATAGGTAAGTAGTGTTCTGAGCAGGCATAAAAATACCAGCGATGAATGCAGTTAGCGCGACTTTTGTCATCGCTAACCGGGTCCGGGGCCTCATTGCTAATAGGGAGTAGGTATGTTAGCAGCCGTTTTTGTAGACTTTTGGTTGGGAACACCTACATTGCATGTCATTAGCGATAAATATCGCTGACATGCAAAGCGGCACACAAAATGGTCGCTTTCGCCATGAAGCTGTCGCTAACAGCTGTTCGCGACAGCTTGCTGATAGGGTGATAAAAATAACGCAGTTTTAGCGGCAAAAAGAGCATCTAAAGCGGTGATACTGCCCTTGTTAAAATGCCCCTTTGACTTTAACCTATGGTTATGCCTGAGTGGAACTCATGTGCTTTTACTCTGCTGAATTTCAGTGGATTTACCCAAAAACTCAATGATATTTAGCGGAAATCCACCAACAGGTGGAAAAATGCTCTTCCCTGCCGTTCACACAGTTCTTTTCACAGCAGTAGCAATTTCCGCACTGAAAATCAGCACGAACGGCAGTGTATGGTGTGCATGGGCATGGTAATTTTGTTTTACCTTATTTATTTACCTATTTATTTATTTATGTATTGAAGAGTTTTATATAGCACTGGCTAGACCCGGAGGTATCAGAGCGCTTTACATGAGGTTCCACAAAAATTACAATTACAAGATTACATCAGTTCCAAATTACATCAGTTGCTAGACAAACAATTGCAAGAGCATAGAAGACGAGATAATTGAAGTGTAGATGGGAAGTAGTGGGGGGTAAGGGAGGTGAGAAGTGAAGATAGGGGAAGAGACAACAGTAGAGACGAAAGGAAGTCTGTCTAAAGACCAACTGGGTAAGTGACGACCAAAGGAGGTTATCCAAGGCCCATCTCCCCTATAGCTAAACCAGGTAGCTCTATTGGGCATCAGACAGAATAGGTCAGTCTCACTACATTGAGAGAGGAGAGAAAGAGAGAAATAGAAAGAGAGAGGAAGCGAGCAGAGATGACAAGAGAGATGAAAGGAAGTCTGTCAAAAAACCGTTTAGGTGACGTCCAGGGAGTGAATCCCCGGCCTGTCTCCCCTATAGCTAAACCAGGCAGCTCCATCAATAGCTAGATCTCAAATGACGAGGGAAAAATTCACAGATAGAACGGGGGGACTAAAGGGCCAGGACAGGTGAGGGCAAAGGTCAGAAGCAGGAAAGTGGAGAAGAGTACAGCGGGAAGAGTAGAGTAGAGTCATTGTGAAGTTCCTTTTTGGAATTTTTTAAACATAGCCGGCAAATCCACTTTTGTGATCACCGTTGCAGTGGCTCCTGTGTCATCTCGCAGCGTCGGGCGTTTGTCTGAAGGAATGAAAAAAATCCGAGACTTTACCCGTCTGCTTGCTCGTCTTCTTTGACGGCATAGGGTGTGGACCAGGCTGGCCCCTGAGTAGCTGTCTGAGATGAGGATGCTGCACTCCCAGTTGTAGGTGACTGAGTGGGGGGATTAAGGCAAAGTGAGGACTGTTGGACCCCCAGGCGCAAATTCTGCGAGAGATATGCGGCCTCAAATTTCAGAATGCCTCATGGGGAGTGCATCGTGGCTAGTCGGTGCGAGCAATGCCATATAGGAGAACGACCAGCAAGTAAGGACCGATAGGGGGTGGTATGGACTGTGGCCCTTCTGGTCGTGCCGGAGTGCATAGGCAGCACGTCGAGAGTCATTGGTGTGGGCTGGGTCCAGCCTTCAGGCAATGGTGGCCGCTGGCAACGTGGTGTGTGGAGGCCACGGACCCCCAGGGCGCGATCACTATCGCGGAATCGGTGTTGTCAGTGTCAGATCAGGTCCGGAGGCAGATCAAGGTTGCCCTGTAAGGCCTCGAGGTAATCTGGCAATGTCAATATCCCCGGACCATGGTCTAGACCAAGTAGCAGGTTGGAAATGCAGGGGGAGATCGCCGGCTGAACAGGGAGCTGGTGCAAGGTTAGAGTGAGCCAGGTAAGGCACTGATCTTCATCCGACGGTCGCCAGCGGCCGCCACCTTAGAGTCAGGCAAGCGCCCGATGGAATGTCTCAAAGTAGGGCCGCCGCCAGAGTGAAGCCGATTTGTGTGCCCCCCTGCCCATAAGAATCAGAGGGAGTCTCCGCAGGGCGGCAGCGCGTAGGCAGCAATCCTACCTCCCGGAGGACTTTTCTAATTCTACCTAATTCTTCCCCATGTGATCACTCCAATCTCAATCCCACCTTTTATTTACTTATTTTTATCACTGTCTGTCTTTCTGTGAGTGCATTAACATTTCTGTCAGGTTTTTTTCGTGAATAGTTTGTGCTTTGTTTTTTGTTTTCCTTTCCTGCTGACCTGTTCTGAGCTGCTCATTGGCCTGAAATAAAAAGCAAGAAGAGATTTCCAGATCACTCTACTTGCACATTTCTTAGATGTACACCGAGTAAATCCTGAATATCTTCCCAATGGGTCAGGATAAACCCAGTGCTGCACCCATCAAAAAGGGCAACATGGAGATAGCAAATGCTGAGCCATTGGCAACATTGCTTTGCCCTGGTAGAAGACTGTGTAAAAGGAGAAACAGCCACACATTAGGTGATAGGCCAACCTGAAATGGGAACTTTTACCATCTCAGGACCCAAAGTAAGTTAAAGTTGCACACAGTGAAGCAGTCGCACAGCTTTGTGTAGTGGGCTTGGGTATAATCAGCAGAGCCCACATGAAATGAGACCTCTTACTAGCTACCGGGCTCATCATCGAATAGCCACATACAGTGGACTCTCACAAGGAAGCTAAGTGCACAACACAAATCAGCCTAGCAAAAACTCATGAATCAGCAGCCATCCACCCCCTGATTTTGCAAAGTCCTGGTGTGCTTGATATGGGACTTTTATCACCCATACTTGGATGATCCGAGTATTTCTGCAGGATAGAGTGGTACAAGGTGTGGGAGGATAAACAGCTCAGGGCTGTAGATGGAGAAAAAGGGCACAGTTATTGTGAGCCAGGAGAAAAATGAAATGCCATTGGGAGGCTAGGTGTAGAGCAAAATAAGCTACTTTAGGTACTGTAGGTGCACAGCACTTATCAGTTAGTTGATAATGGTAAGTGTCAGAAACACAACTGCAAACACATAATTAACTTCACTAGGCCTCCCCTTAGTCCTCCTTCAGAAACCCATAGCTAGACAAATAAGTGCTTATCCTGCTAATAACACAGCTAACACCATCAGGCCTGTCAGTATCCACACAATAAGAAGCCCTTTTTTCGTTAACAGCCCATCACATAAATGATTGAATCATGGCTTGTGTTACCTAAATCAAAGACTACTGGCACTACATAGCAAACTGTCGATTACAGGAAAAGAATACATGTGCCATTATTTCACCTAATGGATATTTCATCATCCATGCATTGCAATTACATCGCTCATTGGGTAATGTAAGGTATTGGGTGCATATAAATGGCTTTGCCAAATTAGAAGTGTTTTTTTTAAAAGAGAAAGTCAAATAGTTTTCCTCTAGTGGTTTGAAAAGCCACAAAGTCAAAATATCACAACATATATTTTATATAGGGTTAGAGTTTAGAAAAACAGGAGCCCAGTGTGCGGCAAACCATTTACTTAATTAGATCAAAAACACAATATATAAAACAAAAAATAATATATTTGTCTTACGCCACCTGACACTAACTATGCCTGTTTTCATTTCAATAAAAGGTCATGCTGTTGACATCTGCCAGCAAATAGAGCTTACATATCTTTTAGTACCACATGAACTGATTGATGCCTTAAGCACTAACTTGTTTCCTAGGCTCCAGGTCTAGTACACTTTTTAAAATCTCAATGAACAATTGCCTCTTTTAAATAAGATGTATGATTTGTAGTAGGCTAAGATGTGCCCCTTTGTGTGAGGTGATAAAATATAACATATGTTTGTACACACACATATATGCAGGCAAAACCTTTGAGCTACTGTTCCCAAACGTTTAACTTATTACATCTCGTTTTAGCAGCAGACACAAACAGGAGTCCACATTTTCAAGTAAAAATGTAGAGTGTTAAGGACTGTTAAAGAGAACCAGTGTCACTACATCTACATCATCAAACTTTTTCAGTGTTTCATACCTATCATACATGTCGTCATACCACTACATCTTCACTCCATATTGTATAGGAATTTAAACCCACATCAACACCATTAATTTGTCAGTGTACTGTCCACTCCAGTAACCCTAGCTGCAACCCTTAATCCAAATCCTAATTGCAATCCTTAATTCGAATTCCAACCTCTGGCCCATATTTTTGAAGCCTTTGCATTGTCCTTGCATCCTGCTGTATTTAGGCAAAATATTTAGTTGTAAATATCGGGATACAGAAATATTGGAAAAAAATATTGTGACACAGAAATATTGTAGTCAAGAATAGCGATTTTTTTCAGTAGTATCGTTGATAAGAATATTGCTGTTAATATAATTTTCAATAATGCAGTTGTGAAAATATTGCTTTCTGATTAACTTAATAGGTTTTAGCTAATATATACATTTTATTTTATTATTGTTTGTATAATTGTTAATAAAATTTTAAAATATACATTGTAAGTAATTTACATGTTTTAATTTAATTACTAATAGTCATTTATAATGCTGTACTGGGTTGCTAGGTTTGTAGGGTTAAAGGGTGGGATGCTAATTATGGAATACTTAATTAAAACTTAATTCATAATTAATTATTACATTCATTATCAAATATGTACCATGTATAATAACTTGATATATTAGATATATTTTAGGTGTGGGTTGGTGGGCTTCTGAGAATATAGGGTTGGAAGTTAATTGAGTAATAATGAATTATCATTTATTTATTATTAATTATTTAATTGGTAATTATGTACAGTGTTGTAATATTGATACATTTTAGTTACACTTTAGTTGTGGGCCTGTGAGGTTAGTAGGGGTAAAGGCTGGGATGTAAATTAAGTAATAATTAATTAACAAATGTACTGGATTTGCAAATAATTATTAATTGAAAAGTAACTACTTAATTGATTATCAATTATGTAAATTGTGTTATACCTTGTTATTTTAGTTATATTTTAAGTTTGGGCTGCTAGATTTGTGGGGTATAGAGTGGGAAAATAAGTAATACATAAATGAAGAAATATTTGTTTGTGATAATTATTAAATTGGTTAATAATTGTTGGTCCTCATTTACCACCCATTTCACTTTGAGTGTGTTTTCAGACTGTCCGTACCCACACTCAGCGAACTGAGAGGCATAAGCGGATAGCCGTTTATCCTTGTCCACCTACCGGCACTAAGACTTGCTGATAAAAGCACCCAAAAATATACTGAGATATCTCTATTTTGCAAGCTTCCAAAGCTAGATGACCTTGTCTTGGAGGCTCCCCCCTACTACTGGGAGTAGTTCCCACCTGGCCATAGAGTTTTCATGCAGCATAATCATCAGACCCAAGATGGAAGAAAAAAAAAACCCTTCGGGTCTCATCATGATTTCAGAAAATTCCAGAAGCTTCTCTTCTTTTGGCTGCCTGTTCTTAATAAGTCCAACTTGGAGGTCGCCAGGCGCGAAGATTGCCATTCTAAAAAGGAAGGAGGGATAGGATCTGTCCATTTTATGCAAATGTGCCTCCTGGCCAAGAGCACAGCATAAAAGAGTAAAGATCTTGCTTGTCCTTTGACATTCTCCTAAAGGCCAAAGAAAATTAGGGAAAAATCCATAGTAACCGGGGTTCTAATTAAGTCCAACATAAATTTGCCAAAACTGTCCCAAAAAGAGGCCAGAGCTGGGCATTCTTTGAACATATGAATGTCAGAGACCAGAGCCAAACCGCACTTCTTGCAACATATGGGCAGCTCTTTGTTAATTTTTGATAGCTTCAGCGGGGTGAAATAAGCCCTGTGGATAGTATATAAATGATTTCTTTTTAGCCATGCAGGCTTTACTATGTCGTATAACAGATTACACAAAGCTTGCCACAGGGTATCGCACTCCTGGTCTGGCAAGACACTTCCCCACAGATCTTACGCAAGTTCAAACTCTCCGTTCACTGCCTCCAACACTGCCTGGCACCAAAAGGAGGCTTCTTTCTTCCCTTGTGGTCTGGGCAGGAGATTGAACTCTAGGTCGGTGCCTACCCCTAATAAACCGCCTTTAGTAGTTTATAGCTGAGCATGAACCCAGCTAGCCAGCTGGAGGCATTTAAACCTAGATAGACCTGTCTCAACCCTCTCACTAAGTTGTTCCCATGTTAGCAGTGTACCTTCTAAGAACAAGTCCCCCCAGACTACCAGGCCCGATTCCCTTAACGGGGCTGCCAAACTATCTCTCATACATTTTGGACCCCCGGGTGAATCCCACAGTGGGGCCTTGCTAGAGAAATAACCCGCAGAGACTGCCCTCCTTAAGTCCGCCCAAGATTTTGCGAAGCCCTGTAGCACTTGAGCCTGACTTTCTTGAAAAATGTAACGTCCCCAAACTTAAACAGAAAGCCCTCCACCGATAAGTGTGCACCCTGAAGCATTGCTAAAAACATCCCTCCTATCCCAGTATTAACCAGCATTTTTAAAAGCATCTGGGCGTGAGAGAGTTGGAAGGACCAAGCATAACATTGGATGTCAGGCAAAGCCAGACCCCCCTTTTCTCTGCGACACCTCAGCTTTTACCAGGCTAAATCGCATATTTATACTCCTACACAAAATAATTCACCTCCCTCTGAATTTTATCAATTTGTATTTTGTCGAAGTACAGAGGGAAACAGTTAAAAAGAAAAGAGATTTTAGGGAGTATTGTCCTTTTAGCCAAATTGGCCCTGCTGATGATTGAGAGAGGTAGCGAAGTCCAGGTCTTCATCAACTTTACACACTCTCTCGACACTGCCATCAAATCTGTTTCCGCAATCTTGGCTATATCTTCAACTATTTTAACTCCCGGATACCTCATAGAGGAACTTGTTTGATACTGATGCTGACTTGCCACGTGGTTCCAGACCATTACCTCTGTTTTAGCCGCGTTGACTTCGTACCTCGAAACCAAACCAAAGTCTTGGGCTTGACTGATAACGGCTGGGAAGGCCCTGCCAAGGTCAGCCGCAAGAATTAAGATATCGTCGGCATACAGGGCTAGAATAGGGTTATTCAAATATGTAATGTGTTTGAAGTGAAGTACTTTCCCTACTTTTGCACAGACTGGAGTGGGAATGGTAAATTTAACCCCTCCGAAGTGCAATACTTTCCCTAGCGTTGCACAGTCTTGATTGGGAATAGTAAATCGTAACCCTCCAAAGTCCAACGCTTACCCTACTGTTGCATAGACAGGAATGGGAATAGTAATTGTAACCCCTCCAAAGGCGAACACTTCCCCTACTGTTCCACAGACTGGAGTGGGAAAACTAAATGTAACCCCTCCGAAGTCCAACGCTCAACGCTTTCCCTACTGTTGCAAAGACTGCAGTGGGAATCATAAATCTTACACCTCCAAAGTCTAACGATTTCCCAACTGTTGCTCAGACTGGAGGTGGAATAATAAATCTTACTCTTCCTAAGTGTAATATTTTCCCTACTTTTGACCAGTTTGGAGTGGGAATAGTAAATGTAAACCTTCTAAAAGCCTACGCTTTCACTATTGTTGCATAAACAGGAGTGGGAATAGTATATCTATTATTCCAAAACTTCAATACATTTCTTAATATTGTTTAAATATATCTACTATTATTATTTATTAAATGTTATATCAGTTGTTTATGCATATATATATATATATATATATATATATATATATATATATATATATATATATATATATATATATATATATATATATATATATATATATATATATATATATATATATATATATATATATATATATAAATTTTTATAATATTTTAGGCAATGTTTTTGGAGGAATTTTAGAGTTTAATATATTTAATTAATTTGATAATTTATTTAAGGTTTTGCAGTTGATTTGTAAATATGTTGTATGTTTTATTTATATATAAATAGATACATCTTTATACATATATATATATATATTACAAATAAGCGCCTCCAATTTTATAAAAAGAAGCGGAAACGGGACTCCGTAGGGTTCCAGTCTGGCTATTTATTTCATGAGTTATCATCTACGTGTTTCAGCTGTTACCTCACTGTCTTGTATACATATATATATATATACTTTTTATAGTAGTAAATAAAAAATATATATAATGTAAAATATACATTTTAAATAATAGTGTTACATTAGACATATCCGTATATAAACATACAAACACATATATATGTGTGTATGTCCATATAAGTAAATATATTTATATATAGTAGTAAATAATATTTAAATTAATTCATTCATGTTATATTAATGTAATATATTGAAATATTTAAGATGTACTATTTCTCTATTTTAAATTATATACCCAAAAAATATATCATTGTCTTTTTTTAATGGTCTTAGTGTGAAACACATTTTGTTTTCAGATACTTTTGTACTTGCTCTTTTAAGTATAGGAAAAAAATATTTTTATAATCGATATTTTAGACACAACATTTTTGTATTCAATATTGTTGTTTCTGATATTCTGTCAGTGATCCCATCGTGCAAGGACAACGGAAAGCCTTCACCAATATTTACAAAGCCATGCAAGGCCTGATTTGTGTGGCCTTGCGTGGCTTTGTAAAGAAATGCAATGCAAGGCAGCCGCTTGTGCTGCGTTATGTTACATTTCAACTTGGGAGGCATTCCATGGGTGGAGTATGGGCGCTCCCATTCACCCATCCAAGGATTTTGGAGCATCCCCAGATTTACAAAGGCTTGCAAACCTGAAAATGCATCAAAATGTTATACCTTTCCAAGTGAGGCGTAACAAGGAGAAATATCTTTATTGCTCCTTGTTATTTACTTTTTCAATGTGTGCTGCATTCTGCAGCACAAGTAGAAATAGGAACATGTCTCTAAGGATCTTGTTTGTGCAGGAAGGTGCCCCTTCCTGCACAAAAACAATCCCCTCTGTAACACAAGCACCCTTTTACTATGGCACTAGGGTATCCGCGTTGGTGCTAGGCAGCACACATAGCACAATGTAATGTAATGTAATGATGTCTTGTAGAGCGCATGAATCACCCCACATGGGGTATCTCCGCGCTGTAGACTGCTGGGGAACCCGTCCTGGCTTTCCCTGTGAGATGGTCCCTACTGGGTATCTCCAAGGTGAAACCAGGCATCCCCGGCGTATGTGGGGGGCCGTTGTGGAGATGAGGCAAGCTAATGCCCAGAGTTGCCGAGTGTGCTCCCTGGTCGGAGTAGGCACCGAGGCGAGAATTATCGAGTCCGCTGACCCTGGTCCACGACCCTGCAGCGTCAGGAATTGAACCCTGGTCCCGGGCCGTCCTCTGCTTCCGGGTCTGCCTCCTCTAACCAGTGAGCCACACCACTCCACAAGCACAAGAAGAAATGCTCCTTATCTTTGTAAATGTGGAGTATTTCTGCCCTTTATTGCAACACAGTTCGCTTGCTCTCGTGAGCTGTATTAAGTTCAATAAATGCGCCCTTCTGAGTCCCTAAACCTAACCCTGAAGTTAATCTCTAACCCTGCCAAACCCTAAGTACATGAATGATAGCCAGCATTAGCCCCTAACTGCAGACCTAGGGCTAGCCTGAAGCCTTCCCTAACCACAACCACAATCCTTAGCCACAGTCCCTAAACGTTACATTAACCTCAATCTCTAACCTCATCCCAAAAGGTTAAATGGCAATGTAACAGATGACAATGTTAGTAATGATGATGGAGTAATAGAAGACAATGTAATTCTGACTATGTAAATGTATGGCAATGTAATTGTGATGATGTAAAGGGGGGCATTATTCAAAATTGTGGGCGTACCAGTACCAGAGCACAGATTCTGAAGAGCTAAACAATGCAGCATCATAACCTTAAATCTGTTGGTGATGCTGCCATTTACCATAGTAACAACGTTCTGCCGCAAAAAAAGAGAGATGTTCTTGTTTTAGCTGCACTTTCTTGCGAATACAAGTCAAGCTGGAGTTTACGATGATTCCCAGGACGTTTCATGACCTTAGTCACAAGATCTATTTCAATAGCCTCCAAATATGAGATCATCATATTGATTTGCTGTGCTCCTCATACCCAATAATCCCAGGAAGTTTAAGTAACTCGTAAATCACTGCTGCCCACAGAGCTTTGCCTACATGCGGTAAGAACATTTCATTTAGTGTCATTTATGAACCCAGGCCTACTTATGAAACTTGGTGTACAAATTCAGTGTTCATGTAATGCATTTAAACCTAGAGATACATGGCATTAAAGTTTTCAGTACGGACATGAGTTACACAAATGGTGATTGGCAATGCTAAGTTAATTTCCAGCAATAACTGATGCAGATTGCATTGTATAATGAAAGTGTATTTTTAAAAGTCTTTTTGGTGCCACAAGCCAACTTTTTATGGGCAGTTCGTAAAATGTCATAGTTTGGCATATAGGGGCATATGTAGGTAGCCGTTTGCGATTCGCAAACGCCGAAATTCGTCAAATTTCGGCGTTTGCGAATCGCAAACGGCATTTTGATATGTAGGTGCCACTTACTTGCGATTCCTTATTTTGCTTATTTGCAATTGCAATTTTGCGATTCCTTAAATGCTATGTAGGGGTGCTTTAAAATTTGCGATTTTTGCATAAGGAATCGCAAAATACCACCTAGGTACTTCAAGTAGATGGTATTTTGCGAATTCCTTCAAAAATGAATTTTTAAAAAAAATTCAAAGTACCACGTGAGGCACAGACATGCCCTTAGGGCATGTCTGTGCGCCACATGTACTTACAGGCACATTCTAGGGGTGCAACAGGTGTCCTTTGGACACCCTGGCACCCTTGGAATTGCGATTCTCAAATTGCGATTTTCTCATAGAAATTCGCAATTTGAGAATGTATCCCCATTCATTCCTATGGGCCTCTAGCCCATAGGAATGAATTGGACACTCATTCCTTAATTGCGATTCGCAATTTGCTAATCGCAACTAAGGAATGTTAGAGATTCGCAAAAAAAATTCGATTTTTTACCTACATTCCATTTTGCTATTCTCAAATAGCGAATCCTTAAAAATCGCTATTTGGGAATCGCAAAATGGAAATTACCTACATATGGCCCATAATTCGCTATTTTTATTCTAAAATGCAAACACTTTTCTAAATTAAGAATTGTAAACTGAAACCTTTTCCTTAATTATTCATAAAAACAAACTTAAGAGGGAATTAGGGGCCTCATTTAGCCCTGGCAATTTAGAGATTCCTGTTGAATGGGACTCTTCGGCTGATAGGGCAGGATCACTTTAAGCAAAAGTAAAATTCTGGCTGGGCGACTTCTGATCTTCAAAACAAATCCGTCAAAGCAGGGTGTTCTTTTTGAACATCAAAGAAGCAGTGTCCATGATGCACCAGGTGGTTTCTCAGTGTGTCGGGGGACATGTTTTTTTTCTGTCCAGGAATGTCATGACTTGCCTTGTAATGTTATCCCAGTCGGGGTACCCACCAATGACTAAACGACACACGGAGCTTAGTAATACATGTCTTGATTCATCTGCATGTAACTGTGAACTCAATATTCTAAAGCAGCCTTCACTGCAATATACTCTATTCATTACGTCATAGCTCTACGGAGTTCATCAGGAGCCCAAAGGGTTCCTTCATTGTTAACTCACAAGGCACTGCAAGCATGACATTCCCTGGTAGGAAACAAATTATGTTAGAAGTCCTACTTTCCTTTCCTTTTTTTCTAGAGCCGATAAGAGGAGCATTGAGTTGGTGGTTCTCTGGCTACTGGCCCACCAGCAGATGCTAAGTGGTTTCCTCTCCTCTAAATGAGACATAAAATCAAAAGAGAAGCAGTCTGGATGCATGCTGATTAATGGACTTTGTTTTAATTACTGGAGAACTCTAAATTAGCTTCTAGCTCATTGGGAGGAACAGATCATAAAATAATCTCAACCAAGAAAACACAGAGAACTGAGGAGTGCATTTTGTACTAGAGCCATCACTTACCACAATTCCTCAACCATAGAAACATTGTGGCCAAGGTGGCATTTCCAATCAACACTTCACAACACAGCCCTTCCATCATACTTGAAAGGTGGTTAGGTAATGCTTTTGAGTAACTGAAGCCCCAGAGAAGAGAAGAAAGGCATGAACGTACTTTGTTTTATTGCTAATTAAGGGGCCGATTACGACGCAGCCCGCAATGGCTCCGACCGATGGTCGGAGCCTTCCGGGACTCACCGTAATTGGCTGCTCGGTTTAATTTCCGACCACGGCATTACAATGCTGGCGGTCAGAAACTAAATGGGAGAATCATTCTGGCTGGCTTCCCATGGGCTCAAGGAGCCCATCTGCCAGTCAGAACCGTCTCGTAATCCGACAGGGGGGGCTTTTACGCCATTGGTATTACGATGCCCGTTTCCGGCATGGTTTCCATGCCGGCCTGTCCGACATGGAAATCATGTCAGAAAGAGTATTTGGCGGCCCCCTTACATCTGCGGCCTCTGGTTGAGAACCAAGGGCGCATCTATGGTGCCCCCTGTTGATCCCTGCACCCCTTGGCAGGCACCTTGAGGTGCAGGGATGAACACCACCTCCCATTACCCAATATGAGCATGTATTACAGCCAGTTTACGACCATAATGCATGCTCCCATTGAGAAGTGTAGGAATGCGACCGTACAGTGTTTGGTCACATCCTAATTAGGCGTTCGGGACCACTGACCAGAGGTTGGTCGTCCCCGGACAAAGACAGTGCCAGGTGGACTTAAGTCCGCCCGACATCATAATTTGGACCAAAATTTTATCATAGGTGTCCTCAAGTAGGAATTATTGAGTACAATATCTGTGCCCTCAACTTACTAGACATTGCAATCGAGTAGGTGCCTCTGATCTACAACATCCAACTGGTCCATGTCTTGTTTTGGTGGACTTTGAAGAGCTCCATCCTTTCCATTAACTTCCATTTACAGATATGCCCTTTTGTCAGCACCCTGTTACTGATGAAGCGCGTCAGGACTGCGTCCAGATATCCCCAGTCCACCCTGTCGAACGCCTTCTCGGCATCCACAGACAGTAGGACTGCGTCAGAGTCATTGTAGTGGGCCTTATCAATGACATGAAGCAGGCGCTTGGTATTGTCTGCACACTGTCTGTTGGGGATAAATCCCGCTTGGTCTGGTTCAATGATTCCCGGCAGGCACGGGCCCAGTCTAGCCGCCAGCACGCCCGTGAACAGTTTTAGGTCGAGGTTGAGTAGGGAGATGGGTCTATATGCCTTACATTGGGATGGGTCTTTGCCCGGCTTGGGGATGACCACGATGTCAGCCTCCAACATGTCTTGTGGGATGGAGCCTCTGCCCGGGAAGGAGTTGAAAAGCCTCGTTAATACCGGTGCGACTTGGGGGCAGAAAGCCTTGTAGAAGCTTGCCGAAAAGCCATCCAGGCCCGGGGCCTTTAGAGGCTTGAGACGCGCGATCGCGGAGACGACCTCCTCGATCCGGAGGAGTGCTTCGAGGGAGGCCCTAGTGGGTTCATCCAGGGGTGTTATCTCCGCGTCTTGGAGGTAAGTGTCGGCGGAAATCCGCCGTATACAGCAAGGCATAAAACTCGCAGAAAGCTTCCGCTATATGGTCATCTTCTCGGACGACTTTCCCATCCTGGGTACGGATGGAGGGGACCTTCGCCCGCAGGTTCTTCACTTTAAGGCAGCTCGCCAGCAGGCGACCTGTCTTATCACCGCCAACATAGTAAGTGTGGCGCAGTCGCAGGGCCGCGTACTCTGCCCTATCCAGGTCCAGGCTGGCAAGTTGGGCCCTGACCGCCTTAAGCTGCCTCCAGATCCTGGGAGCCCCGGTCCGACTTGAGCTTGCTCAAGTTCAAGCGCCTGAGCGGACAAGGATTGTCTCTTTTCCTATCGTCCCTTGGCTTCTGCCGCGTCTACCGAAATCAGTTCCCCCCTCGCTACCGCTTTAAGCGCCCCCACACCGCAGCCAGGGAAACCTCCGGGGTGTCGTTGGTCTGCAGATAGTCTGTGATGCGGTCTCGAAGCCGCTGCGTCACCCCCTCATGTTGCAGGAGTGCATCATTGAGGCGCCACCTGCCTTTCCTTTGTGCGACTCTAGGGGCATGCATGTGCACCATGAGCGCATCATGGTCGGACAACGCTGCCGGGAGCACCTCCACATCCTCTATCAGGGGAGTCACGTCCGCGGTACCGAAAATGTGGTTGATGCATGCGTAAGTTCGGTGTACGTGGGAGTAAAAAGTGTATCCCGGGGTAACGGCATGGTGTTTGCGCCACAGGTCCATGAACCCCTCCTCCGATAGCCATTGGCTCCCCTCCTGTGTGATCACCCCGGCAAACCCCTGTCGGTGGCCGGATTGGTCAATGTTGGGGTCCATCACTAGGTTTGTGTCCCCCCCCACCAATATGGCTTTAGTGTTAGGTTGCAGTGCGTCTGCCAGTGCCCCCCTGAGGAATGGTTCTTGCCTGGTGTTTGGAGCATAAAGAGAGCCTACAGCCATATCCAACCCCCCCTATATGGATGGTGTGGGCTAGAAATCTCCCCTTAATTTCAGCTACCTTGTCTCCAACCGTCCCCCTAAAGTGACGCGCTACCAGTAAGGCCACCCCCGCTTTCTTCTGCAGTGTCGAGGAGTAGTGCTGGATCGGGAAGGCCCTTGAGTGCATCCTGTGCCAATCTTTGGAGAGTAGGTAAGTTTCTTGGAGCAGACAGATTTCCGCTCCTGAGTTTTCTAAGAAGGACAGGACAGCCCTGCGTTTAACGGGGTTATTAAGCCCCTTCACATTTAAGGTGAGAACCTTCATCGTAGAGCTAGCCATTCATGAGGGTGTGTAAGTGGCGCAACATGTGCGGCATATTCGGGGTCTGCCAGGTCCCCGTGTCGGCCCGTCCCGATTCCATAATACCACACCGGGAGGGTCTAGATGTCGTGTTCCCCACCCATCCCTGACCTCAACGTCCCCAACTGTCTCCCCTCCAACCCTCTTCCCCCCCAACTCCCAACCCTCCCTCACCTCCCCCCCCTGAACTCCCCCCAACACAACTTCCAAAGTCTCTGGCCTATCGGGACAGAGTCCAGGTCCGTAGATCATCATAGAAAGTGAGGGCATGGTGGCGGCCAACTCTTCGGCCCCCCGACCCCTCACCCCGGGTGAGAAAGGCTAATGAGGGCAATCCCTTGTGTCTGAGACATCATTGTTTGGCGGCAGTATTTTCCGCTACCTCCTGCACTGCCGCTTCTCGTTCCTGGGGGGCCAGGAGAGGGTCCGGCCTCCGGAAGGGTTTAGGGGATCATCGTCTCCCCACTGTCTGCCAGCCGCCCCTGGACCTCTGGCTTCTCCGTCTGTAGAACTGGGGTGGGGGGTCTCACTCATGGCGTCATCCTCCGGTGGGTCAATGTCTAACACAGCACAAGTGTCCTGGAGGGAACGAAGCTGGTGTAGAGACCCCTTCCACTTAAAGATGAGATGGAACGGGTGGCCCCAGGTGTAGGGCACGTCTTTGTCTCTTAGGAAGTCAGTTGCCACTTTGAAGGAGCGCCTTTTTTTCAGGGTGATGGTGGAGAGATCCTGAAAGAGGGCCACTTGGACTCCTCGGAAGATGATCGGTTGTCGCACTCGGGCCTCTCGCAAGATTCTTTCTTTCAGAAGGAAGTCCGGGAGGAAGGCCAGAATATCCGGTGGGGGGAAGGCCTTCGTGATAGGTGCAGAGTCGTCGTCCGTGGTGGAGGCGGCAGCCGGTGTCTTTGGGGGCAACTGCGCCGGGACTTTCTCCGTCTTAGCGGCATTTTTGTGCAGTACGTCCGATATTGTGCGGTTGTCCTTGCGCCCCGCGTTGGCCATGGCGGTGATCAGGGAGGGGCGGCGAAAGTGAGGGAGCCGGTTCGTCTATCCTTGTCGGGCCACCAGGCCCTGGGCTCCGGGGTCCCAGCTCCTTTGCTGCTAGAAGCTGCAGGCAGCTCAGGTCCAGTTGCGTCGGTCTCCCTGGGGGGGCACGTTTAGTCCGGATCGCTCAGAGGTCACTGTGTAGGTCGGGGGGGAACCCCGTGTCTGCCAACCCCGGTGTGGGTCTCAGCGCTTTCCGCTGTGTGCTCACTGACCTCAGGGACCGCGTCCGCAGCCCCAGAACTCGCAACGCTGGGTCCAACCGCCGCGGGCTTCAGGGTGAGCTTTCCTGGTGCACTCGGTCGGCGTGATCGTCACACCAACCCCGGCTTCTTCTCACCCCCTGGTAAGCTGCTGTGTCTTTCCCGCTTCCAGCTCCTGGGGCTACTGTTCATAGTGCCCGCGTGGGCCACCCGGCGGGAGCAGCACGTCTGGGTCCGCAGCCAGGAAGCCAGTTGGCGCGGTCATCCGCGCGGCCCCCCTGATCTCTGCCGCCGCCCCCACACAGGCACAGTCCCAGGGGCAGTCAGCAGCAGCCCCCAAATGTCGGCCGCTGCTGCAGCAGTGTCTCGCCCTGTGCACGCTCGGGGGTTCCCTGCTCGGGCCTGGTCCTCCCAATGCTCCTCCGCTGTCCCGCTGCTCCCCCCTCCACACCTTACCAGGGGAGCCGCTCGTCACGGGGGGGTTTCGCTGCCACCGTCTCCGTCGCTGGCCGTTTCTCTCGCCGGCCGCACCTCCACTTTCGCTCCGGGCCCGGATTAGGCTCAGATGTTGCGAAGGGCCGCCGTCCCCCTCGGCTCTCGGGTGAAGCTTTGCTGGGCCGCTCTTCAGACGCCCGTCTCGGTCTCCGCTCTACCTCCGGTCCGGGGGCCGCCGCCGATCCTCCACTTCTCCTCTCTGCAGCCCTCAGCCAGGTCGCTCTTTCGCCCGCTACAGCCAGGGGAGCCAGGCGGGCACCGGCCACTCTCCGCCGCACTCCCGGCTGCGCCGCACTCCGCCAGCGGTGCCTTCAAACCGACACCTTTGCGGCACCGGGTGGTTCGGCTTGCTCTGAGGTGCCGAGCAATCGGGGAGAAGGGGAGATAACCCGCTTTAAAACAGAACTTAGGGGCTTAGGGCCGGGGAGCCTCCGAGAACGTGTCCGCTCATGCCGCCATCGTAGCCACACCCCCTGTCCTATCTTTTTTGTGTGGAAACTTTGAATTCATAAAGATACTACTAGTTAAATACCTTTGTGAATAGCAAACAATCATAAACTTACGCAAAAGTGTACGTTTACTTTTGTGAATCAGGCCCAGAGTGTTCAATATTATTGCCAATGTTGCTTAACTTGCATATCTTGGGCCATATTTATTAAAGAGTTGCGTCGCTTTTGCACCACGCAACGGGGTGCATGCACAACGCTACTCTTAAGTTAGATTTATCAAGCAAACCAAGTCCTGAGTGGCTCGATAAATCCAGAGCGACGCAACACAGTACAAATAGCTGTGTTGTGTTACTCTGCCCCAGAGAGGCTTTCGATTGGTGGTGCATGGGTGTTTACATGCAACACCCATGGATTTTGATGCATTTCTACATTTACCATAAGTAGCAGACCTGGGAATGCACCAACATTGCTCTGCCTCCCCAGATGAGGCGTAAGAAGGAGAAATATGTTTATTTTTCCTTGTTTCTTTCTCTTTCTATGTGAGCTGCAGAAGGAGATTGTTTATGTACAGGAAGTTGCCCCTTCCTGCACAAAAATATTCCTGCTTACAAAGCAGGTACCCTTGCACCATGGTGCAAGTGTATCTGTGTTGGAGCTAGGCAGCAGATTGTGTGCCAGCACTGGGAAAAGGCAGGATTGCACCATATTACGTTAAAAATGGTGCAATCCTGCCCTTTCACGCAGTGTCGCAA
Source organism: Lissotriton vulgaris (assembly GCF_964263255.1). Taxonomy (NCBI): domain Eukaryota; kingdom Metazoa; phylum Chordata; class Amphibia; order Caudata; family Salamandridae; genus Lissotriton; species Lissotriton vulgaris. Next base: position 1,645,159,777 of record NC_141689.1, read on the forward strand.
GGTGACTTGCTGCGCTGCACTGTATGACTTTTTGATAAACAGGCCCCTGAGCCTCTTCTCAGATTACTGCATCCTAGGAGTTCCACATTTACATGTAGGCAAATGATAACTTGATTCTGCTAAACCTCACGATGTGGTTTCATTTATCTGCTGAATTCTTATTTGAAAGTGTTGGCTTGTGAATATGTAAAAATTCCTTAAATGTACGTCCTAATTTAATTTAATCAAATAAGAGATTTTGCTTGCTAATGATAAGACAAGTGAAACTCAAGGTTCAAGACCATGGCATTCCTTTTGTTTTAAGCGTTTTAATGTCAGCCCATATTATATCAAATATCTCTACTCAAACTTATTATTTACAGGTTAATGTCTTGAGCCATGTCCCCACCCCCATTAGCTACCAGCGTACAATTATGTGGCGTAGCTGGGGGGTGGGAGTAGCTTTGGTTTTGGGGGCAGTGGCCTCCCCCTCTCTTACCAGCCAGCTTACAACATAACACACTTATCGCATATTAAAACAGCAGAGCAGAGTGTAGCACTGCAAAACACAACATAATACAATACAGCACAAGAATGCCCAAGTCATGCCAACACAGCACAGCCTAACGCAACATTTTTTAAAAATATCTTGTATAGTGCATATTGTTCTTTAACTCAAACCAAGGCAATCACTGTATGTGAATCATGCAGTATTCTCACCCAGTTTCTCAAAGAGAGCATTTGAAAGCCATTGTGAAGGATGTGTCCAAGTGGAGAGGCCTGATGCATGATGCATGAGGAAACATGGGGCATATTATCAAGGACCAGTGTTAAAATTATCGCCGTTAACATTAGATGGCCCTTCCTGCGGGGTATATGTTAGAGTGGCATTGCAAATGACGTAAAGCATACTTTGCATTGGATGCTAACCTTGAACGTGTGCATTGTGTAAAGCTGAGGGGCCTGGTGCCATAGAAATGGGTCGAGACATAAGTTGCACTCCCAGGTCTTTTAACAATATGCATCGCACACTGCAAAATAGTGAACACTGTTTGGCAAAAAATATGAGAGCATGGAAGCTGAGACACAAGGTGGATAGGAGGGGGGTTGTAACATAGGGACAGCTTAATACTTCCTTACAGTGAAGGCAGGGGTTAATTTGTAAACAAAAAAGTGCTGGGGCTCTTGTCAGGAGGCAGCTTGGGCCAGCCCATTCTCCTGTTAGCACCGCCTAAAACCGAACCAACTGCTAACCTGATTCTGGGCATATCACTTAATCCCCCCCCGTGCCGGTCATAAGTGAATGTGCCCTTAACCGATGCTCATGAAACGCGCCGGTGTTGATGATTAAGTGCTGGTGCTGAGCACCAGAAACCACTGGCTCAAATTAAGCACTTAGTGAAGGAGACAATTGCTATTGACAGGTTCTTATATCTGAGATGCCAGGAAGCTCATGCTTGCTACTTAGGATTGTGATGACGAGCTCTCCGTTTGGGATGCAAGTGAGATTACAATGTCTCAATTTTGTTAACCAATCATTCTTGTTGTTTGCAGAGACTCATATATTGAGGACTCCATTTTAAAACATCTTAAAATGCTTTATTATATTACCATTGGATGTCAGCAGACTAAAGAGGATGAAGGGAAGCCCTCTCTGCATCTGACTCAGCTGTTAGAAAGTACATTTGTTGAAAGTGCTGGCTTGGGAAATAAGTCCTAAATTACTGTCACATTAGTTGCCTAGGACTTTGGCTGCTTTTCACAAAGTTGTTGGGGTAAGTGCATTCATACAGTGGTTTTCCACTATGTGTATGGATCTGACACACATTTGGAATTTCGGCACCTATTATGGTCTGGGATTTTCATTGATTGTGGTCAATGGTGTCTGTTGTATTTATTGCATTTGGTTGTGTTTCATACTGTTTGAAGTGAGCCCCCTGTTTGGGGCAACTTTGAATATGTCTCCCATTTTTAACTAAGGCAAGCCCCTTTGGTGTCAAACAATATATAAATGTATGCAAAACAATGATGGTTGGAATGCTTGAATTAATCTCAGCCACGGGTAATCACTCGGGGAAACATCCCAGTCGATTGTTATTTTACAGACCATGCTACATCAGCTTGGGCGCAGCCATGTCCAATTAAGTCTTGACCTTGCACAAATAGGAACAATACAGGCTGAACTGCCAGGACAGATGCCCTCTGAACTGGAACACAAGCAACCTAGGATCGGTTTTACTCTACCTAGGGCTCATCAACCGGGTATAGCTTGGTTCCAGTGCCACAGTGTGCACGGGACCCAAATATGGGTATACCCTTCCCACTTCGGTTGACACACTAATATATATAAAAAAGTAATAGGTGACTGCTTGCATTAATCTCAACCCCTGGTAATCAATCAGCCCACAACTCAGGCCATCCTTATTTTGCTCACCATATTACCTCCACTTGGACCCATCCATATGTAAATCAGTCTTTACCCTGCTTCAGTGGGAACCATCCAGCACGAACTGCTAGGCCAAGTCCTCCCTGAACCGTAACACAAGCAACTTAGGACCGGTTTCGCCCTAGATAAGGCTCATCAGCGGACCATGAACATATGACCCAACACCTGCAAAGCTTCCACTGGCTCCCCGTCGAGAAGAGGGTCACCTTCAAACTCCTCATCCACGCCTACAAATCCCTCAACAACATCGGACCCAAATAACTCAACAACCGAGTATTTTTGCACGTTCCTAAGAAGAACCTTCGCTTCGTTGACCTCGCCCTGGCAGAGGTCCCCCACATCCGCAAAAACAGAACCTACATCGCAGCCAAAGCCTGAAGCAAACTCCCGGTCAACATCAGACGCTCCCCAACCCTCCACACATTCAGGAAGGACCTCAAGACCTGGCTCTTTGACTGACCCAGAGCTGCCCCCCAGCGCCATGAGACCCTCATGGGTGAGTAGCGCGCTCTATAAACCACTGATTGATTGATTGATATAGCTTGGTTCCCGTGACATAATGTGAAATTGGACCCATGTAGGTTGACAAACTAATATATACAAAAAAAGTGATTGGTGAAATGATTACATTTTTCTCATTCACTGGTAAGCACTTGGGCCCCATCCCAGTCCATTGTTATTTTAATAATACTTGTGCACAAAAAAGCAGCAACAATCTCAAGCTGTCAGCTCTGTGCCACCTAAATAACACCAAAAAAAGTTCAGCAAGCATTAATAAAGCCATTGCTTGGATCAAGATTTCGTTTTTCTTGATATATCTTAAACCAACTTTGTGAGAGTGGGAGGTTCAAGTTTTGGCAAGCCAGGCATGCATGTCAAGCTCTGAGTAAGCATGTCCAGGTATGAACTTTAAAAATGAAAAAGAGTCTGGTTTTCAGGTGAGAATCAGGATTTCCTGGGGGACTTCTGAATGTCCCAATCACTTTACTAGTGGGGGCTGTGGTCAATTGACCATTTTGCACAGGCCTTCAAAGGTCTCTTGGATGGAGCAAACTAATGTGTTATTTAGTGATGGATTTATTTGAGGGTGCCTTAAGAATGGGAGCAACGCTAATGTGGCCAGAAATTCCTATCAATTGCTGTGTCTCTTGAAGTAAGATTTTTGTCTAGGATTTGTCGAGCATCTGACTGTTTGCTCTTATTCGTTCCTCTTAAAACAACTGGGCCACAAACACCAAGTCCAGACTGGCCTTACAGGGCATCGAGCATTTCCACAGGAGGCTGGAAGGATGGGGTTCCGTTTTTGTTACTGGGGACCGGTTTTGTAGCAATGCAGCAGTTTTCAAAGCACTGTGGATTTCTTTGTATATCCAACAGGTTCCAGGCAACAATAAAAGTTCCAAGATAACTGGTGATTAATGTATCTGCTGAAGAGAGATCAGAGTTTTGTCTAGTGGCAGTTCAAACTCATTTTAGGTAGCGCAAACGGTTAATATGCCTGCTGCAAAGTGTGTGTACAATGCAGATTACAGAAATGTACTTTATGTGCAAAGCTTAGTAGTTTACTGCTTTTGTCACAAAAATCCTTTTGAGACTGTGGGGTTCATAAGTTACAATCATGATCTAGGGTAGAAAGTTGTGTTTTTTCCCCATTCGTCGGTATCCTAACTTTGCTAAAAAGGGTTTGTATGTGTAGAAATAAATTATTTTTAGTAAAGTCGACCCAAACCACTGTGTTATGTTCTGAATCCTCAGTTAGTGCTTGCCCAGAAAAAGGACTCTTAAAAAATGCCTACCAATATGGATGACATGAATCCTACACCTTGTAGTCCCCTTTGTCGTATGTAACATTTTCTATACACTGATTTACACATGTGTGATTCATTGTCTTTGAATATGTGTGTGATGTAAAATGCTCCGACACACCACACTGGTAGAAGAGGTACTATAAAACGAATGTCTGACTAAATATCGAAATCAAAAATATCGACATACAAAAATATCGGGACAAAAATATCGATGTCAAAAATATCGGAATCCTATCCCTAACAAGGTAAGTACAAAAATATCGAAAAAATAATATCGTAGTACAAAAATATCGGAATTAAAAATATCGTTTTTTTAAATGTATTAATAATAATGTTAAAATAATTATAAAATACATATAATGTTACAAATATTAAATAAAAATATTAAAACATAATAAAAAAATTAAAACTAATACATATACATTTAAAATAAATTAAAAACGTAATAATTTAATGTAATTTTATATTTTGTAATTTCATTTAATTGATTTAATTTAAATTTATTTAATTTTTACCCTGTACGACTGTACCACAAAAACCCAAAACTGACCCAGAACCCTAAAAATACCCCTTAACCCAAATACTGAAAACTGACACTGAACCCTAAAAATACCCCTTTACCCATGAACTGAAAACTGACCCAGAACCCTAAAAATACCCCTTTACCCATGAACTGAAAACTGACCCTGAACCCTAAAAATACCCCTTTACCCACAAACTGAAAACTGACCCTGAACCCTAAAAATACCCCTTTACCCACAAACTGAAAACTGACCCTGAACCCTAAAAATACCACTTTACCCATGAACTGAAAACTGACCCAGAACCCTAAAAATACCCCTTTACCCAAAAACTGAAAACTGACCCTGAACCCTAAAAATACCCCTTTACCCATGAACTGAAAACTGACCCTGAACCCTAAAAATAATCCTTTACCCATGAACTGAAAACTGACCCTGAACCCTAAAAATACCCCTGTACCCATGAACTGAAAACTGACCCTGAACCCTAAAAATACCCCTTTACCCATGAACTGAAAACTGACCCTGAACCCCAAAAATAACCCTTTACCCAAAAACTGAAAACTGACCCTGAACCCTAAAAATACCCCTTTACCCATGAACTGAAAACTGACCCTGAACCCTAAAAATACCCCTTTACCCATGAACTGAAAACTGACCCTGAACCCTAAAAATACCCCTGTACCCATGAACTGAAAACTGACCCTGAACCCTAAAAATACCCCTGTACCCACAATTAATTAATATTATTTAATTACCAATTAATTATTAATTAACAATAACAATAAAGTAAATATATTAGCACATTTGCTGTAATAAATTTAATTTAATAATTAATATTATTTTGCACAATTAATTAATTAATAACAATAAATAATATATATAAAAATTACTTTAATTAATTTAATAAAATAATTACTAATAATTAATTACCAACTAATTAATAATTATAAATATGATAAAAAATTATAATAATTAATTAACTAATTAATAGAAATTAATTACCAATTAATTATTTAAAATATGTACAAACATATATCAATTAATTAATTATTATTAAATTACTTCCCACCCTATTTCCCTATAAACCCATAACCCGCTACAGAACATATTTATCAATTAATAAATTAATGAAAAATTATTTAAAATTAATTCTCAATTAATTAATTAATAATTCCTACTAATTAATAATTAATTTAACATAATTAAATTACTTCCCACCCTATTCCCCTATAAACCCACAACCCGCTACAGTAGTAAAAGACAATATTTAATAAAATAACATTAAAAATAAATAATAAAACATAATAAATACAATATAATATACACTAAATTTATTTAAAAACTTGATATTAGTAACATCAAAGTTATTAATTTCGATATTATTAACATCGATATTTACAACTTCGATATTACTGATATCATACCAATATCGATATTTAGACTGTCGATATTACTTACCTTCGATATTTTTGTATATCGATATTTAAACTTCGATATTTTTGCATATCGATATTTAAAAATCGATATTTTGTCTGTGTACCCTATAAAACAAATCACATACATGTGAGAGAGGGGCTATGAGAGATGAGAGGCACTGGTGGAGGGTGATAGTGAGAAAATCATTGTAGAGCCCCATAAAGATTGCGGTATCATGGGGCACTGTAATGTCATAATTTACTGTGCTTTAAAAATAAGTTCAGTTGAATATAAAATGAAATATTTGTTGTAGAATATACAATTTTTTCCTAGATATCCTCGGGGGAGAAAACCCCCAGGCCCCTTGTAGTGGTGGGTCTCAATGCATTAGTTTGCTATGGGGCTGGTCTGACAAAATGCTCTAGGGCTGCTTTGGGTTCCGTGTCCGGCCCTGACAAACACCCAGGGTAATTATTCTTCTGCGTCCTCCAGCATAAGCCACAAGGTCATGCAAAGAATCCCCATGAGCGAGCCAATGTAAGTGTTAAGTAGTGGTTGTAAGAGTGAAGTCTCCCTGGAGACACTTTCATATGACTGAAGTGGGCTCCTTATGAAGTAACCTACTTTAAGGAAGTGTGAGGGAGAACAGAGGTCAACTTACATGCATCAAACAAAGAACACTGACCTACCACACCTGGGACTTATCACACAAAAATATGGAAAATGTTGTTTTCTAGGACCGTTTAATGAATGGAGATAGGGTACCAGAAGTTAGCTACTGTGGCTACTCTTGTATTCCCACAGCTTACACTTTGAAATGCCTGACCTTACCCTTCTTCACCTTGTGTCAGGGGTCCTAGACGTAGTGGCATGAGTACAAAACAAATGCAGGACTTTGTAGTTTCCACCTCTTGTCCCAAAACCAAACAAGGGACTTTGAGGGGCAAAAGGAGGGACAGTGATATATACATGGATGTCATGGATGTCAGTGAACCTCGCAGCCAAGGCCTGGAACGACCTCCTCATCCACCTCCGGCAAGCCCCCACACTGTCCCATGGTGACACAGGCCCTCGTCAGCAGCAGACTGGACTACGGCAACGCACTCTACGCAGGAATCTCAGCCAAACACCTACGACGACTACAACGCAGCCAAAATGCCTCCGCCCGACTGATCGTCAACCTCCCCTGCCGCAGCCACATCACCCCCCACCTGAGAGACCTACACTGGCTCCCCGTTGACAAGAGGATCACCTTCAAGCTCCTCACCAACGCACACAAACCACTCCACAACGCCGGACCAGCCTACCTGAACAGCAGACTCAGCTTCCACACCCCCACCCGCCAGCTCCGCTCCACCAGCCTCGCCCTCGCCGCTGTCCCCCGCTTCCAACGAACGACCTCCGGCGGCAGATCCTTCTCCTACCTCGCAGCCAAGACCTGGAACACCCTCCCTACCCACCTACGGCAGACCCAAGACCTACTCGCCTTCAGAAGACTCCTCAAGACCTGGCTCTTAGAGCAGTAGCAGCACCCCCTCCCCCTCTCAGCGCCTTGGGACCCTCACGGGTAAGTAGCGCGCTTTACAAGTACTCTGATTGATTGATTGATTGATTGATTGATTGATTGATTGATTGATTGATTGATTGATCGATTGATTGATTCAGGACAGATCTCACGACCTGGCTGTTCGGATGACCCAGCACGCAACGGAACCGCCACGTCCAAGCGCCTTGAGACCCTCACAGGTGAGTAGTTGCGCTTTACAAACCCTGATTGATTGATTGAGTGAAGGTGAACGGGTGCATATAAAAAAAAAACCTCTATAAATAAATAAATAAATGGTGCCACTTCCGCTCTCGCGGGCATTGAGCTGAATCAACAAGGAACTCACTTAATGTGTAATTTAATCTCCAATAGCTTGCAAAACAAAATGCGCTGCAGACGCTCTCTAAAATAAGGCCATGAAATAGTGGCCTCTGTTCTTGCTGAAGGGAAGACGCAGGAAACTTGATAAACGAGGTCTTGCTTGCAAAGCAGACTGTGCAGAGAGATCTTTATCTCTTAGCACATTATGCAAATGCCTTAGTCTTATACACTGTTGACTTCCAGAGTTCTAATTGCTGGTAATAAGTTTCCGGGGATCATTGGACGACTGTAAATAAACTCATAAATCATTCCCAGGCAAGAAAAGGATTGTCAATATGGAAACTGTAAACAATGTTCCTAAATAGGGCATCTCGTTGCAGAAGGCAGCACTCCAAGTTCTTCATCTTAAAGACTTTTGGTTAGAAGTGGAAAGTCGCAGAATTCATTATTTCCTCATCACTGTATAATAGCACAATTCAAAATATTTGCATAATGGCAACATGTTTTATATAGTGATTTACACCACTCTTCTGGTGTTATTAAATGTTGTAAATAATAGGCGCACCGATAACCCAATTTAATGGTGCTCAGAATACTAACCTGCAGGAAAGGAAATGAAGCAGCAGCTTGTCAGAGGCTGTCAGGCAGCCAAGGAGCCTCTTGCATCAATGGAGAAGACTACAGTGCACTGCAGCTCAGTGGTGCAGACTCCAGCTCGTGCACATTGCCTGGCAGCCCTCAGCCATGTTCGATTTTCACTACAATGTGTCATCAATTGAGAGTCTGTAAGAGTGTGCAGGGACGGGCTGGCCTATAGAGAGATCTGTCAGTGCCATGAGGGCTGGTCTGACAGGTCAGTGTCAGTGCCAGTTTTTGGGCTGTTTTGTGGTCTGGTGGGCCTGTTTTTGCTGATGATTTTTCTTATATTGCCATTAACACTGAATGCGTTAAACTGCAAACATGCATGCATTCTCCCATACCTTCCAAAGCACTTATAAAGTGTGTCATTATAATTTCAAAACTACCTCAGTTTGCAGCTGTGGGCCCTTTTTTAGAGCTCTGATTCGCTACTGGGCCACTTTTATTTTGGTGCCCCTTTTATTTTGGTGCCTAGACCGGCTTCTTTCCCAGTCCGACCCTGATGCTCTGTGTGGTAGGAGTGAGGAGGGGAGTTAGGCAGAGGCAGCAGGTCTTTCCGTAATGGAGAGTTCTTGCGGCTGCAGATTCCATGCTGCTTTTACTATATCACCAGTTCTTTATTCACCACCAAAGAACCTTCTTACCTTCTTCCATGCAAAGGGTCATACACCTGATCACTGTTTATTGTTTGATGTTAGTCTAGAGGCCTACCATAATATATAGCCCATGATGTAAACCCATTGAATCAACTGACACCCTTTTATGTCATTTTGCACCATCTGTTCAAGACAGCCTAATGTGCATTATAGCTTATGGCACTAAACTCTAAATATGAACCTTAATGCCCTTCCACTTCCTCATCTCATGGTGGCATGCCAATGGGAAACATGCAGTGGGGTTCAACTTCAGAAGAGGTCTGGTGGGTTTTACTTCTGCTCGCCCCTGCCGCAGCATTGAACACTCCCTGTCTAAGCACTACCCTCCAGCATCTGGGCCCACCCTCCTGTCCTTTCCAATAGTGTGCTGATCCATTCTGAGATAATTGGGGAAGGACTATTTTTCCAGTGTACCATTGGAGCAAAGATGGTAAAAGACTCTGTAAGAAATTGGGTTACTGGTTGAGGCGAGGGAAAACCTTCTCAAGCAGCAACCATAATTCTTCTCAGGGTAAAGTCACAAGCAAACCCTAAATTAGTGTGTGCTCAACACTCGGGTAGCTTTCCACAGAGTAGCCAGGCTTAACTCAGAAACAATGTGCAAAACATTTGTGTAATACTTCAAACACTAACACAGTGAAAACAATCCACAAAAGGAGCCCACTGTCACGTTAGAAAAATAGGGCAAAAGTTAATAAATAAAATAAGACAAAAAATTACAAAAATCCAATTAGCAACACCATAGATATTAATTTTTAAAATTTTTAGAGCAAATAGCGCCAAATGGTATAATGCACCGACTGTGGATATGTGTTCATGCCAGCCTGGAACAAAACCACAAGTTCAGGCTGACCCTGAAGGATTGTGAACCATCTACTGGTACCCAGTTAGACCAGCTGAACAGAGCACCTTAAATCCTGGTTTGTGGAGCGCTGCATAGATGTGCTTTAAAGTTGTGCCGCTCAGTCGAAGCAATGCGTCAGTTCTAAGATGCAGTGAGGCTGTAGTGCGAAATCCTGTTTCCATCGATGTCAAGTATCCCATAAACGAGGGCTTGTGATGTGATGTCCAGAGTCGGAGATGTGTTGCGCAGTCGGGTTGATATGTCGGTTCCAAGGAGCTCCAAGGCTGTGGCGCAGAGTCCGGTGTCATCGTCAAGGCTGCTGTTGATGGGAGATACGAGGACCCGCAGTGAGGATGGATCACACAGCAGCTGTTCTGAAGAGGATGCAGGCTGTGGTTGTCATGCAAGTGTTTGTGACAGGTCCAATCCACGCAGCAGCAGAGGTATGTTGGTTGTGCTCCGGGTTGTGCTATTCAGCTGGATATACAGAGGCTGGTAAAGCACTTAAAGTCCACTTCCAAGGGTCCAGGACTGGAGTGGCACCACTAGGCAGGGTACACTCACAGATGTCAGAGTCCAGGTGCAGATGCAGGGGTGTGTGTAGCCTGTTATGTCCCTGAGGCTTCATATCAGGAGGCCAGCAAATTAGCCCTTGGTGTCACTTTGGGCTCTAGGCTCAAGAGCTGCAGGTCTAGCCCATCTCACCTAGGCAGGAGGGCAGTAGGCAGCAGGTCGGCACAGCTGGACTCCAGCAGAGTGCAGTCCAGTGGAGGGACAGTCCTTTCAGCAGCACAGCTGTCCTTCCTGGCAGAGTATCCACAGATCCAGAGGTGTGCTGAAGAGTTGGTGTTTGAGGTCCAGTATTTATACCCAGTTGTGCCTTTGAAGTGGGGGAGAAGCTTTTAGAAATTTCCCATTGACGTCCCCAAGCATCCTGCCTTACCTGGCCTGGCTCCAGAATTACTACAGGAGGTATGCATTCTGTCTTCCTCTCAGGCATTTTCATATTCGGGGACAAGTTTGGTAACTGGGTCGAAGACGTGCCCTAGCCTAACCAAATGGATTGTAGGATTCACTTCACGGGGTTATGCAGAACCCTTCCTGACAATATTCCCTATCCACACCCCCAAAGTTACTCTGAGGCTGTTGATGGGTTGTTACTTGTGCTTTACAAATGCTTCTAACTATATTAAATGAACATCTATTCCTGTGATTTGTTCCTCTGTTGAGATTATAGTACATCCAACCTCAGTCTGACCAGTGTTTTGCAACCCCAAGGTAGTTGCTGGAAGAAGGTTACAAGCCTGTTGTGAGTTGCCTCACTGGTATAGCCCCAGCCCAACTTTGTGTCACAGCTTCTGTATTTGCCCCATACTTGCTATATGTCATGTCAGTTTATCCCAAAGACACAATGTGATAAATGCAACTTCAACCTTGACCTAGCAAGAAATGAAGGCTGTGGTAGCCCTGTTGGAAATGTAAGCTCATAACCGCCAGGTTACAGCAAATGTCAGCGTGAGCTTTATCTGCCTGAGTCGTCTTACCAGCACAGCAAGACATAGCTTTCGATAAATGGACAGGAGATTTGCTCCACTTCAGGACACACAAAAAATAGTTAGTCACTCATCCTGTGGATGTCAAATTCTGCCCTGAAATTTCATATTTTCTCATCTTTAATGGTTCTTGGAAAAAAAATAGTTTCCCTATTGTGCATTTCCAACATATTCAACACAGTCAGGGCATTTTCTCATTTCACATTAGAAAATAATGAAATAACATGGAAGCTTCTGTGAAACTACTACTTCTCTGCCAGGACTACAGATCCCATACATATGGGTAATGATTGATGCTTTTGCAACTAACAAGTGCAATGGCAAAAGCCTCACTGGGAGATATTCAGATCTGCATTAGGTACCAGGCATCACCTTAGTGTTAAAATTAACCTTTTCCCTTCGGAACAGATTACGCATTTCCCTTTAAAATATATTTGCACAAATTATCAACATAATCCTCGGGCTAAGCTCACTGTTCATTGAGACATTTTCTCTATAACAATTTTGAGTACCTAATTTGAGCATAGGTGCATAAAATTACTACTTTGTGCATAGGGTTTCTCTAATTCCATTAAGATAATCATGATGGGAAATATTGCATGAACCAAAGTGTATTATAGAATTTAGTGTTACAATTGGGTTTGTGGGCACTTTGAAGAGGGCACACCATGTAAAGCATGAATACACCATCAGAATAATTTCTAGAGGGGCAGCAATGACACATTCTCCAAGCAATGGCTGATACATCATCCACCCACCTCTAGGTTCCTACTTCTGGCTTCCACTGTCTCAATATGGGAAAAAGTGACATACGGGTGGCTCAAGAAGCTTGTAAATAAGCCTCTGAGAGTCTAAGAAATGTGGTTTTCCAAGAGTGGAGTCACCACCGACTCAGCTGTTGGTGATACTGTTGAATAGATGAAATGTTAGTGGTAATGACTTAGAAATGATGACCCTGTTTAGTTCGGCCCCTCAGACGTGAATACCTCCCTACCATGAGCTGCCATGTTATTTATGGGTACTCAGACAGATAAATTCCACAACTGTGCCCCAGTTATAGGTAGACAATCACCAGCATAAGGAAAGAAGGTTAGTGTTGTTTTTATCCTAAAGAAAGTTCCAGGCTTTATGGTTCTGTCTTTCTAGAAAACAAAAGTGTCTTCAGGTCCACAGGTGGCATGGTGGACCTGCGCTTGCAGGACTTTTTATCCCTAAAGTTGCTACTGCCATTAATGAATGAACATCTTCCTGTAAAGTACCCAGCAGCAAAACCTACTTTTGGTGCGCAGGGCAAACCTAATTGAGCCCCTTGAACCTCAAGACCACTTCCAAAACCTGAGAGAACTACTCTCAATTCCGTCTACCTTGTATGGAAGAGGGAATTGGGGCTGGTTCTGGAATCAGGTTCATTGAGATCAGTTCCTTAATCTAAAAGTAGACACATCACATTTTACAAACTGACATGAAAAATAGAGTAGCTGAATGATTTTGTGTTGGTGAGATAGACAGTGAAATGTTACAAGTTCTACCTGAGCTCCCACCACAATTGTGCACAACTTATTCATTGAACTAAGGATTCCTGGGTTCATTGTCTGGTTGATTCCAGGAATAAGATGATTGGCCAAGGCAGAAGGTGATGAGGGATGCAAAAGATAGTATAACACAATCCAGAAATATTGAAAGAATTAAGAAAATAATATACAGCCACAGAAAATTTGAATTATAATAACAATAATCATTTATAAATATCCACCCTTAATAGGACTGCTCATTTTATGTATGGTTATTTTGTTACATTAGTGTCAGCACTGGGTTGTGGTGACAGAGCATGCAGGACCATAGTATACATTTTGCCCGGGGGCACAACGAGCATGTGCACCTGCTTTGTGTGCCCCCTGGAGCCCAATGAGATTACAGAAGGGTCTGCAGATGCTTGTGCGTCCCCTTCTGTAATACTTTTTTTTTTTATTTTTTTTTTTAATCCTCATTTGCCGTCTTGCCGCCCTTTCTTCTCTCTAATCCACCTCTGGGCTTTTATTATCTCTTGTGCTGGATTTAGAATGATGGGGCATAAACACCACATATTCTGGGCCTGACATTCCTCTAAGCTGTCCTTCTTCCCAGCCTGACCCAAGATGTGTGTCCTCCACCATCTCTCTTTATCGTACTGGGGTAGTTACAAGTTCCAGCGAGACAGGCACGGGCTTAATCATTGGACTTTAACATAAAATTAATTTTAACCAAACTTTTGCAGGAAGGGTAACCAGAAACCTCTGTTTCTTTTAGAGGGCTCTAGCATATCAAGCTTTGCCGTGTACCTCATAGCTAAAACCCAATCTAATAAAGTGGGACTAAGTGGTGAGACCCACAGTTTACATAACTCTCGACGTGCCAACAACATAGCGTAAAAAATAAGTCTAACATTATTATTCAGAAAATTATTTTGTAAATCCATTCTCCCGGTAATAATTAATTCAGGGCTTACCTCAATGGGTTGATTCAAAGTTTTGGAGAGGGAATTACTCACGTCTAACCAGAAATTCTTGATAATTGGGCAAGATACGAACATATGTAGGTCATCAACATTTGGAGCTTTACACTTTGGACATCCAACAATCCCTCCATCCTTAAATTTAGAAAGCCTGTATGGAGACCAGTATGCCCTGTGAATGGTAAACAAAAGATTTCGCCTCAGATTTGCCGGTTTAACAATTTTATATAGCATGCACATAGTTACTTGCCATTGGTCTTCTGTGGCGATCCTTGGCAAGCTTTCCTTCCACAGGGTCTCTGGCAAATCAAATGATCCGTCCTCCAAATCTAGTATTCGCCAATACCAGAAGGCTACTTCCTTCTCAAATGTCCCCGTCTCCAGCTTTGACTCAAACTCATTTTCCACTCCAATCTTTACTTCCAGGTGGCTCGCCCAACTTTGAATCTGTAAATACTTATATTTAGAAAAAACTGAGCCCCACTTTTGTCGGCAGCTGTCCCAAGAAATTAAATTGCCATCTTGAAACAAGTCTTTCCACCTTTGCAGATCAGGTTCCATTTTCAAACTTGAAGCAAGCAGATCTCTTGTCCAAGAGGGGGCTCCAGGAGAATCCCATATCGGAGCACTATGGCTAAAGTACAAGAGATTAGATACTTTTCTAATCTTATACCATGTCTCCGCAAGATCTCTCAGTGTCTTGAGTTTCACCTTTTTAAAAAACTTAGGGTCTCCAAACTTATACAAAAAACCAAACTCATGATAACCTGATCTCTTCAGCATTATCGCAAAAAGGCCTCCAATCTGAGAGTTAACAGGGGTACCCAACAACATCCTGCAGTTTTTTAAACAAAAAGCCCATGCATAGATTCGTATATCTGAAGCCGCCAGACCTCCTTTTTCAACTTTCCTCCTGATTTTCCTCCACGAAATTCGAGAGGATTTTGATGCCCATATAAAAGATGTTATCATGCTTTGTAACTTCGCCAGCCATTCCTTTTTAAAGCTCAGTGGAATAGTCTCAAATAAAAAGGTAATCTTAGGTACAATGACCATCTTAACAAGATTAGATCTTCCATATATTGAGAGGGGTAGATTCATCCAACCTTTTAACGTCTCGCCAACCTCTTTCCTCACCCTATCGTAATTAGTTTTAGCCATATCTTCGATTTTCTGAGTAATCCTAACTCCCAAGTACCTCATCTCTTTTGTTGTCTTAACATCTTCAGTATCAAGGTTCCAAGTCATTATTTCAGTTTTATCCTGATTTAACTGATATCCAGAAATCCTACCAAACTCCTTTGTCGTATTAACTAAATTTTCCAAGGTTCCAACTAAATCAGTAGAATAAACAACAATGTC
The DNA here is from genome assembly GCF_964263255.1 of Lissotriton vulgaris. Taxonomy (NCBI): domain Eukaryota; kingdom Metazoa; phylum Chordata; class Amphibia; order Caudata; family Salamandridae; genus Lissotriton; species Lissotriton vulgaris. Next base: position 1,645,175,362 of record NC_141689.1, read on the forward strand.
GTCCGCATAAAGCCCAAGTTTCTTGGACCAATCCATCACAACAAAGGGGGGTATCTCTGCTGAAGCTCTAATTTTGCATGCAAGAGGCTCTATATATATGTTAAAAAGCAGCGGTGATAAGGGGCAACCTTGTCGGGTGCCCCGCATTACTCTGATGGGAAGTGTGAGGGTTCCATTTACTAGTACTCTTGATGTAGGTGCATTATACAGAGAAAAAATAGATTGTGTGAACTTATCGCCTAAATTAAGATGGTGTAAAAGAGATTTTAAGTATACAAAATTGACTCGGTCAAAAGCCTTGGCAGCATCTAACGCAATGACTGCCAAGGGATATTCATATTTCGAGGCCACATCAATCATACCTATCAGTGAAAAAGTAAGATCTTTTAAGTACCTCTTCTTAATAAAACCTCTTTGATCTTCATGAATCAATTTATGAATGACTTTTCCTAGCCTATCAGCTAAGATTTTGGAAAAAAATTTGTAGTCACAGTTCAAGAGTGAAATCGGCCTATATGCATCCATACTTTTTGGAGGTTTCCCTGGTTTTAATATTAAAACAATAGTAGCTTCGTTCCATGAACTTGGGATTGCCACTTCTCCTCTAAAGATTTTATTATACAATAGACACAACGTGGGTACCACTGTATCTCCCAAAGCTTTATAAACCTCCACAGGTAGACCGTCTGGCCCAGGTGCTTTCCCTCTTTTGCCTTCCTTGATAACTTTCATCAACTCTTCCTGAGTTATTTCCCTATTTAATTCCAACATATCCTCATTTGTAAGGGGTGGGATTAGAGGCAGCCAGGAATCAATCTCAAACTGATCTGGACAGAGATCCTCTGTATAAATATCTGCAAAATATTGCTGAAACGCTTCTACAATCTGTTTATTTTCTGCAATAACTTGATCTGTCCCTGGTTTCTTGATCTCCTTAATTTGATTCCGTGTAGCATCTTTCTTGGCTTTCCACGCTAGTAGCTTACCACATCCCTCTCCATATGAAAAGTGTGCCAACTGACTGGCCTCCCATCTCTCCTTAACTCTTTGAGTGAGTGTTGCAGTAAGTTGAATTCTCAAATCTAAAAGTTTTTTCTCGCATGACCCATCTAGGATAGTGACTCCTTGTGAATTCCTAATAAGTTCAGCCTCTCGAATCTCTTTTTCTAGATTAGAGACTTGGCTATAATATGCTCTGCGTTTTTTTGCACCTAGAGCTCCCATTTAACCTCTCATAAAAGCTTTGCATGTTTCCCACACTATATCTTCCCTAGCCGATCCCAAGTTAATCTCCAAAAAGGTTTGTGTCTCTTCTTTAAGAGTCTCTAAGATTTCAGAATCCGCTAAAATTGTGCGATCTAATCTCCAAACCGGGGTCGTATCTTCTGGTTTCAGGCTTAAATTTAGACCTACAGCCGAATGGTCTGATAAATGTGCCCCTATATGTTCTACACTGATAACTTGGTCTTTGATCCTAATATCTGTCAGGAAAAAGTCAATCCTTGAACTATGTTTATATTTCTTATTAAAGAACGTGTATCCTGGCTGATTTGCTGCTTTAAGTCGCCAAATATCACACAGCCCTAACTGGGCCATAAGTGACTTCACTTTAGCAGTCATTTTACTGTTCACTATTGCCCTAGAATTACCAGTTCTATCCAACTTAGCATCTAATACTGTGTTAAAATCTCCTGCCATGACAATTTTACCTGAGAAGTCCAATAGTTCAACTTCTATTTTCTCTAAAATTGTGGGGTCATCAATATTTGGGCCATAGTAACCGACTACTACTAGTATTTCCCCCGGCAATCGTAACTTACATATCACCCATCTCCCTCTGTTATCTACCAAACTGTTTTCAACTACAATATCAGACCCTTTTTTAATTAGAATAGCCACACCCTTTGTAACCAAATCTTGCGATGTGTAGATAGCCTTCCCAATCCATTTTTGAGTATTGAATATATCCTTACATTCCTTTTGTGTTAAGTGTGTTTCCTGCAAAATAATAATCTGTGCTGGCGAATCTTCTAAGTATTTCAGAATTAATAATCTCCTTGATTTGACTCGGAGCCCGTTAACATTCCAAGTGAGGAACTTTAGCTCCTTTTTATTAGCCCTGCTCATAATATTTATCATATAGTGACAAGATTTCCCTACTAATTAGGATGCAGCAAGATAGCTCATGAGGAATTTTTTCTTTTTTTCTCCCTGACCCTGTTCCCTCCCCTCCCCTCCCCACACTCTCAGTTCCCACCCCGGAAAACCCAACCATTACTCCCATGGCCCAGGCCAGTGGACGTCTCAGTGGTGATGTCACATTTTAAATATATATATATATTTTCTCTTTTTTTTTTTTGGTCAGGTTTCTGTGCCTATGCTACTTGGGTAACATCCAAAAAAGCATCAACTGCCTCAACTGTACGAAATGTGTACATTTTGTTGTGCCACATAACTTTTAGGAAGGCGGGAAATTTTAGCTGAGCTGTGGCCCCTATCTCCCTTAAGGGTGTCAAACGTTTTCCCATCTCCCATTGCCTATTAGCTGTCGCTGGAGATAGATCCGACCTAATATCCACTGGTGCTCCGTCTATCAAGATAGACTTTTTCTTCAATGCAAGTTGCAAAATTTTTTCCTTCAGTGAGTATGTTGCAAAGTTAATTAGGATCTTTCTTGGCTTAACCCGATCTGGATTTAGCCTGAAGGGGTCGCGATGTACTCGTTGAATGTCTCGAGCCAACGACTCCTCAGTTTCATCTAAAGACAACTCTTTCTTTAACATTTGTACAACAAAGGACTTTATGTCTGTTCCCTCTTTCCCTTCTGGGAGTTTAAGAATTTTTAGGTTGTTTCGCCTTTGCATATTTTCCAATCTTTCTATCCTCTCCTCTAACTCTCTATCCTGAGAGTATAATGTCTCTATCTCCTTGCGGTTGTCCAACACTCTTCCGTGCACCATTTTTATCTCGGATTCCATCTGGCTTGTACGTATAGTCAGTTTGTCGATCTTGTCCTCTAACAAAGTGCATGTAGCGCTAATACGCTCTTGATTTTTTTTAGAGGCTTCAAACCCTAACTGAATGTCTTGCTCCAGTTTTCTTAAAAGTTCTATTACGGACAGATCTGCTGAGGCATACTCCTCATGCTGTGTGGGACTGGTTTCCTCTGGAGGACTTTTTTCCCCATTAACTGACGAATCATCTCTTTTTATAGATATATCAATTGCTTCATTCTCTTGGAATTCAGTAAGAACCACAGTTGGACACCCCGTTGCAGATTCCGGTGTGTAAGTTTGAGTCTGAGGTATCTGTTTAGTGAGAGACTGCGCTGAGTCTGTATCAAGGCTAACAGCCATTTCTGCCTCCATCTCTGTATTTAGAACTTGAAAAGGATTAGGGGATAAGAGGGTTGACCAATCCTGATCAGCAATCCCTACTACCTCTTCAACCCTAAGCTGGGGGGAGGAACCCGGTTTCAAGACCAAAACCTTAGGGACAGGTTTAAAGTAAGAACTAAGTGAGGGGGTTATAGAGGTCTTTAAACCAGCCCTTTCTTTTTTTTGTCTCTTTTTTCTCTCTTTCTTAGAAGGTGAAATCGTAGGGTTAGACAATATCTCTGCTTCTGCCGCCTCGTTTTTATAACCCTTATCAGAATTGCCCCCTTCCAACAAACCAGCCTGCCTCCCTGGTCTGTTACTCCTCAACTGATATCTAATTGTTTCCTTTCCCACTTTCAACCCCCTGCTTACTTGCTCCACTCTTAATTGCTCCACGCCAAGATCTGCTCCTTCGGGCCGATTACTGCCACACAACTGCAAAGGGCTAGACGTAAGTGTCTCAACTCCTTGACCCCTGCCGCCACTGGTCGGTGTTCCGATTTTGGCCAGGACTCTTCTCCCTCTGCTGACTCCAGAGGCTGCTCTCTGCCAGCTCCCCACCGGTAGATGTCGTGACTCCGCCCCCTCACTCTCAATGGATTGTAGAGCTGAGTCCTCCGCCATCCGTTTTGGATCAACTGGATCGAGCCGACAAACGGCCTCCAAAATAGACCGGTAACTCGCCGTGATGTCTGCTAAAGCTTCTCTCCTCCTCAAGCATGGATCTCTTCTCTCCCGCTATGCCGCCATTGACTGCAGCTTACGGCTGCAAGCCGGGACCACCGCTCCGCTCCGCTCAGCTGCTCGTTAGCGGTAGCGTAAGTCGGGATTTTCTCCGCTGTGCTTGACAACAGTATTGCCGCTTTTCAGCTTTCAATGCCGGTGTCACTCCATAGACCCTCGCTCTCCGCTCCTCGCTCTGTATGAGGAAACTATAGAAACCGCCAAAACCACTCGGCAGCAGTGCTACACAGAGCCTGACATCACCACTCCTCGGACGTCCGCGACCCGCTTCCTAGCCGGCCGCCATGTTTTCCCCCCCCTTCTGTAATACTGATTGTGCTGGTGCACATGTAGCACTAGCGCTATCATGAGAGGGCATTCCCTCAATTGCATGGGTTGTGTGGCTCCATGCAAATGAGGGAATCACTTTGCCTCTGTGCCTGCACCATAATACAGATGTGGGTGCAGAGGCAAAAAGTCCTTCAGGCAGCGCATTGAATGTGCTACAAAAAGGTGGTACACTTACAATGCGCCTCTTAAAGGAAGCTGTCTGGGGGGGGGGGGGGAAGGGGTCCCATGGACCCCCAGATATTCCCTTGCAGGCAGATGCAGTCACTCTACACCCACCTGCAAGGAGATCTCTCTCCCCTCTTGAAAGTGCAGGCGGCAAGCTGCATGAACTGTGAACTATGGAGCTGCTTTGAAGCAGCCGCTCCATATTTCATTTGAATGCGTTGCCCCCAGGGCAGTGTTTTCTGCATAATAGGGTGCAATATCCCTGGTTGTACCCAGCGCACCTTTTGCAAAGGTGCGCCATGTCACAAACAGAGAAAGTGTGCTGTATTTGTAATACAGCCCCAGGTAGTCCTTTTGTTTCAAAGCACCATGATGTGTAGCTTAAAACAGACAGCCACTGGGCGTTCTTTGAAGCATTTACGTTGCTGATAAGGCAACGTTTTGTTTGCGCTTTTTTATTTAGAAAGGACATGCTGTTTGGATGTCTTAACCTGCCATATTGACACAGTGCTATTCAAATATTACTCTTGTATCTCTGTTTCACTTTGCTATCATGATAACATTGATGTTGGCAATGAGCTGGCCATTTTTCAAAAGTAGCTCTCTTAGAGAATACAGCTTAACTTGGCTAATGCACTCTTTTCAGCAAGGGGCTATTTTCCCATTTATAATGTTGTTATCCCTCATTCTGTGCAACACTATCATGCACAGATCTTTTAAGTGTCCCCTCCTGTACATGATTTTTATCAGTTCAACTTTCTGTACCACCAAAAGGTGCTCTCTTTCATGCCGAGCTAATATATAATATGAAAATCATTGTTATGCACCCATTCTAATAATAGTAGCCCCACTTAAGCCACACACACGGATATATGATGTTACAACGCGTACTTTTAGCACGCATACCATTACCACGGATTTTTTACAACGCATGTCATATTACAACGGATACCTTTACAACGCAATACACTACAACGCAGATACTATTACAACGCATACCATTACAACGTAAGTATAGGTAAGTATATAATATTAATATATATTTAAAATAATTATTTTTGTAATATTTAATTTAATTATTAATTATTTAATAATTAAATAATTGTATTAATGAAATTAATTTTAATTTTATTATTTGTAAATATATATTAAAAATACCCCTGAACCCCAAAACCCAAACCCAGCCCTAAAACCTAAAAATACCCCTGTACCCCAAAACCCAAACCCAGCCCTAAAACCTAAAAATACCCCTGTACCCCAAAACCCAAACCCAGCCCTAAAACCTAAAAATACCCCTGTACCCCAAAACCCAAACCCAGCCCTAAAACCTAAAAATACCCCTGTACCCCAAAACGCAAACCCAACCCTAAAACCTAAAAATACCCCTGAACCCCAAAACCCAAACCCAGCCCTAAAACCTAAAAATACCCCTGTACACCAAAACCCAAACCCAGCCCTAAAACCTAAAAATACCCCTGTACCCCAAAACCCAAACCCAGCCCTAATACCTAAAATTACCCCTGTACCCCCAAACCCAAACCCAGCCCTAAAACCTAAAAATACCCCTGTACCCCAAAACCCAAACCCAGCCCTAAAACCTAAAAATACCCCTGGACCCCAAAACCCATACCCAGCCCTAAAACCTAAAAATACCCCTGTACCCCAAAACCCATACCCAGCCCAAAAACCTAAAAATACCCCTGTACCCCAAAACACATACCCAGCCCTAAAACCTAAAAATACCCCTGTACCCCATAACCAAATACCACTAAAAAATGTTTTAAAAAAAAGATAAACTTACCTATAATAATACTTACGTTGTAAAGGTATGCGTTGTAAAATGACCTGCGTTGTAAATGTATGCGTGGTAATGGTATGCGTTGTAAAAAATTCTGTGGTAACAGTTACATACCCACACACACCGTTCCTGTATTTCTCATACTATGCATAACATACCCCAAATATCCCCTAAAAGGTTAATCTGTCTGATCTGCACTCATCCATAACCTCCCGGACAAATTTTCTTGGCCTGTAGCACAGATTTAGACCAAATTTCTTTAAACGTTCACCTAGGAATTGTAGTATTCATGGATCTTGAATCAACCATCAACTTCTCTTCCATTCATCTCAAAACACACCCTGGGTCTATTCTTCTTACACACACTTTCTTCATTGCTTCTTCTGCTTAATAGCTTATTGAATCTCTATCCCCCAGGTTCTTCTCCTACACAAGCTACGTTATTGTCAGACTCCTCCCATCGTATCGTGGGGCAAGATGGCGGATTGATGCCGCCAGTGCAGAGAGTAGCTGCGGAGGTCCGGCAGTGCTATGGCCGGTAGCTGATTCTTTCCGACTTACCCGCTCACCCGCTAACGTACTAACGCATCAGCCACACAAGCAGCTTCTTGGCGGTAGCTGTGTCTGTGCCGGAGCCACACAGGGAGCCGGAGCAGGGAACCGCGGAACGAGGTGGTGAAGGCGGAGCAAGACAGAGGCGGAGTGAGGCGAAGCCCTGTGACTTTCGAGCACCGGAACGGAATGGAGCGCTGGAGCAGACTTAGCTTACAACACAGCGGTCTGGAGTAGTAGCAAACACACGGAGCTGAGCGGCGGAGGCTCAGCGTGACCGCGGAGACGGTTTTGCCTGCAAAAGCGGGACGGTTGGCAGGAGTGCTGGCTTTCTTCTCTCGGAGGAGCTAGGTGAACCGTCTTCAGAGCTTCAGAGCCAGAGCTGGTGCCGTAGTCAACATAGAAACACAGAAAAGCGGCAGAATGGCTCACGATTAAGCATGGGCGAATTTTGCGAATCTCGCGTTCGCGAATTTTGCGGATTTGCGAACTCGCAATCCGCAAAATCCGCGAATTCCCGCGAATTTGCGGATTTTTTTTTTTTGTGTTCGCCCGTGTTTCTGCCAGTTCGCGAGGGTTTTTACAATTTCGCAATTTGCGAACTTACCTGTCGGGTCGCAAGTTTTGCGAACTTGTTGTTTCTACGTGTCCAGCCTGTTTGGGACACTCTTCTTCATCACTGCCACTCTCTGACTACTCATGCCACCCTCTGGCCCACCCATGCCACCCTCTGTTTCATCACCACACCCTCTGGTTGTCCAGTGTACATTATTTTCGGCAAAAGCAAAGCACACCTTCCCTGCCTCAAGTGACCTGAATTAATTTGGGGCTGATTAATGTGTCACAGAATATTTTTTTAGCTGGCACCTGCTTCCTTAGTGCGCCCTGATTAGTGATCTTTTGCACTTGCTAAGTGCTTTCATTGTTGCAAAATTAGTTACAACACCTGCCCTGCCCCAACTGACAATAATGAATTAGGGGCTGATTAATGGATTTTAACTTCCAGCCTGGCTCCTGCTTGTCTCCCTTAGCTGTAATTCAGGACCTTTGTGGCATATGTGTAACTATTCTGAGGTTCAGAGCAGGGTCACATAATAGTTGCAACTGGCAACTGAACTCTGGAGGGGCCCCTCAGGAAGCACTACAGGAAATGGCTACTAATGATGAGCCTGAACTTTTGAACCTGGTAAGTAGTTTCAGTTTTGCTAAGATCGTATTTCTGCAATTTAGCACTTATTCGCGGGGCGCGAAGTTGTACTGGGAAGCCGCGAACTCACGCGAACAGTGCGAGCAGTGCGAGCAAAATCCGCTGCTCGCGGATTTGCGGATTTTGCGGGAGATTCGCGAATCTCGCGGATTGCGAATTTCCCGAAAATCCGCAAAATCCGCGAGCGAAACGGATTTTCCGCCCACACCTACTCACGATCATGATCTGGATTAAACGAGCTAGAAATCTAAAAGCAGAGACAAACCGAGTACTCGGATTTGATTTCTCTTTGTTTTTTGTGTGTATCAACCTTTGGCTCAATCACAGACTCACTCAAACCTTTTATACAATCTACCCATAGTGGTTATAAAAGGAGCCTGGGAAGGAAAACTGATTTGTGGAACAAACGGAGTGGGAACAGGCGGAGTGAGAGCAGCATTTGTGGCGGATGCGGCGGATGCTACGACTACGATCCCTCGAGAACCGGGTCAGAGAGATTTTCCGGACAATCAATCTCCCGTGGCGGACCTCGAAGACCTCACAAGGGTGGACGGTACTTACCCGGCTAAACTTTCTGGCTCACTGGAAGAAAAGTTTTGACTTGTCTGGTCCTATAACAACAGTCGCAACAACTCTGCCCATGATGGCACCTAAGAACCCTGTAAGGAGCACAAGAACAACAAAGCAGGCGGGAGGAAACACCGTGGAATCCGATGTGCTCCCTCCTATCACAACAGCAGCAGCAGCAACAGCGACGACAGCAGTAGTAGTGGCAGTGGATTTAATCCCAGACGGTGGCAAGAAAGGGAGCAAACAGGAGAAATCTGGCCTGAATGCTGGTAAGACGCTCCCCCGCATGCAGAATCTGAACTCTAACCTGATCCCTAATGTGGCACCTAACAAATGCATGCCAAGCCTTGCTACTACTGATTCCTTAACTCAACTGAAAGGTAAAGCTAACCTAGCAGGGGGGGAGCATAATGCTATAGACACGGACACCGTTACCGACACTAACACTGATATTGTTCTAAACGCTTCTGCTGCTTCTACTGGCAGTATTGATATACAGACTCACTCAGTCATCCTGCCTGCAATTGATGATGACGCCAGGTCACTGCTCAACCCTAAAACGTTAAAGGATATAAATTCCTTACCGCCGTAATTAAACCCCCCTACCTCTGTACCAGCAGAGGTCGTAGAAAATATCTCTGACTGTGCCCAGACTGAGGGTGAAAAATCGATACTAGAGGTCGACCATCAACTGGGGGATGGATTGGAGGTAATAGGGATGGCAAAGCAAGACGATCAGATTAAACCGGCGGAGCAAGTAGATGGGTCGGATACGGATGAGAATTATAGTGACTGTCCAGACCAGGGTGATTCCACGCCATTGCACTCAGCCAAAGGAAACGCTAATGGTATAAGGAAAGGGAAAGTGAAAAATAAACTAAAAAAAATGACGAGCAAACCAAATCTAACAACAGTGAAAATGATTGCTGAAAACAGTCCTATAAGGAAGTGGGTACAGGCAAAAGGGGGTGTTAAAACAATGGCTTTGAGACTGTCCGGGAACAGCCCGATCGAAACAGGCACTGCACCAAGGGGGGCAATCTCGGTAGGGACAGTGGCTGTGGATATACTAGAGGATGCTAGTACTAGATCCGTTGCAATTAAGGAAGCGACAGGAAAGGCAGGAGGTCCTTCTCTGACCTCTGACACACATGTGGGGGGATCAGGGGCAATAGGGGTAACTCCCCTATTAACATCAGTATTAACACCATCCCGGACTACCCCTGTGCAAGTCGCATTACCCGCATCTTCATCCCCACCTTCATGCTCATCTCTAATGGATGAACCAATACAGGGCAATATGTTAAACCATATAAGGCCTGATCATACCGATAACACTCTCACTCAAAGGGATACACCTGCTGGCTGGTCCCTGCCGGGGGAAGTCTCTTCATCTTTTCAGATGATTTTGCAGTTGCTTAATGAGCAGAAACAGGAAGCTCAATATCATTATCAACAGATGCGAGAAGATAACAACAAAACTCAATCTTCGCTTCTCGAGATGTCTTGCAAAATCGGGACTATGTCTCAGGATATGGAAGAACTACAGCAGAGGGTTGTATTAACGGAGGAAAAGGGAGCTCACTCTGAAACAGTCTTGAACAGACACGAGACTCAACTCTCTCATATGCAGATCAAACTTGAAGACTTAGAAAATAGACAGCGGAGGCAGAACCTCTGCGTTTTTGGCATAGGAGAGGGAGCGGAAGGAGCAGACGCCAGAGCCTACATAGTGCATTTATTTCAGAAGGCGTTCCCGGAGCTTTCAGACTGGGATTGGGACTCGCAAGTACAGCGGGCCCACCGACTCCCATTGGTTCAAAGGAACAAAAATAATGAATACCCACGACCTATTCTGATCTACATCGGTAACTTTTTATTACGACAAGCGATCTTATTAAAGGCAAGACCGAATACTCCAGTGACCATGGACTCAATTACTTTTTTTGTTAGATCTGATTTAAGCAAGCCAACTATGGATCGGCGCTGGCAGCTACGACAATTTATCGATCCGATAAAAGAATTGGGCGGTCAGGCATTTCTGCAAGAACCGGCTAAATTAAAGGTTCTAAAGAATGGCCGAACATATTACTTCTCTGAAGCAAAGGAGGTGGAGCACATTGTAGGCAAATGGAAAGTGGAGAAAAGTGGACATGGACCTGAACATGGACCTACACATTGATATTGACACTGTAACTGAAACTGCATAGTCCACTGCCATTGAAGTTTTTGGTTATATCGTAACGAATTACAGAATCTTTGAATATTTGAATTCCCTTATATGTCTTCTTACCTGATTCAATACTGCTTATTGATTGTTTTTTTGATGCTTATGCCTTATGCCCTTTTTTTTCTTTTCTTAAAGGCTGCGGGTTAGTATAGGCTACTTAGCTTGGTCATAGCACCGGATCCTCTGCGCTACGACTTTGCGCATGCTGCCATTATAACGGCAGCAAGGAGAAAGGGGGGGCCTGCAGGAAGAAACAGAAGGGGAGCGGGTGGGGTTAGTAAGGGGTGGTGGGGGGTTGTGGTTCAGGGGGGGAAAAAAAGCATCTCGAGGGCAAGTAAACTGATAGAAGTACTGGTCTGGAAGATAAGCAAGGCTCATATTTTTTGGTACATTTGGTACATTTGGTATATTACAAATTCTGGTGAGACAAATGAAGGGGGTAGTAAAGGGAAAGCACTAGAATACATCGTAATCAAGGATAGTAAAATGCATTATTTTAAATGTTTCAATTAAAGTGTTTAGCGTGGAACGTATCGGGTTTAAATAGTAAAATTAAACGGAACCTTGTATTTGAAGAGCTCAAAATGTATAACCCTCAAATTATAGTATTAACTGAGACTCACATAGCATACAAAGATAGGAAGCTACTCAAACAACTTGGCTATGTGGTCCTAGTATCTACGAACTTTAATGCTTCTATCCGGGGTGTTGCAATTCTAAGACATAAACATCTTAGAGTAGAGGTAAATAAGTCTCTGACTGATAAAGCTGGGAGATGGGCGATGGTACAAGTAATAATTGAAGGCTCTAAATACACTATTTGTGGCGTTTATGCTTCTAATGTGGATGAACCACGGATTATGGATCAAATTAATTTGGAACTGTTTGGGTGGGAAGGGGAACTTATTATACTCAGAGACTTTAACTGCATTATGGACTATAACTCAGATACAACCAGAAGGGGATCTTTTCAAAGGATGCGGAAGACTAGGGCCGCAATTTTAGATCTAGCAGCAACTCATCTAATCAAGGATGCTTGGAGATATCTATACCCCAACGTGGCAGGCTATACGTACTACTCTGCCGCACACAAGCTATGCTCACGCATAGATATGGTTTGGGTCTCCGATTTTATCCTTGAAAATAGTACTATGGTAATTTGCCCTAGAGTCACTTCCGATCATAACCCTATTATGCTGACATTTGAGATAACAACGGAAAGACAAGCTCCCCGTGTGTTCTCCTTCCCTAGATATTTGTTTTCAGATACCATCTTTTTAGGCCAACTAAAAGAACATATAAAGGAGTTTGTAGAATTTAATATTCACTCTGCAGCACCAAGGATAGTATGGGATACATGTAAAGCCAGCATCCGTGGGTTTTCCCAGCAGTATATATGGCAACAAAATAAGGAACGTAGGAATCAAGATGAGAAAATGACAACGGATATACTTAATATGGAAAACTTATTATCTGAAGCGCTTCTAAAAGGAGATGATGAGAAGACATTACGTCTCACACTAGTTGATCTAAAATCAGCTTTAAAAAAGGTTCTTAGGGAAAAAAGCATAATTAAAATCAAGAAATATCAACAAAGCCAATATGAAGGTGGGGAACAGATAGGGAAAATACTAGCATATAGAGTGGCCGAGAATCGAGCACAGACAGCCGTTAAAGAAATTAAGGGGGCCAATAATCAAATTTTTCAAGACACAAAGGCTATTTTAAACCAGTTTGCACAATACTACCAGGATCTATATACGCCGGAAAATGAGGTCGATAATGACAAGATTAAGAACTATCTAAACTTGAATAAAGTCTTGCCTATTGACCCGGAGCAATCTGATCAACTAGTCGGGGACATTACACCGACAGAAATTAGATTTGCCATTAACTCTCTGACATCAGGGAAAGCCACAGGGGAAGACTCGATTCCTATAGAGCTATTTAAAACATGCGCGGAGGAATTAATACCACTCCTGTCTATAGTGATTCAGGCTATTGGGAAAGGGGAGCAAGCACCCAGATCATAGAACTTAACAAAAATCATTTTTTTCCTAAAAAAAAGGCAAACCAGCTGATGAAAGAGGGTCCTATAGACCTATATCCCTTATAAATAGTGATGCTAAAATATTCGCAAAAATACTGTCTACTAGGCTAGCACCATTAATGGCACAAATGGTATCACCTCAACAACACGGCTTTATCCCTAAAAGGGTCACAACGGCTCATATTAATATGGCTATTATGGCTTTCGATGTGGCGCAGATTAAATCAACCCCACTCGGTATGATACTATTAGATGCAGAAAAGGCATTTGACCGAGTGGGGTGGGACTTTCTATGGGCCACATTACTTGCTTTTGGTATAAAGGGTCAATTCTTGAAGTGGATTCAGGCACTATATGATAAACCCACTGGTAAAGTTTGCTATATGGGCAAATGCTCAACTACTTTTCCGATTGAACGGGGGACCAGACAAGGATGTCCCCTATCTCCTTTATTATTTGCCCTTATAATGGAATCATTTCTCATTGCACTACAAGGTAGTGATCAGATTTCCCCTTTTGTTAACGGAGCAGACTCACTCAAAATAACTGTATATGCGGATGATATAGCGGTATACTCCACTGATGTTGAAGAAGCGCTAAAGGGTATTATAAAAGAAGCTGGGGATTTTGGCTCAGTATCTGGCTATAGATTAAATAGTACTAAGACTCAAATTGTTATGAACTATAGACCATCAAATCTATTACAAGGGGTATGTGATCTGGCTACGTATCTGGGGGTACAGATTTCTTCAGATGTTAATTTAATATTGGCGTTAAACTATGAGCCTCTATTAAAGGAAACAGGTATAATATTCAAGAAATGGCATAAACTACCATTAAGTATTATAGGCCGAATTAACTTAGTAAAAATGAAAATATTACCTAAGTATCTATATCTTTTTCGCTCAATTCCTCTACGGATAAATAATTCTTATTTCAATAGATTGGACGGAATTATTAGTAGTTTCATCTGGGGGTATAAGAAAGCCCGTCGCGCTGGCTCACTCCTTAAACTTCCATTTATCCAAGGAGGACTAGGCCTACCGGATATAAAAGCTTATTATCTGGCTGCTTTCTTGACCCGTTTCCAAAGCCTAATAATTCCAGATAAAAGTATGTATTTCCACAAATTTGTGCTAGGGGAGGATGCAAATATGTTCTTTTACAAAATAAACGACCCCAACTACTTTAAACGCGTTAAATTTAAGACTATACGAGATCTTGTTAACATCTGGCGCTCCATTTTGGTCAAATGCATGACCTCTAACTTTCATCATAAAACTCCACTGTGGTGTAACCCGGGTCTACCTGAAATATTCCATGATCTATGGGCCCTTAGGTGGTCAGAAGTGGGTATTAAAAGCTTGGGAGATTTGTTTGATCACAACGGATTTTGCTCTTTCGAACAGTTGAAAACTTGCTATAACATATCGGAGGGTGCCCGTTTTAAATACTTTCAAATAAGAGACTATCTGGTACGAAAAATAGGACTATTGAAAATTCAAGATTCAGATTTGTGGGACTGTATTTATAAAGAAAATGATAAAGCATGGATTAGTTTAGGCTATAAAATCTTTATTAGCCCTAGAAATGATGACTCTGTCAAACTTGCAGAAAAATGTACTAGGAAACTTGGAACTGCTGTGGCTCCTAATCTAATCACCTCTTCACTAAACAGCCTCCACCGATCTATACACTCGACCAACTTAAAACTACAATTATTCAAAACTATATGTCAACTATATTATACACCAGATAGGATCCTCAGATGGGCAAACAATAATAACTTTAATGAGCGCGCAAAATGCTCAAAATGCAATATGAGTGCAGCGGACATAACTCACATGTTTTTCTCCTGCCCACAATTAGGTGAATATTGGAATGATGTGACTGAAGTTATATCTACGAAATTAACTTGCTCTCTTGATCTAACACCGGTAGATGTGCTTGTCGGCTATTCCGGGGGGAATAAAACCAACATTGATTTACTTAATATCTTACTCGCATGTGCAAGATTAGTAATAGCAAGGGCTTGGATACAACACAACCCGCCGACAGTTATGGAATGGTGGAGCCTAGCTAAGGAAATTTATCATATGGAATCTGCTTTGGCTACAACAAGGGGTATTCAGGCTAAGCTGAAAATGGAAAGGATTTGGGGATTGATAATGTCATGATACTTTCCTTTTTTCTTTGTTTTTCTTTATGTCTTTTGTAACTGTTATGCACTCTTCTTGGAGAAGCGTTTTATTTTTTGGAAAAATTGATTATGGTTGCTTTGCTTTCTCCTTTGATGGAATAAGTGAATTTATTATGTTTTTTCTGAGTTAATGATTATGTACTTGTCCCACGAGATGCAAATAAAAATCTTTAAAAAAAAAAAAAAATTCTTTAAACGTTCACCTAGGAATTGTAGTATTCATGGATCTTGAATCAACCATCAACTTCTCTTCCATTCATCTCAAAACACACCCTGGGTCTATTCTTCTTACACACACTTTCTTCATTGCTTCTTCTGCTTAATAGCTTATTGAATCTCTATCCCCCAGGTTCTTCTCCTACACAAGCTACGTTATTGTCAGACTCCTCCCATCGTACCCTTGTACACTGCCCTTGATTACCACACTTTTAGTAATCCTTGTTTGGAGCGAAACAGCCACTAGGATCAGTATAATTATAAACTGCTCCCTCATTGGTAAGCACGCTGCATGAAACTCGATCTATTGCAATTTTAATGTGTACTTTGTTTATTCACACCCTGTTCTTTCTTTGCTTTCTACTGCTATATTTGTTTTATTAGATGTAATGCACCACATTAACCTTTGCTCTACACTTCATCTCTTTTACTCATTCATTTGGATGGCTCATGTACTCAAAGGGCCATATGTATCATCATCACCATTTGTGATTTCTAAATAGCGATTTTTAAGGAATCGCTTTTTAGAAATCGCAAAATGGTATGGCTTTTTTTTAGCGATTTCCAATTATTCCTTATTTGCGAATTCCCAAATAAGGAATAATTTCCCATTCATTTCTAAGGGCCAGGAGGCCCATAGAAATGACTGTGAAATAATTCTCAATTTGCGAATTCGCAATTTGCTAATCGCAATCTGAGAATTATTTCAAGGGTGCAGGGGTGTCTCAAGGACACCCTGCTGCACCCCTGAAAATTACATGTGTGTGCATATGGGGCACATATATACCCAATGGGCATGTATGTGTGTCATATGCCACCCTCACAAATGCACAATTGTGCATATTTACAAGAAATCGCAAATTACCACCAACTACAAGTTGGTGGTAATTTGCGATTTCTAAACCTGAATTCGCAATTTTGAAAAGCTTCATACATAGCATTTAAGGAATCGCAAAATTGCGATTTCTTAAATGTTTAAGCAAAATAAGAAATCGCAATTTTTTGCGATTCCTTATTTTGCAAATTTTTCATACATTTCAAAATCGGTAAAAAGGCTGTTTGTCATTCGCTAAGGCCGAAATTCTGTGAATTTCGGCCTTAACAAATCGCAAAAGGCTTGATACATATGGCCCAATGGGCCATATGTATCATAGTACCGTTTTGCAATGATCATTGCGTGCAAGTGCATACAAATGTTTGAAAGGAGACACTGTGCCCTTCTGACTCTTAGTCCTCAGTGCTTACCTTCCAACGCAAATAAAATGTAGATATTTAGCTTATTGTCAGGATCAGTGACAGTCTTTGCACCACAGGGACCCCTGCTGGGGTGTTACTACAGGAATCCCTGCTGGGGTGTTCTTTCCCAGAAGGACATGTGGGACTATCACTGAACTGGCCACTTCTGTCATTCCTAGACATAGGTGTAGCTACAGGGATGTGTTTGGGGTGTGAAAGCCCAATTTAAATGGATCCTTTTCTTGGTAGTTGGACCTTGGATCCCTGAGTCAAGTCTAGTAACTCTGTGTCGGTTTTAAATGCCCTACGCCAAGAAACAAAAACATAACAGTGACCTTTGATGTAAACATAGGATAGAGAGAGACAGATAAACCAATCTGGTTGATCAATTTTAAAATGTGAAACCAGGTCATTGAAATCAGTACCAGACTCCCTGCTTATCCAAACTGTGTGATTCTAAGCACATATTTTACTTCACAAAGCCTCCTTTTTCTTTATAAGCTCAAATGAGCACCCTTTCAAATACTTGAGTTCAGGATGCGCACTGCACAAGCCCCTCTTATATTTAATTTAGTAGATTGTAAAGTTGCTTCATCTATCTTAAATATATACGCCATGTTTAGGGTTCACATGACTATTGGCTTGACTCTTAATTCACTAATGGCATTGTCATTGGGGGGCAAGCAATGAATGTTTCTAGAAGCTATCACTTTTAATAAATGTCTGTCTGTGCAGTGACATAATCTGATATACTTAAATGAAATGTTTCTGAATGTTAAACAAACTCACTATTTTGAAAAGATTACATCGTATTTTTACAATATGTTTGTTGCACGATATACATGCCAAACATTTTCATGGCTCTGCTCGTTTAGCAGAAAAGTAGTAGATCTGCACCAATTAAAGTACTCTTTAGGAATGGGTGCAAATTTAGGGGTCCACTTGGATGGTGGGCGGATCGCCACTGCCCATCTGGCGGTGGCAAACTGCCCACCATTTTCCACCGTCCGCATACCATTTCCCCGGCCAAATTACGATGGCAGTGGGGATCCCGGCGGACGGAAAAATCGTCCACCGGTTTTCCGTCAGTCGGTCAGGCAACCGGGCAGAAAAGGGATTTAATATGGTGGCGGTGTCTGCAAGACACCGCCATCCATATTAGGATGGGCAGGGGTGCAGGCTTTCCATGGCGGAGACCCCACCAAGGAAATCCAGGTGGACATCACTTTCGGGGGCCCGTTGCCGGGCCCCGGGCCCCGGGGCTGTGGGGTTGGGGGTGCACTTGGGGGGTATCCCTGGTACCCCCCTCCATTTGCATGCACAATGTGGCAGGCCTCGTGCGGTGCCTGTCACGTTGTGCAAGCAAATGCACAACATGCATATATTGCATTGTGGCGGGTGCTGCTTACAACACCGCACAGCACAATGCAATATATGTGGGATGCCACCGCCACCATGGCAAAGCTCCTGCTTTTTAATACTTTTGTAATGGAGCTTTACAAGAATATTAAAAGGTGGCTGGTAGTGCATGTGAATTCATGCACACACATAGACTGAGGTCTTTGAATGATTTTGGAACAAAAATTTAACAAAAATATTCAGAGATTGCAATCTTGTCTGCACATTCACACACAAGGTCAGCTATTTTAGAATTGGTAAAATTTCCATTTTAAAACATGGCCTCCGAAAGCAGTGCGTGAGGGGTGCCACGTGCTACACTTGGAGTGAGGGCTTAGTAGCAGTGGCTGCGAGTGCTGCAAGTCCCTTAAAAATGTACAATAAGAAAAAAATGTAATGCAAATTAAAACTCATTTATCCACAGGTACTAAAAGATTCCACTTTCTCTTTGGATGAAAACATTCTGCTTGTGCAGAATGCAGTCACTTGTAGAGAAAAGACCCAATGGCTTATGTGGGCTACCTATCAGGCCATGTTGTAAACTGTTATTGGCGTCAGAATGTGAGTGACAACTGAAAAGACCAATTGAAGAAGAAAACAGGGGTGCACAGTCAGAATATTGAATTTTAAATATCGACTTACACAAATATCGACTTGGAAATATTGTGATAAAGGAATATCGACAGGAAGAATATCGTGGACAAGAATATCGACTTTAAGGGAAGAAATATCATTTTTTTAAATATCGAAGTCAGTAATATCATTCGCAAAAATATTGTTGTTGAAAATATCGATATTTAAATTAGTGTTATGTATTTTAGTAAGTATTTTGAAAGAATGTGATCTATTATTTTGCATAAGTATTGCTTTTGTTTTTTAATATATGTGTTACATTTTTAGTAGTGAATAATTCTATGTTAATTAAATTTTGCTTTTGGTTCTGTAGCGGGTTGTGGGTTTATAGAGGAATAGGGTGGGAAGTTATTTAATTATAACAAATTATCTAATATTTTGTAATTATTAGTATTTATTTAAATTTATAGATTTTATACTATTAATTGTGAGAATGAATGTATTATTAATTAATTATTAATTAGTTGTTAATTATTATGAATGAATTGATAATTATGTTAATTGTATCATTTTTGTAGGAGTGTGTTGTGGGCTTATCGGGCAATAGAGTGGGAAGTAATTTAATTTTAATACATTTAGTAATAATGTTTATGTAATGATATTCAATTAATAGATCTTTTATAGTGTTAATTGTGGGAATTAATTTATTAATAATTATTTATCAATTGTATGTTAATTAATATTGATTAATTAATTATTGGTAATTAAATATGTTAATTGTGTCTTTATTAAGGAATGGGTGGTGGGTTTCACAGGGGAATAGGGTGGAATCAAACATTAATTTTTAAATTTTTAAATAATGCTAATTAATTAAGTAAAATTTAAATATGGCAATTGGGTAATTAATTTGAGATGTGATTTGTGCGGTTTGTAGAGGTAAAGGGTGGGAAGTAAATTATTTTTAATTAATTAATAATTTGTTATTAATTGATAACAATTTAATAATGTAAAATTAGTTATGGAAATTGTATAATGAGTTTTAGGTGTGTGTTGTGGTATTTATTGGGGTAGAGGGTGGAAAGTATTTTAGGTTTTATTAATTAATATTTAGTTGCTCATTATTATTCATTCATTCATTGATAAATATTTATGATAATTGTTTTACTTCTTTTTTGTGTGGGGATTCTGGTTTTATAGGGGTAATGTTTGGTTAGTATAATAACTCTTAACTGTTTTAATTTGTTTTTCAATTAATAATATTTGTTTATTTGATAATTAATTATGTTAAATATGTAGGTACACTTTTTTTAAATTTAGATGTGTGTTGTCAATTATAAATGGTGTTATAGAGTAGGAAATACAAAATATTAATTTAATGTAACAATGCTTTTGATTCTAATGAATTCCGATTAAATATAGTTATTTGTATGAAAAATATTTTTACATTTGTTTTATAAAATTATGTTTGCAGGTACATTTTTAGATATTTCTAACCTTAAAATATGTTTATATCTTTTGTAATTTTTATAATTTTTATATATGTTTTCTTTTTTTGTTTTGTATTGTAGTTGATATTTTGTTTGTTTTTAATTTTGAGTTGACTTCCGAGGGAATATCATTTGTACCCCTCTGCAATCCAACACTTTTCCTACTGTTGCACTCACTGGAGTGCGAATAGTAATTTGTACCCCTCCGCTATCCAACACTTTCCTAACTGTTGCACTCAGTGGAGGGGGAACAGTAATTTTTACCCCTATGCTATCCAACACTTTCCCTACTGTTGCTCTCACTGGAGTGGAAATAGTAATTTGTATATGTTCGCTATCCAACACTTTCCCTACTGTTGCACTCACTAGTGTAGGTATAGTAATTTGTACCTCTCCGTTATCCAACACGTTCCCTACTGTTGCGCTCACTGGAGTGGGAATAGTAATTTGTACCCCTTCACTATCTAACACTTTCCCAAATATTGCGGTAATTGGAATGGGAATAGTATTGTTACCCCTACGCTATCCAACCCTTTCCTTACTGTTGCACTCACTGGAGTGGGAATAGTAATTTTTACCCCTCTGCTATCCAACACTTATCCTACTGTTGCACTCACTGGAGTGGGAATAGTAAATTTCTTCCCTTGACTATCCAACACTTTCCCTACTGTTGGGCTCACTGGAGTGGGAATAGTAAATGTTTTCCCTCCACTATCCAACACGTTCCCTACTGTTGTGCTTACTGGAATGGGAATAGTAATTTTTACCCCTCTGCTATCCAACACTCATTCTACTTTTGCACTGATTGGAGTGGGAATAGTAAATTTTATCCAGACACTATCCAACACTTTACCTACTGTTGCACTCACTGGAGTGGGAATAGTAATTTTTACCCCTCCGCTATCCAACACTTTCCCTACTGTTGCACTCACTGGAGTGGGAATAGTAATGTTTACCCCTCTGCTATCCAAAACTTTCCCTACTGTTGCACTCACTGGAGTGGGAATAGTAAATTTCTTCTCTCGGCTATCCAACACTTTCCCTACTGTTGGGCTCACTGGAGTGGGAATAGAAAATGTTTTCCCTCTGCTATCCAACACTTTCCCTACTGTTGTGCTCATTGGAGTGGGAATAGTAATTTTGAACCCTCTGCTATCCAACACTCTACTTTTGCATTGATTGGAGTGGGAATGGTAAATTTTACCCAGACACTATCCAACACTTTCCATGGAGTTGGAATAATAATTTGTACCCCTCCGCTATCCACCACTTTCCCTACCGTTGCGCTCTTTGGAGTGGGAATAGTAATTTTTACTCCTCCGCTATCCAACTCTTTCCCTACTGTTACACAGACTGGAGTGAGAATAGTAATTTTTTCCCCTCTGCTATCCAACACTTTCCCTATTGTTGCACTCACTGAAGTGGTAATAGTAATTTTCACCCCTCCACTATCCAACACTTTCCCTACTGTTGCACTCAATGGAGTGCAAAATGTAGGTTAAAAAATTATTAAATATTTTAATGTTTTAATTTATAATATAATGTTTTTTAATGAGATTTTATGTCATAGGTGTATGTACATATATATTATATATATATATATATATATTTGTAAATATGTATATATTTATAAAATGTTTAAAGAAATTAAAATTATTAGTTTATTAATTGTTTTAAAGTAAATATACATTTATATATTACATTTTTATATATGTATGTTACAAGATTTCAAACAACATTTAAGATGTACATTACATCTAAAAACATTTTTTAAGTTATTTGTATTATTTAATTTATTTAACATTATGTTTTATATATATAAACCAATATTTAGTACCACAATATTTTTTACATCAATATAATTTTTTTGATATATTAGTCTTTTACATTATAAAGATAGGATGTCGATATTTTGGTTATCAATATTTTGTATCAATATTTGTGTATGTAGATATTATTGTAATCAATAATATGTCAGTGATCCGAAAACAGGCTGAAAGCCCATTGCCATAAATATATTTTTAGAAAACCATTTGCCAAAAACAAAAGGTCTTGACAAACACCAGACCTAAGAAAGAGCCCCTTCATGTATGCAGTGAAAGGGTCCAACTCACCCAATTTGAACTCTGTGAGACTGAAATACTCCTGTGCAAGACAGACACAAGAATAGGGAGGAAAGGAATTGAATCAAACATACACAACTGAGATAGACAAAAAAATCCATTGAATCACAAGCAAGAGGGTCCATCCAAAGCCCACTCTAAACATATGTCATGCATTAGAAACACTAGGGATGACTAAAAAGAGCTAAAACAGACAGTTGCTGAGATATAAAAATAAGCATTTGAGGGGCCCTTTGTGAAATAATTTCGATCTGCTCCTGTTGACTTAGCAATATTTAAGGAGAAATTTTTAAAGTACTGTTAAAAAATGTAATGGAGGGAGTTTAGATGCACATAATAATAATATATCCCATGAAATTGTGTGGAATGTAACCTGTCTCAGTAAAGTTGGAGGTATCAGAATGCAAAAGACAGCTCTGAAAAATGAATATCTGAATACTGTATGACTGTCGAGCAGTGCTTAATTTGAGCCGGGGGTTTCCGGTTCTCAGTCCCTAGACTTAACAGACTTAACGGCCAACACCGGCACTTATGACAGTCTGCCATATGGTGAAACGTTTTGTCTAATTTAGAAACAAGATCAACAACAGTAGTTTATTAATTCGATTTACATTAAAAATTATAAATAGCTGCTACTCAATCCATTCTTATAGCTTGAGTGGCCAGAAATGGTATGTATTGTCAAACTAGTATGAGTCTGGTGGTTAGTAGTTGGTTTGGTACGGTCATTGGGAGTACTAACAGGGGCAATGGGTGGTGTAAGCGACAGTAGCCTAATGACAAGGGCCCTGGTTCATATTATTTTAGAAATTAAGCACTGATGTTTCTTCACTGATAGCAACAGCACAATGACACGAACAGCGGCTGGAATACTGAGATAATAAAAATGGAAACTGGCCTGGTGGAATGTGTGCACCCACAGCCAGTCCAGGTTCTTTTTATTTAACACTCTTTTCCATGATGAGATTTATGAACCCATAATACAATGTTAGAAGCGAAACACCACATTCCAAAATGAAGCATGGTGGGGGCTAAAAAGCCAGGAATGCTTGAAGGTGTCACAACATTATGCATGTACAAGAAAAAGCAATGGTTTCTGTGGACAATGTGAAAAATACTTTGATAAAATATATGCACAATGGCAGTTACTATTGTAGAAGGGATGCTAAAGAGGGAAAAAACCTTCATACACAATAAAATAATGAGATCAAAACATTGCTTATATGCGTGTATTTCTAAAAAAATACATGTAAAAAAACAAATTAGTTGTGCTCAGTGTCCCAAGTTAACGTAGAACCAACAAACAAAAAGAGACAAATTGTAGCATTAAACAAAGTTTCAAAATACAACTAAACAACCATTGTATAATACAAATTATTTGGACACAGCCTACAGTTCATGTAACTGAGGACAAGAATGATTTGTGACTTGCGTGGATCCTCCAGAGTTTTCTTACCCAGAATCCACAACAAACCTCAGATTTAGCTAAAAAGTCACATTTTCCTCGCATGACTGTCTGGGAAAGTTGAAGGATCACCGCACCGGCAAAAATTTGCTTCCACCCAGCTATCCTCTAGATCCCCTTATAAAAATTATACCTCACTTCTGAGGGTGCCCAAAGCAGAGTCAGACAAATAACGTATAAAAAAGCTGCCGTTATGGACCTGCAATGGGTTACCCTCAGATTTTTATTTTGTATGTTTTAGGCTGACCCTGCTTTGGGCACCCACGCGAGTGAGGGATCATTCTTATTGGGAAACAGAGAGGAAAACGTTGTGGTATGAAATTTGCTGATCCTACACCGAAATTTCAGGAAAAAGGATTTTTTTAGCTAAATTTGAGATTTGCATGGGATTCTGGGTAAGAAAACGGTGGGGGACCCACGAAAGCCACACCTCTCCAGATGTCTAGTTCTCAGAAATGTCTGGGTTTGGTAGGTTTACCTAGATGGCCTCTCCACACACATTACACTAGAGCTTGCTAGGGGAGGGAACTAGAGGTTACGGTATGTTCAGGGTGAGCTGGCCTCCAAGCTTAATATGTACACACAAAAAAAGCTACCCTGAATACATCTCTGATTATATACACAAAAACAAGCATACTACACTTGATTAAGTGAGGTTCAGGCATTTCAAAAAATGTGAAGGACTGTCCTCACACACCACCAGGTGTCATGCTGGAGACAGGGAGACACTCCTAAAAACTAAGTGGCACTGTCGTCTTTGATGGCGATGGGGTACTAGTTCCCCATTCCTCCACACTCGCTTTTTAACCCCTTCGCTGCGGCTGCTATTCCGCCGCAGC
This sequence comes from Lissotriton vulgaris, assembly GCF_964263255.1. Lineage (NCBI taxonomy): Eukaryota > Metazoa > Chordata > Amphibia > Caudata > Salamandridae > Lissotriton > Lissotriton vulgaris. The sequence goes on from NC_141689.1 coordinate 1,645,199,922, forward strand.
GCTAAAGGGGCGGGGCGGCTGCGCGGCGGCCGCATACTGGTGACAGAACCGCTCCGTCACCAGCCGCGGTTGAGCTGTGCTGGTGACGGAGCGGTTCCGTCATGACCCGCCCCGCTCATTAAAACTGCCGCGCAGGCGCGGCGGCCGGGCCATGACGGAACCGCTCCGTCATCAGCACAGCCCAACTGTAGCTGATGACGGAGCGGTTCCGTCATCAGCAGGGGAGGGGTTAATATCAAGCAAACACCTAACAAATAAATTGCATTTGGTTTTTACATTCATTTTTAACCTCTCACTATATCACGGGCCCCCACTTAGGGGCTGATTAGCATGGCCGCCGGATTTTGTCCACCCGCCATAGCCCCGGTAAATTGGACCACCTGCAATGCATGCGGCGGTCCTGCATTTGCAATTCGGATGCACCCGCCACACTGGCAGTCGCATCCCGCATTTTTAACATTGCTGTGGGCGGTGCTGCCAGCAGCACCCACCGCAAGGTTAAAAATGCAAGTTGTGCATTTGAATGCAGAACGTAACAGGAACCGTGCGGTGCCTGCCATGTTGTACATGCAAATGCAGGGGGTACCATAGGTACCCCCATGCACTCCCCACCCCCAAATTTCTTGGGGCCCACTACGGGCTCCCTATGTCTAGGACTGCATGACCGCAAGCCGCCACAGAAAGGCAAATCCCTGCATGTATCTTAATATGGATGGCGGTGTCTACCAGAAACCGCCACCATATTAAAACCTTTTCCGCCCGGTTGACTCATCGACCGGGCGGAAAACCGTTAGATGGTCTTTCCATCTGCCGGGGTCCCTCCGCCATAGTAATATGGTGGGGGGATTGGGTGGCAGATGATGGTTTATGGCAGGCGGATCGCCACCGCCATGCAGGCGGTGGCGATCCACCCACCATTGTAATCACCCCCTAAGTTTTTAGAAGTGCCTCCCTGTCTCCAGGTGTAGGATCCCTTTCTACCAAACTCAGGGGCAGATTTACAAGAACGGACGCATCTCTGCATATCAGCAGAGACGCGTCAGTTAACTTGCGTCAGGCAAAAAAAACCTTGCGCCACCATGGATGCGTTGCATTTACAATGCGGCACACTGTGGCACAATGATTGACAGATGCATGACACATCTGTTGGCACAAAGGCAACACATTACTGGAGTCATCTCTTTTACCAGGTTTTCTTATGTCTGTAAATGTGTCGCAACGTGGCGCATTGTTTACGATGCTGCTGCGTAACAAAAGTGATGCAATGGCTGTGTAAAAGTGTGCAAGGGGCTTGTAAATCTGCCCCACAGTTTCTAGAGAGCGAGGCCTGCCAATGATGAAGCATGACACCTGGTGGTGTGTGAGGACAGTTCTTCACATTTTTGTAGTGTGCTTGTTTTTGTGTATGGAATCCGAGATTTATTCAGGGTCACTTCTTTTGTGTGTACTTACATAGATGGCCACCATCTAGGTAAACTTTGCTTTGTATCTATGTTACTGCGGTTGCCTTATTTGCTTGGAAATGTAAAGTTACTGGTAACATTTGGTGAAACCTTAATTCCTGAAACATTGAGCTATTACTTGTAAATGATCATAAGAGAAACATATCATTGTAATTAAGCAAATCAAGTACACAAAGGACTCTCTAGGGGTTGACTTGAAAAGAGGTATTTATTGAAGGACTTTGTAAGGGGACGTTGGTGGGATTTCTTGCTTGTCCCTGCTATAGATTATTGATCTGTTTTTATTCCGATGATGGATCAGGCAAAGATATCTGACATATATATTGAACATTTCTGAATTTACCCTGTGAGATGTAGCCTGCAGGAAACCTGTCCTCTTAGCCTAAGGAAAATGTGCGAGTGGTGAACTTTAGGCTTAAGGTTTTCACCAATCGGGTGACCGCTAATTCCTCTAATTGACAAGATGACACTAGTAAGCTTTGTACAGGACTTGGAAATAGAAGGTATCCCTATGCACTTGCCCATCAAAAACAGAGCAGTCTGCCATGGCATCATTCACTTTGGACATTACTCAAAAGCTAATAAGCTTGTTACTTGTCATCTTATTGGACCGCTGACTACCTTGGTGGATAACTTGGGTAAATGAATATCCTCGAGTTATAGTACATAATATGAAGAACTTTGGCTTAGATTTACAAACGTCTCATGCAGCGCAGCACTGCGCTGCATTGTGTGAGAGGGAGAGAGAACGACAGTGCCATATCTACAGAGATATGCCACTACCTTCCTCTCTCCCTAACACCGGTGCAGAATTATGCTGCTGAGTGCCAAGCCCACATCTTTGCACCATAGTGCATATGTGTCTGTATGAGTCTACCTAAGGTTTTGTGCTGGAAGGCTACCCTGCCCTATGGGCTATTTAGAGCCTATGTTAGGGGTGATTTACATGCATAAAAAATTCAGTTTTAGGCCTGGCAGGGAGTTTATTTTGAAAGTCAAAATGGAAGTTTAAAAACTGCTTTCAATGACAGGCCTGAGACATGTTTTAAGGTGCTGATTAATTAGGTGGCCCAATAAATGAGGCAGGCCCACTAGTCAGAGTAAAGTTGGAGGCCATGGTACCAGCAGCCGAAGAGAAGGGGTGTGATTAGTCAACTAATAATTTCGGCATCAGTCCAAACCACCACTCCTGATTTTTATGAGTTCACATAGGCTGTAGGGTGGGTAAAGACTCTCACATGCATAGCTTGCTGCTTCCGCATCTGTTAAGATAATGTCTCCAGTGGCGTATCGACCTGCCATTGCAGACAGTGCTCTTATCAATGCCTTCCCTCAATGAACATCACTTGGAACACTTTCAAAGATGTACCCTCTAAAGACTCATAATGTGCCAGCAGCTCCACCAGTCAGCTAAAGCCCTGAGAGGCTAGACCTTTGCACATGCACCATTCTAGTGACAGCAGCCTAAGCAGTTTAACTAGCCTTTGCTCTTAAGCTGTTATTATTCTAGCTTAAGTATATTGCACTTTATCCATTGTGTAGGTCTATCAGTCAGCTACAGCCTTTAGATGACTAGACCTTTGCACATACACCTTTTAACTTGATGCAGTTCTTATTTCATACAAGGCACACTGCACTTCATGTGCTGCACCTGCACTTTCATGGGTTCATTGTTTATAAAATCTGCCCATATTTATTTATTTATTTATTTATTTATTTGTGGGTTTGTATAGCGCTTGAATCACTCTGCCAGGCGTATCTCTGCGCTTTTTGACCGGTAAATCAGCAGACATACTGAGGGGATGGAATTAGATTTCATTTTTGAATAAGATGAACCTGTAACACCTTGGGGCAGGAGGAGCTGACCTAGAAAACTGGTTACACTCTATTGGCGCGTCTCAATTTTTATATACTCCCCTCCCCCCGCCTGAGACTACTGGTATCAACAAGCTTGGGGCAGTTTTACCCTAGTTCCTCCCTAATCTACAGGGCAGGAAGTGAGTCCCTTTCTGGGGCTCTGTCTTTTAAAGGCCAATGGTAATGGAACCACACGTCTGCTTTATGTCATTTTTTTACTATATGTTTTAATGCATTTAGTGTGTACGGTATTGCAACATTTTTTAATAATCAAGCAATAACGATTACCACTAGTAGCATTTTTAGTTTACCAGCCCTGGGTGTATGGTATACCACTTTACTAGGTTCTTATAAGTAAATTAAATGTGCTTATACGATGTAAGCCACTTTTACCGTATTTTAGTGATTGAGCACAAGCACTGAGTCCTAATGCCAACAAAAACAAATTCAGCAAAACAGGAGGGGAGAAGATAAAAGGTTTGTGAAAGACCACCTTAAGGCTGACAGATCTAACAGTATCACATTTTGATCTCTCACTGGCTTTCAGTATTGTTGGTAAGTGAACTTTAAGTGAGAGGACACCTTATAAATCACGTTTGAATAAAAGGCATCAACCTAATCTACTTTGTGACCTTCTGGAGAAACAGAAAAAGGCAGTTGACTCTGTGCACATACCAAACTTGTATTATACATCTAAATCTATTCAAATTTATGTCATTTATGCCTGCAACATCAGTCACCATCATACACTATGTGCGTGCTTACAACACCCAAAGCACACATTCAAAGGCTGTGTGCAGGTAGGGTTTTACTGCTTGAGATGGATTAGGTGCAGTGACATACACATATGCATATCAATGGATAAAATACACAAATACAATGAAAATTACACTTGGAGAAACACTTTGCCAAAGTAGATCTGTTTTAATTAAATTGGGTACACGAAATTCAAAACATCCAGGAGCCACTCCTGGTTTCTCAGAGGATCTGCAAAGTCCAAAAACACCCAAAAAAGAGTTTGGGTGTAAAAAACTTCAATTACAAACAAAAGGTGGTAAAGCGATGAGTTTTTCTGTTCAGTACATGTTTTCTGATTCCTAGAAATAAAACAGTATACATTTCTTGAGATTATTGCTTTCTGTTGTGAAATGAGCCCAATGTTTTTGGAAAAATCCAAGCATGTGAAAGCATATATTATTCGTGTAGCTCGATCCCATGACATGGTCCTAGCAGTGAGTAGATATCACCATCATTGACATACATATAGGATTTATCAATGTGTGGACAACACTGGTCAGATGATTTTCATTTTAGCCTATAACAAAGGTTTGAATGTACAAGGTATCTTTCATTAGAAAAGCAACACCAGTTATTGTGACTTGGGGGCTCATTACGATGGTGGAGAGATCGCCACCATCACCCCCAGCCGTGCAGTGGCAGGTCCTTCGCCATCTGGCAGCAATGTTCTCCCACCTGTTTATTATGGTGGGGGAATCCACAGGCAAGCGTGGCGGATGCAAAGACCATCCGCCATGGTTCCGCAAGGCTTTTCCAACTACCTAGCACAACTAAACTATGGGCTAATATTGCGGCAGTGCCTTGCAGGCACCGCCGAAGGGATTACGATATCCCTTTCCACCTGTCTTTTCGCGGCGTTCATCCCACTGTGAAAAGGTAGGTGGAAATGGTTTGGGAGCCCGTACCGGGCACCCATGTTTGGGGGGGGGGGGGTAGCTGTGCACTGGGGTTACCCATGGTACCCTCCTATATTTTCCTGCACTACGTGGCAGGCATCATGTGGTGCCTGCCACCCAGTGCAGGGAAATGCATAGCAAGACATTTTTACATTGCGTATGGTGCTGCAACCAGCAGCACCGTCCGCAATCTTAAATGCCCTGAATACTGGCGGGTGCATCTTAATTGCATACCGCAATACCTACTACGATGGCGGGCAGACTCAAGTCGGCTCGCCATAGTAATGAGCCCCTAAGTCATTCCCCTCACAATGTACGATTATTACGTGAGTTTGCTTCCATGTCTACATGCTTTCCATCAAAGATAAAAGTTAATGCAATTTCATTCCATAAATGCCAATCCATGTAATGTCCACCTGGAACAACCCCATATCATGCTCAACTCTGCCGAATGGGGCATACTCTCAAGCCCAGAAAACTGAGGAGGGCCCAGTCGCCCAGAAGCAAAGCTTGCTGCAGCAGACCTTGTCAATCTCAGAGATTGAGCTGCAGAATGCAACAATTTCCCCATGAAGCAAACACTGAATGCTGAAAAACATCTGTTTGAATTAGAACTCTGGGTGGAATTAGGACATCATTCCACACCAGGTGCATTGTGTAAAATCACCACCGAGTCCACCTTTGATCAGACTTCCCTCTCATTGATATCTCTTTTCTGGAAAGTCAAGACCTTCCTTTTCCATTCTCAATCTTGCTAAACGGCTTGCAAATGGCGGCAAAGCAGCACTAATGTTATAAATGCAAACACAACAAGTCCTCTTTTGTCTGAATTAAGGGGTTTTGGTTTGTTTTATGTCAGGCAAAGGTGCCGCTCGAGGCTGAGGGATACCAGAGGATTACTTGTGCATTACGGACTCACCGAGGGAGCTTGCAGTGAAGGCTTCCACGAGGGCGGAAAGAGGCAGAGACACCACCAACAGCGGCGCAGCGGGACTGCGAGTCCCAGGTTCCCCAGCGGCTGCTGAGACGCCGCACCTGGAGACTCTTCCCGGCTGGCCGCGCCTCCCTCTCTTGTGCGCCTCCCTCTCCTGGGCTGTTAAAACCGCGCCTCGCGGCCCCCGTGAGGGATACCAGAGGATTACTTGTGCATTACGGACTCACCGAGGGAGCTTGCAGTGAAGGCTTCCACGAGGGCGGAAAGAGGCAGAAACACCACCAACAGCGGCGCAGCGGGACTGCGAGTCCCAGGTTCCCCAGCGGCTTCTGAGACGCTGCACCTGGAGACTCTTCCCGGCTGGCTACGCCTCCTAGCCCTAATCAACTACATCTTCACTCCCACAGACGCGCATCGCGGGACGCGCGCGGGCGGCCGCCGGGCTAAGACCGGGCAAAGAGCGGGCCGTTTGAGGCCGTTAGAGGCTGTGAGAGACTGGACTGGGCCATTCTCTTTTGCCCTAACCCTCGGTAATAGCTGCACTGTCAGTTTGAATATCTGACCAGCCACCATGTCAACCCGTGAGTACAAAGATAGGGCAGCTAAGTCCAAACTGAAAAATGGTACACTAGATGACTTTATTACCAGGACCCATACAGCCATTGACACGGAGATTGCCAAAATGCAGCACAGAGTGTCCATCGAATTAGACGCTGCAAGAAGATTATCACAGGAGTTAGCAGCGGCCAAAAAATCTTCCCTAGGGTCTATCGCCCTCGCTAAAACACCTGATCACCCAATTGGTCCTGCTCCTACCCTGATCCTAACTGAGGCAGATATTCACCAGCCATTAGTACTCACTACATCTATACCAAAGGGGGGGTCGCCACCATTATCCACTAATTCTTTAAAACCTTCAAAATCTTCTATGGTCGGGGAAGATGGGGAAGAGAAGGAGGGTGAGGGCGGCCCCTTGGGAACGGCACAAACACCCAAATCTATGGAAGTAGGTGGGGGGAATTCTTGTACCCCTCAACAAGGGCCACACAATAAAAGGAAGCGTAATAATATAACAGCATACGCAAGGAAAAAAGCCAAGATTGCGAAGGCACAGCTATCCATCAAGGCACCATCTTTGCTACCCTTAGATCCATCCCCAGTGAGTAACACACAGCCACCTGAACTAAGACCAGAACCCAGCCCTGAATTACTGGCAGTAACTCATGAAAATAATAATCTTGTAATAGAGAGCGAAACTAGTGGGGTTCCACTTTGCATTATAAAAGGGAAAGATGTAGAATTTTTGACTGTTGTGTGGGAAACACTCAAAAAACTGTTAACTCCCCTTGAAGTGAGACTTTCACATATAGGATCTCAGCTCTTGGAGATGGAAAAAAGTATTTCGAACCAAGACAAAAAACCAACCCACACACAAGATAAGGATCTTATGGCCAGTCTAGAGAAGCTGGTGAAAAGCCTGCTGACTCCCCTGATGGAAAAAACCCAAATCATTAACCTAAAACTAGATCAACTAGAGTTCTAAACATCTAAAAATTCGGATCTATTGGAGAGTCTTGTAGATAATAGCAAACAATCTGCTACTACTGGGGGCAATAACATTACTAGAGTTAAAAAGCGTGCTAAGAAAAGCCAGCCACAATCTCAGCAACCGAAAACTGCAGTATCTGCAAACCCTAGCGGCATTACTCCTCGTATAGTGCCAGCTACTTTGTCTAAAATTACTGTGGGATCTCACCTAAAGAACTCTCTGGTGGTAGCATCACCAGTAAACACAGCTGCCCCAGCCCTCCCAAATGCTGCGGGGAGAGAAACTCCAGTTAGCAAACCCTTAGCCCCTAGTAAAACACCCCTGCCTGGTAAACAAATCTATGTAAACATACCCCCTGAGGCTGCTCCCTATATGGCAATTTTGACAGGTGTTCCATTAATCGCAGCGAATAAATATGAGAAAATTGAGGACCTTCTAAATAAAACAAAATTTTGGCTAAATAATAACAGGCTCCTTTCTCAAGACACTGCTACAAAAATTTTAAGTGTGCGGAGGGTCCCCTGGGTTGGGCCAAGCAAGAAAGATCTGGAGGGAGATTGTATCCTGATTAATTTTAGAGACATCTGGGTTAAGGATATGATCTGCAGCAAAGCAAGGTTCGGTAGGATGGGGGACATCCAGTGTGTGGGACTTGAATATTTTTACCCAAATCTTTATCATACCATCTCAAACCCCAACCACCGCGGGCAAAGATCACACGGCAGTAATCACTCGGGTTGGGCACATAACTTGACCATGAACCAAGGCACACAAAATTATTGTGGCCCTTGGCATGAGATAAATGGCCCCTTTATGGGACCACCGAGTATGGGTCCTTTTACACAAGCCCCGTATAACCCACGAAGACCAAGGTATCAGGGTGAGGAACACCCAGGATGGATCTCAAATAATAATATCCCATTGAGAAACCGCTTTGATCCATTAATGGGTATGGATGGTGTAGATTGACCATCAGCTAGGTCTGAGGGAAATGCGCCTTCCGCGCTAGACTCGGGAAAGAGGAAAAACATAGGGATAGCCCGCAATAATAACCAAGTTGTGGTAACTGGTGATTGTGATACTGTGAGTATTGGCCCCCCATGCGTAGAGAATGATGTTATTTGTGGAGGAGATACCATCTTGGGTTGTGAGAATCATACACTACTGTCTGGGCAAGACCTTTCAAATACAAGAGACATCTCGGGAAGTACTCATGGGAAACCGGGGCTGTCCCTATTATCTTGGAACATTGCTGGACTTGTAGGCAGATTGGAGGATGATGCTTGGTTGGATTACGTAGGAGCCCATGGGATCCTGTGTCTACAGGAAACTTGGACTAGGACTGCCTATGACATTGAGGGCTTTCAATCATTCAATGTTTTGGCAGTTCCCTCGACATCTGGGAGGGCAAAGGGTGGCATAATGACAGCGTTGTCCATAAAACTGCAGAAGTTGACAACTTCGAAATTGGTGGACACAAATTGGTATCAATTGTTGTTATTAGAACATCTTTTTCCAGAACCTGTGTTGTTAGTCAACTGGTATCATAATATCTTTAATGGATATGATACATCGATAATTCAAAGTCTGGAGGACTCAGTGGGCAAAGCACGAATCGATCATCCTTCATCGTCTCTCATTTGGGTTGGCGACTTTAACTGTTCGTTGTGCAGTTTTGGAGGTTCGAATGTGTGTGGACTGGAGGACTTAAACACACAGCCCTTGACCCACTTTAAACACACACCCCAGGGGGATGCTTTGAACAATGTTATTATTTTACATGACTTGTGTGTGGTGGAACCTTGTTCAGCCCCCAACATACCGCAAATACCAACTTTCCAGGGTACAAGGGGAGTGATGAGTACCATTGATTTTGTCCTGGTTTCCAGTAGCTTTCTTAAATATGTTGACAAGCTCGAGGTGGTGGCCAATCCCGCAAGTGACCATAATCCCCTAGTGTTGTCATTGTGCTTGCCAGTACAAGAATCACCAAAGATCTGGGACCAGTCAATTAAGTACAGCAAGAATCAGGGAGTTACTTTAAAATGGGGGAAGGTAAATACGACAAAATTGGAGGAAGATATTTTTGTTAGTTGTAAAACAGAAATGGAATCAAGTCTACTCCCAGCACCTGACCCCCATAAGGTTATCGAGAGTTTTGAGACATTGTGTGGGCCCGTAGCAAAGCACTGTAGGAAACTCAAGGGAAAGGGTGGCCAAAAGGCCTTTAGATGGTTTGACTCCGTGTGTTCTGCCACACATCAATCCCTAAAACTAGCCTTGCGCCAAAAACCAAGAAACAGGGATCTTGTAAGAACTAGTAGAAAGGCTTATAAGGAGGCTATTGTAAAAAGAAAGCAGGACCTAAAAAACATTGCCTGGGAAGACCTTGAAAAGGCTGCAGAACTAAAAGACAGTAGACTCTTTTGGGAGGTCCTAAACCGCCCCCTTTTTAAGAATGACAGTAAAGAAACTATAGTTATGCAGGTCACCGCTGAACAATGGGTACTACATTTTACCAAGATTTTTAATCCCAATTCAATTCCAATAACGACAAGTTCCGATAGTACAGGGGAACTGGCGTCACCTCCCTCGGCTTTGACCCTCAGCTCTTCACTTACACTGACAGAGATTGAGGAAGCTATAGGGAAGGGTTTATCATTAAAAGCTCCAGGCCCAGATGCTGTCCCCTTGGACCTTTTTAAACATAATGTTAATTTGTGGGCACCCTTATTATTGAATGTATTTAAGGCTGTTGTGGTCGGGTACATCCCTGGTTCTTGGAAGGAGGCAATTGTAGTGCCGATTTTCAAGAAGGGTGATAGGTGCGACCCATGTTGCTATCGTCCTATATCCCTTATAGATGCTTCATGCAAAATCTTGGGCAGGGTTATCCTAGCCAGATTAGAAAGCTGGGCAGACTCAACGGGTCTTATAGTTGATTCCCAATATGGATATAGGCGAGGAAAGGGGACTGTCGAGCAGTGCCTGAATCTGGCACTAATTATAGGCAAGTACATGAAGGCAAAAAAGTCTGCAATACATCTTGCCTTTATGGACCTGTCAAGTGCATTCGACACTGTTTGTAGACATAAGTTGTGGCAGATGATGGATGACATGGGCTTCGAGGAACCACTGGTCACATTGCTTCGGAGGTTACATGCAGCAACAACTGTATCAATTAGATTTGGCCCTGGAGGCGAAATGACAAAATCGATTCCATCAACTGAGGGTGTGCGTCAAGGATGCATTTTGGCGCCTTTTCTTTTTTTGGTATACAAAAACGGGCTAGAAAAGTACTTATTAGACCAGGGTTGCGACTTTCCAAAAATTAATGGCAAAAGTATTCCCATGCTTTCCTATGCAGACGATACTGTCTTAATGACCTTAACTGGGAATAGCATGCAAGTATGTTTAGATGCCTTTAATACTTTCATGCTGGACCTCAACTTAAAGGTAAACTTCGACAAATCTTTTGTAATGTGTTGTGGTCCTAAAGGGTCAAACATCAGGAAGTTTGTGGTAAATAATCGCACAATTGGAAAGGTGGAAAATTTCAACTATCTAGGTAATTTGTTTAATAGCAAAATAAGCTGGACTTCAGTTATGAAGGTTCGAGCCCAGAGTGCTACCCGGGCAATAGAGGGCATTTTCCGTTTCTGTAGCAAATTGGGCCAAAAACATGTTAAGCACCTCAAAACCCTCTATACATCTAAATGTTTATCGGTGGCTACCTACGGGGCAGGGGTGTGGGGGACTGAAACACCAACTGTGATACAGGTGGTGGAAAATAATTTCATAAAAAGGGTTTTATCAGTCCCCAAAGGTTGCTCAAATATCTTTTGCCACAAAGAAATGGGAATGGTCAGTGTTTCTGATACGATTCGTTTGTCCCCTTTATTGTTATGGGGCAAAATATGGCGATCTGAAGACTTGCAACTTACTGAAGATATCATCATGGATTGCATGGCCTTAGAAAATTCTAAACAGATCCCTTGGCTGTCCTATGTTTGCAACATGTTAAATAAGATTGCCTTGGGTTCCTTTTATGACAATCCAGAAAAAATAGAGGGAAACCAAAAGGCGGAAATAAAGACAATGTACTGGAAATCACTGAATTCCCCATCTCTAGACGATGTCAATTTTCATGTCCGCAAGCCCCAACCTCAGTTCTATTTAACATTTACCCTCAATGTGCAATGGAGATTCTTATTAACAAGGTTTGGATTGGATATTCTGCATTTTTTGCTTGCTTTCCCGAAACAAGGGGGTTGGTGTGAGAGGCTGCCCCCTTGTCCATGTAATAACAGGGTCAGCCAAAGCACCATACATGTGGTCCTCTTTTGCTCCTTATACCAAGAGCCAAGAATTCGGTTTATTAAACCAATTCTGAAGGGGCGGCAACCTTGTACTTATAAGGAAGGGTATGATTACCTGTCATCACTATCCTCTGTTGAAATCTGCTGTGCCATGTTAAATTTTATCAGAGGTTCGCTAAAGATTAGGAAGGGCTATGGCTAGTACCAATATGTATATAATGTTCTCTGTCCAAAAATTGTGCATTCATATTTTTTATATAATGGTCCTTTATTATGTTTTTATAAACTATGGAAAATTATGTACTTAAAATGCTCTTTCCTTTTTATGATGTACGATGGTTTGTATGTTCAGTACTTTTATGATCCATTTTATGAATCGAATAAAGTTTTGAAATGAAATGTCAGGCAAAGGTTACTGGCAATATACAGACAGTATTTTTAGAAGGCACAATTCCAAAACATGTCAGTGTGGATTGCCTAATGGTTGTGTGGGTAATACAGGGACTGGTAACATGCCTAGCGAAGGTGGATTTTGATAATTACTCATGATACATTCGCTTCAAGAAGTCTCAACTTCCTCTCCGCACCTTCAAGAAGTCTAACACTACTGTCCACTTAGAAATTCACCTTACTGTCCATACCACAAGGAAACACTGTTATCAGAACCAGACGTGAAAATGCAGATGTGCTTATTGATAAATGTCTGGCCAGGCCAACACTCCTACTTAGAAAAGTCTAGGCAGGAATATTATCCTTCATTTACCCATTGAAGGTGCTATTTCGAAGTTTTTGAAATGGACGCTGCAGTGTGTTCAAAAGTACTGCACTCACATTAATATATATATATATATAATTTCTCCCTGAATGTCATTAGAATAATTATCACTTTTGCCATTAAGCTTACTAATCAATGACACCATGACACGCTTGGAAATGTCATTGTCTCTAGTGAATTTTTCTCCAAAAAGTCAGCGTGAGGAGTGAGCCAAATCATTACCTCCCATTTTCATAATGAAATTAATGCTGCACTTTTAAAAAGAAAGAGGCTCATTAATAAATAGGTATTCCGTATTTTCAGCTTTTCTTTGCCACTCTGAAAAGAAAATCATCAGTTGAATGTGTCATACTTTGAATATCTTATGAGAAGAAAAAAAACATCTGTCATTGAATTGAAATCTCATTCTGCCTTTGAGAGTTCAGTAAAATCAAAGACGCCTTTGTGCTGAGGACGACAGTTCATTCTGAAAAATTAAATTTTGAGGTAGAAAATGGTCCATAACCACGAAGCCCTAACAAAGGAAAGGACTAAGTGAAGAGCCTCGAGCCAAATGGGCCCTGTCACAGGTGGCAGGCTAACAAAATTGAACATTAGGTAGGAGAATAATTGAAATGAAAGAAGGACATCACGATTATATCTGAGAAAGGAAAGCAAATATATAAAGGTGTGCCACGTGACCCCACTGGTAAGAAACCAATGGATGTACAAGAGCAAAGAAAAGCTGTCGAAAAGCATACATTTGGCAGTGTAGGTGTGTATGTGACATTTAAGCAAAGAGAACAGAAGATATCTGAAACATGACATTAAAAAATTAAGTGAGGACAGGGGTCATATTCAAGAAAACTAGAGGCAGCAAACACGATATATTTGTGGCGGCTTGCAAGCCTTTTGGACGTCTTTGTTTATATGTTTCTTTATTGGTACATGTTCCCCTTATTGAAATCTTACAAGCGAAGAGAGGGAGCTGTTTGTATAAGTGTTTTAAGAGGAGACTGCAATGGTGTCTGACCCAAGAGAAGACACACTACAACCTATGCATGTACTTGAATTCTTGGCTTTGAGAGGGGAAGGTGTCACAAGGAGAGCTATGCATTTCCCTGTCACTAAGACTAAGGTCTTAATGTCGAATGGGCAGGAAATGCCTTTGTGACTGGTAACAGGAGTTATCATCCTTATTACAATTGTGAAATAACAGTGCATCTAATGTTTCCCTCAGATAATTCAGCTGCATTTAGTTGTGGAAATCAACCTGTGAACTTTGGAGCAAAATGAGGAACCAATTGGAAAATTGGAGTCAATTCCTCTGTAATTTGCTCATTTCTAATGAGACTCTTGTATTCCCTCAATTACTCTGCCCCATAGTTAACGGTACCCCTGGTATAGGTGACCCCAGAAGGGTTGAGTTACTAGTATAGCCAGTCATAGAGAGGGCCATGACAAGTATTAATGGACAGTCTCTAGCTTTGCACACTCAGTGTGAATACAATTATCAAATGCCTACTAGTTGTTTTGTAGATTAACTAAAACACTCTTATGTAATTATTAAACATGCAGTCTAGTATACAAGAGAGTTTATTAAAACAAGCAGAACTTGTTAATAATTCATCACCACAGCTTGTGTGTCAGATTTTAAGAATGAAAGAATAATCTTATAAAATAAGTATAAAGGGCAGTGACAGAAGATTGAGAAGGTAATACTTAGCATGATAGCAAGAAAAAAACAATCACCGGGCTAACAATATACTAAATTGGGAATCACAGGACCTATCGGAGACATGGACTGTCTTTCTGCAGAGAGTCAAGGAGAGTTACAGGAAACAAGGAAGGTTAGGTAACAACTTTTGATATAAGTAAGAGATGTTCTCCCATATGATAAAAGTTGGAGACAAATGTTTGGATTATGCTATCAGTTTGTGCTTAACATTACACGCCTAGTGCAGTTAAAACTAAACTTGCTGCATGGTATTCACAAGTTTGTTGAGAACCAGGCAAGTGGCTCATCTGACCTCCATGTTTCTGGAGGTCAAGGACAACACGCCCCCGGCAGAGGAATGCACTCCAAACTGAGGGATTCTACCAGGCATGAAAGGATTTCTGAGACTGGAATGAAGCAGCCACACCAGTAGCTGCAATGAATGCACTGTTCTTTTTTCTGATCTAATCATGCTGGATGCACTCACTAGCCAAAGTATTTTGGGGCATATTACCAACGTTTAGCGATATTTATCGCAAACGATGCTTAGCAACAAATTTTTTAACGCAAAGCTTCACCGGAAATTATCGCAGAGATAACTTGCTATTAGCAAGGTTTATCTCAGAAGTGATATAAATCCTCACGCTAACTGCCAATTGAGAGATTATCGCTGGAAAACCAACGATAATCTCTCGAAGTTTGGCGTTAGCTTGATGATAGGGGCTCACAAACTTAGCCATGATATCCACCTTCCATAGGATATCATGGCTAAGTCAGGAAAATACCAGGTGTAAAAAAAGCAGTGCTAACCGCGGTTAGTGCTGCTTTTTTTATCACTAACAGGGTTAGCGAAATCCTTGATAATAGGAGAAATGTCGCTTAACAATATTTCTCCTATTATTTTTCTCTGGAACGCCCCCTTTGCATCTCATTAGAGATGCAAGGAGAAGCGTAGAGAAAAAGGGTGCTAACATGCAAATTTGCGTGTTAGCACCCTGTTGCTGATAGGGAGATAATTTTATCTCCGCTTTCTTGGCTTTTAAAGCCAAAAAATCGGAGATAAATCCCTTGATAATATGCCCCTTTGTTCTGTAGGAACAAACGGCCAGGACGGGAGATTGTTCTTGCAAAAGAAAATACAATAGCACCTAGATGGAAGGCAGATTTCTTCCTGTGCATGGGGGCCATTGTTCTGCAGCCCTGCCCTAAACAGAGTGAGACCATCACTGTGACCTGCTGGTCCTGTGACAGACAAGCCATTAGGTCAAAGGTGTTTGATGATGGCTCAACTGAGACTCCAACTTCCGAATCACTGCTCTTTTCCCTTCTCTTTAAGGAAGTGGTCTTCAAACTTTAAGGAAGTGGTCTTCAAACTTTTTAATGGCGCGCCCCCTCAGTATATAGAAAAAATAATTGCCCCCCCAAGAATGTTTTATAATTGTTCTATTAAATTTGCAATATTTAAAAATATCAAGACTTATTTAAACATTACAATTATGTTAAACCTTTTAAGAATGCAATCAAATACATGATTGCCAAACATATTATTCTGGTTCGCTAGGCCTTACTAACGTGTAAATGTATCCACAGTGTGATAATCTGAAATGGGGGTGGGGACGTTTGAGGAATATTTTGAGTCTCTTCCCTTTTCACACATACTCCCAGCGAGGTCTAAATGACAAAGATGTTAGTAATGACCCATTACCAAGGGGCTTACTGGGATCATTTGTTTTCAGCTTAAAACAAAGCACTGCTATCAGCATGATGTTTATTTTGACCAGAGCCTGGTCACCCCCTGGGATTGGTTAAGACCCCCCCCCTAGGAGTGCCCACCCCCAGTTTGAAGACCCTGCTCTAAGGGGTGGGAGAACCAGGAGTTTGGTGGAAGAGTGGATCCGATATTTTATGGCAGATGCACCATTGCGCCAAACTCTTAATACATTTTTTGACAGTTTTGTATAGCATAGCTGCATGTTTCAGTATTAGTCTACTTAACTATTTTAATCACAGCATGATGAACATATGTTCTAAATGTGTAATATTGTGATGCTGAGTTTGGTGAACAGGTATGGCTAGCAAATGGGAGCGGATGAGGGCCAGTTGTGAAGTTCAAGAACAAGTGGATAGTATATGTTCACAAGACGAAGACAATGAAGAAGCAGCACGGCTAGTTCTAGGCAGGATTTTGTTTCAGTGCTTTACGAACTAAATATTTGAACACTCCTCTGGAAGTACGTTCGACTGTTGTCTCAAGTGGCTTGTTGGAGAGTTCTAAAAGCTTGTTGCTATTCCTTTGAAGGATCTGCTTCGCACTTGTGTTGTTTGGAACTTGAATACTTCTAGTGGTAGGGTAATTTTGCTTCTTGAGTCAAAAGTTGGTCAAGTAAAATTTGGTTGTCTTTGGTTTATGGCATTATCATCTGTGCATCTACTTTTGAACTGTATGTTGGTCTCCAGTGAGACCCATTTAAACTCATGTACAATTGGTGTAATGTGATCAAATTTATGTTTGTCCCTTTCCAGTTTCACTGTAGCGCGGAATACCGCCTTGATGGAGGAAAGGAGGCTGTGGTGCTTAGGAAGATGTCCTTGTTATCATTGCCTTGCTATAATCAATTCTGAGAAACAATTAAAGCACATGCAGAGGTTTGTAGCGGATTAGGCAACAAAGGTTTCTTAGATTGTCACTACTTCTGTTTTCAGTGGATTTGGCATTCTTTTTATAGCTTCTATAGACAATATTGGAAAGTGATAATATCTTGAGTGGCAGATAGGTTCAGATATTATTGTGTGTTGTCTGTATACGGAGTGCCTCAGTGTAGAAGTAGAAATCAATCTGTCAACCACACAGCAACAAGTATCACATCGAGAAACAGCGTTTACAATGCAGATAGAACTACGCAGTGCCATTACAACGCAGGCACTGCAACAAGTGGGTTGTTACCACGTGTTCTAATACAATGGAAGTCGTTAAAACGACTTGCTTTAGTTAAAGTATTGTTGGATTTTAAATTCAACACCTTCCCTACTGTTGCACAGACTGGAGTTGGAATAGTAAAATATACTATTCCAAAGTCCAGCCTCCCCTTATGCAAGTCGTTGTAACGACTTGCTTTGTAAGGACACGTTCGTTGTATTGCCTGCGTTGTAAAGGCATGTGTTGAAGAAGCATGCATGAATACGTCATCCATCCATCAAACCTAATGGGCTCTGCAAGATCAGTTAGTTGTACAGTCAAGACATGGTTATGTGAAGATACCAAACCGGAGTGAGATTTAGACATTGGACAGTATGTAAGGTGTGCCATGGACTGAGGGTGTACAGGGTTCTAAGCTATCCTTAAGAGAGACTGCTCAGGAAATGGTTCTCCTTCCTTTGGTAGTGAACAGCACCATGCATACATGTGATATGCGAGCTTCCATGCTTCAAGACCCACGGTTTTGCTTGAGGATCAGCCACTGGCATTGTTAGACATGGCCCTTTTTGCAGGTTTATCCCCAAACCTGTTGCCTCCTATTTGTCTGACCCTGTTGTTGTTGGCTATAGGATTCTGGGCACTTTGCCACTGCTGATCAGTGCTAAAGTGCATTTGGTCTCTGTTAGACCTGGCATCAATGGCAGTGAGTATACCTTCCATTGTGACGGATTGCCTCCTCTGTTTTGATATGTTTTTACTGGTTTTATGCTTTGGGCACTGTGCCACTGCTAATCAGTGCCACAGTGCAAGTGCTCCCTATGTTTAATTGATGTACTAATTGGTGATTCCATGATTGGGTATTTGATTTATTTATCAGCCCCTAGTACAGTGCACCATGTGTGCCCAGGGCTTGTAACTCAAATGGTGCTAGTGGGCTTGCAGCACTGGTTATGCCCCCCACAAAAGCAGCTTGTAAAGTGTGTCTCAGGCCTGCCATTGCAAGGCTTGTGTGCAGTCTAGCACTGCCATGTCGACTTGGCCAAGTGCACCCACTTGCCAGTCCCTAAGCATTCCCTTTGCTTCACATTAGACAACCCTATGGTAGGCCCAAGGGCAGGGTGCATTGTAAGTATACGGTAGGAAATTCTCTGATGTGTGTAGCATGTTCTAATAGTCCATTACAGCCATTTTCGTTTTTCACTATTGAAAGCTACCTGTTCTCATAGGTCAGAATGGGCAGTTAGATTATTACATTCTTATAATCCTAACTGACTCGGGGAACATAGTAGAAATTCGAATTTAGTATGCCTGAACTCAGAATAATAAAATACATCTTTTAGTAAAGTTGGTTTTAATATTCTGTGTTTGAAAATACCACTTTTAGAAAGTATGTATTTTCTTGTCTAACTATCCAGGCCTGCCTCTGCTGGGTTGTGAATTCCTTGTCTGGGGTTGTGAGTGACAGGGCTGAGGGATTCCAGGAGACAGGCTGGGGCAGCCCGGCGGTGAACAGAGAGCTCTGTATCTAGATGGGAGGGAGGAGTTGCACCTGGGACCTGAATAGGGCTGGGCCTTCCCTCTACAATGCTGGCTCCCTCTCCTGTGGCTTGTCTGATGTCTCTGCCCTGCACTGTAAAAGAAGAGGAGGAATCATGTCAACAGAGTGCTCCAGAGCTGTTATGTTATGTTATGTTATGTTAAAATGGGACTTTTATAGCGCAACGGCTACTCCAAAGGAGTGTCCCGGCGCTTTGAGCTCCAGACCATGAAAAAGAGCAAGAAACATAACAATAACAGAAAAAGGGGCCCCAGAGGGAAGAATTATCCAGCAAACAACCAAGTTTTCAAGTCTTTCCTGAAGACAAGCAGATTAGAGGTGTTTCGCAGGGACAGCGGCAGCGAGTTCCAAAGCTTAGGAGCAAGGAAGCTGAAAGACCGGCCGCCTAGCCGAGCCTTTTTAATGCGTGGTACCCGAGCCAAGGCCAAGGTTTCTGACCTGAGGGAGCGTGCCGGTCGATAAAAGTCAAGCCTCCTCTGAAGATACTTGGCGCCAGTGCCATATAAGGCCTTGTGGGCAAGAGTCATGGTCTTAAACAGTATCCTCTTCCGCACCGGGAGCCAGTGGAGGGATGCAAGAAGATTAGAGGCACTAGTGCGACGGTGAAGACCAAAAATGGCACGCGCAGCAGCGTTCTGGGTGATCTGCAGGCGTTGGAGGAGATATTCAGGCAGGCCCAGATATAGAACATTGGCATAGTCCAATCTGGACCCTATGAGGGCCTGAACAGTGATCCTCCGATGTTGCTCCGAGAGTAGGGGGAAAAACTTGCGCAACATTCTGAGGATCCCAAAACAGGTTCCCGTAAGGGTAGAGACCTGGGATTTGAGCGACAGCTCGTTATCAATTTTGACTCCCAGGTTCTTGGCCCACTTAGAGGACTGTGTGGGAGGGAACTTGTCGGCAGGCCACCATCCTCGCCAATCTGGTTCAGAAGGGCATCCGAAGAATAGTATTTCGGACTTATCCGAGTTGCACTTGAGGCTGTTTTGTGAAAACCAGCTAAAAACAGCCCCAAGGCACTCGCGGATCCCTTCGCCATCAAACTCTTCACCCTTGCGACAGGTGAAGAGGAGCTGAGTGTCGTCAGCATAAGAGACGATCCGGGCCCCATAGGACTCCGCCAATGTCGCCAGAGGGGTCATCAAGATGTTGAAAAGAGTGGGGCTCAGGATAGATCCCTGAGGCACTCCGACTCCCAATGGCGGCATCTCGGCGGATCCGGGTGGAACCCAGACCGTCTGGCGGCGGTTGGCCAAAAAGGAAGAAAACCAATTGAGCACCGTCCCCCCTAGCCCGATGTCATGGAGCCTAGTGAGGAGATCCTCATGGGGGACGGTGTCAAACGCCGCCGACAGGTCTAGCATAACTAACAACACCCTGCCTCCCATATCCAGCACCTCTCTGATGATCTCCGAGACTTCCAAGAGCGCCGTCTCGGTGCTTAAGTTGGAGCGGAATCCCGATTGGGATTCATGGAGCAGATCATTGGACTCCAAAAAGTTGGAAAGCACGCCATGCACGTGCTTTTCCAAGATCTTGGTCAGTGCTGGGAGGAGCGAGATTGGTCTGTAGTTGGAGGGTGCCTCTGGGTCAAGATTGGGTTTCTTGATCAGAGGAATGACCATGGCTTGCTTCCAGGTCAGAGGCAGAAAGCCCTCGCTCAAAGATAGATTAAGGATGGGATTGGCTATAGGGTTTATGGCATCTGCCACTCTAGCCAGAAATTTTGCCGGGCAAGGATCTATTGGTGAACCCGACTTGAGGTTCCTCATCAGGGTTAAAGATGTAACAGCCGAGAGAGGAGGAAAATCGAGCAGAACTGGGCCCGGGGGAGACAGAGACGCTGCCTCAATCGGCCTCACAGACACATTATCTGGGTCTCTCTGCGGGAAAGAGGCCTGGATTTGCCTGATTTTGGTGGTAAAAAAATTGGCAATAGTGTTGGCCCAGGTCTCTGTCGGGGCACTCTGAGTAGAGATAGACCGGGGGCTAGTGAATTCACGCACGATTGAGAAAATCTCCTTACAGGAGTTGGCAGCATCGTCAATCCTTTTGGCGAGATACCGTTTCTTGCTCTGAAGGACAAGTTCATGGTATGCCTTCATCGTTGTTTTATATCGTTGTTTAGCCTCGGGCTCATACTGGGCTCTCCACGCACGCTCTACCACTTTGCATTGCCTACGGGCAAGGGCTAGTTCCTCCGTGAACCAGGGGGCAGAAACCCGTCGAGCAGCGGACCTGGGTGGCTGGAGGGGAGCGAACTCATTGAGTCTGGCAAGAAGCCAGGATTGCAAGCTCTCCAGATCTTTCTCCAGATCCCCAGTGTATCTTCCCTCCCCTGTGCTGGCTCCACCTCCTGTGGGGCGGCTGATGTCTCTGCCCTGCACAGTGAAAGGAAGAAGAGAGTCATGTAAACAAGGTGCTCAGGAACTGGTTTGAACTAGGCAGAGGCCTCTCTGCCTTCAGAGAACAAAGGATTTTGGGGTATAAATATTGGGACCCTGATCCCAAGAAATTGGATCACTTCTGGAACAGAAAACCTTTCTGCCAAGGAGAAGAACCAAGGAAGCTGCAGGAGTTGTACTGCCCCTCTGCCAGTGTGCTGTTTATTGGGTTGACCTGCAGTGGCTGCTTCATTGCCAAGGGAAAGGAGAAGGAACTTTTTAAGGACTTTCATCTACAGAATATTATCCAAAGGCTTGAACTGTGCTTGCCCCCTGCTGAAGTCTCAGGGACAAAATACTTCACCCCCAGCTCCCCACTGAATTTCCTTGCTGGGAATTCTGACTTCAGACACTTGCGTGCCGCTGGAAGCTGGAAGTGTGACGCATTGAGAAGAAGCGTGTCCCCACCACAGCTGAAATCATCGCATCGCCAGAGAAGCGAGTGTTCGCTGCATCTCCCTGGAAGCATGTGTTCATCGAAGCTGCCTGCTGTCACATTCCCGGAGAAGCATGACGCCATCGTGAGATTCGCCATCGCATCACCGGAGAAGCATGTCGCAGGGCCTGTTGCGAATCCAGAGTACAGAGTTGTCGCAAGGCTGCCAGGGCGTCATCGCATCGTCATCACATCGCCGCATCAAGGGTGCCATCTTCTCGCATCGTAACCGGATCATCTCATTGCATCAAGGCGCCATCTTGCGCACCTAAAAGGGCCCCCAGGCCGAGAGTCTACACATCACCTCCGCACCGGTAAGGATTACGACGCATCCCCTACTCTGCGCAAGCATTGAGGCATGACGCATCATCTCTCCCGGATCACGGAACCGACGCATCTCCCCTTTTGCGAGCCTTTTGTTTACTTTGCGTTACGCATCCAGGTACTTTGTTGAGAACTTTGTCCCATTTACCAACAACTTGAACTAAGCAACTTTAATCATATTTTAAGCAATCTTAAGTGTAGTATTGTGGATTTTTGTCATTTGTGGTCTTTTGTTAAGTCTATATAAAGAATACTTATTTTTATAAAACCTGTGTTGTGTCCATGTGTGGTGTTTTCACTGTATTACTGTGTATATTCACAAATGCTTAACACACTGTCTCTGAGATAAGCCTGTCTGCTCGTGCCAAGCTACCAAGGGAGTGAGCAGGGGTTATTAAGGAGTGTAATCCCCTTATCCTGACTTAGAAGTAAGGGTCCCGATTTAGACCAAGGTGAATACCACTGCCAACTAGAGACCCTCAGATCTAACAGTCTCTGTGTGAATTGTGAATATGATTGGTTATCTATGATTGACATATTTGCTTTACTGGTAAGTTCCCAGTAAAGTGCACTGATGTGCCAGGGCTTGTAAACCAAATGCAACTAGTGGGTTTGCAGCACTGGCTGTGCCACCCACATGAGTAGCCCTGCAAATGTTTATCAGACCTACCACTGTAGTGTCTGCACATGCAGTTGTAAACTGCCATGTTGCCCTGGCAAGTGCACAAATGTGCCAGGCCCAAACCTTACCTTTTCTTACAGGTAAGGCGCCCATAACATAGGCCCATGGTACCTCCATTGCCAGGGTGCAGTGTATGTGAAAGGTAGGACCTGGAATGGTATGTGTGACATGTCATGATAGTTAAATACTGTGTATTTCGTTTTTCACTATGGAAAGGCTGTCTGACCGATAGGCTTATCATTGGGGCTGCACTCTACCCATTTTACCTGTGTAACTTTCAAAAAGTCAAGATAGAAAAATGGAGTTCAGGCCGTCTGAACTCAGAATTTATTAATGTACCTTTAGGTAAAGGTGGTTTTTAAATTGTGTGTTTGACAATGCCACTTTTAGAAAGTGCATGTGTAAAGATGGAGGATGCACACCTTCTCTTATATTAATTTGTTGATCAAGCATTTAACTTGGGGTGCGTGCGAACAGAACCTGAGGTCCATCCCAGTCCACAGCTCATACTTGCAAGTATAGATCAGAGCACTCAGTCAGTCAGTCAAAGGTACTTTATTCGGTTCATAGCAAAAACCATAAAAGTATGCTAAACATCAAAAGTCAAGACCACAGTTAAAAAACTAAAGAAGATTGTGCAAATTAGCAATCCATACAGTACATTTTCATATGTTAAAATAAACACCAGCGGTAAAGCTTTTAAAAAAAATTCTGCAACGGTCATATAAAAAGGAAACATTAACATAGACATGAGCAATATAGGTAAGAGAGAGTAACTGCAAATATCATATGAAAACACCATTTGGGTATAAAAGACAAATTTAAAAAGGAGACAGAGCGATCGATCAGAATTCATAAATTCACCACTATGTACAATAGGTCCACTTGATCAGAGCTCTCATCTCGCGACCCTTCTGTCGCACTGCGCAATAGGGAACATTTTCCATTGTTCCATGTATTCCATTAACCATATTCCCCTTTAGAAACCCAAATGATATGAGATGAGTGCTCTGATCTATACTTTTAGAAAGTGGGCATTTTCTTGCTTTACTATTCTGTTTGCCTCCGACTGTTTGTGTATTCAGCATCTGGTTTTAGAGGGACTGTAGCTGGGGATGTGTATTCACTGTAGACAGGCACAAGGGGGGGTTGAGGTGAGGCTTCATCGCTGGGCTAAACAGACCTGGTTTGCATTTAGAGTTTTTGCTTGCACCCGAATAGGCTGTATCTCCTTTTCACAATTCTGTCTCCACCTCCTGTGGTCATGTTGCACCAGGGAGCACAGGACTGATTTCTACTGTGCTCAGAGACCATTGCCACAAAGAGAACAATGATAAAATGGGGTATTAGTACCAGACCTAAAACCCCAGGTCTTTCGATTGCTTCAAGAAACAAGAGGACCCTGCCAATAAGAAGTGTGGAAGGACTGTGTGAGGAGCACTGCCTTTTCTGAGTAAGGGGTGGGTTGGCCTGAAGTTGCTGCTTCTGTCTGTGGTGGAGGAAAGGACTGATGCTTTTTGCCCTGCTGTGGTATCCTGATTGTGAAGGGTCTCCAAGGGCTTGTGTGTGCCTGTCTTCTGTTTTGGAAGACTCGGGTATCTAAGCCTTCCATCTGGTACTTTTACCTCTTCTGACAAACTACTTGTGCTTTTACTTTGTTTAACCAGCTACTGGTGCTTTCATTTACACATCCTGATGACTCCACCCCACCTTCACTATCATGGGCAATGACTGAGGCGCTGCTAAGCATGGGCGAAATTTGCAAATTTGCGGATTTCCCCGCATAATCGCAAAAAAAATCCACAAATTTGTGAATTTTCCTGCGATTTGCCCTGGAGTACTTTCTACTGGCTAATCCAGTAAGTGCTCCCTCATTGGGTAAATGTATAGTGCTTTTACTACACTGCAGCTGCGTAAAGGGCCAGAAGATGTGGCTCCAGTGACCATGTGAGCCTGTAACACAGGCACAGGCACACATGGTCATGGAGACACATCTTCTGGCCCTTTACGTAGCTACAGTGTAGTAAAAGCACTATGGGGCAGATTTACAAGCCGCTTGCGCCTCTTTTGCGCCGCAGTTGCATCACTTTTGTGACGCAGCGGCAGCACAAAAGATGCCCCATGGTGCTGGGTATTAACAATGTTACGCATCTGAGAGATGCGTCACGTTGTAAAGCCCTGTGCCATCAGGAGGCATTCCGGCGCAGGGGAGGGCGTTCCTGCGCAGGAACGCTTCCTAAAAGTGGCTGAGTGAAATCTACAAGATTTCACTCAGTCACTTTTAGGCCAATGCTGCGTCAAAATCCTGTGCCTGCTTGAAGCAGGCGCAAGGCCTGACGCAGCATTGGGGAGATAGGGCCCCCCAGAGCATTGCTGGAGCTGTGTCGCGCTTGCGACGCAGCTCCAGCAATTCGCTGCTTTTACGGCACAGATGTGTGACGCATCTGTGCCGTTTTTGCCACATGGTGCACCGCACTGTAAATGGGGCGCACCATGGGTGGTGGAGCTGCGGTGCACAATAACTGGCGCATCCCTGGGGGTGCGCCAGTTATTGTAAATATGCCCCTATACATTTAGCCAAAGAGGGAGCGCTTACTGATTAGACAGTAGAAAGTACTCCAGTTGAGTAGAGGTATTGCACAAAATGGTGGCATCTTCGAGGACAAACACGCAGGGCAGGGTTTATTCTACCCCCTGTTAGACTTGTTTTTGTGCCCTTCTGCCCTCTTCTCTGCTCGTTTTTCCCTTGTTTTTGTGCCCTTCTGCCCTCTGTTAGACTCGTTTTTCCCTTGTTTTTCTGCCCTTCTGCCCCTCTTAGACTCGTTTTTTGTGCCCTCCTGCCTTCTGTTAGACTCATTTTCCCTTGTTTTTCTACCCTTCTGGCCTCTGTTAGACTCGTTTTTTGTGCCCTTCTGCCGTCTGCCATTCCCTTGTTTTTGTGCCCTTCTGCCCACTGTTAGACTCGTTTTTTGTGCCCTTCTGCCCTCTGTTAGACTAGTTTTTCTGCCCTTCTGCCCTCTGGTAGACTCGTTTTTCCCTTGTTTTTCTGCCCTTCTGTCCTCTGTTAGACTGGTTTTTGTGCCCTTCTGCCCTCTGTTAGACTCGTTTTTCCCTTGTTTTTCTGCCTTTCTGCCCTTTATTAGACTGCTTTTTGTGCCACAGCATCACTCAGCATCACCACAGCATCACTCAGGACCACCACATTATCACTCAGCACCACCACAGCACCACTAAGCGCTACCCCAGCATCACTCAGCACCACCACATTATCACTCAGCACTACCACATTTTCACTCAGCACCACCACAGCACCACTCAGCACCACCACAGCATCACTCAGCACCACCACAGCACCACTCAGCACCACCACAGCACCACTCAGCGCCACTACAGCATCACCCAGCACCCCCACAGCATCACTCAGGACCACCACATTATCACTCAGCACCACCACAGCATCACTCAGCACCACCACAGCCCCACTCAGCATCACCACAGCACCACTCAGCGCCACCACAGCATCACTCAGCGCCACCCCAGCATCACCCAGCACCACCACATTATCACTCAGCAACACCACAGCACCACTCAGCACTACCACAGCATCACTCAGCACCACCACAGCACCAATCAGCACCACAACAGCACCACTCAGCG
The DNA here is from genome assembly GCF_964263255.1 of Lissotriton vulgaris. Lineage (NCBI taxonomy): Eukaryota > Metazoa > Chordata > Amphibia > Caudata > Salamandridae > Lissotriton > Lissotriton vulgaris. The sequence goes on from NC_141689.1 coordinate 1,645,226,230, forward strand.
CCACCACAGCATCACTCAGCAGCACTACAGCATCACTCAGCACCACCACATTATCACTCAGCACCACTACAGCACCACTCGGCACCACCACAGCATTACTCAGCACCACCACAGCATCACTCAGCACCACCACAGCACCACCCATCACCACCCCAACATCACTCAGCACCATTCCCAGTATCACTCAGCACCACCACAGCAGCACTCAGCATCACCACAGCACCACTCAGCACCACCACAGCACCACTCAGCACCACCCCAGCATCAATCTTCGCAACCATTCAACAACAACGGGTTCAAATATGTTTTCTCAATGTTTCAAGCTTTATTATAAATGTCACAAAAAGGTGTTAATATTTCACTTCTGTTCTTGGATTTTCGTCACAATAAAATACACTGAACATAATCTTCACAAAAGTTATTTACAAAAGTGTAAGCTATTGCCATTATAAATTAAAATCACTTTTATTTAAGTATTAATTATTTAAAAAAATGAAAAGCCATTGTAATTTGTAATATCAATACATCTAAGTCACGTAAATACAAAACATGTTGTATTACAAATGCTATAGGTGTCACATTTGCGAAAGTTTTAACTATTGGCATTGTAAATGACAAAGATATTAATTTAGCTATTTTCAAAACCAACGCATAAATAAAAAAAATTGTCATTTACAAGACCAATAGGTCAAACCTTTCTAATGCGAGACCTATTGCATTGCAAATGCTTGTTTTTATAACTGTCAGTGCTTCCTGTTGAGGTTTAATTTTTGTGACAGGCGCCTCATTGCCTACTTGTTACTATTCTATGGCCCTGCTACAAGAGCAGGGTCAGAGAATAGTTGCAAGTAGGCAACGAGGCGCCAGGAAGCTCTTACAGGCTTACAGCAGCAGGTGCCCAAGTTGAAGTTAATTTCTTTGTAACCCTTTTGTAAAAGGTTACAAAAAATTAGCTTCAACTTTTGCACCTGCTGCTGTTACCCTGTAAGTGCTTGGCTGAAAATTCGTCCCTGCTGATTCGCAGATTTTTCTGCGATTTCGCGAGATTCGCGGATCGCGAAATCGCGGAAAATCCGCAAATTCCGCGAGAGGGACGAATTTTCAGCCCATGCTTTTTCCATGCAAGGACGTGAGATCTCTGACAGGTGAGCACAGCAGACCCGCCATGCATTGCCTAGGAGCAGGCTAGACAGAAGACTCCTGCGGTACCTATCAATGCCTCTAATCAGCTGAAGGGAAGAGTGGCTGCAATCGCAGCCTGACCCAGCTCTGGCCCCGCCCACCACCAGACAGAACCTTCGCGGGTGAGCTGGGAATCCCGCAAAAGAAGAGCCCAGGAAGCCTCCTGCCAATGCGGGACCCCTTAGTTGAGAAATACAGGCCAGTCAGCTGAACAGGGAAGGGAACCCTTAACAGAGGTCCCGCTCAGCCCCTTTGCCCAACACAGTTGCACCCACCAAAGTACGTGGGCCACTGGCATGACATCCTCTCGCTACAGCAGGGCACAGGAGTGCTGTGCTCAGAGTCCTGTCACAGTGCTGGGCCCCCAGCAGGGCCGATCACTTTCTCGCCTTCGCCTACCCTGCACCTAGGTAGTTACAGGAAGTTACCATTCTTCTCCGGTTCGAGGAGAAGATAACACATACTGATCCGATAACCAGTGGTTATCCTGGTAAAGTTCGCTGTAGTAACTGTCCTGAAAAGTGGTGATGGACCTCTGCAGCCTAGCAGTAATTACAGTGAGGTTATTTGTAGTCTAAACTGCACTGTTATGTCTCATGACAACTGCATACTCAGCAGTTACGATTTACTTGTATCTGGCATTACCATATCAAGTTTTGCAGTGTTGGGAACCTGCACCCTATATGTTCATGATGATGTTTAGTGAGTTATGCTCTGCCTATAACTAATGTCCTGATGTAATTACATACGCTCAGATGGTATGATATGCACAGAACTGGTTCCTTTCATAATGTTCACATGATATGTGCAACTTATAAGTCTATACTTATTGCACTAACTGTAATGTTAGACATGCTAGTTTCAGTGTGGTACTCATGTCATGTGCCCTTATAGGTGTTTACCTAGTGCACTAACTGGTATATTTATGACAATTACCTGATAGGAAAGTGATTCATGTGATTGTGGTCTAATGTGTCTTATGGATAATACAAAGGATATTTGTATATAACCTGGTGTGGAGTCTCTTTGTGTAGTGTGTCACTGGTGTGTGGGTTTGTTGCACAAACGCTTTACACATTGCCTCTGGGATAAGCCCGACTACTCTGCCAAGCTACTGGGGGGGGGGGGTTCAGGGGTTACCTTGTGTGTGTAACTCTTTAACCCTGACTAGAGTGGTGGGTTCTTACCGGCTTAGGTACATATCCTAGCCAACCAGAAACCTCATTTCTAACAGGCATCAAGAGAGGATGGGTGTTCAGGATGGCTCCTTTAAGAGAGGCACCAAAAGGTGTCGCTATTCCCCTGTCATGCTGCTCCAGTCATGCCTCACCCTACATGTTTCTCCATTCTCTCACTTCATCAGTGGTGTGAAAAAACTTAAGGGGACCCCCTGCAAAGTAAAGGGAGGCCCCCCATGCTCCAAACCCAGCTCGTCATCCATTCACAGTGCCATAGGCGGTCCTCTGGAGCTCAGGGCCCCCCAGTACCGCAGGGGTTGCAGGGTTATTGTTATGCCACTGGACTTCTCTCCAACTATGCTTCAAGGATTTCACTAGAAACACACATTAAATAATTGCAAAATCACTAACATCATCAACCTTAAAGCAATAAAAAAAATATACCTGCTTCCAGAATGCCTCTTAAATTCAAAACTAAATCAATACAATGAACAGAGCCAAAATAATGGCCTGAGAGGCATCTGCCTGGACTAAACGGTCGAATAAACATTCTTTTTAAGTAAAAAAAAAAAGCTGTGATATCCCAGATATATGCCTGCTCTTGGCTTTGATCAAGCCATTCAGATTTTACCTGCCGAAAAGACTGAGAAAGGCATTTCATTGATGGATATATGGTACAGTTTATCAATTCTGCAATAACACCCTCCACAAATGTATTACATTTCCCTGATAAAGTGTGCTACGCAACACAAAAAATCACTTCCACCCAGGAATTCGTCTTCACAATTATGTCCAAAATGGATTTTATTGATAAAGAAACTTTCAAGAGTTTCTCAAAGCCTGCTGTGATGTTGAGAGGTAAGCGACTCTGTGAGCGACCTATTCGATCTTTCTCTCAGCTCCTTGGCCAAAGGAGGGCTCTTTCCCCAGAGAGGAAGCTGAGAAGCTCATCACTAAGCCAGGGCGTAAAGCAGGCACCTGCAGCCCCTATGGTGCAGAGGGCCCCCAACCCTCCAGGAGGACCCCCAACCGACTTTGGTGCCCCTCATCACATTCTGAAGGAGGAGCCATCATTTTGCATTACACCACTGACCTCACCTGAGATAAGCTAGGGCTGTGTGATGTCCCAAAGCAAAAGGGAAGTAGAAGAGAAGAAAACATTTGAGGTACAAGACTGAACTTGATACTAAGGTTCCTTATTCTGTAAGCAGGTAACAAATCAGAACTTGCAAGATTCAAACCTTACCTGGCGGTAGATAGCCTCATTCCTGGAATACCTAACTCAGTTTAGGACTACACCGCTCACCAGTATGAACCATTCACAAATGGAGAAAAATGTTTGGGAATCCCACTTTCTTTTTTATTTTCTATAGATTCCTTTTATTAAACAAGCTCAATATACATCAGAAGGCTGTGAGGGTTTACATGCACAATACTAATTCTGAATTTGCATTTTATGATATATCATGTTGGAGTCAAGGAATCACAGCCACCCAAGAATCATTAAAAGCATTTTCTTTTATTGATCCATATCACGCGGGGTATGAGCCATTCTTAGTTTGCTTTATCATGCGATTTGATGAGTGGAATAGTGTATCAGAAAATACCCGGCTGCCTTTATGTGCCACTGTATCCCATCCAGGGAGACCATACCTTCTCCCACTTCTTGACGCATACTCTGCTTTTGTATATTACTTCCTCTGCTTGTTGGTACTAATCTAGGATGGCCTCCAATTCTACCAGTGATGGGGGTGGGACACCCCCCCCCATCGATGCGCTATGTTATGTTTTGTTACCCTTGCAGCTAATTCCAGCCAGAGTCTATTATGTTGGGCCAGTCTTCCTATCCCTTAATCATCAGTAGGAGCCACTTGGCATCCACAGCACCTTTACTCCCACTACTCTAGACATTACCTTCGTCACATCTCGCCAAAATGAGCCGATCACTGAGTATCTCCATAAGATATGAAATAACGGATCCTTCTCGCTGACAACCCCTCATTCTCTGCGTCGTCTGCGTCGTTCCCCATTTGTGTAGCAGCATGCGGGGGTAGTAGGAATGGTGCAGGACCCTAAGCTGTATCATCCTAAATCTCGCACAGATCGCTATGTCCCTGGGACTTGTAGTGCCTCTGTCCATTCTTCTTCATCAATATTGCCCAGATCGTGCATCCAGGCATGTCTAAGGGGGCCAATGGATGTGGAATGTTGTTCGGTAGCTTATGGTATACCGTTGAGGACCATTTGTCAGAAATGGGGCCTACTAATATTCTGTCTTCTAGAGGGGAAAAGTAAGGGAGGAGCGTGCCTTGTTATATGTGCAATTTTAGAGCATGTACTAGTTGCCGGTAGGGAAACCTCTGGGAGAGAGCTATGTTGCATTCCTGTCTCAGATCATCGAAATGGAGGTGTGCCCATTCCTCTACATGTCCCCAAGGTGTTCAACACCTATTGCCCACCATCGCGAGAAGCCCTCCAGAGTGGTCACCTCCTTCAGCTGGTCCCGAACCATAGGGGCGTCATGCCTGTCAGTCTAAAATGCCAGCCCAAGTGTCTGTTTGCCTCTCTCCAGCATTTTGCCACTGTTTCAGTGTATACTGGCCAGTCTGGGTGTAGCCTATGGGCATATATGAGAGGCTCATAATTTCAATTTGGCATCACTTCTTTGTCAGTTCTGTAGGTCGGTTCCTCTCTGTCTGTCTAGACCCAGTAATTTACTACTATGAGTTGTGAGGCCCAGTAGTAGAGTTTTATATCTGGGATTGCTAGTCCGCCCTCTTAGACTCCTCTCAGCAATTTATGCAGGGCGATACGGGCTGCGCCCCCATGCTAAAGCAGAGTTCCTGGGCTACCTGTTTAAAGAAGGTTTCTGGGATTGGACAGGGAGTGTTTTACAGAACATATAGGAGGCGTTGCAGGGTCATCATCTTATATAAGGCTGTTCTGCCAATTAAGGACAGTGGCAATGTTGCCAGTGTATTATGTCACTTTGAAGTCTGTTCAGTTGGGGGAAGAGGTTTTGCTGCAGGAATATCTGATGCTCGGGCATTATAAAGATGCCTGAGTATCTAAATCCTTCTTCAATTCGGTGCAGCACTTTTAGCCAGAAGCCTCAGGGGAAGGCCCTACAAGGGGAACACAAATGATTTGGTCCAGTTTATGGTATAGCCGGAATAGCTCCTGAAGAGTTTGAAGATGTTATAGACCCTCGCTATGGAGTAGCAGGGCCTCGAAAGGTTTAGAATTACGTAATCAGTGTATAGGGAGATGCACTCCTCCCATCCCCCAGGCGCTGATATACTCCAAATCATTCGGTCCATCCTGATGAAGTGTGCCAGAGGCTCCAGCGCAAGGGCAAATAGCAGGGGTGACAGGGGGCAACCCTGCCTGGTTCCCCTATGCAGCGCGAAGCATCTTGACAATGCCCCATTGACTCACACTCTCGCCAGTGGAGCTTGGTAGAGCAGTTTTACCCAGACACAACATTTTGGACCAAAACCCAGTCTGGACAACATAGCCAAATGATAGGGCCATTCTATGCTATCAAAGGCCATTGAGGCATCTAGTGCCATCAGGTGCATCTGTTGGGTCAGTGTGCGTTTGTCATGTGCAGGATTCCGTACGGCCTCCGAAGGTTGTGACGGGTACGTCTACATAGCATAAAACCAGATTAGCCTACGTGGATGATGTTGGTGAGGACAGACACCAGCCTATTTGCTAGGGCCTGAGCCAGCATCTTTGCCTCTATGTTCAGGAGCGAGATCGGCCTTTATGAACTGCAGCTGTCTGGAAGCTTGCCTATTTTATGAATCACCACTAACGTGGCTGTGAACTGGTCCACGGGCTGAGAGCCAGTTTCCCTTGCCTCCTCAAACATTTTGAGCATTGGTTGTACAATTTTGGTGGTTAAGCACTTGAACAGCTCGACTGGTAGCCTGTTAGGGCCCACCACTTTCCCTGACTTTAATGATCTAAGGGCACTGAAAAATTCCTCTTCCGTGAGGTCAGCCTCTAGGGTGTCTATCACGTCTGCAGTGAGCGTCTGGAGTGAGAAGTCAGCAAGCAGTTCCTCGCAGTCTCTTTCAGATCTAGAGCTGACTGGGGTAATAAGACCTTCGTAGTAGGAGGAAAAGGTCTCTGCAATTGCAGTATTCGTTGTCTAAAGGACATCTCTGTCTCTGACCCCCACCACACGCGGCCTTTCCCTGTCTCTTTTGTTTAAACAGGCCAACAGCTTAATGGCCTTATCTCCTATGTCATATGGTGCTACATGGCAAGCGCATGTGTCTGAACTGCGTTGTCAGCCAGGGCTCACAGATACTGCTGCCGTAATATTTGTTTATGTCATAACCTTCTGTTCCCTCTGTCCACCACCTCCCGCTCTAATGCCAGTATCTCATGCTCTAGGGTCTGAATTTTAGACGCTTCCTCTTTTTTCTTGCCTCCTATCAATGCTTGGGCCTGCCCTCACAATGCTGTCTTAAAAGCCTCCCAGAGGGTCTGGTGGGATGCCACGGACCCTTCATTTTCTTTGAAGTATAGGTCAGCTTCCGTGTGGAGTTTGTCTCTAAGTTCAGGGTCCTGTAAGCACCAAGGGGCAGATTTATGTTGGTAATGCGCCACGTTTGCGTCACGCAACTGCGGCATAAACGTGGCGCATCCCTATGACCAATTTGCAACGTGACGCATCTAGGAAGATGTGTCACGTTGTAAAGCCCTGCACCACATGTGGGCGTTCCGGCGCAGGGTGGGCGTTCCGGGGCAGGTGCGCCTCGCAAAAGTGGCTGAGTGAAATCTATAAGATTTCACTCAGTCACTTACAGGCCAATGCTGCGTCAAAACCCTGCGCCTGCTTGAAGCAGGCGTAAGGCTTCAGGCAGCATTGGACAGATAGGGCACCCCGAGCCTTGCTGGAGCTGCGTCGCGCTTGCGACGCAACTCCAGCAATGCGCCACCTTTACGGCACAGATGCGTCACGCATCTGTGCTGTTTTTGCACCATGGTGCACCGCATTTACAATGCGGCGCACCATAGGTGGCGGAGCTGCGGCGCAAAATAACTGGCGCATCCCTGGGGATGCACCAGTTATCATAAATCTGCCCCCAAGGATCTATCCTGGGGAATTCTGCCTTGTTAGCGACCAGTCCCTTAAGAAAAATGCTAAGTGGGGATTGGTCTGAGATACCCCTCGCTAGATGTATCGGTTTCTCAAAAGTCCCCACCTGATCGTGGCATGTGAGTAGATAGTCGAGCCATGAGAATGACCTGTGTCGTGCTGAGTAGTACGTGTATTGGTATTCGTGAGGGTTGTGGGTTCTCCATAAACCCCCCAGTCCCATTGCTTTTAAGAAGCCTGGAAGGGTCTGCCTAGCAATGTGTCGCTCATTGTGCCCAATCGGTCCAAATCTGGGTTCATCACTGCGTTAGCGTCGCCTCCTGCTAAAAGGGTACCTGTGGGTAGGGCCACCAGTAGTGCACTAATGTTCCGGAGGATAATTGCATGCAGCCTAGGCGGGATGTACAGCGAGTAAAAAGTGAGGGAGCAGCCTCCCCACCTGTCCGGTAAGGCCACACAGCATCCCAAATCGTCCTGCCATATTTTATCGATTGCGGGGGGCAATAAATTTTATAACTGAATACCTACACCCCGGGAACCTGCCGAATATCCCGATTGAGCTGCTAACTTGTACCCAAATTGATCTAAGGCTTAATAGTGGCTTCCCTTGAGGTGCATCTCTTGCAGCAATACTATGTCTGGGGAGTGGCATTTAATGTGTTGTAGGACTAGTGTACACTTAGTTTTGTTCCACAGACCATTTATATTCCATGTCAATGCACGTATGCAAGCTGGTCTTGCCTTACTCATAGATGTGTCAGGTTCCATGTGCGACTCGCCCCTACCACACAATAAACCCAGTATGTGCATGTGTTGTGTATTGGCTCTGTCTGTTATGAGCAATAATAATCAACTTAACAACATGGACAAACAATACCCCCAACTCTCCCTTCACTGTATCCCTGCAACCCCCCATATCCCCAACATGCCGATTGCCTGTCACCAAAACATCTATGACAACAAAAGAAGGGTGGCAAGTGCGCCCCTGACATTGATTATGAATCCACTTAGGTCAGATAGGTCAATACCCCCAATTCCCTAGAAGGCAGCACATAGTAGAAGTCTCCGGGGGGTGGGGAGCATATCTGGGGCAAAGCCTTAGACTGGAGGATTAAGTGCAGATGGCGGAGATCCCAAAGCCTCCCTCATCTCTTGGCTCCCCTCCTCACACCACACCACCCAACACCCAGAGCAAGAAGCCACGCAGGAATTCATTGCGGCCCATTGATGTCACTTATCTGCATCCTGCACTTGGCCAGATGGGCCGGACGGGGAGCCTGGAACCTGTTTTCTCAGTAGCTGTTCTCTCGCAAAAGCGTCTTCTCTCTGTCACCCCTCCGTCTGACCGTCTTCCAGCTCTCTACCCATTCCCATGCCTCTTCCTGCGCCATGAAGAAATGCGATTTTCATCTGCCAACACCCTGAGCTTGGCAGGGTACAGCATCATCTACTTCAGATTTCTTTCTCTGAGGGTCTTTTTCATCACATCGAATGTTCATCTTTGGCGCTGCACCTGGAGCGTGAAATCTGGGAAAAACCGAATGGTGGAGGTCAAAGTGTGAGCGTACCGCTTATAAGATGGCATCTGTATCTCTGAAGTTAAGTATGCAGGCTATAATTGTGTGGAGGGCCACCAGGCACGGACACGGCCCCGGCTCTCGGTGTGCCTGCTCCACAGAAAAAAAGGAGAACAAGCGTCTGGGTTTAAGGGTGCAGAGAATCAAGTCTTCCAAGAAGAGATCTACTGACTGTCCCTCCATTTCCTACAGGACCCCCACCACTTAGATATTATTATGACAGGCCCTACCTTCCTGGTCTCCCAGGCGGTCTATGATTTCAGTTTGCCGTTTTGTCAGGACAGACACTTGCTCCTCCAGATGTTTGGTTTTAGATAGCAGGCCCTCAATGTTCACTTCGCTGTGGACATTTTGTCTGCCAATTGTCAAAAATCTGCCCTGAGTAGGTTCACTTCTTCCGCCACCGCGTCAAGATTAGGCTCCAGAGTACCACGTAGATCCGTAATTGCTTTTATGCTGTCTTTCAATGAGGAGTCAGACGCATGTTCCTTCTCTATCTATTTGGTTCGTCTGACCAGGACCCAGGCCTTTGGTACAGACCATTGTCACTCTATTTCTTTGCCAGAGGCAGAGCCGTGACAGCTTGGGATGTGGTTATTGTCTACTTTAGGCCCCCACAGGTCGTCCCAGTGCCATTAATATTTGGTCACTCTTCCTCCTGGTAGCTGTTAGGGCCATTGAGCATCTATTGTTTGGCACGGGAATGCGGCAGTGTCCCATCTACTGGTTTAGCATTACACAGTCAGCATAATCCCTTGAGTCCCACATGGGTGGTAGAGAAAGAGAGCCCCAACCTCCCGACTGGCGATAAATCAGTGCCACAGGGCATCTGCACCTATTACATTGTCCGGTTGCCAAGGGACATTAGAATATGACTGTGCCCGGGCTTCCCTGGCGGCCAACCTCTCACCCCAGTGGGGGTGGGGTATTTCTACTCATGAATTCACAGTCCCAACATAGAAGTGTCCCACTCCAGCTGCATTTAGCCTGTAGCAGCATATGCCCTTACCGGATCTTTGATCTATAACTGCGGCACCGGCGCAGCCTGGTCAGCATCAGCATGCGAGCTGGCCCTGGCAATGGCCTGCAGTCATCCTCTGTGCATTTAACATCGGGAGTCCCCCTCCGGGCCTCCTGCAGGCATAGGCTTGCAGCCAGCGGCTTCAGCTGACTTTTGCTTTTGGGTCAGTCTGCAGCCACGGGGCCTGTTGCCGCCACCCATCGATCACCGGGGCAGCCCTCACCCCATCACGCCAGAGTAGCGCGTCTGCTCCTGGCACCCCGTCCAGGCCACTGGAGCCAGCACTGGTTTTAATTCCTTGGGTGGTCAGATGCCTCTGCAGTTCGTCAGTGAGGGGGGGCCTTTGCAAGGGAGCCGTTTAGCCACTCCGTTCCTCTCTACCCTCTTTCCGTCAGCCTGCAGCCCCAGTCAGCATCTTTGGTTTCTCGGGTTCCACCACAAGCGTCTCACATCACCACAATCGTCCTTTTAATTTTGGGCATCCACAGGTCGCCGACTCGCTTCCCGCTGTCTCCTCAGCAGCCTCCGTGTGTCAGTAACCTCATGTGGCCGGATGAGGATGGATATTCTGGGGGATATATGCTGGCGGCTAGCGCAGCGCGCTCAGTGTGCGGCTATCTTTGCCGGCTGCAAGCCGCGCCCTGGGAATTACACTTTCTTGCGCAATAATATACACATGCATATTTTAGAAGAAAATCAGCAGCACCAATGGAAATGCACTGGCTAGATTTTGGTGGTGAGGGATTCAACAAACTTTGCAGGAGTTCTGGCTCTTTGCATTCTGGAAAGGGATTTCCTCCTGCCCTTGACAAGCGTAACTGTCTAACCTTTTCTAAATGTGAAAGGGTGGGAAAATGGCTTGTGAATACCTATACAAATGGGTGAACACAATATTCTGTGAGATATCCAGTAGGTAACTTCTACTCACAGCCCAGTGCATTAGATTTACTCTCATGGGTAGCTCTTTGTGAGTCGATACATTTAAGAGTGTGAAAGCAATGTTCCTGAATAAGAAAAGCAGTTATACACATGTGATACAGGCAATTCGTGCATGTAAGTTTTATTCATGCACACTTTTAGGAATGTGTCCTAAGGAGAGTATATAAGGCATCTGTTGTAATGAATAGTAGTCCATTTATGTCAGTTCTTCAGGCATATTTATTCAAGTAAGATGTTACAAGATGAGAGCCCCACCAGGAGCAGCCTCACTGCTGCTCAGCCCATCACCAACTGGCACTTACACACATGAACATTCCATTCACCAACATTCTCTCACACAGACACCCAGCCTGAGCAGCAGTATAATACATATCCTTCCTTTAAGGGAATACAAAAACTCTTAGATAAGTATTAGAACAAATGAGAGAAATAAACAACATGACATAGTTCTGAAAAGTAGCATGAAAAATTAAAGGTGACAAATTCATTCAGAACAATAGAGAAGGTAGAAAGAGACATGGGAATACAGCATCTCTCTTCTTATCACAACAGAACCCACACTCCCACACCAAAACTACTAACAAACCAAAGTACAAGAATCATGCAAGCTGGCCAGGCAAACACAAGAAAAGTACAAGGGTACGAACAACAAAAGTGCAAGGAGAAGCATCCAGTAAGGAAAAAAACAATATGTACACATGGAGGATATCCACACGGAACTTAATGACATTGCAACACCAAAATAATTGCAAAACATCCCCCAACAACAAATTGGGGTGTGGTGTGTGGAAGGGACTCCACATGTAACCAAAAACACTCCCAACACAAACCTTGACGTGGGAGAAATGTATGGAAATCTGACCAAACAGAAGATATGCACTTCCCACAAGAACACGTTGAGGTGTGATGTATGGAAGGGACTCCATACGGAACAAAACACTCCCAAAACAAACCTTGACGTGCAAGGGAAAGCACTCCCAACGCAAACCTTAACTTGCGAGGGAAAAAAAACACAACACTACCAAAGCAAACCTACGACCTGCAAGGGAAAGCACTCCCAACACAAACCTTGACGTGTGATGGAAAAATACAACACTACCAAAGCAAACCATGACGTGCAAGGGAAAGGACTTTGAATGCAAACCTTGACGTGCGAGGGAAAAACACAACACTACCAAAGCAAACCATCACGTGCAAGGGAAGAAAAATGTAATACAGGCAAAATAAGGAGTGACCTAGAAATAAGGTAAGTAAACACACTTAAGATAAGAACAAATGCACTGCCCCTAACAGTAAGTTAGGGTGTGATGTGTGGGAGGGACTCCACACAGAAAAAACACTCCTAACGCAAATCCTGACGTTGGAAAGGAAACACTCCCAATGCAACATAAGGTAAGGAAATGCACAACTGAATATCACAACACTGTATCAATAAAATACAAAGTGCAGAACCTCCAAAATCTGTAGAAGTAGCAATCACGTTAAGAAAGGCTTTCTTGCCACCAAGAAGAGTGTAGAAAAAAAACAACAGCATGAACACACACTGAAAGTGTAAACTGTTCACAACATAACACAGAGTACTTCCACACACACACTCTACAAATTCCTGAACAATATTCATCAAAGACAGCACAAAAGGCACAAAAGTAGGCAATGTAGAATGCTTACTATGGCAAAACCATTGAAAGAAAAGTACAAAGTCAAATGGGGACAAATAAAGGCCGAGAAAGCACAAAAAACTGGTGAGCGACCTCTCACCCGAAGTATGGCACTGTCCCAATGCTCACATGACTGTGACTTGCTGCAAGACTTTAGTGAAACCAGTCAGGAAGAAAGCGTGTAAGAAGTCACTGAAGTCATTGTAAATGAAGCATTGTGGATTTCGCATTCTCCTTACCCCAGTAAATGCCTCGCCATGAAGGAGAAACAGGGGAACTGACTGCCTTGCAGAAGCAGAATGGAGGTGGTGACTCACATACAAATGCAGCACGACGGGAGTTACTCTGCACCCAGCGATTCCATGAAGATTGGGGATCTCCCTTTGATCCAACAACATCACCAGTCACGTCTTGGTTGGCAATAGCGAAGTCCACTGCAGGATATCATAGAACTCTTCGAACTTCATGTGATCCGGTGCTGCTGCCAAACACAAGATGACGGCACGTTCAAGATGCTGAGCCGGATAGCTCAAGGCGTATCTGTGCTTCAGGGCATCCCTCTGCAGGCCTGAGCTGCAGAGGGATGCTCACAGGAGATCACTGATGGGCTTCGCGTGTACAGCAACAGGTAAGGTTGCTTGCGCTGTAAGATAACAGCTGGTGCGTTTAAAAAGGGTGCGCTAGCTCCCAATTGCCCTCACCCCGACCAGTCTCAACTTTAAAAATAAAACCACGGACTGAAGTCGCCTCACAAAGGGCACTGGGACAAGTCCGTGCTCGCGTTCTCCAGGCATTTCTTGAGCAAATGTAACTACAAGGGGCGCAGTATCTAGAGGTCACTGTACAAAAGCTGCATATTTTTAAACATGTAAGACAACATGCTTTCTCAAAGGTTGATTTGAAGTGAGTGAAAGCCTCCTCCGAGTCACCCAACACCGCCATCTTGGTACAGTTCCAACTTCACACGAGCTGTGAAGGGTGATCTCCTAGGACGACTTTCACTTCCTATAACTCACATCAGCTCAGTCCACCAAACAGTGAGAGTAGGATCTCCCACACGACGGTCACAAGCAGAAGTGCAGGGAGCGAGAAAGTTCAGCAGGAACTTGCACACTTGGGTTGGGGGCGAAGAAAACACTTCCAGAGAAGCAGGATGGAGAAAAGCAAAGTTCAAGAGGAACTGGCATGTTTGCGTTGTGACAATGTAGGCAGTTGCAAGGCAGGAGGGTTGAGAAGGAGAAAGTCCAACGTAAACTGGCACTTACTAGTTGGGGCGACCAATGGAGTGGTTAATGGTGGGGCTCTGGGTGCCAGATTATTCAAGTTCTACTTCAATTACTTCATCTTCAATTCAGTTACTTCAAGGTTAAGAGATTCAGTGCAATGCGGTGGCAAACGTAGGTTCTTCCATCTCAAGTAGTCGCCAAAATGTATTGTAATAAAAAGTAGACTGGTCCATGTAGTATCTTCAGGTATCTTTATCATGTAAGGTGTTTCAAGATGAGAGCCCCACCAGGAGCAGCCTCACTGCTGCTCAGCCCATCACCAACTGACACTCAAACACATGAACATTCCATTCAACAACATTCTCCCACACAGACACCCAGGCTGAACAGCAGTATAACAGCATCCTTTGAAATCTTGCCATCTAAAATTTTTGAGTGGTTTCCTAGCTCACTGTGCCACAGTAATAAAAGTTGGACATTAACGATGAGACTAAATAAGGGCGGACATATGTCATAGATCTGCAGTTTAGTTGTTGCAGCTACGCTGGGACAAGGTACGTTTGTCTGAACATGATTGGTGCCATTCTGTAATGGGAAAAATTAGGCAAAACATGATGGAATGGAGTGCTGTCCAGAGGAACTTCCAGTGGTTTAGATCAATTCATCATCACTTTTTAGCTGCCCAAGTGTCAAAGCCTCCACCTTTGCAACTGTGCCCCGAATATTAATTGCTTGAAATGTGTCGCTAAAAACCAGCGACACCAGCGGTGCATTCTGAAAAGCAAAGTGTTTTCCCTTGCAAGCATCAATTAATTCTTCAAACACTTAGGGCCGGATATGAATAGGGCCTGGTGGATGCAATAAATATACCATCTGATAAAGTTTCATCACTGAGGTGTTTAGAATTTATGGAATGCAAAGATTATCACGTATTCTGAATTTGGGGGGACCAACAAGCAGATTTTGCTGCTTACAGCAGCAAAATCAGTAAGTCTCTGTAAATATCTGGCTTTTTCCCTTTGTCAAATTCGCCAGGTATGACCTTCCGAAGTGTAAGTGATGAAGCAGATAAACTGGTGAATTCTTTAGCTGACACATAACACTGATCTTGACAACTTTGAGAAATATTTCAAAAGTGTGCAAATTGAGATAACAATACATTGAAGAATTTGAGAACTAGATCATGAAAAGACTTGGGGCCCGATGTAGGTGAAATAGATTTACCGATTTTCAATTACCAAATTTTACCGATTCGGTATTTAAAAATCGGTAAATCTATGGGGTGGACATGTAGGTATTCCAGATGTACTGGAATACCGAATCGGATGATTTCGGTATTTACCGATTCGGTAAATATCGAATCGGTAATGCCCATTCATTCCTATGGGCTTTGAAGCCCATAGGAATGAATGGTCATTACCGATTCGGTATTTACCGAATTGGTAAATACCGAATTTCACAAGGGTGCAGGGGGTGTCACTTTGACACCCTCTGGCACCCCTAAAACAGGCTCGGGTGCCATGTGGCAGGCATACATGCCCTAAGGGCAGGTCTGCCTGTCACATGGCATAGGTGTGCATGCACACATGTGCATGCACACCGGAATCAGTATTTTACCATCAAATTGGATTTGATGGTAAAATACCATACCGATTCGGTAAGGCCTTTGGAACTCTGAAGAGTCCCACCTACATCTGGGTGGCTCACATTCGGTAAATTTACAGATTTTTTATTTTACCGAATCGGTAAAATTACCGAATCGGTAATTTTTGCCAATTCGGTAAAATAATGCCCCCTACATAGCGATCACCTATTTACCGATCGGTAACGGCAGAAAATACAGATTTTCGGCCGTTACCGACCGACCTACATCTGGCCCTTGGTTCCTGAATTGTAAAGGCATGCAGATAAAAGTGTAGAGTAGATAGAAACATATGAAATAACATTCATTCATAGTTTAACCCATTTTAGTTGCTAAATGTATGTGTACTTATCAAAAGCAAATGCGATGTAATTAGGTGTTACAAGAGATCAGATCATTCTTACAAAGTGATATGTAGGGAAAATTACTTGAAGTCTAACATGGTTTAGAAATATTTGCGTGCCATAGTGAATGGGTTCGTGTTCAAACTCCTTGCTTCCATGCATAAAATTGTGCAGCAAGTGAGAAAAGGGAAAATGGAGCTGCATGTTTATAATAATGCCAAATGTTTTGAAACTCCCACAGAATAATCTTCACACATGTACTAATGCAAATTACTAGAAACAATATCAATATTTTATGTTTTGAAAAGATTTTACACCTCAGTACTTTGAAAATGCAGTAATACGTTATAGTTACACCTGCAAATTACAATGACACTAGGATGCTTTATGAGTGCAATGAATTGAAAGAAATATGTAAATGTCCTAAAGACTCTAAATGTAATGTATATTTCTATTATTTTACATTCTGTACTTCATGAACAAAATCCAGTTTAGGCTTGTATTTTCTTATCTTTTTTTACTTGATGCTGTTCACATGGAAAGGCTTCATAAACTTGCAAGGTGGAAATGAAACTATGTTTCACAGAAAGAGTTCCCATGCATATACTAGGACTATTTGCTACTTTTTCCTTACTTTGGGAATATTTGCCATGAGAAACTGTCTTCTTGAACCCACTAATGTGTCTTTGCAAAAGACTATTGTTTAGAATTTATACATTCTAAATGGTTTAACAGCTTATGTGAGGATCACCACCTTTTTTTTGCTATAATATGTGTCTTCTCTATGCTGCATGACAATCACCCATTATGAAATGAACAATGGACTGAGTTGTCTGACCAAATGAGGTGACCCAGGAGGTATCATCCCGGAACTTGAGGATCTTAATATCTATAGTGTGATGGAGAGACGTATATCATCATCTACTACCTCTTCTTGCTCTTTGCGGATTGAGAGACACTATTAATTTCCTTGCAGACTTTATTCACTTCCTTTTTCTGAAGCATACACTGTGTGCTCTATTCCTGGACATCTTTCCTTTTGGGAGAAAACCTTTGAGCTGATATGGTTCATGTCACTTCCTGAACTCTTCTTCTAGAACATTGATAATTGATGGCCCATGAGAGATACATTTGATTATTCTGCATTCCGAAATTTAATGCTTGATAGTGATGTATTTAGTCATCCTAATTTACTGAAAAAATCTAACTTTAACTAAATCCTGTTTCTGTCTCTCCATGACTCATTTCTAATAATTAATTGTGCATTCGAAATTTGTATTAATGAGGGACGGGAATTCTAATAGAGAGGTCTCAGGAAAGCAGATTTTAATGTTACTATTCTGTATATCACTAACTGAATTATTGGTTTATATGATTCTAGTCTGACTGAATTTCTTCAGGATATTTGGTCTAGCTGTGATAATACTCTACTTGTATAGCACAGTTTTAAGAATCAAATATATGAATCTAATTACGCGTCAGGTACCCAATTCCTGGTCCTCATTGGATAACTGGATTGGATCGTCTATATCCAACCCCTCTCGGCACAATTCAAGATCTATCGGACGGCCAAGTTAATGAACTGAGGTGAGTGCCAGGAGATAGAGTAAGACAAAATCAAATGGGTCCATGGTGCTACAACATAATGAATAGTGTGAGTTTTATTGCACCTGCTAATTACTGGGAGTGATAAACACTGAATCACTTTGGTCTCAGGTGTTGGTGCATGGATCGCAATTTAATGGAACTCTTAAAAACAGGCCCTCCGATTACTACAAATGATCTGCAGTTTTCCGTGTGGATTTTCATGGTAAAAGTCAGAATCTTATGCCCCGTTTGCGTTGTATCAAGTAAAAATGGAATTACTAGCATAAATGCAGTTTTGAAGTCAATAGGAAAGCAGTCTCAAAGTTCAGTAGTGAAAAAAACAACTCATCCCTTTTCAGTGCTAACTAGTGCTCAAGGGGAAAAATTGGCAGTTCATATCAAAAAGCTATGCAATAGACTACAATGGAAAGGCAGAAACTATGCCAAGAGTCAGGATCTATGTAAAGCTTTGTTTGCATGATAAAAACATTGAAGACCAGTACATACACAGGCAACGTTTAAAAGAACTCACAGAACTGACAGCGATGTCTCAGTTCAGAATAAGATTTTCCTCTCAGTACAGTGTGATATTGTAAGGAATGATGCACACGTTTTTGATTGGCGGCTTCCATGCTAACCCATCAGAGTTTCAGAATGGTTTATTGGGTGGTTAGACAGAAAATTGGAAACAAAATATCGCGGGACAAAATATCGCATAAAGAATATTGAGGACAACATTTTTGTGAAGATAGGTTTCTATAGGTAAGGAAGGTTTTTTTATATATAAATCCACATATCTGTATCTTGATGATATATATATATATTGGGGCCCTGGAATTGATTTATGTGTGGGAATGCTGTCTGAAGTCAAGCAGTTGCATAGCCATTGAGAAAGGGAACCGTAGTTCCCGAAGTGCGTCTGGCGGCTTTGAACTTGATGCCTGTGTTCATGTTGCAGTCTGCTGGTAAGTTGGCTCCATTAAATGGATGAAATAGTCACCTGCCTGCAGCTTCTTTTTGTCAGATTCTTAAAGGATACTCTTTTCGTGGCAGCACGGGAACAGAGATGCTGGCTCCCGAATCCACCTAAAGACAGTTGGCTAGAGCTCGTATACCACAAGACTCCAATCTACTACCTCTAAGGGAAGGGGGAATTGGATAAAATAATAAACAACAAGAAGAGATCCTCTTGGATGGCTCCACTCGTCAGTCCGATCTGCAGACCTCTCTGGCTTGAAACCCTGAGGGAAAATAATCACAGTTAACCTTATATCTCTTCCTAACCTTTATCTTGCCTATTAACTGTTCTAATTCTCACCTACCATTATTTTCAAGAGACTTGCCCTCTCCTCCTTTTTTCTACTGTTGACACTGGATGTGGCTGACGCTCTCTTAGTTCTATCTTTTCCTGTAATTCACAATAGGATATTTAGTAATTTCTCTATACCCTCTCTATTAGCTTTATCTTCTACTCTACTCCTCTACTCACTTTTTAATCTGTCTTTCAGCTCTTTACTCCTAGGTGCTTTTCTCTGCTTTCCTGGAATTTTCTGTGAACAATGTAAGTACACCGAATTTATTACCTAATTACCTTCCTACTTAGTGTTACTTCATATACGCTAAGTCTAAGGATTTTAACTTACTTTATCTCTAAATAATATTCCTTGTACAAGTATTCTAATTCCTCTTTAATCTAACTTCGGTTTTTTCCTTCTCTGCATTCCTCTAGGATATATCTCACTGTTGCTCCAGACTGAAGCCCTTGCTTTCTCACGCTTCATTCGCTAATCGTTTTCAGTTTTCTAGGACATTCAAGGTAAGTACATTGCAAGAGGCACATTTAATTGTCTCTGTAATTACAACTCTCTATTTGTCACTTATCTTCGTTTTCTGTCTTTTTCTCTCTTTTCCGACAAAGGTCCTGAATTTGAAACGACCTCCGATAATGTTCGCCGCTCTGGGAACTGCTCACTCTGGCTGCCAAGGACGAAGCTCCGACTCCTCCTGTCAGACGCCAAACTCCGGTAAACTATTAAGATTTGTAGCTTGAAAATTAATTACACGCTCTTCCTGCAGATAACTATGACCAGATTGAATAACTAAACTTGGTTCCGCTGCTTGACTGTGAAACTCTCTCAGAAAAAACTTTGAGCTCTCAGAATAAACTCCTTCCCTGAGATTGCCGTTAGTGAAGTGCGCAGTTGTCTGTCATCGCGCGCCCCACCTGAACTCCGTTTGACTATAAAACACTGGACCGCGGTCCAAACCGGCGGCCATCTTAAGGTTCCTCTTTTTGATGCTTTCAGTCCAAAAACCCATAGTTTGTTTAATCTTAGTCTGACCAATCCGCACATGGGTTATAGCTGCGGCTCGTGGATCAAGGGTTCTGACACTTTTCTTGAGGGCTTACCTTTGTTTTGGACATTGAGAGGCTGAGCCCAGCCGCGAAGAAAAGCCCGCCTCATGGAAGCAGACCAAAGCTGGCGTCAAGATTGTGTCAGTGCATGGAGGCAGTTTCACTGGTTTCAACTGGAAAGCGGGGCAGTGTGTGTATTGGACTTGGCATCGCCCTGCTTGGGTTTTATTATTTCATTCTGCCACCACAGACGGACTCACTTGAGAATACTGCCACTGCACTACAGGCACCGGAAGGCCTGCTGGCCACGCTCACAGTGGCAGGGCCCTGGAATTGATTAATGTGCGTCTAAAGTCAAGCAGTTGCATAACCTTTGAGAAAGGGAACCAGAGTTCCCGAAACGCTTCGGGCGGCTTTGAACTTGATGCCTGTGTTCGTCTTGTAGTCTGCTGGCAAGTTGGCTCCGTTAAATAGATGAAATATTCACCTGCCCGTGGCTTCTTTTCTTGAGGGCCAACCTTTGTTTTGGATATTGAGCGGCTGAGCCCAGCCGCAAAGAGAAGCCCGCCGCATGGAAGCAGACTAAAGCTGGCCTCAAGGTGGTGTCAGCGTATGGAGGCAGTTTCACTTGTTACCTGCTTGCACCTACCGTCTCAATACTTTGATTCTCAATATTTTTGACACAATATTCTGTCCACACAATATTTTTGTTTGCGATATTCTGTCAGTAAACCTGTTTATTGCTCGGAGCACAGTATCCAGGGACGAGACCAGTATGTGATGCTTCATGCAGTGCTGGTCTAACCTATAGGGCAATCTGGCAGCACCAAAAAAGCTTTTCTGACAGATCATTTTATGGAGCAATTTTTGGCTATTTGTGGGCCTGCTTTATGGTCTGGTAAGAGGCTTAGGCAACCACAAATGTATGCAGCCCACTATACCTTGCAAGACACCTATAATTAGTAAAGTAGTTAAGAGGTCAACATTTAAGCCGGTATCCCCGGCCTTGGAAATATACTGTCGCCAGGCTAGAACTGCAGTAATCTATGCGGCGGAGCTTTGGGGGCACAAACATATATCGACCATTTCAAGGGTGGAACAAACCTTTATGAGGAATCTAGATGGATTACCGGCTAGTACACCCTTGACCCCCCTTAGAATGGACCTTGGGATGGAGTCAATAGAGGAAATTGCGAGTGCAAGACCAATTATGTACTGGAAGAGGCTGTGGTCAGTCCCAGAATTGGCCACCTACAGAGCAGAACTATCTGAGATCTGGATTTCTCTTAAATGTAAAAAGATACCGTGGCTGGAGCATATTAGGGCAGACAGTGTCCGGTTGGGTCTCCCGGCCTTGTGGGAAAATCCGGAGACTTTTGCCCTGGGATACCAAAATGAGAACTCCATGCTCTGATACGTATGCAGAATTTCCAAACACTTCTGAGCTCTGCAACTATGGGCAGGCTAACGTCTGAGTTCCTCTTAGTTAAATCAGAATCTAAAATCGAGGAATTCATGGATGTAATTGAACCCCATCTTGCTAGAAAGTTGTATCTTCAGTTAAGGCATGGGACTTTACCCATTAGGCCATTTACAACCAAATGGTCCAAAACTAATATTGAAGTTTGCCCTGCCTGTGACTACAAAATTGAAAATGTACCACATGTTTTGTTCTTTTGTCCTGCCTATTCTGCAATTAGAAATTGTTGGCTGATTCCAATCTTTAGGAACCTCACATTTCTGCATTTTTTCTAGGCATGTAGAATATTGACTTATGACACCCATCCCCCCATTGTGTTTGCTGTATCGCAATACCTATTCAGTATGTGGCGTAGGAGACAAACATTTTTAACCTAAATGTTAGCAATTATGAAATTTTACCGTTCTTCTTCATTGATAACTCACAGTTTAATTCTCTTCTTAAACGTTTAATGATTATTTATTGTTTTAACAATTTGTGCTGGTTTGTATTTTATGTGCACTTTTATGGTCATTGACCGAAATAAAGTTATCAATTGAATTGGAAATCGAGTGAAGTCCCCTCGCATTTGAAATGGTTTAACAAAATTAAAAGGACACAAGAATCTGAAAAAGCTTACGCCAGACTGGTCAGGGCATCCAGGAAATTTGAAAAGAACTGGAAGTTTTTTATTGATTTAGAAAAAGGCGAAAGAGGGATTGTAGTATTCATTCTACATATTGATGCTGTAACTGTATTGTAGTGCACTTTAGAAGCATTTGCACTTTATATTGATGCACTTTATTGGTATTAAAGTAACATTTGCAAGTTCATTGGGTATCGTACTCTAGAAAAGTCTAAAGAGGGACTGCATGTATTTACTTTTTATATTAATGTTCTAAGTCGTTTCGTACTGCATTTTAGAAATATTTTGCACTATACACTGTTGCACTTTATTTAAACTTGTAACCGCATTGGTTATTGCACTTTATTTTTGATTTGCACACGATTAATACTGGACGATGATGATATTTGCTGCCAGAGATCATTGGCTATTGCACTCTACAAAAATTTAAAGAGGGACTACTGTATTCACTTTTCATATCAATGCTCAGGCTATATTGTATTGCACTTTAGTAGCATTTGCACTTTATATTGTTGCACTCTATTGGCATTTCAGGAACATTATCAAGTTCATTGGTTATTGCACTGTAAAAAAGTTTAAAGAGGGACTGCAGTATTTACTTTTCATATCAATGTTCTAAGCCGTTTCGTCTTGCATTTTAGAAATATTTTGCACTCTACACTGTTGCACTTTCTTTAAACTTGAAACCGCATTGGTTATTGCACTTTATTTTAAATGATTTGCACAAAATCAATACTGGACGATGATGATATCTGCTGCTACAGTTGAATAATTCTATTTCATGTTTTAAATGTTTTTATCTTGAAAATTGAAGCTGTCAAATTGATTATGTATCACTGGGGTTTCCATCTTTTTCATCGATGTCTCTTAAATAGATCATGCACCAATGAACTTATGTATCCAAAGCTCTGCTCAATAAAACATTTATATATTTTAAAAAAACTTACGCCTGACAGAACTGACAAATTTAAGGGTACTTCAAAAAGAGAAGATGGATTTAAAAAAAAATTAAAGTACACAACAGTTATGGAACCAGATAACTGCCTGGAAAAAATATATTGAGTTATAACAAAATAATTAGTGTTTGAAATGTGATTTTTTTTATTCAAATGTATTGTTTTCAAACTTTTTAATTGTCAATTTTATCATTCAAAAGTATTTTTTTTATTTTATATTTATGGGAATTTATAGAGCGCAGACATTCGCTCCGAAAGGAGCATCTTGGCGCTAAGAAAGCGTGCGACGAGTACGTGAAAGATGGAAAAAGATGAAGAAGCTGAAACTAGATGGCTGCCAATACAGAGGTGTCTGATTGTTGGTACACCCATGTCTTTAGAAGTTTTCTGAAGGTGCTCTCTTTGTCCGTCAATCTGAGATTGACCGGTAGAGTGTTCCATGCCCTGGCTTCCAGGACGGTAAAGGTTTTCCCACCCCTGGTTTTGTACTTAAATCTTGGAATGGTGATAAGATTTTTGCCAGAGGATCTCAGACATCGCGGGGGTGGTAGCGTATAAAGCGCTTTGCAAGGTAAAGGGGCCCTGAGTTTTTCATAGCTCTGAAAACGGTAAGAAGGAGTTTAAAGAAGATCCTTTTGTGTAAGGGTAACCAGTGGAGAGTGTTCAGCGCCATGGAGGCTGATGACCTTCTAGGAAGTCCCAGCACCAATCGAGCAGCTGCGTGTTGTATGCTCTGCAGCTTTTTGAGTGTGGACTTTTTCACTCCCGTCATTAAACCATTACAGTAATCAAGTCGGGAGAGTATTAGAGCTACCGCGACTGATTTTCGGGCTGCAATAAGTCCAAAACAGCGTCCAGCCGTGATCCTGACGTGTTCGTCGAAAGAGAGGGATGAGTCGAATTGCACGCCCAGGTTCCGTGCTGAGGGTACAGCGCTGGGTGGGGCCTCAGATCCTATAGGCCACCAGTCCTTCGGGCAGAAGGATAGATCTTTACTCAGCGGTATGATTTCAGTTTTGGCGCTATTACATCTTAAATGATTTTTGTTTAGCCACTGGAAAACATCAGAAAGACAATTTTGGAAACGCAACTCTGCGTTCGTACACTTTTTGTCGATCGTGACGACAAGTTGTGTGTCGTCAGCGTATGACGTGACAAGGATCCCATGAGATTCTATCACAGCGAGGAGGGGGGCCATATAGATGTTAAAAAAGAGAGGACGTAATATGGACCCCTGGGGCACTCTTCTTTTAAAGTGTTTACTTCTCTAAATTATTCATTTTAGTTTGATAAAGGCTCCATGCCTCATTTGTAGTGGCCCACAAATTGCGCTTTATCCTGGCCAGAAATTCCTCACAGCATAAACACTACCTAGCAAGGGAATGGTATTTACCAAGTGTCCAATTTCAGGCCCACTACAGTTTCTGCGCCTCATAATGGTGGATAATGCTCTAATAGCCAATGTTATTTCCCGTCTACGGGTTTACAATCTCCGAATGTGTGGTACCTGACCCACAACTTGCATTAAGTTGCACTTACAAAAAAACATGTAGGCAAATACCCCTGATGTGTGCCTGATTGTGCCGCACTTCACCTTTAACAAGGGGCACTGCACACATACAGGGACACTGTGTCCTATCACTGCATTTATGGGACTCTCTTCTCCCACTTTGGCAGGGACATGACTATGTGCCATCTCTTTTTAGTGCATAACTGTGCATCTCCTGACTGCCTCCTTGCCTCTACTCCTGTGTCCATAAGAGGGCGGGGAAGTGTTTGCCTAATTTGTATGGGCCCGTGCCACCATGAAAATGAGGGAACACCACATTTTGAAAAAAACTGGCACCATCTGTATTACAGAAGGGGCTGCACAAGTGTCTACTGATCCTTCTCTAATGTCAGAGTGTGCCAGGGAACTGAAAACCAGAGGCACGCCACTGGGACATAACTTTACAGGGCGCTATACTAAGCAAAAACAACATAAGGTTGTACCTGAATCTGCATTTGAACCTCCATTCTCATTAGAGACCTTTAAATGATATCATACCAAGTTCAAAACAGGAATGTTAAAAGCATTTGTGAATGTTCAACAACTTTCACAGATAGCTGAGGAAGCCACCTTTAAAGCTAGTCCCACAATGAAATATGACAGTATCTTGAGTATTTTCTTGGAATTATGGAAGTACATTGGTGGCGTCCTCAATAGAGAATTTTCTTGTTCTCTGAATTGGCCTGTGGCTTGGTTCTGGGTAGAAATTCCTAATTTTCTACATAACAATTATCCTTTGGGCAGTGTGGTTTTTAATGTCTGTACCTAAAAGAACCTTGATTTTAGATATTAACCTGTTTTTATAGAGTGCTTCATACACACATCCAATGTACTTGAAATCTATTAAGTGCTTCTGCTATGGTGTGCGCACATAATAGTTTGATGCTGCTGAAAATTGGTAAGAAATATTATTTAACTGACCTATTGGATCACTGCAAGAATATGTCAAACTTCTATTGATGACTTAACATGGAAGAAAAAAAGATTTTAAAAATATGGCTCTACCATTACTTCACATGATCTACAGTTTTCTGAGTGTGGATTTTCATGTTAAAAGACAGAATCCTGTGCCCTATTGTAAAAAGGAATTGCTGACATAAATACAGTTTCCAAGTCAATAGAAAAGCAGTCTTAAAGGTCAGTTGTGACACATCCCTTTTCAGTGCTAACTAGTGCTCTCATGTGGAAATATTGCCAGTTTGTGTCGAAAAGCTATCCAAGAGCATACACTGGAAAAGCAGAAACTCTGTGAACCACGGCTAGGCCAACAGTCAGGATCTATGTGAGTCTTTGCTTACATAATAAAAACACCGAAGACCCCTACATAAACAGGCAACGTTTAAAAAAACTCACACATCTGACAGCTATGTCTCAGTTCAGAATGGGAGTTTCCTCTCAGTACAGTGTGCTATTAGAGAGAGTGATGCACACTTGTTAAGTGGTGGCTTCCGTGCTAGCGAATCAGAGTTCCAGAATGGTTTATTTGGTGGTTAGACAGAAAATTGGAAACAAAATTATTGTGGGACAAAATATCACATCAATAATATCGAGGACAAACTTTTTGTGAAGGTAAGTTTCTATAGGTAAGCAAAGTTTTACTATATATAACTCCACATATATGCACATTGACAATTTATATATATATCTTCAAGGTACGTAAATGTGCAGTTAAGAATAGTAAATCTATGCTTACCTATTTACACTTACCTTCTTGATATTTTGGTCCTCACTATTTTTGACTCGATATTCTGTTCCTACAAAATTTTTGTTTACAATATTCTGTTAGTCATTCAGTTTATTGCTAAGTGCACAGTATACTTGGAAGAGGCCATCATATGATGCCTCATGCAGGGCTGTTCTGACCTTTTAAGGCAATCTGGGAGCACCAGAAGAGCTGATGCGACAGACCATCTTGTGGAGATTCTTTTGGCTGTTTGTGGGCCTGTTTTATGGTCTGTTGAGATACTTTTACTGCAAATTTCTATGATATTACCCCAAACATTGCCTTCAGCAACTTGAACTGTGTGCAGTCTACTATACCTTGCAAGACACCCATACAGCTTGCCTCTATATATTCAACACTACCCTGAATTGCCAATTTTTCGGCTATCTGGTTTGCCAAGGGGGGTTATTTTTAATTTTGTTACCAGGGTCTATTTTGTGTTGCAGATTGAGATCTCGAATACCTGGCAGAGATTTTGAGGACAAATAAGAGAAAAGCCAGTCAAATATAGACAGGAGCTTTACAAAGACAGGGAAAAGTTGAGTCTCAAGAGTTTGGGATATAATGAGAACAATTGCAAGTTATATTCTCATCTGTTTCAACGGAACCATCACAAGAAAATCACCAAAATATTTTACTCTCAGACGTAGCTAAAGGTCTTAGAACCAACAAGACTCTGGAAACAACCCTGTTTCAGAAAGTACTTTGCTCCTTCTTCTGACCCATCTTTTGAAAGTTTCATGGTGGAAACTCAGGCTGAAAGATACAAAAGCTCCTGTAGTGAGTTCAGTAGAATCAAATACCAATCTCTTTTCAAGCAGCTTGACTAAAGTCATTCTGTCCCTGTTAGATAATTAGAAAAATTCAAAGCCTGAGGTAGCCACAATCTTCATAATACTTTGGATGCATGCCACCATTTAAGCCAAAATTAGTGAAGCAGCAAACCATTCAACCTCCATCTCCAATGCTAATGGCTCCTGTTATCAAAGGGACTATGAATGTAACACTGTAACAGCACCTATCTTCAGGTTAGTCACTTTCCATGTAGGGTGAGAAACTCAATCTTGATCAGTAAGAGCCACATACACACCTTAAATTGCACTCTCAGTTTATTGCAAACTTTCCTCGAATCCCTCAACCAAATGGCCAAGCTTTCTCCAATCGCAGGATTCTAGTCCCTCCCTCTTGTCATACGCCTGTGGAGAGGAGATTTCTGCCTCTCCGGCAGTGTTATAACAAATGTTACATCCTGTTGAGGACACATATAGAAAGGCTAGGATGACTCAGGCAAACCATGGTTGCCATTCCTGGATGTCTATTTGGGATATGTATTTCGAAAAAGAGAAAGCTGCCTTTTGTGTTTCATTCTGTTCCTGCCACCAATGTTAACACCTCTTCAACTTTACTGCTGCTAGGCGGCAAGCCAGAGTCATTGACAAGCAACTATTTGTTGATATTCAGTCTCTGGCACAGGGATGTGAGGCCAACGAGTTCTTAATAAATGTACTATAAAGAACATATTTAAAAGGCTATGTTTCTACTAAAGCTATTAAAAATCTATAGTCACAATTGAACTTGATTTTCAAAACAAAGTGAAAAAAACTTTTATTGAATGCTTTAGTATTTTCCCAAGCCAAGAAAAGACAAACGCTTTTTTATTTCTAATTAAGGCTGTTTGTGGAAAATGTAGCTTTACCTACATAATGAGAATAGCTTTTTTGAACTGTCCACACTGCCAGCATAATGTTACCATTATCTAACATGCCTCACATTTCTTTTACTTTAGGCACCTATCTCTACGCCCTTAAAGAACAATAAAGAACTTTTTGTGGATGGCTTAGTGAACATAAAAAGCAAGATTTTCCACATGGCACAAGCACTTTCCCTTGTTATGTGAGACAGCAAAACGTTTATTTTGCAGCTATGCCAGAGTACAATTGTGCTCGCTGGAGCTTTGCTTTTTTTCATTTATGTGTGCGGTGTAAGTCCCTACTTTAAATCACATAATACATTTAACTTCCAAACTACTGGTGCATTTTCTGTGCCAGATTACAATGGTATTACTGAAAAATTTAATAACTCAATCGAGTAAAACTAATTTAACTGCAAACATTTACGGGCAAAAGCACGTGCACTGCAGTCCTAAATGGCATTGTTTTAGAAAGTCATAAGACCAGCACAAATATTGTCTATACATGACAAAAACTAGAATTTGACAATGTAGAAAAGGCAGATTTCCTCCAGCCAGGATTGGACAGGCAGGTGACCTGAAGACTCAGAAGAAATTCATGATTACAGACTGGGACCAAATTGATAATTGTATCATTACTGAATGTGGCACAGGTAACTTGCTGCAAACCTTATGGCACAAAACAAATAAAAGAAACTCAGACATTGAGAGATCACTCTCAATATCACACCATGCCCAAGAACTCCAAGGGCTAAAACTGCTTCCATTTCCTTTCTCCTCCTCTATGAGACACACTCAATCAATCAGTCATTTGTTAAGCGCACTACATACCCGTGGGGGTCTCAAGGCGCTGGGGGGGGGTGGGGGGTGGGGGGGCCTGCTACTGATCGAACAGCCAGGTATTTAGTGTCCTCCTGAAGGTCAGCAGGCCTTGGGTCTGTTGTAGGCTCAGTGGGAGGGTGTTCCATGTCTTGGCTGCGAGGTGGGAGAAGGATCTCCCGCTGTTGGTTGTTCTTCGGATGCGCGGGACGGTGGTGAGTGAGAGGTCGGTGGAGCATAGCTGGCAGTTGGGGGTGTAGAAGGAGAGCCGTCTGTGGAGGTAGGCTGGGCCGGTCTTGTGGAGTGCCTTGCGTGCGTGCATGAGGAGCTCAAAGGATATCCTCTTGTTGACGGGGAGCCAGCGCAGGTTTCTCAGGTGGGGGGTGATGTGGCCGTGTCGTGGTACATCGAGGATCAGTCGTGCCGAGGCGTTTTGAATGCCTTGTAGTCGATTGATGAGCTTGGTCGGGGCTCCCACGTAGAGGGCGTTTCTGTAGGCAAGTCTGCTGCAGAAGAGGGCCTGGGTGACTGTCTTTCTTGTATCTTTCGGGATCCATCTGTAGGTCTTGCGGAGCATGCGGAGGGTGTTGAAACAGGAGAAGGAGACGGTGTTGACTTGCTTGGTCATTGATAGCGTTTAGTCGAGAATGATTCCCAGGTTGTGTGCGTGGTCAGTGGGGGTCAGGGTTGCCCCCAGTGCTGTTGGCCACCAGGAGTTTTTCCCAGACTGACGGGTTGGAGCCGAGGATGAGGACCTCCGTCTTGTCTGAGTTCAGCTTCAGATGTCGGATCTTCATCCAGTCGGCGACGGCCTTCATTCCTTCATGGAGGTTGGCTTTGGCGGTGATGGGGTCCTTGGTGAGGGAGAGGATCAGCTGAGTGTCGTTGGCGTAGGAGATTATGTTGAGGTCGTGCTGTCGGGCGACGTGTGCACGCGGGGCCATGTAAATGTTGAACAGTGTCGGGCTGAGGGAGGATCCTTGGGGTGCGCCGCAGATGATCTCGGAGACATCGGAACGGAACTGGACGGGGGAGGCGGACGCTCTGGGTTCTGCCAGAGAGGAAGGAGGTGGTCCATTCCAGAGCCTTGTCTCGGATCCCTGCGGCATGGAGGCATGCACGTACTGTGGGGTGGCAGACGGTGTCGAAGGCGGTGGAGAGGTCTAGAAGGATGAGTTCTGCAGTCTCCCCATTGTCTAGCAGGGTCCTGATGTCGTCAGTGGCAGCGATGAGGGCGGTCTTGGTGCTGTGGTTGCTGTGGAACCCTGACTGGGAAGGGTTCAGGATTCTATGGAACATACTGGAGCATCAATCATTAACATGGCTCACCTTAACCCCAAACCAATTCCAGAAAATTGCGTACTGCCTTGTGCCCAATGTACCCATCTCTTTTTCCAAATCTCTTTGTGACCGCTTCTGTTTCTTTATGTCCCCTCCCTGGACATTTCATTTTGGCTCACACATTCTATGTACCCAATTTAGGAGTTTACTTCATACTTTTTTAAGCCGTGTTGTCAGGTGACAGGTGTCAGTCTTTGATAATTAATAGCTCTTCTGCTATGCTTATGACTATGACTCCACCACTATTCTAAACCCTGGGAAACTTTTCTTTGCATTACACTATGGAAAGACGCAATAGCCCAAGACCCACCATGATGCCATCCAAGGGCAGTGTGGGTATTCGCTCATCTTTCAGAAGACTTTTCCATCCTACCATCTTTGGTGCTTGTAACTATTTTTTGTGATTGGTGTTTTTTGTCAACCCATCGTTATTGCGTGGAGATGTCCCCTACTTCACAAGCAAATGTTCCATAGAGACGTTTGAAAAATTAAGTACATAATTCCATTTGTTTGTTAATTTAAGACATACTTTAAAGCCATTTTAAGCAGCACATCAACGTGCTATTCATCCATCCATTGCTGGTGTTCATGTAACGATTATATTATGTTTTGTGGTGCATGAAGTATTTTTTAGTTTTGGTTCTTTATTTAAATTAGAAGTACGTTCAATAAAAAGGAAATGTAAGAGTTTGATGGTGTTTACCCAAAACACCGAGCATTCATCTAAAAACTAGGGGCTATTCAGTGATAGTACTTGCCCATAAAATTCTAACTGTAACATTTGTATCTGTTTTTTAGACTTTGTTTGTGCTCAGTGATTGTACTTCACATTGGAATATGGTTTAACATAATTTGCGTGTTTGGCAAGATTGTGTGATTTATAAATTTAAACATTAGACGCACACTTCTGCTTTGTTCAAGATAAGGCTAAATATGTACAAATAAAATAGAACGGCAACAACTAAGAAAAAATCAGTTTTGAAAGCAAAACCTTTAGAAATTGTTTAATGAGAAACATAAATCAGTTTAATGTCGATAAGTTTTCAAAAAGAATTTGGTGAATTAAAAAATCAGGCTAACGTAAAAAGAAGTCTTACGGCATATTAAAAGAAAGAGGAAAGAGAGGGAGAGGATTTGGGGGGACGAGTAGGGGCAGAGAGCAGGAGAAGTGAGGGGTAAGAGCTGCACATTGTTAAAAGTTTAAGAAAAGGTCAAATGGGGGAGTGGGCTTGCCCAAGAGCCTCTGAAAAACTCAGGACTAAAAGAAGCAAAAATTTAATGAAAAGGGAGTTATGTCCACTTACATATTTAAGGAGAACATGTTTCTTTTTTTTTTTTTTAAAGTACGGAAAAATAATGGAACCAAATAATTGCTCGGAAAGATCTTGAGCTATAACAAAAGAATTATTGACTGAAATATTATACTTTTGAATTCAAATGTATTGTTGTCAAACGTTTTATTGTCAACTGTATTCATTCAAACGTAATCTTTCAAAGTGTTTACATCCATAAATTATTATTTGTAATCTTTCTCCTAGAATAGTTTAGTGCAATGTAGTTTTAATTATGACAGCCACTATTGAAATTATAGGCACATTGATTATTTTAATTGCAAAATAACAGAAAAAGCTGAACATCTATATTTTACAGATCCTTATAGATGTTTATGACATGGAAAAATGTATTATGATAAGGGCTCCCAGTTTTATGGTATTTATTTTTTCTGCATTTCCGTCTGTATTTATCCATATTTATTTTTTGCAAATTATTTCTGTATTTATCCATTTTTATTTTATGTTTTCTATATAAATAAAGCTGCAATTGGTATTTTTCCACATTTATTTGACTGATAAATGTATACTCGCATTTTGAATGTCCAAAAGATTTCTGCAGTATATATTGCAATAGCGTTATCTGAAAACACTTGCATTGTAGAATAGCATCAATAACTGTAGATCTGCACTTAATTAGGAAATCTATTGTCTTTTTTCTTCTCCCCTACCTCTCAATCTGTATTCCTACTGACCTGTCACTCATAATTGACTGTAGAAAAAATCATCCAAAGAAGACCTATTTTCCGTATTTTTCTGCATTTAAAAATAAATACAGACAGGAAAATAAATAGTTTTCTGTCTGTAATTATCTGTAAAAATTAGTAAAACCGGAAAACATGGAGCCCTAATTATAATGAGTAGTGTACATTTTTTTCACTTCGGTTTTTAAAAAAGAAAGCCTTTAGGGCCATATTAGCAAAAAACTGCGAAAAATATCGCAGAGCGCACTTAGCGTGAACAATATCATCCCCAGCTATCACTGGAATATGTCGCCACGCTAAATCTGTATTAGCAACAATTAGCGCTATGGTGCTATATATTCCAGTAATAGCAGGAGGGAAGAGCCAACATCGCGACAAAAACAGCGATGTTGCATGGGGAAGGGGGAAAACCTTGCTGATAAGACCCTGTGGTCGTATCAACATAATCCACTCCCCATGTTAGGGATGATGTAGTCAGGAAAATAGCAGGTGTAAAAGAACTGGCGATGACCCCGGTTAGCGCGGCTTTTCACGTCGCTAACCGGGGCCAGGGCCTCCTTGCTAATAGGCGATAGGCCTGTTAGAGGCTGTTTACTAGGTCTGTTGGCCGGGAACGCCTACTTTGCATGTCATTAGTGATGAATATCGCTGACATGCAAAGCGGCACCCAAACCGGACGCTAGTGCCAGAATGCTGTCGCTAGCGCCTGTTAGCGACAGCTTGCTGATAGGGCGATAAATAAATCGCCGCTTTAGCGGCAAAAAGTGCCATTAAAGCGGCGATAAGGCCCTTGGTAATATGCCCCTTAGTTTGATAATGTCTACAGGCCTCCTTTGTAGTGACCCACAAATCGTGCTGTATCCTGGGCAGAAATTCCTTACCACATAAATACTATCTGCAAAGGGAATGGTATTAACCCAGTGCCCAATATCAGGTCCACTTCAGTTTCTGCACCTCGTAATGGTGGATAATGCGTTAATAGCCAATGTTATTTCCCATTTCCAGGTACACAATCTCTGAATATGCGGTACCTGCCCCACAATTCGCACTACGGTATACGTGCAAAAAATAATGTGGTTAAATAAGCCTGGTGCGGGCAGGCTGTGTCCAGGGATCTGTCCCTTTTTTTGCCACACGGTACCTTTACTGAAGGGCACTGCACACATACACAGGGGCACATCATCCTATTACATAAATTGTTCTGACCTCAGAGCAGCTGCAAACCTCTGGCTTTCCTGAGGGCAGAGCATTAGTAAAAGATGGAACAGTTGTTTGAGAGCGATATTTGGGGGATCTATGGGACTCTTTCTCCACATTGGCAGGGGCATTGACTATGTGCCATCTCTTTGTGGTGCACAACAATGCACCTCCTGACTGCCTCTTTGCCTCTTCACCTGTGTCCATGATATGACAGGGGAGTGCATGGGCCTGTGCCATCATGAAAATGAGGGGAAAATTAGTTTTTTTTAAACTGGCACTATCTGAATTACAGAAGGGGCTGCACAAGCATCTACTGCTCCTTCTGTAATGTCAGAGTACGCCGGGGAACTGGAAACTGGAGACGCTCCCACTGTGTTTCCAGGGCACTATACTAAGCAAAAAATTAAGATTGAACCTGAATCAGCATTTGAACCTCCATTCTCATTAGAGAACTTGAAATGATATCATACCAAGGTGAAAACAGGAATGTTAAAGGCATTCTTGAATGTTCAAGAGTGGTCTGAGGGAGTCACATTTAAAGTTAGTTCCACAATGAACTATGACAGTATCTAGAGTATTTTTTTAGCAATATGGAAGTACATTGGTAAGATCCCTAATTGAGAATGTTCTTGTTCACCGAATTGGCCTGTGGCTTGGCTCTGGGTAGGTATACCTAATTTTCTAGATAATGATTATCCGTAATTCAGTGTGGTGTCGGCACCTTCTCGAAGACTGTACCTAAATAGTAACTTGATTTTACATATTAACCTGTTTTTTATATAGCGCTTCATACGCACATCCAATGTACTGGTATTCTATTAAGAGCTTCCACTATGGTGGTATGATGCTGCTGAAAATTGGTGAGAAATAATATTTAACTGAGCAGTTGGATCACTGCAAGAATATGTTAAACTTTTATTGATGACTTAAAATGGAAGGATTTTTTTTTTTAATATGGTCGCCCTGCACAGAGAGAAGTGAATTACTTTGGGGCTTGTGTTTGTTCCTAATACATTTTTACATCAAACACTTTACACATTGCCAATACTCTATGCGACTATTTCCAGGAAACGTTACCACATAGAAAGTCAATTATTTTTTCCACACACAAGGAAAGAAAGATCACAGGAAAACTCCCTGATCAGTTCTATAATGAAAACCCTTGCAGCGTTCACTGATCCGATTTAGTGCTAATGCTGCTGCTCCCTACAGGCCACATAAGCAACATCGATTGACAATTGAACCAGAAACACTATTCCCTCTGTAACTGTTTGTTTTCAACCCTTCTCCTTAATGCTATATGGACTCATTCTGTGATCAGGGAGGTGGTATACAACATATGACCATTCACACAGTGTTATGCTGTGCTTTATCGTCAAAGACGTATCAGCTCGTTATTGACTTTGGCATGCTGTGGATGAAAATTACTAGGACTACAGATACGAGAAAAGCAACAGAAAAGTACCTTTTAAATATGTACACATTACCAATGCTCCATGCAACTATTTCCAGGTGACGTTACCACGGAGAAAGTCAATTGTTTTATCAAGATATAAGGAAAGTAAGCTACAGAAAAACTCTCTGATCAGTTCTTTGATGAAAACCACTGCAGCGTTCACTGATCCGATTTAGCATATCACACTGAGAGGCGCGTTTGGACCAGAAACAATATTCCCTCTGTAACCATACATTTTCCAAAAGGGGGTGGTGATGGACGGAGCATCTGAATCAATCAAACACTCACACCCAGTCAAAAGATCTGGGTTGAATCCATCACCGTTCTGTAGCCCACTCTGCCACCCCAGTTCAGACATGGCTATATGCAAATCAGTCTGACCCTGTGCCTCATGGGAACAGTCTAGCCCGAACTGCCAAGCCATGTCTTCCCTGGACCGGTAACAAGCTTCCGAGGACCGGTTTCTGGCATTCCAGCCGGTGATGGATTAAACCCAGATCTTTTGACTGGGTGTGAGTGTTTGATTGATTCAGATGCTCCGTCCATCCCCACCCCCTTTTGTACCGTCCATTTTCCACCCTTCTCCCTAGTGTTATATGGAATCATTCTGTGATCAGTGAGCTGACTCATAAAGGGGGCGGGATGGGGTGGGGGGGTTATGGTTCATCATGAATCGCAAAAACGAGGCCTCTACCCTTCATTTGGGACTTGCAATGGAATGTATCAATGTTTTGTGACCACAATTTTGGTTGAAACCATAGATCAGATACTGGCATCTAAATATCTGTGGAATCAGATTCTCAAAAGAGAAGGAGTTCTCTGGAAGACAACTTGCTCTTTGAGAATGATGAGGAGAAACCTGAGGCCCCTCCCTTGCCTTTCAAAGCAGTGACTATTTTCTTCAAAGCAGCACCTGCCTCTGTAATTGGCACATGCCACTTAAAAAAAGTACCAATTGGAAAGCAAAAGCATGGTGGTATGTTGTCCCTGGCAGGCAACAACTGCGGGCCCCTATCCCTGCATTCACAGCCATTCACATCAGGTCACAAATTGCGACCGGCCTCATTAATAATCATTAGGCAGGTCGTTTTGACTCCCTTTGTGAATGGACCTTTTGTCAAGTTACTTATTAT
This sequence comes from Lissotriton vulgaris, assembly GCF_964263255.1. NCBI lineage: Eukaryota > Metazoa > Chordata > Amphibia > Caudata > Salamandridae > Lissotriton > Lissotriton vulgaris. Next base: position 1,645,262,063 of record NC_141689.1, read on the forward strand.
GTAGATTGAATTGTAAAATAACAGTAAGTTTGTAAAACATTGGTGTGCTGTTTACCCCCACTATTTGCCATCTGCCTCTACGTCCACCATGCCCTATGTCCTAGAGAGCGCAGAAAGTGTTCTAGGATAAAAGGTGTTTTTTCTGTTGTTTCAAAATCAATTTTTCAATAAAAATGTTTTCACCTCTCAAACTTGACCATACACTATGAGTTGTACATGCATTTTTTTTATTTTACACACAGAGACTATTAATTGCACAAGCATTTTTTTCATTTTACACATATGGGAGACCTGTGTCTAGTCACAGTTACTAGGGGAAAATAATTTGATTGAGAAATGGATTTCCAAACTAGAAAAAAAAATCAGGTCTGTATGCTAAATTCATGGCCACAGGAACACAAACAAAGATGTAATTTAATGTCTAATGGGCAAATGTGTTTTGAATCTGAATCTCTGTCTTTGAGTGGGACCTCCACAAGGCTGGAGGCGGTGTTGTCCCTGATCATGGTAGCATTAAACAAAACATTAAATCCTCTTCAACAATTTTATAATGAGCGAAAAGTAAATGAAATGAGGTCATTGAATTTATTATGATTTCTGTATCTGCAGGTTTACTTCTACTTAATTATTCATGTAACATCTATAGTCATTGGTACCGTATTGCCTGAAACTTTGTGACACTACATCTCCTTATAGTAATTGCCATTTCCATTTGCTATGAATAAGAGGTCCTACTTTTGACCAATTTAGTAGTGATCAATTTCCCCAAAGCTTCAGAGGCTGAAGAGGCCCTCCCGTGTTTTTAATCAATGAGTTTTAGTCACCAAATGCCAGCACCAAACGTTTAACTTGCTGAATTATATTAACTGTATGTATTTACTGTTTGCAGTACAAGAAATGAAGAGTGCTCACTGAACACGTTTGTTCTTTAAGAGAAAGTATCACTAAAAGGTGTGCAAAAGTTTGTCGTTTCCCCCCCCAGAAATTATGTGGAATGTCAGATATAATATGCGGAATTACACATACATTACACCTTGTACACTTTGGAGAATTTCAAGTGAAAACTGAACATGAGGGCATACCTTATGTCCATAAGTCACTGAAAATAACGGCAAGTGGGCAAGATCACCGACTTGTCTAACACAAAACGTTTCCTGCTGAAACCAGTCACGTGTGAAATCTCATGCTGGTGACATTTTAGTGCCTTGCGTAGTCTACATAATGCAGATTTACACAAATTATGCAAATTCCTTTTTTATTTTGTTTATTTTAATAATAATTACACAAGCGTATTTGGCCAAGTCTACTAACATTACTACCCTTTGATGAACAGCGTCAACAGTACTACATGTGATAAAGCCAACTTTCCTTTATTTCACTTACCCCCACCAAAAGCCTTCCATGGCACTCAGGAGGTGAACCTTGCAAAAATCTGCAGCCAGCAAATGGAAATCAATCTCTAGAGAACCCTTAGCATTTTGCTTGACCTCTGCTTCTGGATAACAGGTTTGTCAATCTCAGTGTGAAGGCCCATAGAGTCACTGAACAAGAGGTCTGAAGGAATAATTGCTTTCACGCTGCCACCGGCTGCATAGCATCACTTAGCGCTGTGGTCCCAGAGGGTACGGGACTGAACACGCTACCAACTAGCTGCGCAACCCTTGGCGGCGGGAGGAGGGGGATAACAAAATATTCCCTTTTACGCCTCTACTGCCATTAATAATCCAATTGATTAACTAAAAGAAAAGAGAGTACATTCATGAGTATTGTTCCATGCATGATTTGAGTGTTTGGTGATGATTACCAAATGTATAA